>NC_080761.1:33158577-33815452 GCF_020826845.1 Diceros bicornis minor | reverse complement strand
GGTGTGTGGCCAGGCAGTATTTAAATTAAAAAAAAAATGATTTTACTGAGTGCACAATTGTCTATGATATGGGAGCATTATAAAAAATAATACAGGGTTAGGTGATTGTGTTTTATTTTTGTATTTTAATCTTTTTTTATTCAGCTGACTTAATATTCTGCATTTTACAATTATCGAGTTAAACTTTCTGCTAATCTCTTTCTATTTTAAGCAGCTGGTGAATTTTTAAAAATCTCTACCATATGTCAATTCTCTTTGGAGTAACTGTCTAAGTGTGAAATCTACCTGTGAAAAACTATTTCCAATGTGTGAAGTGCATCTTTCAAACTGATAAAGATGATAACACTATTCAGATCATGGCATAATGGACCTGCCACAATTGAATTCAAATGTACTTGGCACAGAATATCTGGAAATCAAGCTAGAAAAAAAAGGAAGGTTGTTGGAATATTTGAGCTGGGATTATAAGGGTCCTAGATATAATTTTACAATGTTTATGTTCATATTTCAATCTTCAAACTGTTTTTTATCAGAATTTACTGGTACCTTTTGTTCCATTGAACTTCGGAACATTCCAAAAATTTCCAAATATCATTAGAAAATCCTAAATTAAGTTGGATTAAGCATGACCTTTTTTTTTTAATAAAAGCCATGAGACTTATAATGATTGCATTTTTTCTTTCATCTATCTGATAGTAGAGACACATTGTGGTGATTGGTGAAGGACATTTTTCTCAGGATGCTTAGTTTTCAGGGCCTGCTAAACCCTTCTTATGCAAGGGGGCTAAAAATATCATTCCTAAAATACAAGTGGATGCAATGCATTTGAAAACCACGTTCAAAACCATCTTGCTTTCTTCTTTTGTGCTTTGGTGTTTATATTGACCCAGAACCCAGCGTACATGTTTTGCCCTCATGGATCATTGATTTCCACGGTGTCCATGAAATCTCAAGTTTGCATAGCAAAGCTTTCTAAGAAAGACAGTGTTTTCCTTATTGATATCCTGCTTTATAAAAATGCAACATCTCTATGTGTTTCTTTCTAGTTCTCTTTAAAAATTAATTAGAATCAAATTCACAAATTAGCTTTACCAAAAAAAAGAAAAAAGGAAAGAAGAATCTTAGATTCTCTGCCAAGATTTTGCCCATATAAATTACTCTGATTAAAAAAGAAGCAGACATAAAGTATGTTCTCCATAATAGCACACAGATATTTGGAAATTTCTAGAGGAATTAATGAGGAATTTACCTATAGTTGAAACTACTTTCCATTCTTCTAACATTCCTGATAGTAAATAAGCTAGAAAGATGGAAAAGTTTGAATGATCAACTCTCAAAGTAACGCCGAAAAATTAATATGTGATTTTAAGCAGATAACTAAGTTCAACAAAGTGAACTTAGTTACACTTTTAACATAACACAAATTGATTAAACACAACAATATCCTTATTTCTATAAACACTTCAAGTTAATTTCATGCATGTAATATAATATATTTGAAAGTTGGAATATTTGCATGATGTTGACAAGTTCATATAGAATAAGCAAAAATAAAACCTGACCTAATTGAACCTCAGTAATAATTGTTTTGGAGGATTTGCATAATCAAAGTAAATTTGAGAAACATCTCCTCTAACTGTAAAAGTACATGGCCCTGCATTTAAATGGCATCAAAGAATTCATTAGGTCATATAGCCCTGTCAATGGAAATAGAGGATTTTCTGTCTTTCTTAATACCAGTAATAGATATTTTTCCCCAGTCGAATGGTTTATTTTTATCTTATGGACACAGCAGGTAACCAGTCATGTTTTCTTTTACACTGACTACTTACAAATTCAGAATTAATTTTGACATCTATGTCTAGCAAGTAAGTGGAATATCAAGGCATGCATTTACTATATTAGCATTGCTTCTTAAATAACCTTATTTGTTCTATAAGTTTCCCTTTGCTTTAATTTTCTTATGCTATGTTTATTAGTTCCTGGTCTTTTGGGATAGTCTATAGCAGCCACACTGTTCAGAACCAAGGCTTCCAAGGTTGATGCAGCAGGAAAAGAAACAACTTACAGTGAGTGATGTCAGCAGCATAGCTGAGTAAGACATCTCTCATCGGGTCCCTCCCTCAATGACAACAATTTTTCGTCCATCCACAGACAACAGGGCCTTTGTGGGAGCTGTGGGACTCAGCACCATACACTAAAGGACTCGGGAAGAGTCTCTCCCCTCTGTGCATTGAGTAATAGGTATATAGAACTCAGTCCTGGCTGTGGACCCTGTAGTGGCCCATAAACCATCTACAGCCCTTCTCATCTGTGGTTCAGGAGCCCCTGGAAAACTCCATCCTAGAAAATGAGCCACAGACAGGAGACGCTTTATGGAATTTCAGGCGTCCAGTGGAGAAGTTCCAGTATACCATTGGAGCAAAAAAACAAAAAATGAAGTAAATGCATTGGAGAGAGTAAGAGGAACAGTTTGACTTTATCTGCATTACCCACCAACAAGGCAGTACAGCTCAGGACCAGGAGAGATCTTCTCAGCCTGTGATTTCTCCCATGGGAGAAAATGAGAGCATGTGAGTGAGCACTCAGCTTTCCTAGCTGTAACGGATGCTGCCAAAGAAGCCCATTTCTCTTTTGCCCCATCCAGAGTACTGAGTCATGAGCTGCATGACTGGGGGGTAGGAAAAGGCAGAGAGAGCAGCAGGTAGGACTCTCAGAGGGCATTAAAGGGATGCAAATCCTACTAACTGCATTGTAAACTCCATTAAGAAGCCCACCAATGAGCTGCTGGGGACACCTTGCCCATGCATCCCCCCACTGGCCCATGGGCAGCCCCAGAACTCCTCACACCTCACACACACACACCCCAGCCCTGTGGTTGGCTCCCTGTGTGTGCTGTTGATGGCAGAGAGAATAAGCTTTGGCAGATGGCTAATGAGCATGCACAGAAAACTGGCCAGAATATGTAAGCCAGGGAGAGACCGCAAACTTGAACTTTAGTGCCACCCTTGGGAAAATAAAAGAGGGCTGTTGGCACTCAACCTGGTGAGTTACAGGTTCAAGAGACAGCATACAAGTTTAAGAATTCTACCACAGCATACAAGTTTAATTCCACAAGGTTAAGGAGCAAGAAGCATGGAGCAGGTATACCTAGAGAAGGTCTGAAAAAGCCTCAGAATCCCTAGCAGGGCTGATGAGGAGTGTTTCTCTCTCAAAGGAAGTTAGTAAAGACTGGAAGAGGTGACTGCTACTTCAAATGCAAAGACAACAACACATAACTTCAAGGAACATGAAAACTCAAGGGATCATGACACTATAAAATAATCACAATAATCTTCCAGTAACTGATCCCAAAAGCATGGATATCTACAAATTACATAATAAAGAATTCAAAATAGCTGTCTTAAGGAAGCTCAATGAGCTTCAAGAAAACCCATAAAGACAATTCAACAAAATCAGAAAAACAATACATGAAGAAATGGGAAGTTTAACAAAGAGGTAAAAATCATAAAATGGAACCAAAGAGAAATTCTAGAGCTGAAGAATGCAGGGAATATAATAAAAAATGAAATAGAAAGCATCAAAAAAGAATGAATCAAGCAGAAGAAAAGAATTTATGAGTTAGAAGACAGGAACCTTCAAATTATCAAGTCAGATAAAAGAAAAAAGAATGGAAAAGGAAGAAAGCCTGTGTAATCTACGAGATACTAGAAAAAGAAACAGTTGTGAATTTTTGGAGTTATAGGAGAAGAGATAGAGAAGGGGACAGAAAGCTTATTAAAGAAATAATGACTGTGGGGCTGGCCCCATGGCTTAGCGGTTAAGTGCGCACACTCCACTACTGTTGACCCGGGTTCGGATCCCAGGCATGAACTGATGCACTGCTTGTCCAGCCATGCTGAGGCAGTGTCCCACATACAGCAACTAGAAGGATGTGCAACTATGACATACAACTATCTACTGTGGCTTTGGGGAACAAAAAAAAAAAGAAGAGGAGGATTGGCAATAGATGTTAGCTCAGAGCCAGTCATCCTCAGCAAAAAAAGAGGAGGATTGGCATGGATGTTAGCTCAGGGCTGATCTTCCTCACAAAAAAAAAAAAAAGAAAGAAAGAAAGAATGACTGAGAACTTCCAAAATCTGGAGAGAGATTTCAATATCCAAGTTGGTGAAACTCATAGGTAACCAAACACACTGAACTTAAAGATATCCTCTCCAAGACACATTGCAGTAAAACTGACAAAAGATCAAAGACAAAGAGAGGATCTTAAAAGCAGCAAGAGAAAGGAAGCTTGTAACTTACAAGGAAACCTCCATAAAGCTATCAGTGGATTTCTCAGCAGAAATCTTACAGGCTAGGTAAGAGTGGAATGATATATTCAAAGTGCCAAAAGAAGAAAACTGCCAATGAAGAATATTTTGCTTGGCAAAACTGTCCAGAAATGAAGGAGAGATAAAGATGTTCCCAAACAAATAAAAGCTGAGGAAATTTATCACCACTAGACTTGCCTAACAAGAAATACTGAAAAGAGTTATTCAAGCTGAAATGAAAGGACTCGAATTAGTAACATGAAAACATACGAAAATATAAAACACACTGGTAAAGGCAAGTATATAGTCAAATTCAGAATACTCTAATACTGTAATAGGGTAGTACGTAAACCACTCAATTCTGGTATAAAGGTTAAAAGACAAGAGTATTAAGAGTAACTATAGTGACAATAATTTGTTAATGAATACACAATATAAAAAGATGTAAATTGTGACATCAAAAATATAAAAGGGGAGGGAGTGAAAAGATATAGTTTTTGTATGCAATCAAAATTAAGTTGTTAGAATAAAACACAATGTTATGTCTATTAGTGGTTTTATGCAAGCCTCTTGGTAACCATAAAGCAAAAACCTACAGCAGATTCACAAAAGATAAAGATAAAGGAATCACAGCATACCACTACAGAAAATCATTAGTTTACAAAAAAAATTCAGCAAGAGAGGAAGAAAGGAATAAGGGAACTACAAAACAGCCAGAAAACAATAATATGGCATTAGTAAGTCCTTACCTATCAATAATTACTCGAAATGTAAACGGATTAAATTCTCCAACCAAAGATATAGAGTTACTGAATGGATAAAAATCAATACCCAACTATATGCTGCCTAAAGAGACTCATTTCAGCTTTAAGAACACACATAAACTCAAAGTGAAGGTATGGATAAGATATTCCATGCAAGTAGAAACCAACAGAGAGCAGGGGTAACTATACAGGCGTACCTCATTTTATTGTGCTTCGCTTTATTGCACTTCGCAGATATTGCATTTTTTTGCACAAGACCCTCCACCAGCAAAAAGATTACAATTTGCTGGAGGCTCAGATGATGGTTAGCATTTTTTAGCACTAAAGTATTTTTTAATTAAGGTATATACATTGTTTTTTTAGATGTAATGCTATTGCACACTTGATAGACTACAGCATAGTGTAAATATAACTTTTATATGCACTGGGGAACCAAAAAATTCATGTGACTTGCTTTATTGTGACATTTGCTTTATTTACAGTGGTTTGGAACTGAAGCTACTATATCTCTGAGGTATGCCTGAACTTATATTAGTCAAAATAGACTGTAAACCAAAAACTGTCACAAGAGACAGAGAAGGTCATTATATTATGATAAAGGAGTCAATTCATCAAGAGATTATAACAATTGTAAATATATATGCACCCAACATCAGAGCAGCAGAGTATATTAACCAAATACTGACAGATCAGAAGGAAGAAATAGATAACAATACAATAATAGTAGTGGACTTCAATACCCCACTTTCAACAATGCATAGATCACCAGAGAGAAAATCAATAAGGAAATGTTAGATTTGAACTATGCTTTAGACTAAATAGACCTAACAGACATATACAGAACATTCCATCCAACAACAGCAAGAACACACATTCTTCTTGTGTGCACATAGGAACTTCTCCAGATAGATCATATGTTAGGCCACAAAACAAGTCTTAATGAATTTAAGAAGAATGGAATTCCATCAAGCATCTTTCCTAACCACAATGGTATGAAACTAGAAATAAATAAGAGGAGGAACGATGGAAAATTCACAAATATGTGGAAATAAAGCAACACACTCCTGAACAACCAATGGCCAAAGAAGAAATCAAAAATTATGTTGAAACAAATGAAAATGGAAAGATATACAAAATTTATGGGATGCAGTGAAAGCAGTTCTAAAGGGACATTTATAGTGATAAACACCTATCTTAAGAAAAAGAAATCTCAAATGAACAATCTAACTTTACACTTCAAGGAACTAGGAAAAGAGGGGCAAACTAAGCCCAAAGTTAGCAGAAGGAAAGAAATAACAAAGATCAGAGCAAAAATATATGAAATAGAGACCAGAAAACAATAGAAAGGTCAATGAAACTGAGAACTATTTTTTTGAAAAGATAAACAAAATTGACAAACCTTTAGCTAGACTAAGAAAAAAAGAGAGAAGAGTCACATAAATAATAAATAAAATCAGAAATGAAAGAGGACACATTACAACTGGTATCACAGAAATACAGATGTTCATAAAAGACTGCTATGAGCAATTAGATGCCAAACAATTGGATAACAGAAGAAATTGATACGTTCCTAGAAACGTTCCATCTACAATGACTGAATCATGAAGAAATAGGAACTCTAAAGACCAATAATGAGTAAGAGGATTGAATCAGTAAACAAAAATTTCCCAAGAAAAAAAGACCAAGACTAGATGGTTTCACTGGTGAATTCTACCAAACATTTAAAAGAATTAACACCAATCCTTCTCGAACTCTTCCAAAAAATTGAAGAAGAGGAAATACTTCCAAACTCATTTTACAAGGCTAGCATTACCCTGATTCCAAAGTCAGATAAGGATACTACAAGCAAATAAAGCCAGAGGCTAATATCCCTAGTGAATATAAATGTAAAAATTCTGAACAATATATTAGCAAACCAAATTTAACAACATATTAAAAGGATCATACACCATTATCAAGTGGGATTTATCCCTGGAATGCAAGGATGGTTCAACAAACACAAATCAATAAATGTGATACAACATAGTAATAGAATGAAACATAAAAATCATATAATCATTTCAACAGATGCAGAAAAAGCATTTGGCAAAATTCAACATCTTTCATGATAAAAACTCTCAATAAATTGGGTATAGAAGGAACATACCTCAACATCATAATGGTTATATATAACAAGCCCACAGCTAACATCATAGTCTAGGTGAAAGATTAAAAGCTTTTCCTCTAAGATCAGGCAAAAGACAAGGTTACCCACTCTCACCACTCCTACTCAACATAGTACTGGATGTCCTAGCCAGAGCAATCAGGCGAAATAAAGAAATGAAAGGCATCCAAATTGCAAAGAAAGACAAACAAATGTCTTTATTTGTGGATTATATGATCTTATATATAGAAAACCCTAAAAACTCCACCAAAAACTGTTAGAACTAATCAATGAACTAAGTAAATTTGCAAGATACAGAAATCAGTCATGTTTCTATACATTAACAATGAAATATCTGAGAAATAAAAAAAAAAAAAATTCCCATTCATGATAACATCAGAAACAATAAAATATTTAGGAATAAATTTAACTAAAGAGGGGGAAAGCTTTATGTACTGAAAAGTATAAGACTTTGATGAAAGAAATTGAAGTAGACACAAAGAAATGGAAAGATATCCTGTGTTCATGGGTCAGAAGAACTGATATTATTAAAATGGCCATACTACCTGAAGCCATCTATAGATTCAATGCAGTCCCTACTAGGATTCCAATGGTATTTTCACAGAAATTTTTTTTAAAATCCTAAAATTTTTAATGGAACCACAAAAGATCCTGAATAGCCAAAGCAATTCTGAGAAAGAACAAAGCTGAAGGCATCACACTTCTTGATTTCAAATTATACTGCAAAGCTATAGTAATCACAAAAACAGACACTTAGACCAATGGAACAGAAGCAAGCACCCAGAAATAAACCCTGCAGATATGGTCAACTGATATTTGACGAGGGAGCCAATAATACTCAATGAGGGAAGGATAGTTTCTTCAATAAATGGTGTTGGGAAAACTGGATGACCACATGCAAAGAATGAAATTGGAACCCTATCTTACACCATACACAAAAATTAACTTGAAATGGATTATAACCTTATACCTAAGACCCCAAATTGTAAAACTCCTAGAAGAAAACATAGAGAAAAAATTCTTCGGGGCCGGCCTGGTGGTGTAGTGGTTAAGTGCGCGCACTCTGCTGCGGTGGCCTAGGGTTCACCGGTTCAGATCCTGGGTGCTCACCAACGCACCGCTTGTCAAGCTATGCTATGGCAGTGTCCCAAATAAAGTAGGGGAAGATGGGCACAGATGTTAGCCCAGGGCCAATCTTCCTCAGCAGAAATAGAAAAGAGGAGAATTGGCATTGGATGTTAGCTCAGGGCTTATCCCCTCACACACACACAAAAAAAATTTGACATTGGTCCTGGAAATGATATTTTGGATATAACACTAAAAGTATGAATAACAAAAGCAAAAATAAACAAGTGAGGCTATATCAAACTAAAAACTTCTACACAGCAACAGAAACAATCAACAAAATGAAAAGGCAACCTACAGAATGGAAGAAAATATTCACAAATCCATATATCAGATAAGAGGTTAATACCCAAAATATATAAATAACTCATACAACTTTACCAAAAAACCAATCTGATTGAAAAATGAGCAGAGGAAATTGATAAACGTTTTTCCAAAGAAGATATACAAGTGGACAATAGGTAAATGAAAAGATGCTCACCATCACTAATCATCAGGGAAATGAAAATCAAAACCACAATGAGATAACACCTTATACCTTTTAGAATGACTGTTATCAAAGAGAGATGAGATAAGTTTTGGTGAGGACCTCGAGAAAAGGGAACCCAAGTGCGCTGTTTGTGGGAATGTAAATTGGTACAGACATTATGGAAAACAGTATAGAGATTCCTCAAAAAATTAAAAGTAGAACCACCATATGATCCACCAATTTCGTAGATATGTATCTACGTAGATATGTATCTACGAAATATATAGATATATATCTTACGAAGATATATATCTATATCTTAGATATCTAAGGGAAATGAAATCAGGATCTCAAAGAGATATGTGTACTCCCATGTTCATTGCAGTATTATTCACAATAGCCAAGATACGGAAACAGCCTAAGTGTTCATCAATGGATGAAGGCATAAAAAAGATGTGAGATATATACCACACCGAAATATTATACACCAAGATAAAGAAGGAAATTCTGCCATTTGTACCAACATGGATGGATCTTGAGGGCATTATGCTAAGTGAAATTAGTCAGACAGAGAAAGACATATACTGTATAATATCACTTATATGTCAAATCTAAAGGAACCAACCTCATAGAAACAGAGATTAGAATGGTGATTACCAGGGGCTGGGGGTGGGGGAAATGAGGAGACGTTGTTCAAACTGTTATAACTTTCAGTTATAAGATGAATAAGTGCTGGATATTTGATGTGCAGCATGGTTATTATAGTTAACAATACTGTATTCTATACTTGAAAGCTGCTAAGATAGTAGATTGTAAATGTTCTCACCACAAAAAAAAAGTGGTAATTATGAGTGGTGATAAAGGTGTTAACTAACCCTACTGTGATAATCACTTCACAATGTAGTATATCACGTCAACATGGTATACACCTTAAACTTACACAATGTTACATGTCAATTATGTTTCATTAAAGCTGGAAAAAAATAAGGAAAGAGCATTCAAGTAGCGTATCTTCAATTAAGAATATCTGATAGGGAATGACATAATTCATTTTGTCATTTTGCGTGACGTAATTCATCACACATTGGCCATAACTAGTCTCATAACCTCCACCTAACTGCAACATATTCTGAGAGCTGTAGGGAAGCACATGCAATAGTTGGTGAGCATCACTTTCTCTGCCATAGTAGGTACTGAATAAAGTGTCTTGATAAAAGTGTTCAAATTAGAGTGTATGACATTATAACAAAAGGCAGAGAGACAATGTTAATGAAGAAATCCTAGAGACTTAAAAGGCTAGTTAGTATGCAACATATTTGAAACAAATGAAAGGATGAAATGCAAATTCAAAAGAGGGCACAATAAGCTAATCTCAATATTTAAAGAATTTCGACAAATAATTGTTTCACATTTTGAACACTATCTCTTAATATTCTGAGGATACTACCCAAGATTTTCAGTTGCTTGGTAAAGAATCTCAAAGGTTTCTGAGAGATTCTATCATCACATATCATAACTTCAAGCACTCTTCTCCTTGAAGGGAAAGTAACAAAGCAGAATTATTCATTGGGGATTATAGTGATAAAATATTCACAGTTCCTATTAAAGCAATAATGTGCCAGTTTTTAAATTACTGAACTATTCTATTTGTTATTTCCAAGGGAACCTTATTAGCAAAGATAGAACACACTAACATGGTTTTCTTTGGGATTCATCACATGTCTGATTAGAGAGTATTTAAAAATACATTTCAGATATCTTCTCTTCGCTTGCTATAAACAGGTTGAAATGACAAGTAGTCTCAGGGTTATAAAATTCAGAGGACGTGACAGAACATTGTAACTTGTGAAATTGTACCAGCAATGCACATAATAATGTAGGCAGTAAAAAGAAACAAAAGGATGAGAGTTATAGTTTTAAAATAGATTTAATTTTGTATGCATAGAATACCCCCAAAATCTTTCTGGAAATAATTTGCACACAGCATCCATCACCTTGGTCCAGCAGCATAACACAAGGCCAGGGCTCTACTTAGCATGGAAATTTAGTCACTTGCCCGTTTAATGCTTCAGGTATACTTGATCTTGAAAAATCTAACTTGTTGAGCAGAAAAAGTTAATAGCCTATATTTTTAATTTTTTAGACTTCAGTTATTGATTCAGCCAATTTACATACATAACCATTCTGATATAAGCGATCCAGATCTGTAAATCCATAGTTTCAAAAATTCAAAAGATGCTTTACCCAGTTATTCAGTATTTCTTTAGCTTAATAAAATTATGTAAAATAAACTGCCCATGTTGCTTCAATCCAGTATTTCACAGCATTTTCAAATTGTTGGGCACAGAGTGAATTTCCAGATTTGAAAATTTTAATAACTGTTTGTGTTTAGTAAGAGCTCACAAATTACTTCAGTATTAATTTCAAATAGTTATATATACCAAGAAAAATATATCAACTTATTGTAAAAGATTGATGTCCTAGTTATAAACTAAGGAGAGGTTCATTTATTTCTAATCGAGTGGGTCCTAACACCAGGAATGTGGAACTAGCAAATGTGTGGACAACAAAATCACACTGATTACCAGCTCGCACCTCTTTAAAATGAACAGGGAAGAGAGTTCTGAGCCCTGGCAGGTTTAAGAGTATCAGTTCTTCCTAATCCATGTATTGATCTAGCAATCTGTAGGGGCCTGAGGAATCTGGGGTCTGGCCCATCTGGTCAAGGGAGTGACGGTCATTCTATGGGCAGGTTCCAGCAGGTGAAGCAGCATAAACGTGGACCAGGGTGCTTGCCTTGTTGCATTAGCCTTTCCCTGAAACAGCATCAAAAGGAGCCCCTTTTATTTAACTAACCCATCTAGTCATGGCATTTATCAGGAACAGCCATGTATTTATATGCACAATTAACCTCTAGATAAAGCAACACCACTAAACCCAGCCACAATCACAATTCTTACATTGCACTTGCCCACAAATTCAAACAACTTCTATATTCTAACACAATTGTATCAGTTTGTTTATGATTTAGAGCCTATAGCATCAACTAATTTAAGAGTCCTTCTGGTGACCAGAAAGAGAAACTCTTTTATAAGGAAGTAACTTAGAGGTCATAGGCTCCTCAAGAGGGATTTTCCTGAGGATTCCTATTCAGACATAACTATTTTCAAATATCTCACAGCGAAAGAAGCACAGAAAGTATTTGCACTAAATAAAGGGATGCGAGTGTTGACATAAACAAAGATGTGTGTGAAGAGGAGCAGACCAAACATCAACCTGGTAGATACGCTGTGATTGATGTGAACTTGACAACCTAAAGGAACATGACGATAATGTAAATAAATGAAGTGGATCAGGAATAAAATGGGACAAAATGAAAGTGTACCTCCTGTCTCCAGAGGTCAGCTGCTGCTTAGCTCCAACCAACTGTTGACATGTGAAAATGTGGGCTTGGTATTGCCAAAACTTCTGATTTTTAAGTAAACTGAGACATATGGCAAAGCTATAAAAAGTGATGTGTCTGCAAAAGGGTAAGTGCAATAAACACTGGTAAGGGAAGGAGCAAGGAAGGAGAAGTGAAGCAAAGATCATCAAGGGGTATTATGGATATGGGAGAAGACCCTAGCTTCCAGCAACAAAGGACCAAAGTCTCCATGCTCCACTTGGATCTGTACGGTGATTGAAAGGCATTATCTTAACTAATGATCTAGTGTCAGTCTATGTTACTTATTTCACACATTTGTATGCTGTTTCACAGAGTAAAGTTATGATCCAACTGATGACAGATAAATATATAGGTGAGGCTGATATAGCTCATACACTAAAACTTTTATTGTATTCAACTGCATTGTAATCTGCAAATTAGATGCCAGGAGCTGTACGAGTGCAGAAAACAAGGAAAGTTATTTGAAAACATATATAGGTTTTGGATAGAGACTAAATTCAAATTAGTTCACCAAATGAAATCACATATTCAACTCTATGAAGTTGAGTGCTTTTATTGAGTTTACTCACAGTATAAGTAGGTTAACCTCATTTTTAATTCAGTAAATGTGTACTATGTTATACTGACTTTTTATAAAATTCATCAATTTTAAATTATGAGGATAAATGTTATGATAGATTTAGTTCTACTGTTAGGCCTATATTCTAGTCACTTTTTGTAATGTGATTTTATGCATATAAACATTAATGGGAATATTAGCTTATTGAAAACTCATGAAATGACTGAAACTCACATTCATCTGTTTTGTAACATACTGACTGTGTGGTGACCGCGAGCCAGGTGCTGTGCCGGTTGGGGAATATGTAAGGAAACATAGAAAGGTTTAGAGCAAAAGAATAGGCAATGCAAAAGGCAAAAAGAAAACGGCATAGGGATGAAAAGTGTTAATGATAGACAAAGTTGAATGGAAGGCAAAAAGTACAAACAGGAATAAGAGGGTCCCCTTTTACAGATAAGTGGTGTGAGCTGCAATTCAGATAGGTATTGTTAACTGTTTGAAATGCCAAATTACATTTAAAAAGTCTAAACAAAATTTCTGGAAACAAAAGGAAAAAATTAACAGAAACATGAGGACATGTGACATACTTTATACTCATCGATAGTTGTCAAATAATATAAACATAAAAAAGACTGAAGACAATGATCTGATAGTTTAACGTATAATTACGTATTACTATTACTAATAAGCATACTTGGATATCCTATGAGCATAAAAGAAAATGTCTTCCTTGCATATAAAAAAATTGTTCATATTTTAGGGCCCAAGGAAATCTCCATAAAATTTCCAAAGACAAAAAAAGGATAAACTTAAAAATATGTAAAAAAAATCAAATATCAACTGATAAATTTTTTTTGAACTTTTAAAACTCTCTCGTAAGCCATTATTCAAAAGAAAAAAAATATTTATTTGTTCACTCTTTCATTCATAAACTATCTAGGAAAAAGAAAATTAATGATACCACTCTATATCAAAGCCTCTAGGATACAGCCAAGATTGAACACAAGCAAAATCGTAGCTTAAGCATTTTTCAATACCAGCCAAGAAAGAATTTTAAAAAGCAGATTTCAACTAAAGAAACCAAACATAAGTGGATAGGGAAGACAAATTTAATAAAGCAGTTGCATTAATGCATTTCAAAAGGGAAAAAGCTGAATAGATTGATTTTGCCATAAGCGCGCACACATGTACGTGCGCGCTCACACACACATGCACCCTATACATTGAGGTTCCAAAAGTTGCCAAAAATGTCTCAAACTGATTTTTGCCCCAAATTTCCTGTTCCTAATAATTTCTCAAAATGCTTTCTTCCCTCATTAATCTGATAGTTCTGAAGCCTATTTTTCTTTCCCCCAAGAAGTTGGCTGTCTTCTAAATTACTCTTTAGTATAATCTTATATATTGTTAATCAAGGTTCTTTTTCATAGAAATAAATAGCGTTCTTCTCAAACTAGCCTAACAACAAAAAAGGGGAAGACACATCTGGGAAGGATGGGTTGCACACCTGGCATCAGGAAGGACTACATCCGGAACACAAACATTTTTGTCGTTATTCTCTTGCTCGCTCTTTCATTTTTCAGCTCTGCTTCTGATTTTATATTGGCCCATCCTTTCCTACCACCACTGGCTTCTAGACTCCTCTTCCTGCCTACCACTCCCCACTGTGCCTGATAAAATGGCTGCTAGCCATTAGCATCACATCTTCCAACTAAGAGAGAGTTGGGTCATACCTGTAACCAAAGAGATAAATAACATAACAGGATCAGGAGTCAAAATGGAATCAGACATTTCACCAGCAACACTGAGGTGGAAGGCAGCAGGTATATAATTCTGGAATGGACACCATATGCTCTGAAAATATTCCAGGAAGATGGTTTCTATTCTAAAATTATGTTCTCAGGCAACTTTTTAATTATATAAAATGACCAATTTTCTATATCCTGTATTTTTAAAATTTACCCCATGTGTATCTTTCTCAGGAAGATATTCTGAGATGTC
This sequence comes from Diceros bicornis minor, assembly GCF_020826845.1. NCBI lineage: Eukaryota > Metazoa > Chordata > Mammalia > Perissodactyla > Rhinocerotidae > Diceros > Diceros bicornis. Next base: position 33,800,618 of record NC_080761.1, on the reverse strand, counting down.
CTCCACCAAAAAGAGAGAGTAAACCAAGAAACAGGGAGAGGTGAATTCAAGGAACAGGGGATCCATCATGGGAGAAAGGAGAAGAAAATTCCAAGATAATGATAACAGGATATCCCAAGAGGACCACTGCTCAATAGAGCTAGACACATAATTAGTCCAGATTGGAGCAGCAGGATAAAAAGAAAAAAAAAAAAGATAACCAAGAGAGTTCTAAGTGTTGATGGTAGACAAAGAAAGTTTGGGGCCAAATTATTTTTAAAAATAAGATGTAAAAACAGAGCAAAGCAGGGACGAAAAAGTTGTACAAGAAATAGAATCTTAGTATGTAGTCTGGCTCAGTTGTAAGCAAAGTTTATCCAATTGTAATACCATAAACACTAAACAGTAGCCTGACTTTATTATATCACAGTACCATATTGGTTGAATTGAGGAGGTGAAGTATACACAGATGAGAGTGTATAAGACATTTAAATATTTAAGCACTCAGTAAACACTATGTACCTTGAAAATTAATAAAATGAGAGCGTATGCATATCACTTAGAAATATGGATATATATGTGTGTATGTATAATTCATTTCAGATCCGTGTATATGAAAGCTAAAAGCGTTGAAAAGTATGGTCACTGGGAAGCATGAATTGGGTTGGATAGTTGGATAAGGGAACTGCTGTTTTTCATTGCAAATTTTTTTTAAATTTCTTTTTTTAAATTTTTAAATTTCAAATTTCTTTACCTATTCTCTTTTGATAAAAAAATAATTAAATTAATCAATGCATCTTTTTTAAAAAGAAGTGGAGGGCTGGCCCGATGTCGTAGTGGTTGAGTTCACATGCTTCGCTTTGGTGGCCCAGGGTTCTCAGGTTTGGATCCCAGGCGCAGACCTATGCACTGCTCATCAAACCATGCTGTGGGGGCATCCCATATATAAAGTAAAGGAAGATTGGGACAGATGTTAGCTCAGCAACAATCTTCCTCAAGCAAAAAGAGGAGGATTGGCAACAGATGTTAGCTCAGGGCCAATCTTCCTCACACACAAAAAATAAATAAATAAATAAAAAATAAAATAAAGGGGGCAACTTTTCTGCTAGTTCCATCAGACAGAAAAACTTCCAGCAAAGATCATAAGCCCAACTCCTCTGAATGCTTGCTTTCACCAGAGGGCGAGATTATTGATTAGAGAGAAACTCATTATATGTCTGCATCTGTGATCGAAAGAAAGAGGAGAGATCTTTTATTAAATGACATCAGTAAGGTGGGAAATGAGGCCTTTTAGAATAACTAACTTGAAAAAGAAGTGCATGTGGGTGGAATATGTTTAATATTTAAGAAAATGTGCTTGCTTCTTAATATGTCAAATATTATTTAAACATAGTATATTTTTGAGGACATCTAAATATAGTTAGATAAGTAAACCCTATTCTGTTTACAGTAATTTTATAGACAGACTTTAATCCAAAATTGAGTCTTGTTTAATTATTGGTTGGATTAGTCCAATTTCAACATATTTTAAAATTCTGTTTAAATGTTTCCCAAGGCCAAACAGGCAGAAGTATAGTAGAGAACTATTTGGTTTTTAGATTGGCATGAAACAATAAGCATTGTACTATGTCATGAATACTTACACTAAGAATAGAATAGCCCCAGGAAAGTAAAACAGTAAAACATTTTGTAGTGTAAGAAGTTTCCATTAAAAATTAAATTAATACATTCACTCTCAGGTGAAATTTTTAGTGAGGATGGTTATGTGGCTTGCTAGTGAACGTGCGTTGTGATTCTTCTTTTCATTGATTAATTAGGTTTTTTTAATGAGAAGAAAAAAATGTCAGAGGCTATAGAACATTTGAAGAACAATGAAAATAAAGAATGTTCTGAAATATGTGACTTGACAACACTCTGCTGAGAAACAGCATGGTGTAATGGTTGGAATCTCTTGTTGGAGTCCTGGCTCTGCCATTTTGAGCTGTAGGACCTCAGTCAATGTACTTGATCTTTCTCCGCCTCAGTTTTAACACGTGTAAAACAGGGATAATATTAGCGTCTGCCTCATAGTGTGGCTATGGATATTTGATGTAATAAATAATACGTAAAGTATTGAGACAATGTCTGGCACATAATTAAGCACCAGCTCACTTGTAGCTATCATTATTGCTCTTTTCTTAATCCTCTGTTTCCTTTTGATATGACATGCTACATGTGCTTTCTTGTCTCTGAGAATTTTTTTGTTGTTCATTTGAAAACATTCTGAAGTACTGGGTGGCTCACTTAATGCTATTCTTTTGGAGAGTATTGATTAATTTTCCATCGTTAGTGTCTGATCCAGAACACTCTATTCCTGTGAAATATTCAGTTCATAGAGACAGAGAATGGGGGTAGGTGGGCAGCAGTCAGCTGCTCGTACGTAAAAGAAGTAAATTCAAGAGGCCGATGCTCAGAGAGAGAGGTTTTCCTACCAGATGTGTTTCTTAAAAAAGCATCTAGAATCGTTTCCACTAGCTTCATTCTTACACATACCAGCAAACACAAGGCTTTCAAAGGCATTTTAGGTCCTTCTTACTACAATTGCAGCTGTTCGTAGAAATATACCCAGATCTCACCTGCTTTCTTTGTCTCTCTCTCTCTGCACTTAGCCCCCACCATTGCCACCACACCGCTAGGACAAGGGCACTAGATTCCTGGCTACTAGAATTGAAGCATACCTGTCATTGCTTGTGTGATCTTTTATAAAAATAGATGCAATGTGCTAATTGAATACAGGATAAAGGATAATAGGATTCTAAAACATTGAAACTGCTAAGAATTTTAGAAAGTATTTGCTGAGACCTAAACACTTCATTTTTGATTAAGCAAGTGGATTCCAAGAGGCAAAATAGTTTGCACAAGTTTAAATAGCTAGTAAATGGCAAAACAAGAAATAGTCTATGGATCATCTGAATCTAAGTTTAGCACAATTTTTTACCATGTTGCATACTGAAGTTGAAACGTGGTACTGTGGCCTTTATTGTTTTGTTTAATTTTACAAAGTATAATAAAAAACACACATTCTCCATAACAAACACTACCGAAGCCACTAAACTGAGTAAGATAACCCTGTCTTGTTGTGTTTTACTGTTTAATCATACCCTCTGGCTACTTATTGTTTTTATGCTCAAGAAAATCACTAATTTAATTAAGTAACTTAATGTGGATGAAAGTTCCTTCTATGAATCAATAAATTTCTGTATTATGATGTGTCCTATGTCGTTTCATTAACGTTCCAAAATAGGTCTAAATTATGCCGAGGTTCTGTTCTATAACATTAACATGATCGTATTTCTGTATAAAGATTAGTCTAAGCTTGACTATAATGGTCTTTTCAGTTCCTTCCCATAAGTAAAACTAATATCTACTGATCATAATCTAACTTTAAGAGGGCAAAAATTCTCTAATACTACTCAATTACAACACTCTCTACTCTTTCTAATGTATCTCTATCCTGCATTAAAACCCTATTACTTTAACCATATTGCTTTCTTAGAAGCGCGGTTAATGGATCACTTTAAACAAAATCTATTGGATTGAATTTATTTCTGAGAAAGGTGAGAGGTCATGTTTGCTGTCAATCGTGTGTTATTTCATTTGAGCAGTTGAACTTGCAAAGAGAGGGAAAACTGAGCTGTATATATTCACAACTGTATCCAGAGGAGACGAGCATCTCTAAGTCTCCCATTAAACATTTGTAGAAGATATTGTAGCCTCTGCTACCTGTGAGCCAGATGACTTTCTTTTGTATTACATTTACCTTCCTTCATTTTTAGTAAATTGTAAAATGAGTTATGTGGGTTTTTTTGTTTGTTTTTGTGTGTGTGTGTGTGAGGAAGATCAGCCCTGAGCTAACACCCAACGCCAATCTTCCTCTTTTTTTTGCTGAGGAAGATTGGCCCTGGGCTAACATCCGTGCCCATCTTCCACTACTTCATATGAGATGCCGCCACAGGATGGCTTGACAGGCGGTCACGTTGGTGCGCGCCCGGGATCCGAACCTGTGAACCCCGGGCCACCGAAGCAGAGCACGCGCACTTAACAACTATACCACCGGGTGGCCCATGTAAAATGAGTTATTATTAGTCACATACTCAAATAGAAACACCATATATAGAAGAAAACTCATATTTTTCACCTTAAATATTTTAGAGAAGATTTACCAATATGTGTCACAAGCAGCATATGCCATCTCTAAGGCTATTTTTGCTTGCACTCAAACCACACTTGTCTGTCAATAGCTGAAAAAATATTCATTGACACCTGCCGTAACCTTGGCTTATTTCTATTACAGAGATAATACTAACAAATCTAATAGTAGTAATAATAATAACAGTTGTTACTAATTGATCATCAGCAATGTGCTGGTATATTACATATCTAATCTCTAATAATCAAAATATCTCTAAAAAGCAGATATTCTTAACACCATTTTACAGATAAGTGAGCTAAAGCAAAGAGATTAAGTACTTCCTCAAGGTTCTAATCAAGATCTGTCTGAATTTAAAGCAGGTGCTCTCTGCACCCCTTTATTCCTTTCTTGACATAAAATAACACTTTGAACGCTCTAGAAGTTTAGAGGAGAGGAGAATCAATGGAGTAGTAGAGGAAAGGCTTCTGGGGTAAGTGAGAACGGTTGCTTATATGCTCTTCTCATTTTCCTTTTTTGTTCCTATTGGTTTATCTCTTCCTACTTTTTCATTGATTGTGTTTTTATTTTCCCTCTGGCTTACTACTTATTTTCCTGGTGGGTTTCCAAGAGGTGGAACTTCCATCTTTATTTCACTTCGGTAAAGTATTTGTGGTCCTTGTCCCTACAAAGCTGCATCCCATTCCAGCGGCAGTGGCTGGCTCAAAGGAGACCACAGCAGATAAAGGTGTAGGCAACGGGACGGGCATGCCCTTTCTTGTTATTGTGATATCTTCCACTTGAAGATCAAGATGATGACTTTCTGAGCCTTTAAGAGATTTGCGTGAGGTAAATATCAAGGATCTCTGGCTAGAACTTTGGCCAATTAAATTTTCTCTTTAATTTTTCCCTCAACTTTGCAGTTCAGTTAAATTTTTCCATCATTACCCTGCATGATTCCAACTGTCAGTAAGGAGGAGCTCTCCATACTCTAAACCTATTTCTGTCAAGAGGTCAGAATTTATAAGGCTTGTACCCCTCTGCTGCTGGTCTTTTTTCTTTTTCTTTCCCTTTCTTGAAAGTAAAATATGCATACAGAAAAGTACACAAATCATGTCTACAGCCAGATGAATTACAGCCAAGTGAACCCACCTACGTATTCACCACACAGGTTGAGAAGTAGGTCCAAGAAGCTCCCCTCTTGCTCCTTATTAATCACTACACCTTGGTCTTCCCTTCAGAGGTTAATATCAAGTAGAAGTGTTTTCACAAAGTTGTTTTGTTAAGGGGAATTATGAAGCTTTTAATGAATTCGTGTGTGTAGAATCAAAACATGTTACAAGTGTGTGGGAGTAAATATGAACAAGACAGGTCATGTGTTGATAATTGCTCAAGCTGAGTTATGAGCATATGGAGGTTCATTACATCACTCACTCTACTTTTGAATATGTTTGAAAGTTTTTGTGATTATCGTTATTAAAATATCAAAAATATAAAATATAGCAATTTTATATTTTGTCTCAGCATACATCAGTAACAATGCTATTCGGTCTTAAGACAGCCATCCACCACTCTACTCTACAGCTCTCTACTTTGCTCATCTCAAGATACCTAACTAATAGATCTTCTTCCACTTCGTCTGGAATAGGGTGCTCATGCCACAATTTCTGACTGTAGTGGAACTCCAGCGACGTGAGTTGAAGTCACGCAAATGTGAAACCAGTGCTGCATCACCATCTAGAGGTCGAGATGATAACTACAAACTTCCTTACTTTAATGAGCCTTTCGTATATAAGCTTTCAAATCTGGATATACATAGCCGTTTATGTGAATGTGGAGAAAATAATTTGTTTGCTATTGTTTTCTCTCCAGTTGAGTTTCCAGAAACAGATCATAGCACAAAGCAGGAACCACCTGTATTTACAGATGGCATGGGGAAGCATAAATCATAGAGTCTTATATCAGCAGCACTACAGCATGTTTCTACCAAAGATGAGCCTCCCACATGTCAGACAAACCACCTACAGAAGGACCACAGCAGTGTCAGTGTTTTTTTAGCACATTCCTGATAATGAAATCTATGTTGAACTCAACACGAATGGCTTTTCTTTTCTCTTGGCAGTCAACAGCCTACACCAACCTGCATTTGACTGTTTAGTTTATTCTCCTCTCTGGGTAGGCAAAACTATGGGAATAGAGTAGAGGATATTCTTAGAAGTTATGAGACTATTAATATATTTTTACTCCCAGTGTTGTGCTAGCTACAAATAGCATTCTTTTTCATCCAAAATGGAGAAATCATTGACATAAGGGTATGTGAGAAAAATGCCATACTATTATTTAATTATTATAATTAATATTATTTATATTAATTGTTCAATTATTATTCATGTCCAAAATCATGAAATGCGTGATTAATGTAAAACCATTGGTTAAGCCCAATTGTTTGTTTTCATCTTTATCATCAGTAAATATTTTCTGAGCTCCTCTTGGATACCAAAACTGTGAGAGACTTTCTTACCGGCTGGAAGGCTGTAATCTAGAGCAACTCCTATAAAGTACACTCAAAGTACATAGGAAATCAGAGCAATAAAGTTTATTCTTCGTGGGGGGGGTAGGAAAATGCTAGGAAAGACAGTTTGTTGGAGGATGAATAAAAATTGTCAAGCTAAAAATGTGGACAGAGACATTCTGGAAAGAACAGAAAAGTGTATATTAAAAAAGATTTTCAGGGTATTGTTTTTGGAAGTAAGAAGCTTACGTAGCTGCTTGGAAAAGAAATGGTTGAGGCTGTGACTGGAAACATAGTCTGGAGTTAAATTAGAAACAGCTTTGTATACCTCGCTAAGTAGTCTGGCCTTAGATCTATAAGCAGAGAGTGGACTACATAGGTCTTTAAACTAGCAAGTTGTGAGACTGTTTATATGGGCTTTAGAAAAGCCCATTCTGATGAGAGTATCAGAAAATAATTGGAGAGTGAAAGTCATGAGAAGCCGGGAGGGTACTACAGTAGTCCAAAGGAGAGATGATGAGGACTTCAGCTGATGTCATATGCTGAGGTACGATTAATATTAGTTGGTGTGCAATTAAATATAACATGGAAAAAAAGAGAGGATTATTGAGAATGTCTTTAGGTTCCTAATTATACTAATGAGCAGATGGTAATATTGTTATCCAACACAGGACTTCAGGGGAAGGCACATTTTTGTGCGGAATTTTGATGTTTGCTTTCCATTACCATTGTACAAAGTGGGGTGGGGATGTCTAATGGACAATTGGAAATATATTTATGAAATTCCAGGGAGCTACAAAAAATATAGATATCACCTCGTGATAGAGGTAGTAGATTAGTTCATTGTAGCAAAGTATGCTCAGTGCAAAGTAGTGTGAACCCAGGACACTATGTTGGAGAAGAAAGCTAGCCATCCTTTGCTCCTGCCAAGCCCCACTTCCCTTGGCACTCTTGAAACCCTAATCATTCTGTATCTTAGTTCAGTATTTATTTGCCACTGTTCTGTTTGTGACACTGTAGATTGCTGGAAGAAGTCTGATTCTTGAGGTTAATCGAAAATATAGTTGGATATACTATTTCAGGTCTTTGGAGATCTCAAATATATATTTTCCCTTAGAAATTCTTAGAAGGAGGCAGCATGGTACAGTGATTAAGAGCACAGGTTCTGAGGCCAGACTGCCTGATTTCAAATCCAGGTGACTCCATCAAATAGATGTGAGATCTTGGGTGATATATTTAATTTCTCTGTATCTTGGTTTTATCACCTATAAAATGGAGATAATAATAGTACTTATTCATTAGTATGTTATGCAGATTAAGCAAGTTAATATTCATATAATACTTAGAACTATATCTGAAACAAATTAAATGCAATAAGAGTGTTTGCTAAATAAACACTGATGACTTTAATAATTTTCCGTGGCATCTGTCATTGTTTATGAAATGAAAGGAATCAAGCCTTACCTTTTCATTGAAAAAATATAAAGGATTGCTTTTTTTATTAGTTTATTTTGACAATTGTTATTTATCAATTTAAATCCTGGAATGATGAATGACCCCAAAAGACGTTAATGTGGGTGTTCCTACAGTTTTCCCTTCTAATCTTAACTGTAAGATAGCTTGCCTTTTCAAATTGTTAAATATGTGTTTATTTGTGTTTAATCCATAGGAAAGGTCATAGGAAAAACATTGACAGTTGGAGATATCCAAACAAAGCGTCACAGAATGTCCCTGAGTGAAGCTTGAAGAATTTAACATCTCATGTGACAATCATTCCAGTAGCAGTGAGAAATGTCACTTTTCAGTTTGTCCTAAAATAATGGCAACAGTGTAAATGAGATGAGGAGTGTGTAAAAAAATAGAATCATGATGCACATAATGTATATATTCTCTGCTTATTATGACTTGTAAGTGATTTTAATTACTGAAATCTGCAAGTGTCACCTATCAGATGCTTATAAGAGTATCCAAGACTGGCCCTTAGACCAATAGCCTTGACCTCACCCGGAGCTTGTTAGAAATGCAGATGCTCAGGCTTCATCCTAGACCCTCTGAATCACAATCTGGATTTTAACAAGATTCTCAAGTGATTTTATAAATACTAAAATTTGAGAATAACTGCATAAGGACATCTGAAAATCAGTAATGAATTGATAATAGATAAAGTCGGAGAGTAAAAACAAAACAAACAACCTTCTGCCCAGCTCCACTCCACTGAATTTCTGAAATAAACCTACTTTGTAAATGTAAATATTACACTTCTTTTTATCCCACAAATATTTATTAAGAACCTGTTCTGTGCTAGTCATTCTTCTGCGTTCTAAAGGTACAATGGTGAACAAAATAGGCAAAGTTCTTTGTATTCACGTTGCTATTCTAATGCATTTCCAGAGAGCTAGAGGAAATTCTTATTTAAGAGCAAGAATTTAAGGAAGTAGGCTTCTCTAGACACGTGGAATTTTCCCTGAAAAACTTTTAAATATTCAGTTGGTGTCTACCGTTGCTCAGATTCAGTTGCGGCTTAGTTCTTGCTCTGATTCTGGGGCCAGACTGCCTGGGTTCAAATCCTGGCTGCTTGACATTAGGCAAAACACTCAACCTTTCTGTTCCTGTTTCTTCATCTGAAAAATGGGGCAAATAATAGCGTCTACCTCAGGATATCGTCGTTGTGAGGATCAATGAGATTGATATACGCAAAGTACTCACGGCAGTGCTTGGCATTTGGGAAGCACTGAGTAAGTGTGAGAGATTGTTACTGTTGTTACTGTTGTTAGTGAAAAATTATTAGTAACATTTCTTCCCTGAACATGAATTTTGAGGAATTAGCTCAAGTTTTGGAATATGTGGAAAGTCTGTGAAAAAACCAGCCACCAATGGATTTTGAAACATTTGCACTAGTTAAGCTGTGGGAAGTGCTGATTAGATGTTGATGGAGAAGACCAACTTCTATAGATTCTGTCCTGGACTGAAAACCTGGACAAGAAGATATTGACTTTTAAACCCTGATTTGTTTCCTGCAGCTTTCACAATCAGAGGTAATTTGGTTTTTTCTCTTTGCGCAGAGAAAGTGTGCATGCCCATCTAATTTACTTTGAGCCTTGCTCGCGTCTCCAAACTCATACCCTTTAATCTCACCTTCCCTATTAGTAAAAATTTTTGCTTCCCTTGGTTTCTTTTCTAACCTCTCCGTGTGTTTTAGTGAAATCTCTCCAAGTGATGACTATTTCCTTTTAAATAGTATAATAATCAAAATCTAACAAAACAATTGAAGCCATCCAAGCAAACACAGTGATTCTATTCATAGGAATTTTTTTCTTCTTGTACAAGTGGAACTAGGATTTTTATCAATTAATTCATGTTCCTCACAAATCTTCACATATTTGGAGTGTTTATTCCTGAAGTAGCTTTGCTTGAGATTAAGAACTTCGAGAATAATATAAACCAAGTGTATAGCGTGCACAATTGCTACAAGTTCACTGTAGTCAAGGCTTGGCCAACCAGCCCCCACATCTCCAGCCCCACTCCCACCCAGTCTCTGTGCTACTCAAAGCACAGCATTTTGTATCTTACTCCCATCCCTTTGTCTGCACTCATGCTTCTCAAAAGTGTGGTCTGGGAATGAAACCCTTTCAGGGGATCTGAGAAGTCAACCCATTTTTGTAACATTAGGGAGTTATTTGCCTTTTTCACTCTCCTTTTATGAGTGAACAGTGAAGTTTTTAAGAGGCTACCTGACATGTGATTCCACAACAGATTGCAAGTAGATATGAGAATCCACTTGTCTACTATTAAATCAAACATTATAGAGATTTTTTTAATGTAAAATAATGCCACTCTTCTCATTTTTTTTTGTTTTGCAAAATAAAGGTTTTCAATGAAAAACATGTTCTTATATTAGCAAGTAATGAGACTATTTTAATGAGTTAATAAAAATAAATGTTTTCAATGCTCTCAGTTTTAATTTATAATACAGTAAATAACATTAGATAAAAACCATGTAAATGAGAGCTTTTGGGGTCCTCAATAATTTTTAAGAGTATAAAAAATCCTAAAACCAAAAAATTTGAAGAATTCTGGTCTCCACTATTTTCTTGACATGGTTGGGACAAGGGGGAAGGTGGTGCTTGCTGTGTGGTCATTTCTTTCCCATATTCTCTGACAATTCTATACCCTTCCCGGTGCTTTGCCTTTGCAGGGTGGAAGAGAAGGAGAGCAATAGAGTGAGCGAAAGAAAATGTGAGATGCTATGCGGATAAAAGTCTCCTTTCTAGATAATTAGGTGCCTACAGTATGGCACACAATGATATGACATTATTTCTTGATTTAGTAAAGTAAGTGGAATAACAAATAAAACTAATTGAGTGTGATTGTGACTGATTATATGAAGTATTTAAAGGAGCCTCTTTGAATTCCAATGTAAGTCCAAGTCCATGGCATTTAATAGCTAAAGAAACTGAAGCCAGTGTTGATGATAGGACTTGCCCTGAGTCACTCGCCTCTTAGTGACCAAATCAAGAATCAGGACTCAAGTTTCTGGCCCCTAGTTTTATTATACAACCATGTATCTCACAAAATTGAATATTTATCCATGTTTTCAATTAAGATAAATTATGACTATAATTATATAAACTATATGCATAATACTATTCTGAATAAAAAGCCTAGCATGTGAACTAATAAGTCTGGAAAGGAATGTTGAGAAAATATAAATGCAAGGTTGGTATTTGTGAAAAGATTAGATGCAGGAGTTCAAATTCAACTTTCAAAACAACATATGCAGTTAATTCTTCCTGTAATTTTGGCAAATTATTCCAATGGCCTGTAACACTCTTCATTTGGAGATTCTAAGGGGCTTATAATTATATCTCAACTTTTAAAGCCATATCATTATCCATTCAGTTAATAGAGTGCATTGATAAAAATCACAGTATCCCCTGGTGTACACTAAAATTGTTAAGCAGAATAATTTATGCAAATTGCTTATAGAGTTAATATATGTTAAATATGTTTAATTACACTGCAGAACTTAGTTCACTGCAGCACACACAATTATTTTTAATTATAAAAACAGATATTTTGGAGATTTATGTTCAACCTGTTACACTGCTAGTTAATACTGCTTTTCTTCCTTGCTTCCAGAAATAAATTAAAGGAAATAGATTAATAATTTGTGCCAGAATCTTCTTGTTACTGAAAAGCTCATGTATATTTCAACGTTAGCATTCTCCAAGATTTAAAAGCTACCAAATGTTTTTCAGGCTTTATTTAAAATACATGCTTATTATCAAGAAATAGTAAGGAAAGTAACAGAAGAGCTTAAAGACATAATAATATTTACCTCTGGGGAAGAAAACTGGCGGGATAAAGAGGAGAGCAGCAACTTCTGTTTTCATTATAAGTTTTTCTTTATTACTTGGTTTTTAATCATATTTGTATTACTTTGATTAAAAAATTAAATGTAAGAAATTGCACACATACATACACATTACTAGAAAACAATGTTCACCCATGATATTTCTGGGACTACATATTTCTGTTATTTTGATTTATCTAGAAAAGATCGCTGAACAATGAATGTTCAAATGTTAAAGACAGATCTAATAATATAAATAAACCTAAGAATTTCCAAATTTTAGTGGAAAAAAACCCTTTTCATTGGTATTATCTTTCCACATCATGATATTAAGTACTAGATTTATAATATATACACACATATAGGCAACAAAATTGCGTCTTAGCCAAACACATTTCAATAATAATAAGGCAATGATGTGATTTTCCACGGCAAAATGTGAGTTCGCAAGTTACCTATGCATTTGCCTACTGTATACCAACCCCCAATCCTGGAAGTTATAAATACAATACTTATACAGAAAACAATATACTACATGATAGGAAAATGTGTTACCTAATGAAGCTCAGAACTATATAATTTTAATGGACTATTTTATTTGATGGCATTATCCTACTATTAAATAAACAATTCTGTTGAGCATCGAACATAATTAAGTTAGTAAATAAAATTTCACATTGAAGAATGTTTGTTTATGGAGTGTGTGTACTTTCCTTAAGAAAATATATACTGTACCAATGGTGGAATATAATTTATTGAATTAAATATATGATATTTTTATAATTTTTATATTATAAAATCTACAATTTTTCCAGATATATTGCTATATTGAACATGATGCTAATACACACAAATCTTTCTAAATTAACCCACAGACATTGCAGCTCTTAACTAAGGAAGTTTTATACATAAAAGTGTGCCAAACTCAAATAATCATGTACTCGCTTGTCTTTAATTGGATGTTAAAATACTTAAAGATTGCTTTAGTGATCAATAAATTTATAATATCCTACAAGAAGGAGACTGTAAAAATAATTAATAAAACTAGTACATTATTTATTTGCTGTCTTTATTCCCAAATAGGTTTATCATGAATTCTATTTATTCTACTTTGCATGATTAAAGGTTGTTGATTTTTCTGTTTGAAGAATTTCTGGACAAAAATATGATCTTTTGATGAAGACAAACCTTTGTTAATTCATGATGTGGATTCTCTTATCTCATCATTCTCTTTTGTCCTCTTTCCTATACTTTGCTTTCTTGAATTTTAGATATTGGCTTCCTAGTGGGGTTTTTCTCATCCAAGTCTTGAGCGCTGTAGTCGGGGTTTTTGACTACAGAGTGTCCAGAAATGTATCATTATTGTTGTGTCAATTTGGTCAATATTGCTGCATGAGTAGTTTTTGCATGGAAATACCTTTCTGAATTCTCTTTACACAATTCTCTCTCTTTCTTTAATACAGTTAAGCACTAAATACTAAGCTCTGATTAATGGAAAAGTCCCTAGTGATCTTATGGGCCTCTGATAGATAGCAAGTTATTTTAATGTCAAGGAATTATTTTCTTTTTATTTTTTTGTACACTCAGTGCCTATGTCAGTGCTTTGTGCATAGTAGATTGTTTTCAAATAATTAAGAAATATCTACCTCCTTTTTCCTACTGTTACAAAATGACATAATAATGCTGTGATAATAATAACTCATAAGTTTGCTGCCTTTACTACATGCCAAGCTCTGCTTTAAGCACCTTGCATATATATTAGCTGATTTAATCCTCACGAATTTAATCCTTCGTGATGTCAATATTAATCTTATTCCATTTTACAGGAATTGAACAGGGAGGTTAAATAGTTTGCTCAGGGCCATAGACATGTGAGACAAGATTTTTTTGTGCGTGTGTGAGGAAGATCAGCCCTGAGTTAACATCCGATGCCAATCATTCTCTTTTTTGCTGAGGAAGATTGGCCCTGGGCTAACATCCATGCCCATCTTCCTCTACTTTACATGGGACGCCGCCACAGCATGGCTTGACAAGTGGTGCATCAGGTGCACGCCCAGGATCTGGGCCTGTGAACCCTGGGCCACCAATGCGGAGCGCGCACACTTAACCCCTGTGCCACCAGGCCGGCCCCTGAGACAAGATGTTGAAATCAGGCCGTTGAATTCTAGAATTCATTCTATGTAATATTGCCAATTTTCACTATGGAATGAATCCTCCTAAAAAATGCTTACTTCTAATAGTCCTCAAAAATTTGGTTTCATGATAGTTAAATCAAATCAACCCACAAAAAAATAAAATATACGCACTCCCTTCAAGCAGTTTTCTCAAAAGTGACTGGTGTACAACACAGGAATCCATAAGATGACCCGCTGGGTGGTTGGGAGAAAGATATTAGAATTTGTGTATCGGGCCGGCCCCGTGGCTTAGTGGTTATGTGAGCACGCTCCACTGCTGGCGACCCGGGTTCGGATCCTGGGCTCGCACCGACGCGCTGCTTCTCCGGCCATGCTGAGGCCGCGTCCCACATACAGCAACTAGAAGGATGTGCAGCTATGACACACAACTATCTACTGGGGCTTTGGGGGGAAAAATAAATAAATAAAATCTTTAAAAAAAAAAAGAATTTGTGTATCTATTATATTTGTTAGCTCTTCCTTTCTTAATTTTGGGGGTGTTTTTTTTAATATGTAAACCCTATTATAGTATAGTGTATGTTTATATGATTTATAAATGAGTAACAAACAAGTATAGGTGGTGTCTGTTTACTTTTAAAACATTTTTATGAGTATATGACTTTTAAAGTTTGGAATAACCATCTTATAGAAACTACTCAGAATTTAGAGGAGTTATGTATCTTTTTTTTCTGAGCCTACTTTCCTCATCTATAGGACAGAAATATTAAGTACTTTTATAGTTTTATTGTGATGATTAAATGAATAAAAAGTGTGTGAATTTTTCAAAAGCATAAATCTCTACAGAACTGCTAATTACTCACGTATTACTCACCAACAATTTCAAATGGCATTTTGAGTATCTGGGGCACGCCCATGTGAGAGACATTTTTGTGCAGGGAATCTTCTGGGCCCCTTTATGGTTAAGTCATCTGGTTGATCTTTGACATGGCTGGTATAACACAGAAAATTCCGGGGAGACAAATAATCTCCTGGAAGCACTGTCTCTGCCACTTTACTTTCTGCTGCTCTTATTTCTGAAGTGCATTAATAGACTTTTAGGAAGCTACACTGCCTCTGGCCAGGCAGATCTGAGCTTGGCTCAAACAAACAAGTAAAAACAGCTGAAAAGGAATACAGCAATTTTCTCTTTTCTTTAGAGATCCCCCCTTGAAAATCAAAAAGAGAAATCAAATGAATGAATAATTTGACACGTGAATATGTCCAGTTAATAGATATTAATATTTTTCCTGAAAATATCAACATCATTCTCAGTGCACACCTCAATATATTCTCTAACACCACTTCAGATTTTAGCTTAGTAAGCATAATCATTACATTCCTACTGGCAATGTTAACCTATGTTTTAATATCTCAAAAGTGCATATTAGTTAAAGTAGGTATATTATAGAGAGTTTCTTCCATTTTCTATCCTTTCTATACATAAAGAATAGAAATACATAAGCATTTCCCAAAAAGTAGTCTACAGAGCACCAGGTCTATAAGATTTCTGTTAACAAAACATCTCATGATAAAATATGTTTAGAAAATATAGTAGTTCACCTTACTGAACCTGAGAGTTCTGAATACTTTGAATATTTCCTAAATTTATTTCACCAAGAAAGCATTTTGGATTTTGTTTGTTTGCTAACATCACAAGGAACTAAATTTTACAAAACAGGATGGAAAATACTACGATACAGATTTCTCATTTGTAAGTTCTTTAATAATTCAAATCAGATGATTAGAGAATGCCCAAGTTGAAATGAAAATTTTGCAAGTTTTTCTATTGCTAAAAGAACTTAACTATTTTACCAAAAGAAAATTTACCATGATATGAATATATAATTATATATAATTCTAAGATGCCTGTTTTCTGGATTATTTAACTAAGAGAAATCATATACTCATAAGCCTTCCATGAGAAAATATGCATCTAGTTAGAGAACAAACTTTTAAAATTGACCTTACTATGCCTCCATCAAGTAAGAATGGGATATGTTAAGGTAAGAGGAAGGTACCATAACCACACCCAAAATTATGGCATCTGGTACACACATAGCACACATCTCTCCCATGTCCTCCTCCCCATATACTAGAACTATTTGATGTATTTTCCACCCCACAGTAAAAAAATGACATGAAACTGGAGCTGACAAAAGAGGACATAATATCACACTAGCTGTAGCCTCATATTTCATCATCTTCATATGATCCCTTCCAGCAATATGATAGACAAAGGACAAAGTATTTCAAACCACTTTCCCAATACAAACTGGCTACAAAGCAATTGATGAATGAAATACAATGAATGTTCTTGTTAACTCATAGCTGAGAGTCAAAGAACTTAATGAAAATCTCTGAGGACAAAATCCTAAAAGGAAATAAGAATGGAATGTGGCTATTCTGTGCTCATTTGTAAACTCCAGAAACCTAGAGACTTAGGTTGTAAAGGTAATAAAGAAGACAAGAGACAATATCTGTGGAATCTGGGGAATTTTACCCTAAACTAGATTGATTACTCATGCCAAAATGTACATATGTATACCTTAGTTTGTTTTTTTTTGTTTGTTTATTTTTTGGGTTTTATTGCTGAGGAAGATTCACCCTGAGCTAATATCTGTTGTCAATCTTCCTCTTTTTGCTTGAGGAAGACTCGTCTTGAGCTAACATCTCGTTGCCAGTCTTCCTCTGTTTTTATGTATGTGGGCCATTGCCACAGCATGGCAGCCAATGAGTGGCATAGGTCCACGTCCAAACCCGGGAAACGAACCTGGGCTGCCGAAGTGGAGTACATTAATATTTTTAATAGTCAAAAACTGGAGACATTCTAAACTTCTATCAACTTAAACATCTATCAATATTTATATACATATTGATTTATATAAACAAATATACATCATTAGGTGTATTCCATAAACTTAAGGCTAAGAAAATTGCAAAAGTATTCATAAAACATGATACTATTTATACATAGTATTAAAACAGCTAAACAACATTGTTTATTGTTTAGAGATATTTATTTATGTAAGAAGAGCATGGGAATTATAATTACTAATTAGGTGGCTAGTAACCTGAGGGAATAGAGGATAATGTAATTTGAAAACACAGTACAGCAGGTTTCAATTTTATTGATAAGGTTTTATTTTAGGCTGGATTGTAAGTTCATGGAAGTTCACTTTATTATTTTTTAAGACGTTCTTATGTTTCAGATATTTAATAAGAAGTAAATAAATTGTTCAATTCATACCTGAGAAAGTCTAAAGAGATTCCTAACAGTTTTTTTTAATTTTAATAGACATTGGTTGTGTTTTGGGGGTAACATTCCAATGTAATATAGAAAAAAAATTACCAAATCATATTTTTTAATAAATGGTTAAAATTTCCTTTTTTGGAACCTAACTTTAAACCTCAAGGATCTATAAAAAGAGGAAAAAACTAAGCTCAAAGTTAGTAAAAGGAAGGAAATCACAAATATTAGAACTGAAATAAATGAAATAGAGACTAAGAATAAAATAGGAACGATCAATGAAACTTAAGAGCTCGTTCTTTGAAAAGATAAACAAAATTGACTAAACTTTAACTAGGCTCACCATGAACAAAGAGAGAGGACTCAAATAAATGAAATCAGAAGTGAGAGAGATGTTAAAAGTGATACAACAGAAGTACAAAGAATCATTAGAAACTCCTACAAACGATTATATGCTAACAAATTAGACAACCTAGAAGAAATAGATAAATTCCTAGAAACATACAACCTACCAAGACTGAATCAAGATGAAATAGATAATCCAAACAGATTACTACTAAAGAGATTGAATCAGCAATCAAAAATCTCCCAACAGACAAAAGCCCAGGAACAGACAGCTTCACTAGTGAAGTCTACTAAACATTCAAAGAAGGAATAATACCAATCCCTCGCAAACTCTTCCAAAAAATAGAAGAAGGAACTCTTCCAAACTCATTTTATGAGGCCATTATTACCTCGATACCAAAACCAGATAAGGATGCCACAAACAAAGAAAATTACAGGCCAATATCTCTAATGAATATAGATTCAAAAATCCTCAATGAAATATTATTACACCAAGTTCAGCAATACATTAAAAGGATCATATACCATGATCAAGTAGGATTTATTACAGGGATGCAAGGATGGTTCAACATCTGCCAATCAGTCATTGTGATACACCACATTAATAAAATGGAGGATAAAAATCAAGTGATCATCTCAATAGATGCAGAGAAAGCATTTGACAAAATTCAACATCCACTTATGATAAAAACTCTCAACAAAGCAAGTATAGAGGGAATGTAACTCAACATAATAAAAGCTGTATATGACAAGCCCACAGCTAACATCATACTCAACTAAAATCAAGAAAGAGACAAGGATGCCCACTCCTGCCACTTTTATTCAACATAATAATGGAAGTCCTAGCCAGAACAATTAGACAAGAAAAAGAAATAAAAGGCATCCAAATAGGAAAGGAGGAAGTAAAACAGTTACTATTTGCAGATGACATAATATTATATATAGAAAACCCTGAAGGTTCCATCAGAAACCTGTTAGAACTAATAGACGAATTCAGTCAAGTTGCAGGATACAAAATCAACACACAAAAATAGTTTGTATTTCTATGCGCTAATAATGAACTATCAGAAAGAGAAATTAAGAAAACAATCCCATTTACACTTGCATCAAAAAGAGTAATGTACATAGGATTAAATTTAACCAAGTAGATGAATGATCTATATATTGAAAACTACAATTCATTAATGAAAGAAATTGAAGAAGACACATATAAATGGAAAGATATTCCATGATCATGGATTGGAAGAATTAGTATTGTTAAAATGTCCATACTACTCAAAGCAATCTATAAATTCACTGCGAAACCTATGAAAATTCCAATGGCATTTTTCATGGAAATAGAACCAATAGTCCTAAAATTTGTATGGAACCATAAAAGACCCTGAATAGCCAAAGCAATCTTGAGAAAGAAGAACAAACCTGGAGGCATCTTGCCAGATTTCAAACTACATTACAAAGCTATAGTAATTAAAACAGTATAGTATTGGCATGAAAACAGACACATAGATCAATGGAACAGAAGTGAGAGCCCTGAAATAAACCCATGCATATATGGTCAATTAATTTATGACAAAGAAGCCAAGAATATACAATGCGGAAAGGACAATCTCTTCAATAAAATATGTTGGGAAAATTGGACTGCCACATGCAAATGAATGAAACTGGACCACTATCTTACACCATACACAAAAATTGACTCAAAATGGATTAAAGACTTGAACATAAAATCTGAAACCACAAAACTCCTAGGAGAAAACATAGGTGGTAAGCTCCTTGATACAGGTCTTGGCGATGATTTTTTGAATCTGATACCAAAAACAAAAGCAACAAAAGCAAAATAAATAAGTGGGACTACATCAAACTGAAAAGCTTCTGCATAGCAAAGAAAACCATCAACAGAATCAAAAGGCAACGTACTGAATGGGAGAAGATATTTGCAAATCATACATCTGATAAGAGGCTAATATCTAAAATTATATATAAAGAACTCATACAACTCAATAGCAAAAAAACAAACAATTCAATTAAAAAATGAGCAGGAGATCTGAATAGACATTTTTCCAAAGAAGACATACAGATGATCCACAGGCACATGAAAAGATATCTACAGCATTAATCATTAGGAAAATGCAAATTCAAACCACAATGAGATGCCACTTCACAACTGTTAGAATGGTATTATCAAAAAGACTAGAAATAACAAGTGTTGATGAGGATGTGGAGAAAAGGGAACCCTTGTGCACTGTTGGTGGGAATGTAAATTGGAGAGGCCATTATGGAAAAGAGTATGGATGTTCCTCAAAAAATTAAACATAGAACTACCATATGATCCAGCAATTCCACTTCTGGGTATTTATCCAAAAAAAAAGAAAACACTAATTCGAAAAGCTATATGTACGCCCATGTTCACTGCAGCATTATTTACAATAGTTAAGATATGGGAATCACCTAAGTGTCCATCAATGGATGAATGGATAAAGAAATTGTGGCATATATATACAACGGAATATTATTCAGCTGTAAAAATAATGAAATCTTGCCATTTGTGACAACATGGATGGCCTTTCAGAGCATTATGCTAAGTGAAATAAGTCAGATAGAGAAAGACAGATGCTATATGGTCTTTCTTAAATGTGGAATCTAAAAAATATATATTAAAAAAAAAAACAAGCTCATAGATGCAGAGAACAGATTGGTCACTGCCAGAGTCAGTGGTGGGGGAGAAATGGGTGAATTGTTTATGTCTGTTTTTTAGTTTAAATAAATTGAATAAAAAGAGAGAGAGAGACTGACTCTCTGAGAAACCACAAAAATAGAAAGTCAAAAAACAAAATCCAGGGGCCGACCCAGTGGCGCAAGCGGTTAAGTGCACGCTCTCTGCTGTGGCGGCCCGGGGTTCACCAGTTGGGATCTCGGGCGCACCAGTGCACCGCTTGGCAAGCCATGCTGTGGCAGCGTCCCATATAAAGTGGAGGAAGATGGGCACAGATGTTAGCCCACAGCCAGTCTTCCTCAGCAAAAAGAGGAGGATTGGCATATGTTAGCTCAGGGCCGATCTTCCTCACAAAAAAAATAAATAAATAAATAAACAAAATCCAAGTCAAAAACATGAGATCACCACCAGAGGAATTTGATGGCTGTGGTGTTAGCTCCACAAACACAAACGCTAGCAACCATAGCAACATGAAACTTCAAGTACTGCACCACTCCTTACTAAATTAACACAAATCCCCACACTAAAGGCTTATTTACCTTTATATATATTGCCCTATAAAATCTGTCTGGATTTCAACAAAAAAGTTACAAGGAATAGTAAAATGGCAGGACAACCATATTTTCCAGAGCAAAAGCAAATGTCAGAACCAGACTCTGATATGACGCTCATGTTGGAATTACCACACGGGGAACTAATAACATTTCTTAATATGCTGAAGGCTTTAATGTAAAATGCATAGAACATGCAAGTTCAGGGAGGTAATTTCATTGGAGATATAAAAACAATCAGAAAGACTCCTAGAAATCAAAAAAATTTCCTTTTTTGGACATGAGTTTAAAATAAATGAATTGAGTATTTGATAAATGAAATTTTGGCGTAGGGCTGTCACAAACTTTAATTTTAAAGAGCTTGCTCTCATTTTGTGAGAGGTAAAGAAAAGTCTTGCTTTTGAAAAAGCATAAGGTTATTTTGACTTTCTAATCTTACTTTTCTTCTCTAAAAGGCCGGATATTAATGGCTTTGGAATGCCTCCTTTGGAAGTTTTCACTCATCCCTCATGCTCCCCAAATGCTCTCTTCTCTGATGCTGAGGTTGAAGGGAGTGGTGAGATGCTGTTGTATTGTTGAGGGTAGAAGATAATGGAATTAAAATAGTGCATATTATAGTGATGCAAACAAAGTGTTTGTTCAATTAATATTGATGACTGAAAAGTACTGTTAGGAAGTGGAGTCAACAAGCTCTGGGAGGGTCAGATGCCTGGGAAGGAAAACCATTGGGTTTGTTGTTAATGGTTCCATGGGTATCATTGGACCATTATTGCAAGTTTTTTCACAGAGACTGTTTTTTGTTTGTTTGTTTTTTGCTGGGAAAGATTCGCCCTGAGCTAACGTCTGTTGCCAATCTTCCTATTTTTTTTCCCTCCCCAAAGCCCCAGTACATATTGTATATTCTGGTTGTAGGTCTTTCTAGTTCTTCTATGTGAGCTGCCTCCACAGCATGGCTACTGACAGACAAGTGGTGTGGTTCTGCGCCCAGGAGCCAAACCCAGGCCACCAAAGCAGAGTGCGCTGAACTTTAACCACTAGGCCATCAGGGTTGGCTCAACACAGAGACTGCTTTTGCAGCAAACTTTAGATTTATCTCAACAACACTAATGTGGCCACAACTCCACCTCCAAAACCTTGATTTTAAGGGAGAATTTCAAATACAAAGTTATAATATAGCTCAACATATTGGAAACGATTATTTCAAGGATAATTATTTTCCTTTGGATTCAGGTAAACCAGCAGATAAATTGGGTGAAAATTAGGTATTCTGGTAATTTTAAGGGACTTGTTAAAGGAGAATTGCCATATGTACCTTGCTTCACCTACATGTTCTGTGTGGCTTATCAACTCTGAGAGGATTTTACTCAATGGTAAACTCTGTTAAATATAAAAGTTAACCTCTCTTTCATGATACAAAAGCCATCTAAAGATATGGCAGCATTTAAGGATCAGTATTATGGGTATTGTAAGAGAAGCAGAGGCAGAGAAATGAGAGTTAATATCTATTTCTCTGGATAAAATCCTGCATAAAATAGGTTATATCCTATTTTGTAAACTCTGTGCTTACCTTAAGTCACTTAGATCACATATTAAATATAAATATTATGGTGACTAGATAGAGTAATAGACATAGGACAGTATCATTATTATATAATCAAATACTAATAGATTGTGAGAAAGGCTTGTATCCAACACCTCAAAATGCTTGAACAAGCAATATATTCAATTACATACGCTGTTGGAATTATAAATCTACACACGCATATATATAGCTATTACTACTGTGATCCATCTTTCATTACTTTAACCTTACATGTAAGACAATTTTCTGTTTTATATGCAGGACCTCAGCTGCTCTGTCTACAGAGGTGATGTAAAATTTCTACTTGAATAGCAATAAATCATGTTAATTCAGCCCTAGTCAAATGAAATGTGGTAGAGAGGATGGAGGAAGAATAGGAATGAGAATGGTCAAAACAAACTATCGAGTATAAGAATCTGCCCAATTGAAGTGATTAACTAATATTGGGTTAAGTACTTCCAGCTATGAAACAAGAACTCAGGTCAGCAGGAGTGTTTGTATAATCATAATAATCTATTGATAGAAAAACAGGATAAAGTCATTTCACGTTTTGATTTAATATAGTGTTTTCTTACAAATTCAGTGAACACACCTCAATTAGTTTCAAAAATGAGGTGAAAATGCACCACCCACCAAAGGTTAATGAGATAAAAATTGGTTGCATGGAAGTACTAGCAGAGCCCACCTTTATTTATTGATAAAATAAGAACCCACCTTATTCAGTCCTCTTGCCACCACATTCTGTTCTCAGAGTGAGGCTTAATGAAATTGGGTTTCCCTATCAATGCCTCCAAGATTTACATGTGTACCTAGTATTAACTCAAAAGTGAATCTGTCTTATAAGCTATGTTTTCCTAAAGAGAGTTACTGACCCATGTATGCAGGTCTACGTTTTCCACCCATCTACCTTCACTATCAAAGTACCATCTAGGAAATGAACATATCTACTATTTTGAATGTTTCTTTGCATTTTGCTAGGTCCCCAAATTTTCATTCCTCAGAAAGTTTAAGAAATTAATAAACAAAGGTAAAAATATGAGGCATTTTTTCCTCTGCTAATGTGAAATAAAATTTTAGGAATCTTCTACTTGACAAGTGAAAATTCAAACATCTGGGAGATGCTAACCTCTGACTGCCCAGTATTATTTCTTGGATAAATGGTGGCTTTTGATCCAAGCTTCAGCACAGTTAAAGGCTGAGTGTCCCAGCAGTGATTGAATCCAACATGGCTATTTAGCACCCTGTAATCACTTCATGACTTCAACACAATATCCTTTCTCAGGGGTGAATAAGAGATTCTATTTGAACAAATCCATTTCCCCTTCTTTAGAGAGGATTTGTGAGTGACTCTTAATCTCCATTAAAGTGTAATTGGGCACTGAGAGAAACAGATTGGTTATTGTTGACCGTATGATAGGCACTGCAGAGAGCCAGGAAAAGACATGATTTATTGATTTTAATCATGTTCAGATGAGCCACCCTGGAGACTATCATGTAAAATAAATATCATGTAAAATAAAAGCAGTATTTTAGATAACAGAATTGTTTAGAATGACTACTTCCAAGATAAATTGATTTGGTTCTGAATGTTATTTCTTAATTCATTTGACTGTGTTTGACTATAAAAGGAAATCTCTTGCTGATTAATTGCTGAAATATTTGAAAACTGATAAGGCTTTCAAGGTGCATCTTCTGTACTATAAAATACAAGGCGGGGGTGTGGGGGGTGATATATTCTGTACACCTAATGTAATTGGTGTATTTATTAATCCATAAAGTGTTGCCTAATCCATATTGTCCCATAGCCTGTGAACTTGTACCACCCCACAAGCTAGTTCCACCCATCCACCTGCCTTAATAAGCATCATTAATATTTCTCTTTTCATGATTTGAAAGATAAAGGATATGAATGCTGAGTTACTTTGTAGCAACATGATTCTGAAAATTTTCTAATCTTACTAGGATAAATATCTGGTGACATCCAACTTCCATCCTCTAATTTTTCTTTTCCCTCCAAGTCCTCATCATTTTAAAAATATGCAAGTTTGTTGTCTATAAGTGAAAAAAACATATTAAATAATATCCCCTCCATGAAAAAAAAGTTGATAAGCTGGACTTCATTAAAATTGAAAATTTTTGCTCTGTGAAAGACACTGTCAAAAGAATAAAAACACTAGCCACAAACTAGAAGAAAATATTTGCAAAAGGCATATCTGATAAAAGACTGTGTCTTACTCAATTCAGACTGTTGTAGCAGAATAACACAGCACAGAATAACAAGCTTAAACAACAAACATTTATTTCTCACAGTTCTGGAGGCTGGGAAGTCTAAGACGGAGGCACCAACAGATTCAGGTTTTGATGAAAGGCCCTCTTCCAGAGTGCAGACTGCTAACTTCTTATTGTAGCCTCACATAGCAGAAAGAGGGTGAAAGAGTTCTCTGGGATACCTTTTATAAGGGCACTAATTCCATTTATAAGGACTCCATCCTCATAACCTAATTACCTCCCAAAGGCTCTACCTCCTAATACCATCACAGTAGGAATTAAGATTTCAACATATGAATTTTGGAAGGACACAAAAAATTCAGTCCATTGCAGACTGTTATCTAAAACATACAAAGAACTGTTAAAACTCAACAGTAAGAAAACAAATAACACTATTAAAAAATGAGCCAAAGACCTTAACTGATACCTCACCAAAGAAGATATACAGATGGCAAATAAGCATATGAAAAGATGCACTGCATCATATGTCATCAGGGAAATGCAAATTAAAACAACAGCAAGAGACAACTACATACCTATTAGAATGGCCAAAATCCAGAATACTGATAATACGAAATGCTGAGGAGTATGTGGAACAATAGGAATTCTCCTTCGTTGCTGGTGTGAATGTACAATGGTACAGCCACTTTGGAAGACAGTTTGGCAGTTTCTTACAGAACTAAAAATAGTCTTACAATGCCGTGATCCAGCAGTTATGCTCCTTGGTGTCTACCCAAAGGAGCTGAAAACGTATGTCCACATAAAATTTGGACACGATGTTTATAGATGCTTTATTCATAATTGCCAAAACTTGGAAGCAAACAAGATGTCTTTCAGTAGGTGAATGGAGAAACTGTGGTACACTCAGACAATGAAATAGTATTCAGTGCTAAAAAGAAATGAACTATCAAGCCATGAAAAGACATGGAGGAACTTTAAATGTATATTACTAAGTGAAAGAAATCAATCTGAGAAGACTACATACTCTATGATTCCAAATATTTGACATTCTGGAAAAGGCAAAACTATCTGGACAATAAAAAGATCATTGGTTGCCAGGGGCTGGAGGAGGGAGGGATGGGTAGGCAGAGAACAAAAGATATTTAGGGCAGTGCAACTACTCTGTATGATATTATAATGATGGATATGTACTATTATATGTTTGTCCAAACTCACTGAATGTACAGCACCAAGAATGAGCCCTAATGTAAACTATAGACTTTGAGTGGTAATGATGTGTCAATGTAGATTTATGAATTGTAACAAATGTACCACTCTGGTCAACTCTGGTCGAGGGTGTTGATAATAGAGGAGGCTATGCATGTATTGTTGTAGGGCATATTTGGGAAATCTGTGTACCTTCCGTTAAGTTTTGCTGTGAATATATCTCTAAAAAGTAGTCTATTAAAAAATAAAATATAATATCCCCTTAAGGAGCAAATAGTTGTTCTTTATTAACTATACTAAAAAGATACTAGAAATGGATGAAGGATTTGAGTAGACATTTTTCCAAAGAAGCTATGCAAATTGCCAATAAGCACATAAAAAAGATGCTCACATTATTAGCCATTAGAGAAATGCAAATCAAAACCACAATGAGATACCATTACTGAACCACTAAGATGGTTATAATTAAAAAGACAGACAATAACAAGTATTATTGAGGATGCGGAGAAATTGGAATCCTCGTACATTGCTGATGGGAATATACATGGTTCATCCGCTTTGGCAAACGGTTTTACAGTTTCTGTAAATGGTAAGCATAGAGTTACCGTATGACCCAGCAATTTCACTCCTAGGTATATTCACGAGAAATGAAGACATATGTCTACAAAAACTTGTACACAAATATTTACAGCGTGGTTCCATTTCTTTCTAGGATGTCTAGGGGAAAATTCATTTCCTCGTCTTTTCCGGTTTCTAGAAGCTGCCTGCATTCCAGATGCCCACTTCCATCTTCAAAGCCAGCAATGGCAAGGGCCAGTAGAGTCTTGGTCAGATCAACAATGCAGATTTTTACTTTGCTGCCTCTCTTTCTCACTTATAAGGACCTTATGATTTGAATAATCCAGGACAGTCGCCGCCATCTGAAGCTCAGCTGATGGGCAATTTAATTCCATCTGCAACCTTAATTCCCCCTTGCCATGTAACATAACATATTCGCAGGTTCTGGGAATTAGAACGTGGAGATCTTTAGGGAGCAATTATTCTGCCTACCACTGATGACTCTTTTTTTCATTTATTTTTATCATTTCTAAATGGTTATTTTAACATTAATCCTGAAATCAACAGATATTACTAAATGAAAATGACCATTTACACTTTTTCATGTATTTAAACAATCACAAATTAATTTTTAAATTAATGACCTATTCAAAGGACACTCTAAAAATATTTAGGGACATGGAAACAAATCCACACTATATCAAATAGAGAGGTTTATATATATGCATTTGTGTATATATGTTTGTGCATATTACTATTTAGTAATTTATTTGTTTAGGAATAACTGATGGGGACATAGACCACAATGTTAACTAGAGTGATTTCTCTCCAGGGACTGGAATAAGAGCTAGAAAAATATGTGTGAGTGTGTGTGTGTGCATGCATGTTTGTGTGATTGTGTGCATGTGTATATTTATACTTTTCCACATTCCAGTGATTGCATTTCACTTTTGTGTGTGTGTGTGTGAGGAGATCAGCCTTGTGCTAACATCTGCCAATATTCCTCTTTTTTTTTTTTTTTTGCTGAGGAAGACTGGCCGTGGGCTAACATTCGTGCCCATCTTCCTCCACTTTATATGGGACGCTGCCACAGCATGGCTTGCCAAGCAGTGCGTCGGGTACACGCCCCGGATCCGAACTGGCGAACCCTAGGCTGCTGCAGTGGAGCGCGCACACTTAACCGCTTGTGCCACCTGGCCACTCTTCACTCTTTTCAGCCTTAATGTTAGGAAAAAAAGTTGTAGATTTTGAAAATGAAGAAGTAAAGTATAACATGCTATATACAAATGGAGAAAGTAAGCTGTTTTAATTTTTTAACAGCATATGCTAAAAGGTGCATTTTTAATTCAAGGATAACAAGTTTTGTCTTGCCTTATATAACTGACCAAGAGCCTATTATTAAGAAGGATTCAGCGGCCATATCCTTGTTTAGAGGGAAAGAGTTTTGACTGAGTGGGGCAGTGTTTTAAACACTTGTAGTATGTGTTCACCATCTCTGTTTTAAATCCTTAGAGTTCTATTTTATACCCCCAAACACTATTTTCTGTTACTCCTTTTACCTAAAATTAAATGATGCTCTTAAAAATCTGGATAACAACATTTTATGTTAAGAAAGTGGATCATAGGCATATGTGATTCATGGTTTTAGATAATTTACAGTTAGATACTCAGAC
This sequence comes from Diceros bicornis minor, assembly GCF_020826845.1. Classification (NCBI taxonomy): domain Eukaryota; kingdom Metazoa; phylum Chordata; class Mammalia; order Perissodactyla; family Rhinocerotidae; genus Diceros; species Diceros bicornis. The sequence goes on along the minus strand of NC_080761.1, from coordinate 33,772,328 downwards.
TGATCCTAATACTGCCTAATAAAAAGTAATCTGAGAAAAAAAAAAACATACCTGGAGGAAAAACACAATGTACTCATGAAAAGCAGTGTTGGTCTGGACTAGCCCCAGTGAAAGGCAATGGAGTATAAAGACACGCAGAGCGAAAAGCAGCTGGGTAGAGTGGGGAGGTGTCTGTGGCTCACGAGAATGAAAACGGACGCAGACTGGTAGGGTGGGTAGGTGTTATAGCGACAAGAGAGAGGACAATTGTCTTTTCCCCATGGCCTGGGATTTGGCCCCCTGGCAATTATAAGTATTTAAATGTTTGCTTTATCTTAATGACATCACAGTTATGCAGCACATCTTTATTGCGGGATGTCAGACAAATTGATAATCAAACACATGGACAGACCCAAGATCAGTCAGAGCTAAACAGTTGCCGTAAGGCCTATGCAAGAACACACATTCTGTGGAATGACAGAACCTCTCACTTTCAGAGCCACACCTGTGCATCCTCTTCTGCTATTGACTTCAGCGAATGTAACCCAAGGACAAGAAAACACAATGCTCCCTCCTGCTCACCAGATCAGTCTGCAGACAAGGGAAAAAGATGCTCTCAAAAATCCATCTCTACTCTTATGATACTGAACCAAGAATAGAAAAGGATAATTGCTCATCACAGAATTTCTTTTAAACTTACCTATTCAGATGTAATTTATTTTTCTGGAGTTCTACTATTACTTGCAGTTTAGAATAGTACTATAATCTTATAAAACTACGGCATATGTAGTCTATGCCATATTAATTAGTTAAATTACTGTATCGTACATTTTTATATTTTTCCAATCTTTATTTTGTTTTCCGGGTATTTTATACACTGTTTTTGAATTCTTAGACATTCTGGATCAGGTAATTGACTGATTGATTCAATAATGCATTTAAAACATGAATTCAGTCCTCACAATGAACCAGGTATTGTGTTAAATCCTGGGAATAACGAGGTCAATCGACATATATTTTGCTTCAAGGAGCACAGGTTCTTTTTTGGATGACATTAACTAAGAGCTAAGGAATGGATTTTGCTTCTAATTTTTCTTTTCATAATTTTTTTCATGGACTTCGACTAATTTTTAGATTGAAACATTTATTTTAGCATTTTGATCTTAGGATCCTATTTTGTTCTTTAAATGCTATTATTGATTCTAATGTTTTATATTGTGTTTTTATAATTGCTTAAATTTAATACAGTTTTGTATTGTCATATATAAAAGCTACTAAAAGATTACTCAAAATTATCGTGATATATTTTCATATATAGATTGAAGTCAGAAATATATTATGATCATTTACAATTCATAATAATAATTTTGATTAGTTTCTTTATTCAACAAGTAAGTATTAAAGCTCTTGCTGTGAATCAGAAACTATGGTATGTGATTGGAATTCATCGGTGTACAAAAAAATTAGTCTTTTTTGACTTTAACCTTCACAAAGCTTCCTTTCTGGGAGAGGTAGGGAAAGGAAAATAAGGCTCAGAAACAGAAAATTAGATAGTTGTACTAAAATAAGTGTGATGGGAGATTTACTTGGGTGTAATAGTAGTACCTAAAATAAATATCTAACGTATATATAGGACAACACAGAAGGCATGGCACCAGAGAATTTTTTACATGATTCTGATTTTTGTTTGCTTCTTTTTTCTTAAAGTGGAATTTACAAAAGATGTGGGAGTAGGGTATTTAAACGGGAAAGAGGCTTAATTTTAAAACAGTTGTACCACATATATCATTGTGCCTTTTGAGGAATTGCACTTTTTTCATTTGTTCATTTGACCAAAATTTATTTAATCTCTAGCAGGAAATATATTAGTGAGTAAATTTAGTGGATGAAAACACACACCTATTATATGCCTTGATGGAATTTACAATACAAAGTGTTGCTTACATTACCGTGGCTTTAGTATATAAATGTCCTGTATTTGCTAGATAATTATGCAGGCATATTGGAATTTACCACATATAAATTACCACATTAACTAGAAAAATTAATAATAAACAAAATTAGACTTTAGGTAAGCATACTTCTTTATTTGGAGACAAAAACTTGACTTTTTTTTAGTGGATCATTCAAATAATTATCTTGAAATATACCTGTCCTATGGTTTTCTACCCTACAAATTAATTGCTTATATGTATTTTTCTATTGCTGCAATGATTCAGTAATGATCATCTTCCTTTACTATGTGATGCCTTTGTCATTACTGAATTCATGCATATTTTTATCTTAAAGGTATAGAAATAGGAAGAGAAAAAGGCCGGCAGCAGTGCTGGAGTTTTTAGAGCTGAGTGCTTATTTAGAAATGTGTTAAATTTATTCCATATTCTACTCAATTAAAAATGATGACTATATTCTTGAATAAACAAAGTAAACAAGTAAAGAGGACTTATCACTTGCAAGTGACACAGAACAAAGTCAAGGGCACACTCATGATGGGGACAGAAGTCAATATGTTCTGACGGTCTCCCAATGAAATGCGTGTGAAGTCCATACTGATTAGCTTATAAATCAGGCTGATACTTGGGTTTATTTGGGCCAGAAAGACTACCTACTGTCAAGCAATCAAGCACTACCCCTTTAATTGCAATTTATTCCTACAACCACAATTTATTGATCCTAGCATACACTTATGCCACAGCAGTATCATTATTTGACTTTATTTTAACAGCTTCGAAAGGTTAGGAAGTTAGAAACCACTGTGAAAGAAACCATTAAAAAGTTGAGTTGCTAACATTGCTTCGCACTGTGCTGAGCAACATTAAGTATATATATGGAATTATGTAAAAGGAGAAGGAAAGAGAACTAATATTTATTAGGCACTTAGTATGAGCTAGTGCTTTCTTATACCAAATATTGCTTAATAATAACAAAACACACACACAAAAGCAAGGAGGATCAATACTGTTTTGTTTGCATTTTACAGATAAACTGCAGCTTAGAGAGCTTAAGTAAATTTCCTAGAACTATAATGTTAAAATGTTAAAACCATCTATCTGACCCCAAAGCACGTTTAATTTCTTGCATGATTTCGTGCAAGATTTTTGCACATTGACTATTCTACGATATTGTGGTCCTCTTGACATACTCTCAGCGATACTAAAAGTGTGAAGACAGCTCATCTACATGAGTTTTGTGCCCAACACGGTCTTTAAAACACAAAACATCAATATCTGATAGTCTTTTTTGTTAGCTATATTACCTTCTGTAAGCCAAGATATTTTTTTTTCTTTATTTAAGAATTAGAGTCATAGAATTTCACTTGGGAATTTTCAGCTAATTAGATAATGTATGCAGCATGCCTGGTAAGATAACTTCTATAGTTTCACAGAATCTTCAGGAAGTAGTCAGTGAATAAGAAGAGTGGCTTAAAGTTTGATATTTCTTTTTTTTCCTCCCAAATTAAAAAGGCTACCTGACTTACTTAATTTTTGACAATTAAATATTGCACATATTTAAGGTGTACATATTGATGATTTTATATACATATACATTGTGAAATATTCACTACAATCAAGCTAATTAACATATCCATCACTTCATATAGTTTGCGTTTTGTGTGTGTGTGTGGTGAGAACACTTAAGATTTACCTTTTTATCAAATTTCAAGTCTGTAATACAATACTAACTGTAGTCACATTGTTGTACATTAGATCTCGAGAACTTATTTATATTGTCTAACTGAAACTGTGTATCCCTTGACCAATATCTTCCCATATCCCACTCCCCCCAGCCCCTGATAACCACCATTCTATTCTCTGTTTTTATGAATTTGAGATTTTGGATTCCACACATAACTGAGAACGGGCAGTATTTGTCTTTCTGCATCTGGTTTATTTCACTTAGCATAAAGTCTCCAAGTTCATCCATGTTGTCGCAAATGGCAGGATTTCCTTCTTTTTTAAGGCTGACTAATATTCCAGTGTGTGTGTGTCTGTGCGTGTGTGTGTAGAGTCACATATATATATTATATATTTAATATATATAGTGTCACATTTTCTTTATTCATTCATCTGTCAATGGACATTTGGAATGTAAATTGATACAGCCATATGGAAAACAGTATGGAGGTTCTTCAAAAAACTAAAAATAGAACTACCATATGATCCAGCAATCCCTTTTCTGGATTGATATCCAAAGAATATGATATCAGGATCTTGAAAAGATATCTGCACTCTCATGTTCATTTCAGCCTTACTCAGAGTAGCAAAGATATGGAAACAACCTAAATGTCTCTCAATGGATGAATGGATAAAGTTTGTCCTTTCTTCTACATACTTTTTGAGTAGGCCTGAGTGACTGATTAGCTATCACAATTCTTTGTGAATCCTCTCTTTGTAAATCCCTGACTAGATTTAAGCCAGATTTAGTCCGGCCTACAAAAGGGGACAAAAATGTGGAAGCCCTAAACTTCCTCTTTGTATTATCCAGAGTAGCTCTGCTTTTAATGCTTTCATTTTTTGCACTTCCATAAAATTTCATTCACAGAATAAATAAACCATCAATTTAAAAATATTAATTAAATTAAAAATCACGGGTCTAGTCCAATGTCCTCATTTTTGCAGGTGAAGGAATGGAGAGTCAAAGAAGTAAAGGACCTGTGTCAAACCCACACTAGTAAGTAATATCTGCAGGTGGAGAATCAGATGTCGGACTGTTTGATTCGAGTTCTATCTATTGCATAATAATGGTTTCGCCTGTCAGACACAATGTTGAAAACTCTTTATAAAACTCTGTTTCCATCCTTGTTTAGACCACATATGGTCAGTGGCACTAATTGCGTGCCCCTGTGTTCAGTTCTGCTATACACTTTGGAGGATACTTAGAAAGCGAGTTATAGGATGTTCCTTTTGGAAGAGGCAGTGTAGCCCATGAGATGGTAGAGTAGAAGAAGAAAGCTGGCCTTCATTTGAGGGCTTTCCATGTCGTGGGTGCTTAATATGAATCTTCTCATCTAATCTTCATAAAATATTGTAAGAGAGGTGGTTTTATCCCTACTTTAGAAATAAACTAAGGCTCTAAGATGGTTGATAGTTTGTCCATCTACATAGAGCTATATAATGGCAGAGCTAGTTTCAAATCTAAATCTCTGATAAAAAGATGACGACTTTTGGTACTGTACAATTCTATACTTAAATAAACACAAGGCAGAGAACAATACGAATAGTACATAATTCCAGACTAGTGTGATATAACCAACTGTATGATATAGTGCGTAGTTCAAGGTGCTAAGAGAAAACTAAGTAGTATAAAATCAACTTGGGTTGACACTCTAAAGATTGATATACTCTTGCTATTGACTCCCAACTAGCAATTCTTTGAAAGCTTGTTAGGATGAAGACATTAGATATAACGACATCTGTAAATGAGTGGAAAAATATTGGCAACACATATACAGAATGACATTACAGGTAGAGATTGATAACTTCTCAAGGTGAAGTAGAATGAGAATTTCAAAGATGGAGACTTTACTTTAGCTGTTGGAATGTGAAAGAATTGTTAAACAAAGGAAATGGCATTTTGTGCTGGATGGGATATAGATATGTGGGGTTGGATAAAATTGTTTTCTTTCAAGAGGAGAGTATGAGAAGCATGGAGGTTGAAATGTGTAGGGATGTTTTGGCAATGGGGGATAGGCTAAATCATAGAATATGATAAGGAAGAGTGAGACATTATTTCAAAAGGTTAGACTGGGATTTCTTGATGAAGTCTTTGAAGTCTTCTTTTGAAAATTGTATTTTACTATATAAACAATAAATAGTGCAGGTGTTGGTCTTTTATTATTATTGTTGGTTTATTTGTTTATTCTAATCTGTACAGCTATAATCAGAGCTGTGCCTTGGAAAAATTTTGATAGCATTCTGATGGATGGACTACATGGGTGAAAAATCAGAATTGAGGAGACCAAGTAGCAGGTGTGAAAAAATAATGAGGGCAAACATTCCTACTTAATTTTTATCTGTTAAAGATATTAAGACATCTCCCCTCCCCAGCAGCTGTAGTGGCTCAGATTTCTGTAGTAATTTTGAGTAAATATTACTGATCTCAGATACCATGCCTTAGGTCAATCTTGCCTCAAAGAAACAAACATAAAATTCCATAGATCCACTATCCATTTTCCTCCCAGTTGCCCTTTTCTTGATAAATATTTGTAGAATGAATAAATAAATCCCTTTTCAATCTGCCTCTCTACTTTGAAAATTCCTGTCATGCAGGGGAGAGGATAGATGTCACGATAGTTTTTTTTTTTATTATCCTGCAACCCTATCTCCTCCTAGAGGAGAATCTTGCAGACTGAAAACTTTCCTTGTGCTTTGAAGATCTCTGTTTTTCAAAAAGTTGTCCTTCAGATGGAGGAAGGGAAAAAGTAAGGGATACTTGTTTTTCTCGTGAGGGGCTGTGTTATCTTGAAGAATTTTGCTGGGATAACAAAGGAACAACAATAATGAAAAAGCCTTTATGCAAACTGAGAATCATTTAACTTCTAAAAGGTCACTGCCTGGTTTCAGCAGCCAAATAGGGAGGAGAGAGCCCAGAAAGCTCTCTGCCCTAATGTTAGATAAACAATACAGGACAACTCCTTCGCTTAATGAGGATTCCATTTTAAACTCTCAGCGCTCTCCTCATTTTAGAACCTTTCTTCTTCCAGAAATTATATATATCCATTAATGTAGCTGAACACCACCACCCAAGACCCTGCAGCTTCCTACCTCTGATCTCTCGAGTAATGGCAATTACACTCTGAACAATTTGCTTTCTTTTTGCTCGCTTGAATTCATACCCATGAAACTTTCTTCAGTAGTTTTTTTGTTGTTGTTTGGGTTTTTTTCTGTTTTGAATTACATTTGTGACCCCAGGCCCCATTTAAGAATGTACTTCATTTAGTTTATATTCATTTGCTGTATAAGAAATATATCTGCTAAATTTATCCCTTCTGTATTGATCTCTACTCTGCTTTCTTAGAGAAAAAATATTTTTCTACTACTCCAAACATGGGCTGTCTGTCTCAAAGGCAATACCTTTGCCATTAAAGATTTTTTTGCCAAACTGATACATATTAACATTTCTGAACTTCTAAGAAAGCAGCACTTTGATGTAGGGGCTATTCAAGTAAATTCTATATATAAGACTTGACATTTTGTTGGGCCAGGTATTTGTAATGAAAAGGTGAGTTAGAGATTGGAGTGGAAAAGGAAAGTAGCACTACACCTTTATCTCAAGACGTAATAAAAGTCAAAATAGACCAACCTTGTAAGGGTTTGGTGTGAGCATTAAATTCTCATCCCTCTCTGGCACACACAAAAATCATTTGTTGAGTGAATACGTGCATTATTGGCTTGTAACTGAGAATTCTTTCTTCTGTTTCATTTATCTATTTGTGAAAGTACTCTAGCCTATCAGTTGAAGGTTACACGGGTATGGATAGAAATGTAGCATTAGATTTCAGGCAACTCTCAAGAATCAGTTCTCTGCTTGCTTGAATGTTATTCATTAGCCCAAAAGGTGAGTTTGTGCAGGGACTGAGCTACACCACTTAACTCTCCGTGACTCCTGGTAGCCAGTTGTGCTGAGAACTGGCAATGAACATGATGTTCTCAGCATTGTTTCCTGGTTATAACTATGACACTGCTAGCAAGACCCAGTGATATTCCATTATACTTTTCTTTTTATATATTTTCAGTTGGTCTTTGGACTAAAAAGAATGAGATTCATATGATAGAGATGAAACTTACTTCATAATTCTTTAATATCTGGTATAGAGAAATGAGAGAAAATATTTAGTTTTTTCTGTAAGATGATAAATTAATAAATTTTATAGTATTATGCAAGTTTTAAAGACAAAGCATTGTTGAAAACATGTTATAACATAAAACATATCATTATATTATGGGAGGTAGTTTGGGACAGAGATTGAGAGTATATATTCTGGGAAAACATAATATGTGTAAAAATATGGGTTCCACCATTTACTGTTTGTATGAACTTGGAGAAATTTTCAAATGTTTCTGTGCCTCACTTTCTTCCTCTGTAAAAACATCTACCTACTACAGTTGCTCTAAGTATTAAATAAGTTAATGCATGTAAAGTTTGTGACACATAAGCATATATAAACTTTTTGTTTTGAATATTATTAAAAAGTTTGCTGACTTAGTATTATTTTAATTACACCTAAAATTTTTGGTTTCTTGAACTTCCCAAATTATAATGGAAAAGAAATCAAACATGAGTCCATATACAGTCTTGTTTTATATTTAAGCTTGCAGGTACACAACTTCTGTATGTTAAAAATGTTGTTAATTTGCTCACTACATATTCAATTACACTCTGATATTTTCCATGTAAATTTCCTATTTAAATGAACAGTAAGTTGATAGATATGATTCCTTGGGGCTATGTCTAAATCCACTTGCAATATGACATTTAAAAGACTAAAGCATGCTGTGTTGAGTAGTATATTTATATGTATATCTACAAATCTATATATTTGTCTATCTATATTTCTAACCGTAACTTTTTCAGAAACTTTGGATTAAAATTTTATTTTATTATTTTATTTATTATAAATAAAATGCATCCACATATAATGTGATATTGAGGAGGAGATTCTGTTTTACAAATGGCATTAAAGTGTTTTTAAAATAATTTTTTTTTTTTTTTTGCTGGGGAAGTTTAACTCTGAGCTAACATCTATTGCCAGTCTGGGATCTGAACCCATGAACCTGGGCCCCAAAGCAGAGAGCACTGAACTACACCACAGGGCCAGCCCCCAAAATAATTTTTAATAGTGTACTTTTTCCCCACATTTAATAAACCAGAAATGAGCTGCTCAGTTTTAAAGATATAAAGTTGAAAAGGAAAGATCTCTTTTTAAAAGGAAGTAAATACTCTAGCAAAGTTCCATGGATGCCTATATTTGCCGATGTTGTCATTGGAAGCCAACTCACTTAATCTACTTTGTCGGATGGATACCCTCCATTCAAAACCTGCTGGGCTGTTTGTTATTTCTTCATTGCGTGCCTGGAAACATTCCATTTCCGTGTCTGTAGAGAATGGTCTTCATCTCTGTTTCCAAATTCCAAAACTCCAGTTATCCTTTACAGTCTAGCTCTAATATTACTTCCTTGATTTCGTTATTGAGACTCATCTCCCCTCCCCCTGTGATGCCTTATTGTCTTGTTTCTGATAATAGCTCTTTTCAATGACTGCCCTATAGTTAATTGCTGACTTTTTTTTGTTTCACTAATGAAAAGGACACTTTCTTCTTTCTCCCTCCCTCCCTTTCTCACTTCCTTCCTTTCTCCCTCCCTCCCTAGCTTCCTTCCTTCCTTTCTTTTACCTGCAATCATCTGGGATAGACATAAAGATTGTCTGGAACTAATTTTCTTAACTGTTGGGGCACCCATGCCCACAGACCTCAGTTCTTCTTCCTGTTAAGTTCTTACTTGTGACTGAATTCTAGCCAATGAAACATGGACAAAGTTATGTGTCCCACTTCCTCGCCCATACAAACTTCTCATGCATGATCCTCCATGCTCTTTCCCCTCCTGTGATCACTTGGGGGGCCACATAAAACCGATGCTCTCCCAAACTTCTTTTGCTTTTTGTTTCCTTTCTCTGACTATTTACTAATCTCCTTCCATCTAGACTCAGATTCAGTCTTGGCTTTCATCTATTTTTGGCTTAATATTGGTTAGAATTCTGTAATATCCGGTTAACATTACACTCTTTTTAATTTCAGATGCAAAAAAATAAATGTTTGCCGCACTAGCCTTGTGCTGAGGATTGCATTTGTTTATTTGTGCTTGCCTATTATATTTCCATGGAGTTTTCACGTGTACTTTTGAGAAAGTTAGTTTGCTAGAAAGAGAGACCTAGAAAATACTAAGCTCTAATAATTTTAATTGAGCCTGTGAAGCAGGAATAAAACTGAAGCATATGAACTGAGGCTATTGCAAAGAGGAAGGATATTGAAACAAAAGCTTTTCTGTCAATAGCTTTAAGTAGTTCCAGGTTCCCAGAAGAAAGAGGAGAAGTAATTCTGGATGAGTCCTGAAAAAAAGAAATACGGAAGCATTTTCTTCGCAGGGGGGAGGGTTACCTTTTAAAATTTGATTTAACATATTGGTATATTGGCCTATCATCTTATAACTTCTTTTCATAGTTTTTGTTAACTAAATTGAAAAAGCTGCTTTCAGACCATCTCCAAATCTTTAGTTTACCTGTACTTTTGTGTACAATACTTAGCTTTAGCACCTGGGAACTAATTACACAATATTTTGTGTATTAACCATGCTTCTTCACCATGTAAACTGGCCTGTTTAGAAATCCAGTATTTCATTTTGCACATTAAAAATGAAAACGAGGAAGACTTGGGTCCACTTTGATACGACTTCTGTAACATTTGGTAGAATGAGGGAAATTTTTTTCAATAACAGAAAATATAACTGTCACTGTATTTAATGCGTTAGTTCAAGTGTTGAGAAGGTAGCAAGGCTCAGTCAAGTGCACAGATGCAGGACCTGATTACACAGCAATCCTGGAGACCTGGATAGAGCAAACCTAAACTGTGCAGGAGAAAGGATCAGACATTTATAACAGAGTTATTGCTTCTTGCTATGATTTATCAGGAATAGCAAGCCACTTCAGAGTAAACTTGACATAAAATAATGTAGAACTCTTATGGCAAGTGAAATTCCAATGACCTAAGGGCAGGCTGAATTTGAAGATAAACAATTTTAGCAGTCTTTGCTGAGATCCAGTTATCTTCCTGGGTATTCTAGTGTGTGCCATGGAAGTGGCAGACCTTAATTATACAGCCTGTTTAATATCTTTCCCTAAGATTTTACCTTTTTTAGTGGAAGTAAATGTTATCTCTCTCCCAGCCTCTCCATATCCCCACACCCCCAAAGCAAACAGCAGATTCCACTTCGTCAGAGCAGCCAATTAAATGGCGGAGGGTGTCTGTTTCTGTGTCGTTTTCAGAAACAATTGTATCATTAAATCGCAGAAATTGTAGTGTCAGCAGGAAATAGAGCAAATAACTGCCAAAGGGAGAAAAAATATGAACAATGTAGCTGCTTTGATGTCTTCCTGCCCTCCTTCCCAGTGTCTATTGCTGAACAAGCTACAAACAAAATGTGAGGGAGCAAAGGCGCGGGCGTCTGAGCTTGGGTGGCTTTAACCTCCCTTTCTGGGAGGCTTGCTCACTGGTTTCTTCAGCTCCCACTTGATGCCTTAGGCAGACCTCACTAATCAATATTTCAGAACACAACTCCCACTGCTCTGCCTCTGTTCCTCTCCAATTACTATTCACTCATGGAATACACTCTCTCATTTCCCTTTTTTTATTCATTCATTTATTCATTCAACAAATACCTTTTGAGCTCCTACCTCATGCTAGGCACTATTTCAGGCTAAGATACATCAGTGAACAAAACAGACAAAAATCTCTACCTTTAAGGAAATTACTGGAGGTGGTAGAAACAGACAATAAATTATAGGCATCATAAACCTGTCGATTGTATAGTTGAGTAAGGGAAATCAAGAGTCAGGGTATTGCAGTTTTTAAACAGATAGTCAGAAGTTTGGGAGAAAGTGTGTTATGCTGTCCTGAAAGGCTCATGGCATAGTAGTGAAGAGCACAGACTCTCACCAAACTGCTGGGGTCCTTAATCCATTTAGCTCTGTCACTTATTAGTTGTGTGACCTTGGGAAACTTACTTTATTTCTCCAGGTCTCAGTTTCCTCATCTCTAAAGTGAGGATAATTTTAGTACCTATTGAGTCTTATTGTATGTAAGGATTTAGAACATGATGTGTAGTACACGTTACATTGTGCATGTAGTAAGTACATAGCAAGTATTCTTCTCATTGTTATGTTGTGAATCTCTCATTATTATGTTGTGAAAAGAGTGTATGCCTCAATTTAGAGACATCTGAGTGTGAAAACTCAAAGATGTTTCTTTTCTCCTCACTAATCTGAACTTCAATTGTATGGTCAAGAAAATGAAGATAATTTCTACCATTTAGAGCTGTTGTCAAGATTATAAGAAAGTTCATATTATATATTCACAGGAGTTCCTTGTTAAATGTAATGCTCTCTCTTTTAGACCCTGTGGAAATGCTTTGACATCTTCTCATATTATCTCAGCTAATGAAAATCTTAAGTCTCCTGGTTTCACTCATGGTATTTATTACATACCACATTCTGCTATATTGCATTTCCTCCCTTCAAAAACATAGATGATTAAGAGCACACTGTCAATTTAACACAGCTTTTCAAAGGGAAAAAAAGCAACACTCCCACATTAAATGCACCCATCAATTGTATGATGTTCCCCAATTTTAAAATGATTTAAATGTGAAAAATAAGTATATTATAGAATCAAGGAAATGTGTTAGTTTCTGTTTATATGTCTCTTTGCTGCTACTATGTGATTAACTACTCAGAAACTATGTAATGCTTTGTATCCTTCTCTTTGCTTCATGTACTGCGTTGCACATTGATAGAGCTGAAGGAATATTTCCTAGATGATTGGTTGACTGCATAATTCCTTGAACAAAAGAACTAATTTAAGTTTATACATGAATGTCGAATGAAAGTGGATCAATGGTTTTTCAAGTAGGAGGCATTTCTTCCCTCAAAATTGCATAAAAATAGTACAGATAGAGTAAGGTAATTTTTTTTAAAGCAATATGCATGAAAAACTTTAAAAAATGTTTATTTCTGTTGATTGTATGATTGGTTAGGACTGTTTGATTGCAAGTTCAAGAAACCCAATTTGGACTGATGAGCAAGAAAGGGGAATTTTTCTACAAGCATACAGGATTCTAGAAGCACAGAATAGAACTCAAGAGCCGGAATGCAGATGCAACTCTGACTGCTCCACTTCCAGCACCAATTTCTTCATGAATCATCTCTTACTGCCAACAAACCACTACTGACTGAGTGGCATAAAACAACCTGTGGATCGGGAACACACAGGGCACAGCGGGGATGCTTTGCCTTGGCACTGCAGTGGTTCTCAGCTGGAAGACTTGAACAGCTGAGAATGCTTCAAATGCTTAGGGGCTGGCCCCTCTCTTTTAAACCCCCACTGACAGCCTGCTTCAGGCTAGTCAGGCTTCTGCCAATGGTCTTCTCAAGGTCCTTCAAGCTTCCTCCACTACTGGGCCGAAAGCCAGCGCCACATGGTTTAGGTTTTTATTGTAATAGCGCTCATCTTCTGTTCCAGTGTCTGTATCAGTCAGTGTTTGGTCAGAGAAACAGAATCACTACGATGATATGAAATAATGGATTTATTACAGGGATTTTATGGAATTGTGAGCTGATGGGTACATTTATAAGAGGCTGTTACATCTGCATCTGATGTTGAGCCTGAAGTTGCTGTAAGTTGGTTGAGCTATTGGTTAGGTGACTATGAAGTGGAGGAGAGCAAGAACAAAACTGGAACCCAGGAGGACAAAGTGGGACCCATCAAGATATGTTCGTATCTCTCGTCACCACTAATGTTGATGATATGGGTGACCTGCAAGAGAAGTCAGCAGACTTCACCAAAGAGCCACATGTGCACTTAACCCAAACTCAGAGGAACTGAAAGAGAAGCAGCAGCAGAAACTTAAGGAGCTGCACGCCTGGGTGCTGCCCCATGGCAGTAAGGTGTCAGCAGACCAGGGCATGCACAGGCTGCCCCAGAGGTGGCGCCCTACACTCACCTTTAGAGAGAAAAATGGCTTTCACTTTACCAGCCAAACCATGTGCAGATTTCCCTTGTGGCCTAACTGGAAACTATACAACAAATAAAATTATGGGAAATATAGTTCCAACTTAGCAAAGATGACAATAAGGGACACTACAAGCAGTGTGCATCAAAAACCTCTAAAGCATTCTTTTCCATTAACTATATAATAAGCTCTTTTAGTTATAGAAACCCAATTTGGACAAATGAACAAAAAAAAAGGAGAGGGGAGGATTGTTATACAAGATTTCTAAATTGTCTTATAAAAACCCAAGATTAGGAATGCAAGTCTATCTCAGGAATGGATCTCTGTGAGAATCCATGTCATACTCTTTCTCTCTGCCCTTTGTTACTGCTTTTCTCTGTAATTTGTTTTATTTTTTCCTCTAACACCAGTCATGGTGTTTATTTTTCGCTCTAACACTCAGTCCACTTGTTGGAACACACCACCATTAGCTCTTGAGGTTTACGTAGTCGAGCCACCCAGAGCAGATTAATTCATTCTCTTATGTGCAACTATGACATACAACTCTCTTAAAATTTCTCAGAGAAGTATTCAAGTTTACTATGACAGAGGGCAAGTTCATGTTATACAAACTGACAGTTGCCACTCAAGTGTGTGGATGAAATAAAGAAAAGGCAATTTCCAGAAAAAGTGTACAGGAATACAGTTCAATAGGTGTCTGCTAGAGTCTAACTTTTGTCCCTAATTCACTGATCTGAAATCACAAATATATGTGCATGAAGGCATTTTTTCTGTATTATTTAAAACATCAAAATCATAGCAAATGTGAGTATCTAATAGTTACTTCAGTAAATTCTTACACTATATGACAGACTATTTTATGTACATCAAAATGGTTATGAAGATTCAAATGATAGAAAAATGCATATCATATCATATTAAATGCAAAAACTATATAAAATGGTATATGCAGTGTAAACTCAGTAATGTATAAGAAGATCAGTTTAGTGAATCAGTAGAGTAGTGTCCACATTGTAGGATTATAGGTATATTATTTTCTTTTCTGTTTTTTCCAACTTTTATGCAATAAACATATATACTTTTATAATTAAAAAAAAAAAACATTCATATAAAATGGCTTAACCATAAGACATTAGGTGTGCAATGTAAGTTGTTTCCAATCAAAAGCCAAGAGAGAAAGATGTGATTACTCACCCATCAGGAGTTCAAGTAGAGAAAGTATTCATGGATATACTTCATGATCTTATATACTATCCAAGGACATGACAAATGACTAGTTTAAAACATACAAGAAGGCTGGCCCCGTGGCTTAGTGGCTAAGTGCACGCGCTCCACTACTGGCGGCCCGGGTTCGGAACCCCGGGCGCTCACCGATGCACCGCTTCTCCAGCCATGCTGAGGCCGCGACTCACATACAGCAACTAGAAGGATGTGCAACTATGACATACAACTATCTACTGGGGCTTTGGGGGAAAATAAAACGGAGGAGGATTGGCAATAGACGTTAGCTCAGAGCCGGTCTTCCTCAGCAAAAAGAGGAGGAATAGCACGGATGTTAGCTCAGGGCTGATATTCCTCACAAAAAAAAAAAAGAAAAATGCAAGAACTTTTCTAAGATTTATTTCAAAATAGTAATACTACTCTCAACTAATCCTAATTCTTTGAAATACACACATTTAGAAAATTTCTTTTAAGCCTAACTTCACTCTCTTGAAATAAGTCACGTATTGCACAAATAGCAAAGAGGGAAATGACAACTAAAAGAAACTTTAACTGAGTAAGATAAAAAGCAACCAGTGTGTTTTCAATTTTAAATGTCAAGTGATGTGAATTCCACAGTGATAAATATATAAATGTAAGACTATGTGCATTAAAATATTTTCAAATTTTAAGAAAAATATATGGGAAAGATGAAACCAAAGCTTATAGGCATCTCCCTTCTTCAACAAAAAGCAACTATTAAATCCAATATATTCGGCTAGTATTCTAAATTTAGTTGGCAAAAAATAGTGAGATTAGTAAATATGGCTTAGTTTTATAATCAAAAAGCAAGAATTTGACTTTGAAAAGCTAATAGAGAATACAAGTTCCACAGTGCAGCCATATTCTGTAGCAGCTAGAAAAGAACTCATGCTATGTTAATGAAGATGGAAAAGAACTAGACTGGTCTGAGAACTTCCATCTACACGACATTTTGACCTGTCAGAGTTAGAAGAGAGTGGGGTGCCATAAAACCAAAGGGAACTACCTTCTGATTTCAAAAGTTCTGTTAAATTGAACCTCTGTCTTCATATTACCGCTTTCCGTACTGTAATTAAGTAATAATTGTTTTACTGCATAAAATCGAATTTATCTCCATATGAAGTCCTGAACTCACAGAACATATAATTAAGTATTTTTCCAGGTGCATAACATTCTAAAGCCTTACCTCCAGCAAATCATTCAGAGTCTCACAGGAAAACTCTTTGACAAAAGCTATGTTGACTCGATTCCAGGAGATAATGTGGCCTCGTGTAAGAGAATTTTTCTTCTTCATTATGCACTTGTCTAAGTTACTAACAAGTTCCTATGGGCAGAGAGAAGTTTGCGGTAGGTGTGTGTGTTTGTGTGTGTGTGTGTGATGTGCATTTTTGAAAATGAGATTCTTGTACTCTCAAATCTTGAAAAAATTGTAAAAAGTTCTCTTGCTTCCCTCTTTCCTGCGCCTCTTTCTTCTTTTTTCCAATCCTACAGTCTCTTGTGCAAAAGCATTTTAAAGTACCAGGTGTAACTCAATAGACATCAACGTGAAACATAAAAAAATGAAAAGCTGAGTTTGTGTCTCAAGAGCTATTAATATAGTATTCTGGAATAGCCCCAGGCTAGATGAGTCACTAGTTAAAATGTTTGGCTCTAAACATTCCTTAGGATTTCTAAATTTTTCCTAATCTGTGTAGGGCTAATTAAATAAAGCTTGTCTTTTATTTAGGGTTGTTTTGCTTTTACGATAGAAGCTAATCTACAGGGGTAGAGAGTTTACATGAGGAAGTATAGAAGTCCTTTCCCTTTACTGTCTATCCTAACCTAGAGGCAGGAGAATTTTTATAATCAAAACTCCAGAAATTGTGGATGCAATGTAATACGTTCTCTGTTGCAAGTACTCAAGAGTTATTCTTCCAAGAGATATCAAAGGGAAGGGCCCGGTCTCTGCAGAGCCCTGGGACTGCATCATAGTATTGCTTCTTGACAAGCTTGGTATTGGTTTGAGCCCTAGATATCCATGTGCTGACAGAAAGGACAGAAAAAAGATTGATTACTTCCTTGTATATCCTTTCTCAGGAGATTTGGAAAGAGGAAAATTAGTTTCAAATAGCACCTCTTGTAAATCTCCTGAGGTTTTGTCAATGGAATGCTTTTGTTCTCTTTCAAGCTATAAGAAATGCTTTAATACATAATCACTTTACGTAAAAAATCTAGAATTTGTTGTGTTTGTCCAGCAAGGGGTCTCTGAACACACTGTAATGATACAGGTTATTTCAGAGATTAGTGAAAAATTGAGAGTTAATTTCATTAACTCTACCTAGTACATGTAAATTTAAGACCTGAAAATAATTCCAGTTAGTATAAATAATTAGGAAATGATAGAAACTAATATGCAGACACAGGTACATTTTATAATCAATTTATCTCACAGTCATGAGTTAACCCACTGAGTGATAAATGATCTGGCTGTTTCTATCAGATAAATCAACTTTCATGAGAATATTAATTTATTTTAGAGGAAAGGGTCACATTAGCTCTAAATAAAAATAAAAGTGCTTTTGATCTCCATCACCTGCTGGACTGTGAGAATTAGAGAATAGTAACATGCTCTCTTCATATATATATATACATATATACATACATATACACATACATATATCAGTAATATGTTTTTTATAATATATGTTATGTACATAATATATACATATGTGCCTGTTTGTTTATTTGTTTTCAATGCCTATCAAATTGCTTAGTAGAGAATCAGTACAGCAATTAGTCATTCAGATGAATTAAACCTTATCTAAAACTACAACAAAACTCTGGAGTTATTTGCATATAGATTGTCAGGTGTGCAAATGTTTCATACCAGAGCACTTATTGACATTTTGAATTCCCATAGTTATATTGTATTCCAAAGAAATTTTAGGTTGAAAGAATGGTTATTGCTTTATAGAACTCATCTTATTGATATTCCAGTTACAATCTTAAACGGGAAATTGGTCAGAATATACTTTTAAAGTAAAGAAAAAAGAACTGAAGCAGAGTAGAGTGCATGTCTCCATTTGGAGATATAATATACACAAATGCATAAATATATATAAGTAAAAGAATGAAAGTGGTATTCTTCTGATAATAGGATTAACAGGTGATTTTCTTCTTCATACTTTTCAACACTTTCTAAAGTTTTGAAAATTTTTGTTTTACTTCCGTAATTAATATGCTAATAAAACCAAAATCTGAGGCAATTTGAAAACAAAGAGTGAGTAGGGAATAAGTTGTGAATCCTGTTAAGAATGGATATAAGCAAAGCCAGTCTGAGCTACAATAGTTTCAATGATGTGACGTTGAATCTGTCTTTAATCATTATTAAAGAAGACAGTAGTTGGAAATTTAAGTTCTACAAAGAATATTTATCTCTCTAATACCAAGATCTCAATACTATGGAAGAAAAACTGGTTTTCCAAAAGACAAATATTGAGGCTTGAAGCAATATCAGCTTATCTATCACGTGTTAGTGTGAATTTTCTTATGAGATCTAACAACAAAAATCCAAATTTGGGGATTTGGCTTCATTAACATATTTTATAATATCCCATTCATTTTCATGATTTTTATTTCAAAGTTCTCTACCATGAGGATACTTCAAACTTTGTTCAAAATTAAGAAATCAATTTGTTCACAAGAAGGACATCAAATAAATCCCATACAAATATGATATACTTGAGTCTGTTCATAATCAGATTTCTAAATGGCTAAGTCAGCATAGAGGGGCTCTTTTTCATATATTAGCATTTTACCTGAATTATTTGGCAGCTTTTTATTAAGGAACACAAAAATTGCTGAGTCTGGATGACAAGTTTTCTCATTTGAACTAAGATTTTTGAAAAGTTTCCAGTCAAACATAGTAGATTGCTTTTTGATTTTGCTTTGTGTTTTTAGCTTAGAGAAATGAGCAAATGTGTACAAAGTGGAGAAAGATGTCTGCCTTAGAATTAATCAGTGGATCAAACTCCAAGTTTGAACAAACTTTTCGTTTTAGACATTTATTCTGATAGTTTCCTCAATGTGAAAACAAAATTACCTGAAAGCAGTTGCCATTTGTTGCGGAAAAAAAATTTTTACATTCTAGGTTGTGAATTTTATAATTGCTTTTCACAGTTAAATTAATGAAAAAATATACTTAATGTTTCATGAGAATGATGCTATACATCAATAGTCTATCTAATGATCAGTTTTTTACCCAGGCCAAATTCTTCCTTTAGTCATTATTCTGAAAGATCAGGCAACAATTAACTAATTATTATTGAATGTGAGATTAATGTCATAAGTTGAGAAAAATTTACCCAGTTTGGAGTTTTGGTTGTTTCAAAAAGTTTTATTATTGTTTGGTGTATTCAAAATTAAATATTTTTCAATACCTCATTACTTTTTTTGAGTTTCTTATAATAAAGCTTTCAAAGTAGCAAAAAATTTCAGCAATGTAAAAATAAATCAAGGACGTTGTTTAGCAGTTTGCAGTTCCTCATTTATTGACAGCTCTCTCTTTTTAAGAATGGGGTAAACCTAATTTAGTGCTGTTTAGGAAGAGATAGGGTTAAAGATTGCATATAATATAAAAAATAGTTGGTAAAATAGTGTGTATTTACTCAGAATTCATCTTCCCAAAAAACAAAAAGTATGGCCAGAATAGAGATTTAACTGCTATGTAAGTATACCATAGACGTTTTTTTGATTATCTAATGCCTATTATCCTTGAGTCTCAAAGTGTGGCCAGAAGTATTACCAACAGTATTAGTATCACCTGGGAGCTGGTTAGAAATTCAGAATCTCAGGCCCCACTCCAGACCTACTGAATCATAATCTGCATTTCAACAAGACCCTCAGGTGACTTGATGCATTTTCAAGTTTGAGAAGCATGGGCTCTAGAACATCTGTTTCTCCATTTTGCACTGAGTAATATCTTGGGGATGAGGAAAGGGTGCCTATTAGGAATATAGAGCCACCCTGGCTGCAGTACCAACTTTCACACGTGGTATCTAAATGACATGTTATTTAACTATTCTGAGTCTCCTTCATAAAATGTATTGATAGCAATATCCACCACAAAAAGTTATGAGCCTCATTTAAGCAAATTACAAAAAGACACTTTGCATATTAAGATTATAGATATGTTAGTATAATTTGAAATTCAGATTTGTCTTGTTGAGTTAGACATTTTACTGTTGAGTTATTTCCAAGGTTTTAAGTAGCCACATGCAGACTTATGGTAGCAAATTTCGTAGTTGGTGAGGCATCATTATTGGCACAGTAATTCAAAAACTCAATGTACAAGTTTTCAAAATCTGATAATGGTCAGACAAAAAGACATTGAGTGCTTCTTTGAAGGCAGAGATTCCCAGAATGGCTACCCTAGATCACAGCAATTCTATATGAGAAAATGTGCTTCATTTGGTGGAATATGGGGATCTTGGAGAGAGGCTTATAAAGCCATTGGAGAAAATGGGTCATCTGACTAAATAGTCTAATCAGTTCAATCAACCGTGGAATCAGTGGAGTGACAGCTGTCTCAGACAGAAACTCTGCACGTCCATTTAATAGTGCTGATATTAGTGATAATAACAGCTTACTTTTGGCCAAGCATAAATCTTGTCTTTGAATTTTTTCTTGCCGTGAAGTTATATCCACTTAATTATCATTGATTAATTTTTTGCATTAAAAATGAATAATATTTCCTAAACCTGGCACGGCAAAAATCATTGCTCAAACTACCATCAAGGAGACATTGTGAGAAATTTAAAAAATCTACATTGATATTAATTTGAAAGTTTAAAATTTTTTTTTCCAACCAAGAGAAAGGACTATCAGGGTATCTAATAACTGAACAGTCTTCCTGTAAGGGATTGTGTATTGGTAAAGTCCCTTTGTGAATGTTGTATTCCCTCTCTTTAGAGAAAGGTCAATCAATTCCCAGGTTTCTAGGAGGGCTCTCATACTTTACCCTAAAATTCTAGGAAAGTGAGAGAGGAGGTGTTATAGTTTACCAAGAGCTTGCTTTGTTTATAGAAAGACATGAATCAATATATCTACCAGTTTATATGTTTCCAGTTCTGCTAACTTAATTCAGTGAAGGGCAATTATCCAATTTATTTTGAATTTCTCTTAAAAATTCACACAAGTGCATTCTCAGGGCTAGTTTTTTTGTTTTTGTTTTTGTTTTCCTTAGAGAATAGATGCTCTTCTGATATGTCCCTCTACATATAGTCTCAAAATTCATTTTTTGGTGGTTGGCTGCACTGGTCACTTGTAAACGTGTGTGTTCTCTCTGCTTTTTGGTACAATATAAAATGAGCAGAATTAGTGTACTATATTCCTGTATTAAAAAAGAAAAACTCCAAGTCTTCAGATATATATCATCTTTCACCAAACAGAATGTCAGATCAGAACTAAATAGCTACTAATTAAACTGTTAACATTTATTGTCAATATTAAATTGCCAGTTCAAGTTATTCAATAAAATATCTTACCCCTTCTAACTCCTGACCCTCCATCTTTGCCCAAATGCAGACAGAATTAGAGTTTATATTTGATTTTAAGTGAATAGCTAAAATGCCCATTTTTTCCTCCTTAAATATCATTTCTAAGAGATTGCTTAGGAGTGCAAGCAACACTTTCTTTAATAGCTTATTAAGTAAAATTGTGAATCAGGAAGTTTTGCAAAAAAAATTTTTTTTTTTAAAGGAAACTTCATTCTATCCCTGGTTACTTCCATAACTGAATACTTCCTCACATTATAACTATTTTTCCTAGGCTACCACTTTAAGTACCCCTCATCAACATTTTCCTGCAAGCGCCCACATGAGGAATCCCTTCCTGATAGTACCTTAGCACTGAGATTTCCTCACCTTCCCCAAGGCTAAATGTGTCTATTTCTCAGTTCTTTAAAGTGTACTATTCCCTCCTGACTCTCTGCTGTGTGAAATCTCAGATACGAAACCAAGCGGTACCAGTGTGAAAATTGGTTGATGTGTTAATTGTCATCTTCCCTCTTTTCAAATATATATATATTTTTTAACTAAGTTCTGAATATTTTAACCCAAAGAGAATCCTCACAAGTGGGGATTACAAGTATAGTAGCAAAATTATACAATAAGGTTTGATGGTGAAAATTGATTTGTCATTAAGTAAATCTCAATTGTAGATAAAAATGAATAAACTTGATCTGGGTATTTATCCTAAAATCACTGTTTATTCTAGGTTTGACAGATTGGCCTTGGACAATAGAGAAATCCTTGGTTTATATCTGAAATATAATACGATTTGAGTGTTAGCTTGTAACCTCCTGACTCGGCCTGCAATGATGTCTCCCAAACATAGTGTATTTTATAACTAACTCTTGCTCTTATTTGTTGTTCTGTGGCTTTCATCACTTTTATTTTTACTTGCAGTTAGGATGTGCCAACATCGCACTATTTTATCATGCATAATCTTTTTTATGGGTCTGCCATGCATTAAACTGTCTGCAAGATGTTCATATTCGTGGTTGTGAAGAGTACTTGCTGGTCTTTCACAAACTGATCAAATATTTAATGGGGGTTTTGGTTTGAGCTTGTTGGAAACAGTAATGTAATAACCCTCACACAGTTTGCTCTGAACATAAATTTTCCTCACTTCGTCTTTTGATCTGGGTGTATTTTGAATTCCTAAGACTTAGTTTTCACCATACTATCATTTCTGTCATTATGTTTAAGATTTCAGTTACATTAATATGCATCCCTAACTGATCAATCTTCTTTCTTGGCTTTCTTGACACATTTATTTCAAAGCTAAAATGCTTAAGAGAGTAAAGTGAATTCATCTTTAGGAAAATTTGGAATGCTTAACTTATGATATTGTGTAATGTTTTTGCAGTGATCATGTGAATGCCCTAGGAGTCAGCCATTTTAGTCAGCTGGTTCTTAATTCTATCTATCTACCTAGTTGGATGGCAATCTCAACCATAAATGTTTAGTACATAAATATCATCCCACCACTATTCCTTTCAAATTTTTTAAATAAATAAACAAATAAATGAAATAGTTGCTTCTGTTTTCATAATGTCCCTACCCACCACACCCCCATTTTTATGCACCTTCAAAGTCCTCTCATTGCTCTGATTTGAGAAAAAGTCTATACTCCAACAATCTACAACATTCTCTTTGGTCTTGCTCTGTCCCCAGCATAATCTTATTTCTCTTGTCTTCCAAACCATATTAAGCTTCTCTCAGTTTCTTTGATGCCCTAAATTTCTTTCAGATTCTTTGTAATTCTATTTTGTTGGTTGCATCTGCTATTCACACTGCTTTTACGATTCTTTCCTCAACCTTTCACCTGACCAATCAATTTCTCATTCTTCGTATCCCAGCTTAAGTGTTATTTCCTCAGAGAGGATTTCTCTGATTCTACAGATTCTATTAGGATTTTCTGATATACGCTTTTATAGCAGTTCCTGTTTTTCTTCCTTGGGAGCAGTTATTATCATTGCAGGTAGCTGGTTCCTTAAATGATTGTTAGTGTTGCTTAAATGATGATTAGTGTAAAGTCTGTCCATGGACCAAAGCTGCATGAGGGCTGAGGTTGTCTATTTTGCTTTCCACCCAATATCTAAATTTTGGCCAATACTCTATACGTATTTGGTGAGTGAATAAATGAATGGAATAACCTTCAAAGAGATGTTCTAAGTAGTAGTTTCTAAGAACCTGTGAAGAGAAAACAATATGATTTTCATTTTACTGATGATATTAAGATATGGGATCTCTTTGGGTTTTAGGGTTGAATGCCTTGGGTGATAATAACTGAATTTTTGTGCTAATAAAAGAGATGCTGCAATAGCAAAAGATCCATGGATTTTTGCAAAAGGTGTCTACCAAGAAAATGACAAAGCAGTTGCCTAAAAAATTATGATGTTTTCGCTTAACGTTTTGGGGAGAAACCTGGCCAACGTTTGCTAAATTCTTGATCTTTATATTAATAAGCCTTAGTGTGATGAAGAGAGAGGATTTTCAGGCTCATGTTGTCAGCTGTTTTTTCCTCAGCTGTAGGCGTTGCTGACTTAAGCAAGTCTGAGACATTATTTATCAATATTAAGTGCAGCACTGTTCAATTGCTAGTTCTTCATAATGCAATGTACATGTGTAACTGGAACCGTTATTTATAATTGAACTTGATTTTTTAGACATCCATTGCTAAATAGCTGCATTGAGATGTAAATTATTCTGTAAAAAGTCAAGAGTTTAGAACATAAAGCAGAAATCCATACCATGTAAAGATTTTAGAATCTCAATTGACGAGCTACTTACTGATCCACTAAAATGTCAGGTAATGCATTTTAGGCATTTTTATTAGAATTTCCATGGGAAATGACATTTGGTGGCTGGAAATAATTCACTGGAAAATATATCTTTTAGTTTAGCACTGATCGAATTGAGTAGGTTGATAATACTACGAATTAAATTGTGGGAGCAAGGAAAAAAATGTCATTGCCAATATTTCATCTAGAACCCCTACCCTCACATCTTTTGTTACAGTTCTGAGTTTTTGCATATTTTTAGCTCCTCATGTCTCTCTTTAAATATCCTTTATTGTCATTAAATAGTCCTTATTATCATAAAAGAGAATGTAAAATCATACTGTTTTATAAACAGTAGATGAGTAGTTATACTTCTCACTGAATTCATTACCCATCCTATATATCCATTTATTCAAAAGAAAGTTAGTGGTACAAATTGATTTTATGTTAAGTGTGACTTTCTTTAAAAAAAATAATTGAAGGAAAAAGAAAATATATCTATCTCAATTCTTCAACTTGTTTCTCCTTGCAAAGGTATAATCCAGAAACATTCTAAATTAGTTTGATAATTGAGCTTGTAAAGTGAGGTTCTAGAGAACACCCACAGAAGCTGTCATCCATATCGTGGGGTAGATAGTGCCTTGCATATATTATAAATTTCAGATGTACTTATTAGTTAAGTGAATTTCAAATGTGAACTTAAAAGTAGTAGCAGACTGTAAACCACAGTATGAAATGATCACTAATTCATCCACAAAGGAGAAGGCTAAGTGCAGTTGCTTGCAAGCTCGAAGAGACAGAATCAGAAGGTAATTACAGTTTCAGAGACAGATTAATAATGCATTACAGCTTAGGTAGGCGCTGTCCCCTGCCCATCCTTTTGAATCATCTTGCAGAAGCTCATGCTGGTGACTTGCCAATAGACACAGTGTGCTTTGCCACCTTTATTTCTATTTTTCTATAATGAATGATTTCTTTAGAGTGGGTCATATAATTCTAAAGAAGAAGGAAGAAGAGGCGTAGGGGGAGAAAAAGAAGCAGCAACATCAGCAACATGCTTTTAGACTCATAGCTCTCTGAAGGCTTTTTGCTGTGAAATCCAGTCCTATTTCCAGATATATGAGTAGAATCACCCTGGCAGGCAGATGTTGCTAGATGCCTGACAAGGATACATCCTCTCCTACTACAGAATTTCCTCTTGTTTGGAGCATCAATGTACCCAGACAAAAAATACCCCTTCCCCAGACTTTCCTGCAGCTAACTGTAACCCAGTTCTAGCTAACTAAGTATGAGGGGACACGTACTGAGCAGAGGTTCTAGGAAAGCTACTGATTTCCTAACTAAAAGGGACTGACAAGGCTGATAGGAACCTTATGCCCTTTGATATGCCCTCCATCTTACTTCCTAACATCCCAGCTTTGTACCTGAGGTGTAAAGGAAGAATATAGGTAGAGTAGCTATATTGTGGTCATAAGGATGAATGCTACAAATTAATGATACTCAAGCAAGACACTTGATCTAGCCTAGCCCTCTGGTGCTTTTCTGAGCAAACTCTGACTGCACATCTTCTGACTTCTTGTTATGTGAGTAAAATAACCTCCTTTGTGGGTATGCCACTGTGGTTGATTGAAGCAAAGGCAGCCACAAGCAATCGTCATGGATGCAAACATGAGGAATGGAAGAACAGCAAGTGTCCTGCCATTTTACAGTGGTCATGACTTATAAGCGGACACCTATTCTGTCAAATGATAAACACAGCTTTGCAAGTTTGATTTAGTTCACTTGGGGAAAAAAAGAATAGCAACTAAACAGGTACTAGACATGTGAAATTACTAAAGGGGTAAATTTTAGATAAAAGAGTGCCAAGGAAAATGTTTTTATACAATAATCCAAATGCCGCATCTATATGGAAAATTAGAGAGGTGAAGCTGGAATTTAGAATATATTAGCTGCAGGATGTTAAAAGTCATCGTTATGTCTATTTATCACATGCATGAGGCAAAGGTGAATTTTGTAAGTTAAATAGTATAGTTAAAGGTGTACACTGCCAGCTTGAAGGCCACATTGGGGCCATATGGTTTGGGCCAAAAAAGTGATTTTAAAAATTTTTGTTTGCTTCTGTTTGTTTTTTTTTTTTTGTCTGTTACTTTTATTTATTTATTTATTTATTTATTTATTTATTTTTTTGTAAGGAAGGTCAGCCCTGAGCTAACATCCATGCCAATCCTCCTCTTTTTGCTGAGGAAGTCCGGCCCTGAGCTAACATCTATTGCCAATCCTCCTCCTTTTTTCTCCCTTTTTCTCCCCAAAGCCCCAGTAGATAGTTGTATGTCATAGTTCCACATCCTTCTAGTTGCTGTATGTGGGACACCGCCTCAGCATGGCCAGAGAAGCAGTGTGTCGTTGCGCACCCAGGATCCAAACCTGGGCCGCCAGTAGCAGAGCGTGCACACTTAACCACTAAGCCATGGGGCCGGCCCCTGTCTATTACTTTTAAATTTATGTGAATAAGTTACACCATTTGAATATCAACAAATTTTCCACAAAAATCCAGATTTTTTTATCTTCTCTCAAAATATCAAAAGATTTAACAACACTAGGCCCAGCTTCTGGTAAAGTTCAGCTGCAGCTAAGCAACTACTATGTGTTATTTTTAATTTACCATAGTGTCTTACATGACCTATTACTTTAAACTCTCTTCTGGTTCTGTTTCTGGCTGTGGCTTGCCAGACACTTTTGCTCAATTTTTGGGTCCATGTAGACATTCAAAGCTGTAAACTTATTATTGTTTGTTGTCCCACAAGAGATTGTAAAATTGAAATATTTTTTTATAATCTGCAAGGTTTCACATTAACATTAAAATGGAGAAACTAATTCAAATCTAATTTTAAATGACAGCATACAAATCTAATTAACTGATTAAAAAAGAAATATAATATTGGCAAGAATAGTCCCCCCAAATTATTTTTTGTTATTTTTTGCCTCTACTTGACGAAGTACTGTATAGAGCCTAGCTTTTTGCATTAGCTTTTTCTACGTAGCTCAAAATGTGAAGTTCTGTATCCACTCTCACCAGGGAAATAAACCCATTGTGTATGGAATTACATTTTCCAAACGATGCATTATCAGACTAATAGGGATTTCTGTACAGAAAATAGAATGTGTTTGCTTTATGAATGCATGAATGTGTAGTTATTGTTTTTTGTTTTGTTTTTATTTTTGTTTTTTAAGTAGTTAGGACTGTTTAAAGAAGCCCTTGGGATTAGGTTTAAGATCTTTAATTAAAACACTCACCATACAATGTAGAGTGTTAGCTTCTTATTCACCTGGGAAACTATTTTACTGTTGTTGAGTCTGTACTTATCTTGCCAAGTTTGAAAATGTTCTAACTGCAGTACTAATATTTTTTATACATTTGATTAATGTATTACTTATAACTTTGATAAGAATTGCTATTATTAGTGTGTGTGAGAAAAGGTAAATATTTGTCGGAAAAGGTGCATTAAAAAAGCATCTAATTTAACATTTTGAGGAATGTACTGATCTAAGATAATATAATCTAATATATTGTACATATATACATTGAAATATAATGTGATGATATAATATAATATGATTTCAACATAAAACAGTAGTGAATTCTCTACAAAAAATTAGACGATGTAAAATTTGTCACAATTAGAAAAATGTAAATATGCATCAAAGATAGAGTTCCCAGTTCTCTTCATCCTTTTCGCATTCATAGAAGCGCACACAGTTACTCTCATTCCTTTCTTCTTTCTTCCTATTTATTTTCTGTTATTCATCCAACATTACTTAATCTTCAGTAGCATGAATCATAATATGCAACCCATGCAATCAAGTACCGTTCCATTTTGGAATTTTTCTCAGTCATTTGTGCTTCAAGTACTGTTGTTACTACCACTGCAGTTGTATTTCTCTAAATTCCAAAAGCCCTTAATGTTTAGAGTCGAAGACAACATGCTTGTTTGCTAAATTGTTGGGTATACTATATTATTATTTTTCTTCTTTGTAAATAGTGCAATGATCATTATCAGACATATTTGCATGTAGTACTAAGGCAGTACTCATTTGATCTCTCTCTCTCTCTCCTATTTTTGGAATTGTCCTGAGTTGGTTTTCTTCACAGAATTTAGGCATATTTGTCTCCAACTTGTAGAGAAAGATATTAGTTAGATATTTGAGATATTATCTAGAAATGAGGCTTGCTTTGAAAGTCTGACAGTTATGTTAAAACAGTTAAGGAGGGCGATTGACAGTGTTTTAAAGCCCTTATAAAATACATATCATCATTGTAAATTCAAAACCCCAAATATTATGTTCAACACACTTTGTATCTTAAACTCTCTCTTGTTTTCTTATAAGTTCAAAGTGGCTTATCTGGGCCCAAAAGAGATTTTGAGGACAGTGTCATAAAACTTAGGAAAATCCAAAGAGAAAAATATTCTGAAACGGCTGCAGCATGAAGTTGTCCTGAGCAGGAATCAGCTCTGTAAATATACTTCTATAAATGGCATAAGCCACCAACTAACAGCTGAGCCACTCTCTGGGGATGAACCAACTTGAGTGCAAAATTGGGAGAGGCCGCAGAAGAAAGGTTAATTCTTCTCTATTGTTCCTTAGGGCCTATTGCTGTGCCCTGCAGAACTGTAAAGGGCTAGTGGACCAGGTTATGTTTTATTTTTACCCACACAAATTATTTCAGTTAACTCATGGGAAAGTTTAAGGAGACATTTAAGGTCAAATATTATGACAGTAAAATTGAAACACTCTAAACCACGCGTTGAAATAGAATGCAGATATGTTGTTTAAAACTTCCAGAAATTTGATTTTGAATTGTTACTGTATAACATATCATAAATTAAAAAATAAAAACCCCTACAGAGTTAACAATCTAACTACTTAATTTTTTCATATCTATATATACCTATATCTATATGTATAGATCTATATATACATTATGATTTCAGGAGAGGTAAGTGTGTTCGTGAGTGCAATGGAGTCAGGCCATTTATGATACTGGCTTCTAGATTTTTCAAAAGTAAAATAAATTTCTCCTGCTTTTGATTTACGTTTGTCTCATCTTAATTTGTATGCATGCCATACATCAGGCTTCCCAAATCATGGAATCTATGATTGACCTTATTTAAAAAAACAAACATTCTTGGAATGAATTTGAAGAGCTTAAATGATAAAATTAACACACACGTAATCAAGGCATTCATTCTGGATGTCTCATATAAAAATGAATCATAATTATATATTTTCTTATCATGAAAATGAACTGCATGTGCATACATTTTAATGTCAACTTGTCATTGGTCTTTCTTTTCCGTATATTTGCAAATCTTCTCTACCTGCTACCACTCACACCATTTCCAGATGTATTTAAATGGCAAAGAAGACGAGTTAGACTGTTCAAGTCTGTATTAAGCTATCTCAGAGCCCAGAAGAAATTTATGACCAAGGCCTCAAATAGCAGAGCAAACGTGAAATTCTGAAAGGGTGGGTGTGATATTGGACTGTGTGGTATTGTCAAAAAAGGGATAACTTGGAATTCAGAGACACAAATTCTAATTCTGCCTCAACTATCTACTTAAAATATTCTATCAATAATGGATGGTACCTTGGACATTGGATAGTGTTGATCACAGTTGCTTTCTTGAAGTCTCCTCCCTGGACTTCTGTCACACTATATAATCCTCATCTGTCTATACTTCCTCATTGCCAGGACAAAAACTACTATCAAAAATATATAAATAATATGTATTTATTACTTTTTATTACTTTATTACTTTATTTATTTATTTATTTCTGCCTTGAATTCTCTCTCAAGCTTCAGGAATGCATTTCCAATTGCCTCCCAGTCCCCTCTAATAGCACATGCCAACATAAACTCAAAGTTTCTGTGACAAAAACTAAACTCATCATCTATTCCCCTGCCCAATAGTCTCTGATTCTGTTTTGTTTACTTTTCCCTGCTATATTCCTATTCATCCAGACTCAAAATCAAGTCATTTTCTCTACACTTGCAGTCTTACCCATCACATCTAATAAGATGACAAATCTCATTGATTTAATTTCTAAAATCTTTGGAAATTTTGCCCTTTCATTCCAACATTATCCTTGTTGGTGACTGCTTTTTCTGTACTATTATAATAATTCTCTATCTGGTCTTCACACTTACGTCCTTTCCTATACAAATGAATCTTGTATACATCTACCATATTAAAATTTCTAGATAATTATGATTATGTCTCTCCCCTGCTCAATAACATTTTGTATTTCCCCACTACCTCAAGATTAAAATGCAAATTCCTTAAGCTAATGCCAGACTTTCTTTCAACTTTATCCCTCACTTTGAAGCTTCTGTCTCCACCACTCTATCTTCATCTCCAGTTATCAAATCTCCACAGCTCAAAGACCGCCATCTCCATGAGGTTGGACAAAAAAAACACTGGAGTGAGAAATGATCTGTCTAACGTGAACCATCAGAAGATTTTTGCCTATACCTTTCTTATGGCATCTATCACAATGGTCCTTGCATAATTTACATATTTTTCTGCATAAGAAGGGAAACTATTATGTAAGATTTCCAATGGGAGGTATCAGTTTAGTTCAATTTTGAATGGTGACTGGAATTTAACACACAGAGAAAATTGGTGGAAACATATTGGAAGCAGAAGGAGCAATACTTACAAATGCATCAGAGTAGTGTGTTCTGGGACCTGAGACTAGATTGAGATGGCTTGTGTATGTGGGTGTGGTGGGAGTTGATGTAGGACTCTAACCTTGTAGCTACAGAGAAACAGCTTTGTATCTCTTGCTAGGAAATGTCCACTTCAAGTTGACTAAGAGCTATTTGAATAATTTTAAATTTTGAAGTCTCATGATCAATAGTTGTATATTGGAATAACCATCAATACTTGTGTTTTGGAATAACCATACATATGGCAGTATAAAGTGAGAGTGAACAAAATAGGGATTTAGGTATCATTTTTCCATTTTGGGGAGATATGTATATCTATCTATCTATCTATCTATCTATCTGCCTACCTACCTACCTACCTACCTACCTGTCTATCTATCTATCTGTCTATCTCTATCCCTTGTCCTTATGTCTCCACATGTTGTACATTTCCATTTCCAAGTTTTCATCCTCTCTGTTCCTCAGATCTCTAATTATTAGCTACAGTAACCTATATGAATAGTGCATGGGAGATACAATCTAGGTTAGCCCTGTGAAGCTGTGTGTAAACATCGGGATGGTTTACTGGACTGAATTGCTTAATGGTGGAAGTTCTGCTCCTACTTAGCCTCTTCTTAGAAGCACGTCTTCAAAATTCTGTCCCGATCTTGAGTCCAGAAAGATTTCACCTGTGTAGATTGCAAACTGTATAGCCTGTATCGGAGACAGTGAGAATGGAGAGGACTGGTATCCAATCATTATTGATAGTCATGATATTGCTGTTTATCTTCAACCACTACGTGTCAGTCAGGACCATTGACAAACTAAAAGACGGATCTGTTTTTACTACATACATCTTTATAGTTCTGCACAAAAAGCAATATAGATGACAAGAAATTTTCTATTTCATAAAATGACATTCCAAATCTTTCACATTTGCTCCTGAACTTGAGCACAAATGCAACAAAAGTCCTTTTTCCAAGGTCAGTGGCATTGCACCTCTGAATCCCATCCTTAGACTGTTTTCTTGGTAACTTTATACTTTAATTTCATTTTTATCATCTTGCTCTGACCCTTTTCTGTTTTTATTTTTGCCATGCTTTTATATATAAAGCACATCTGTTTTAGAGAGAGTAAATAGATATATACTAGTATAAAGATATATACTAACTAGTTACACAAATGTAGAAAATGAGGAAGTTATTGGTCATTCATTTCCATTTCAGGTAAAGGAAGTAGGCAAAGCATTTTTTTAAAGCATTAGTCTATAAATTTTGAAACTTCTAACACCAAGTTGTTATAAAATACCTGGTTAGAGTTTTTCTCTTGAAAATCCATTTCTAATCCAACAAAACGAGAAGGCAGCTATATATTCTACTTCATATCAGTCATAATCAATACCTTCATATTCCTACAATACTAAAATACTATTTTAATTGTATATGTCTTTACTTTATTAAGAGCAAAATCAATATTTTAAGAAATCAATGTTCTTTACAAAATAGCCTCAAATGAGTGAGGAAGAGTGAATGGCCCAAATATGCAGAAAAAATTGACTTTGCCTTTTTATACCAATGTTAGCACAGGAGTGTGTAATGAAAAATCAGTTATAACGTAAAATCTCTTAATAGGTATTCAAGTGTTCTCTCATAAAATGACAGTACAAAACCAATCTGACTGCTGACTATATTCCATATCACTAGACTCTGATTTTTATTTCCTTTAAGTAGGAACAGATGTCAGAGATGCATAATAACAATGAGGTGGATAAGACCTTCTTATTGGTCACTGTGTGAGATATCCAAGTGAGTGACTGCCAGAACCAAACGTGTCTGTGCATGTGGGAGGTAGGAAGAGAGAGAAAAGAAAGGTGGTAAATAAAACTCTCACATCTCTTCCAGTGGCCATTCCTGACAAAGGCATTTTAATTTGTATTAGCATTACTGTAAGTGGTTAACAGTGAGGACAGGGAAGCCCTTTATGGTTAGCCTAGTTGCCCTGATACTGTAAACTCATCCTATTGTACTGCCTGAAGTAGAGTCTGACTATATAAGGAACTATACAATGCAACAATTGTCAGTAGCTTATGTGTATATATGTAAAGTAGATGCCAGTCCTACATTGGTTTAACTTAATGAAAACCCTACTTTGAAGATGATGGAATGTATTTTTTTCCAGAAGTTACACAATGATGATTGTAGTTGTGCCCATAGTAAAGACATTGTAGTTGTGATAGTAGCAATATCTGATATATACACAACTCTTCAATTTTTAAGGTAGTTTTATATATTTTATTTTTCATGTGATCCTCATCATCACAACCAATCAGTGTCTTCTCATGGTAGTCATTTATTAAGTAAGTGATAATTAAATTTACGAATGAAGGTTGGAATGTGTATACTGCCCAATGAAATAGGCAGTGCAATTAATTGCATTTATCTTGATTTTTGTAGATGAGAAGTGAGCTTAGAGCAAGATAAGGATTTTATGGAAGTTACTTGGCAAAATGAGTAGCAAGGCCAAAACTAATATTTAAGCCTATATTCCTAGAGCAGGTTGTGTATTTGTGTTTAGATTTTCACCATTTTTTAAAACTGCCATTTATCATTCAGGTGCATATAATTATAAGCTTCTTTAGTTCTGTCATAATCAGTTTGAAGATTGGCCTTGAGCTTGGAAGTAGACACTGTGAAAGCTAAATATTTTCCCTTCAAGTTTAGAACATTAAGAGAAGTCAAGACAGTATTAGAAATCCCAGCACCTTGCACTAGGGGAGAGAAAGAGAAGGCTGAGGATTGCATACCATATATAAAGTATAACATTATCTACATAAAGCATAAGCAAAATAAAAAGTAAAAAAAAAAAAAAACCCTCAGTATAAATATACTGAATTTGAATATCCAAAATTGGATCATGCACCCACTTTTATGGTAAAGGGGCCAAATGGAGTTTGCAGTCAAAATTGGTTCCCATTTGCCACACGTGCTTCTTCTGTGACAAAGAGAAATTTGAAAATGGAGGTACAGTAGGTGACTGGATGAAGCAGGTTGTTCTCAAGGCTATTTTGGACTCAGCTGTCCTCTGCCAAGAACAACAACTTATTAATGGAGAAACCATCTTTGCAGCCTTTTGTGTTTAAGAATCATTCAGACTTGTCAAAATTCCAGTATAGCTGTCCCTTGTTTGAAGACAGTGTTACAAGGAGGTCTGTTTAGGAATGCATAGATACCCCAAAGGCTTATTGACAAATAGGAGACAATGGAGCTTCAGCCACAAGCTTGAGAGTCCGTTGGTATTTGTGGAAGCATTTTCTTCAAATAGCTGGGAAAGATCCAAACTTCCATTATTCCTTTCCCTTTAAGACAACTACACATTTTTTTCCTTTTTAATTCTCAGTGAAT
This sequence comes from Diceros bicornis minor, assembly GCF_020826845.1. Classification (NCBI taxonomy): domain Eukaryota; kingdom Metazoa; phylum Chordata; class Mammalia; order Perissodactyla; family Rhinocerotidae; genus Diceros; species Diceros bicornis. The sequence goes on along the minus strand of NC_080761.1, from coordinate 33,737,894 downwards.
ATGTCATTTCCCTTTCTTTTGCCACAGAGACATTTCTTTCCTCATAATCTTGTTTTCTAAACCTGTAATTTATTGGCATAATTTTTTTTGAACTTTATTAGACTTTGTACTTATTTGTTAAAATAGGCGTGGCTAATAGTGATAATGGTGAACTATAATTTCTTTCTTTGATATGCCTTTGTACTTCTGAAATCACATGTTTTCTGTCTATTTTTGTATCAGCAGGAATTGGGAGAAGGTGCATACATTTCTTGACATTTCTTTGACTACACATTAGTGAAATAATATTGTCCTTTTACTGATTTTTCTCTTAAATGCTGCATACATCTCTCCTCACTTTTAGATTCTTGAGTTTGACCCTGAAGAAAATTCAGAGAGTCTGGCATGGATTTTATTGATTTACACTATTCTTGCTTCATTTTAAGTCTCCATACAGGCCTCTTGTGTGTTTAAAAAGAGAATAATTTGTTAGTGAAACACCATGGTATCAATTGTGAAGAAGAATTCCCAGCCCAGATTGTGTGACACCCCAGGGACCTCCAGTTGTCTCAATAAGACTTAGACTCTCAACATAGTATTTCGTTAAAAGTTTTATGCCGTGCTGCACTTTTGGAGCAAAACAAAGGTGGCAAAATCAATGATACCCAGTGATAAGGTGTTAACATAACTCCAAAAATGTTGTCAAATACTATGTTAGCCCGCAAAATTATACCATTCTTAGGTTTTCTTCTTTTCCTTTTAAAAAATATTCCATTTACAATATTTTGTGGAGAAAATTAATGTTGAATGTTTATATATATATATATATATGTAGATATAAAGAGAATGTTGATTCTGATAAAGATGAAGAAGCTCTTGTCAGAAAGAAATCAGTTGGATTTTGAAGGAAGTATTTATAAGGTGACTTTTCTAGAAAATGAAGTAATTTCTGTCATTGTGTGGACCTAGCAATTTTAAAGTAAGAGAAATTTTAGGAATGAAGGAAGAAATAAAGAAGACATAAAGAAAGGAAATCAATGAAGAAAAATGACAAGGACATCTTTTCTTCCCTAGTTCTTTTCAGTTGTTCAGAAGGTTGAAGGATTAAAATACAGGTGAAAGGTACCATCTCTGAGTGCATTTAAAAAAGATACTGAGTTGGTTAGGGTTTGATAAAACTGGTATCCACATATGTTATTGGTAGGAAAGTTAGCTGATATAATATATTGAGAAAAAATTGGCTTCATGTATCAAAACTAAAATATATTTTTAGACCCAGCAATTTTACTTTTAGGATTTATTTTTCATAATTAGTACTAATATACTCACACAAGTATGCAGTGGTTGTCCACAATGATCTTGATTGCAGCATTGTTAATAATAGCAAAAACTTGGAAACAGTCTAACTGCCCATTGATAGAAGACTGTTTAAGTCAATTCTGCTACTTCTGTGCAGTGAAATATAATGCAGCAGTTAAAAATAATAAGAGATTAATTGCTTGCATTTTTGCCATAAGTTTTCATTTTTATAATAAAAACTAGTTAGTAAGATAGAAATATTAATAAATAACAGCAGAATTAGAATTAAAATGCTAAGCAGAGACAATCCTAGCCCCTGCAGAACCTGGACAACTGAGTTCATTTAGAATATATACAATATATCACAAATTAATGGTATGAGAAGATATTGATACTTGAAACAAGTGAATCCAAGGCAAGAGGTAACATTTTGAGACTCTAGATGTATGTAAAGGGCAAAGAATATGCCCATGGAATATTTCTGAGCAATTAAAGATTCTCTATTTGTGTGTGTGTGTGTGTGTGAGGAAGATTGGCCCTGAGCTAACATCTGCCAATCCTCCTCTTTTTTGCTGAGGAAGACTGGCCCTGGGCCAACATCCATGCCCATCTTCCTCCACTTTATATGGGATGCCACCACAGCATGGGTCAACAAGCGGTGCGTCGGTGCGTGCCCGGGATCCAAACCGGTGAACCCCTGGCTGGGCCGCCGCAGCAGAGTGCGTGCACTTAACCACTTGTGCCACCAGGCCGGCCCCAAAAGATTCTCTATTTTAATTATTACTAATTCTTATTGAGAAAAATATTTAAACTTTAGTTATTAGAGAATTACCTTGTTTTCTACAGATTGGTTCACGTATTTGAAAATCTTTGCTCTGAGTGGTGAGAAGAAAATCTATAATCTATAGTTATACAAGTTACAAGCAATCTTTTCGCATTGAAATTTTTAACTTTCATAAGTGGGTTTTATTTTCTTGAGTTTTCTAGCTACTTACGTTTATCAGAAGATAAACCAGCTATAGACAGAGACTATTAAAAGATGTAATGGAAACATTGACAATTGTAAACTTTTAAACATGAAGTAATTTTAGAAATTATAGCCAATGCACAAGGCTAATAGTGCAGTGGATAGAAGATCATCCTTTCAGAGTTGTGTTATGAAATGAACACGCTGGAAATATACCAAGTTTCCTTGATGAGAGAGAGTGGAGGCTAGCCTGTCAATATTTGATTATCAGTTCCTTGATTATATTAATAAATTTAATGAGAAAAGGTATTGATACTGATAGAGATAAATTACAGCAGTGCAAACCCAAGAAATGTCCACAGGAGTATGTACTAAACCATTCGTATACAAATATTCAGTCTACTTGAGAGTATTCTCAATTCTGAACAAATCTGTTCTCAGCTATCAAAACTCGCTGTCATTACCTGTAATGATTTCAGGCCTGCCAAGTAACCTTCTGATGAGTTACCTAACCAGGTGTATGGTCTTCAGGCTGAGAATGCCCTATTCTGGCTAATGGGAGGTCTATTTAGCAGTTATAATGTGAATTTTACCTTCAGGAATCAGTCAGTCTTCTTGTACAAACAGCTTGACCTCACCAGAAGCCTCATTCACGTATTTCTGGAGAGATCTCTTTATCCAATATCTTTTTTTTTTTTAATGTCTAAGGATTATGCATTCTAGAGATGGTAACATGTTTTTCATAATCTTACAGCTAGTTTGTGGGATAGCTGAAATTAGTATCTTGGTGCCCTTCCTCCCAGGAAAGTTCTTTGTCATATCAATTCTGGTGTCCAAAGCACATAGATTTGAGAATTCTGAGAATTATAACTCATAGGTCAAAAAATAGGCAATAGTCTAAAATATTCTGCAGTTAATAGATTCTCAATGATTATCTATTATTGATGATCATGATGACAGTAATTCTACCCAATCTTATGGCAAGATTACTATTTAAGAATCATCATAATAAAAAACTATCAAGTGTTATTAATAATAAAATATAAATATTAAAACAATAAACCATAAAATGTTAGTAACCAAGATTTATTGAACATTTGTAATGTATCCGGTACTCTGCAATGTCATTGCATGCATTAATTAATTTAATTCCCTTAATAATGTAATGAAGTAGATTCTATTTAATCTTCAGTTTACAGAAGAGGAATGAACGGACAAAAAGATGATTAAAATATCTCTTTGCCTTCAAGAAACCTCTGGTCTCTATCTTCACTGCTCTAATGTACAAAGTTCTATAATGCAAGTCAGAAATTAAATGTCATAGGAGTAGTAAAAATGCCTTTCAATAACAATAATGTAACGTTACTATATTTGTTCACGATGGTATGCCTTTCAGAATATATTTTTTTAAATTTTCATCGCTTTCTTTCTCTGAAAGGAGGTATCACATTCATGGGAAATAGGTCTCCCTTGGATCTTATCTAGATCTTTAAATTTTATTTATTGTGTGATAGCAAAATCTAAATATTGTTGTCTGAAAATTATGGCAGTTGAGGGAAAGTATAAAATGAATGAGTGCACATAAGCAGAATGCAAAGGTACATTTAAAAATCCATGCTGTAAAAATTTTGTTTGAACTTACCTAATATATTCCTTTCTTGTTATTGAAAATCGAATGCATGGCTTGGCAAGGAACATATCCGTACTATAATTGGAACCAACAGAACTCTAATTTGGCAAATAATTTTCCCTGTTGAGTATTGAATCTTCCAGAATATATTGCTATTGGAACCTATAATGTGTTCTTAATTTTCACTTTTCAGGAGAGGTGACCTGATTTCTATTTTAGAGCACAAGCAGTTACCTTTTCTGCCAGAATAAAAATCTATTAAGACTTATCGCAATATAAATAAAGACTATTTGATTTAAAAGTGATGAAAAAATAATTTCATGAGATATGTTTTTATTATTATTTATTATTGTTTTAACTTTTTTCTCTTTAATGCAGGACCTCCCAGATTAAAAAACAACCTCAGACTGCCATTTTCTGTGCTTTGCTTATATTTTGTTACTTTTGGGAAGCATCTTTTCTGCCTGATGTTTTGGATCATTGCATTCATTCATGCATGTATTCCTTAGTCCTGCTTGCTTTGGAACTGCGCCATAGGAAATGACAACTCTAGCAGTAAAGCTTTTTAATATGAAGGACGCCTTGGAAATGCCGTATTTCCATGTCTGAAATGTTTCCAAATCATTGGAGGAAAGCCCACTAACAAGAAGTAAATATTCAAGCAGATATTTACCATACCAATACTCCTATGTCACTTTGCCATAGCTCTAACTAAACAGCTAAAGTTGAAAGTCTTTGTTATACCCTCAGAACACAGCCAGGTACTAGTTACACTCCTCCAGTGAATCCAATGTACTGATTGACTGATTGATTATTCATTCCTTTATTTATTTATACCTCAATTAACTCTGGAGTGTACGTGAAAAACTTGTATATTTTTAGAGAAAAAGGTTTACAGAGGTGGGCCATCTCCAAACTTTAAGCATCAGTATTACTCAAGCTTACCTTGGTAACTTTCTTTCCCTACTGGAACAAAATGCTTCCTGGCAGGAAAACTCAGTCCAGATACTATGTGTTTGCCTGAATTTTGTTTTTTTCTAAGTATTACAGGGCAACTAAAAGAACAGAATTGAAGTCTATGCCTCACATACTGAGTATGCAAGTGAGTATGTAAAACTGAAGAACAAAATGGTACATCTTTTTGGAATCTATTTTTGTTTACATTACTCAAATATTTAGGAGAAATAATGTTATAGAGAGTCTCACAAATTAAAAAATAATAAGAAATGACAATTATTTCTCATATAGACTCTCTTGAGCTGTGCCTCACATATTGTGAGTCATCAAATTCTCTAAACTTCATTATTAGGGGTTTATCAGTAAAAAAGTTTGAGTAGCATGGTCTAGGTGGATAGGCATTATTATCATATTCTTTTCTAATGGAGGAAGGGAAATACAGCAGGATTAAATAATAGATATAAAATGGGTAAATTCAATGACTTCAGGAGAACCTGAAGAGATCAACAACACTTTAAGAAGAAAGAAACAATCTAAAACAGGTCAAACAACACCATGTTTATGTTCTTGCTCCCTCAGAAGCAAAGTAAGTGAAGGCCATGTGTGGAATTAGATTATATTAAATTGAGAGTTCTGCACAGGCTGACCTGCTCATGTCTCACTCCCAGATATCCAGGGGTGGGGCCCCCTCCTGTGCTAACAATATTATTTAATTAAGTAAATTAACGAATCCGGAAGTGAATTTTGAGCAGGAAAAAATGAAGTTGGGGATAAAATACTCTGAGTTTGTCTACAAATGAAGTAAGTTGAGTGTGTATATTTTCAATCATCTGCATAAGGCATGAACTTAATGTTTCTCCTCTGTCTGTGGTCCAAGTTCAGTGGAAATAATCAGTCACATAGTTGTGTATTTATGTTGCCATGAAGTTCTATCCTTATAATCGCTGTCTATAAGGAGCTTTAGAATGACAAACTGCAGATTATTCTGTTTGTCAATGTGGACATTTAGTCTGAGATCTGAGAAGGCAGCTAATTGCTCTCCCTGCCCAGAGAGTCAGCCTTGAAGGGCAGTGGCAGTAGCTATGCTAACATGCCCAAGGATTTCCTAAGCATAATTTGTTTATTAATTTGGTAATCTAAACATCACAAATCCAAGCTATATCACTCTGGCTTGTCTTAGATGTGCCTATAAAAAACAATAGCTTAAACAATATGTCTAGTCATAACTGAGGGCTGATAGAAGAAATAGAAGTATATGCAATCCCTCTGCTGTGTATTACAAAAGATAATTTTCATTATGATGTTCAATGCTCTTTATATACAGATCCTGTATTAAAAAAAAGCATATTTCGTGATGAATTGGCTAGTGTCATACTCGTAGATGATGAGAACTATGTAAGAAATTGTGTTTTATTTTTTGTTTTGCCTGACAGGATGCTCAGAGCTAAATTTGGATTCAAATATTGTAATTTGTTTTATCAAGTTACAGATATGCTCTTCTTTTTATCCCATTTTTATATGTTTGTTTTGTTTGCCTCCTTCTTTGGGTCGTATTTTACACTGCTTTTATTATAAATCACTTTATATCCTTCTTGAAAATAGATTATAAATAAATCAACTTAAAATAAGATCAAGGATGTAAGATAATAGAGCATTATAGTCAATCAATAAACTTTATTGATCATCTCCTATGTGAAAGGCACTATGAGAGACCAAGGATATCATCATGAGTAAGAAATTCTCTCTGACTGTGAAGAAGTAAATCTGGTTGTGTTTAGTTGTATTTGTAAAACTAAATCTAGCTTTGTAGCTTAACAAATTACCACACATTTACTGGCTTAAAACAATACAAATGTATTTCTCTTTCAGTTCTGTAGGTCTGAAGTGTGTTTTGGCTTGACCAGTCCCTTCCCTTTGGGTCTCACAAGACCAAAGTCAAGACGTTTGCCTGTCTGGGCTCTTTTCTGGAGACTGTAGGGAGAATCCTCTTTCAAGCTCATTCTGATCTTTGGCAAAATCAAGTTTCTTGGGGCTTTCGGCCTGAGGTCCTCATTTCCTGCTGGTTGTCAGCTGGGGGCCTCTCTCAGCTCCTTAAGGCCACCTGCATTCCTAGTCCCAAAGTACCCCCACCTTCAAAACAGAAAAGCTGCCTAAAGCCCCTCTCACACTTCATATTTCTTTGATTTCTGCTACATCTCCTTTGCTCCAGCCAGAGAATGTTCTCTGTATTAAGGGCTCGTGTGCCAGGTAAGGATAATACAGGATGATTTCCGCATCATAAGGTCCATAACTTTACATCTGCAAAATCCCTTTTGCCATGTAAAGTAGCATATTCATAGAACTCAGGAATTAGGGTAGGGATATATTGAGGAACCGTCCTTCCTACTGTACTAAAGAAAAAGAGAGTGATGTAAACAAATAAGTTCTTGAATAAAAGTATGCGAGTGCTGTGCAATCACACAGAAAAGAATTAATCAATACAGGAGAAATGCAGAAGTATACTCAGAACATAAAAGTAAATAACCAAAATAGATTAAAGAGGACATTCAGTTTCATCTATGCACAACATTATCCATCATAATAAATGGAAGGTAAATCTGCTAATGTCTAACTCCTGGTAATGACACGGTGTGGCAAGAACATATTCTTGTTTTGAATTGGAGCTTATATGTTATGATCTTTTATAGCAAAAAAACTAATTTTTTATCTTTAACTATATAAGTGAAGAGATAGTTGAAATCTTCAAATATCCAGAATTGTTTGATGCTCTTTGTTTTTAGGAAAAAACAGCTATTGCACTAAAATATAAAGATATATATTTTTTTTTTACTAAATATGCTGTACTTTAGAAGATAAAAATGATTACCCAGAAACCCATGCAAGGATGCTCCATATACCTGTCACTAAGGTAATACATTAAAATATATTTAAAAGGACATTTAAAGATTTTCAACAGTGATTAAAGACTTTTAACAATGTATTTGTAAAGACTTTCGACAATTAGAATTTTCCGCTTTTTCCAGTACATTAAATAATTATAAATTTATTAAGTAAAATTCATATGTCTAGAATGTCTTCTTTTCTTTGATATTTTATTTATTCTTAATGAAGATAAATAGATGAAAAATCATTCAATATACTCACATGGTGTTACAAAACCCATTCTCTGTTGTTGCTTATTCATTTAGGATTAGTAAATATAAATGCAATTTATTATTTGCATATTAAAGATAGTTGGTAAAGTGAAATGAAAATAGCACTGGGCTTAAATCAGAAGATGGGAATTAAAATCCATCTCATTTCTGATACATTCTGACTCCAAAATTTACCTCTCAAACAATCTGAGCATATTTCTCTATCTCTGTAAAAGAGATGTTTAGATTAAACAATCTCTAAGGTCTTTTAATACTATAAATATTTTGAATTTTATAGTAAGGTAATAAAATGTCAGGGAAATCTATGCGTAAAATAAAAACAAATTGATATCCAAAGCATTTTTTAAGAGTTCAACTATTTCTCAGTTAAAAATGCAAATGTTTTCCAGAAAACAAAGCTTTTAAGTTGACTTGATTTACAGTCATTTTCCAAAATGGGGAAAATACCACATAAAGTAATTGTTTTTAATGGTTGTTATACTTTAAGCTTGTAACAACCCGATAATGTGACTTTTTCTCCCTATCTTTCTGCCTCTTCCAAATTAGATGCTTTATCTTAATGGGATTTTTTTTCTTCCTGTGTTTTCAATAGATGAGCATCTCTTTGTATTTATAACCACTGAACATTATCAAATTCATTTGAGATTTATCCTGCCTGATATCTCTCTAACTCTCTCTAGATAAACAGGGGAAAACAGGAAAAAAAATGTTTTTTGGGCAATGTTTGCTGAAATACTCAGTATAAAAATGAGGCACGGCCAATTTACTATCAAGGCACCAAATTCTGGCCAAACCTTTCACATATTTTGCGACAACATTGAGAGAGTTTCAAAGATCCCTGGATACTTATCGTACTCAATACTTATTACAGAATATGCCATAAGTAATGGACAAATGAGGGAGAATCCATCACTTTTTAAATTGTGTGTTTACGGAATGCAAATCACTGAGCAATCACAGTAAAAATTACAGAAACAAGTTTCACCACAATATTGATTTCATGCTGTTCTTAAGAATGTAGAATATTCTGACTAGTACTAAGATGCAGCTAACTCCATGTCTTACCTTGGTGTCTCTGAAAAAATCCCCAGCAGTCATCCTTGTGACTTGTGTCGTGGTTGTTCTCTCTTCTAAAAGGAACTAGGGTCATATCCCAAAACATTCTGAAGTAGCATAAGTTATCAGTGATTTTTCTAAACTTTTGAAAATGAATATGAACCTTCAGCATATGCTAACTTTAGAGAAAGAAGATTCGTAAAGTTACTGCCCACCTTATGATAGAATACTTCCTTTCACTTTAGTGTTAGATTTTATAAACACTCCAGGAGTGTCCTCAACCTAATGATGGAGCAAGTGTGAATAAATAAAATTTATGTAACATGATTTAATATTCTTCAAACTTAACTTCTTTCAGCCTTTTTGCTTTTCCTGTCTGAAGAGCCTGGACTAAGTCAAATGCTAGATCCTTCACCTCCAAAACTTTGATAATTGTGTACACCTTGAAAGAATTGTCATTTTCAGTATTTTTTTTAATTGAACATAGAGGACAACACCATACATGTTACTCTAGAAAAAATAAAATCATTTTCTAAAGATAAAGAAATACTGAGTGTTCTAGTTTCCTTTTGTTTTTTGCCTATAGGTCTTTGAGGGGATCCCCAACATTTTGTTGAATTTTCTGGTTGAGATACTTCATTTTGATGTTGAAGCAATAAGCACAGAATTTGAGGCCAGAGATTTCAAGAATGGAATTTCATATCACCCACTCTCTGCATGATATTGGCATACTACTTAAATCCTGATATTTAAAATGAGATCAGTAAAACCTCCTTCACGGGTATTTTAGTTGGTTTGGGCTGCCATAACACAAATGCCATCGACTAGAAGGCTTAAACAACAAACATTTATTTCTCACAGTTCTGGAGACTGGAATTCTGAGATCAGAGTGCCAACATGATTGGTTTCTTGATGAGGGCCCTCTTCCTGGTTTACAGGCAGCTGCCTTCTTGCTGTGTCTTCACATGGCAGGGAGAGAGATCATCTCTCTCATATCTCTTCTTATAAGGATACTAATCCCATTCGTGAAGATTCCACTCTCATGACATAATTACCTCCCAAAGGCCCTACCTCCAAATACCAACATGTGAATTTTTGGGGGAACACAAATGTTCAGTCCATACCAACAGAGTTCTTATTCTTATTTGCTTTATATGTGATTTATGTGTCTAATTTGTGAGAAATCGTTCATTTACAAATAAATATTAAATGAACATTTCAATATAAGCAAGAACATCTGAAATGCAAAAGCGGATGATGTTGGCCACTATTTGAATAGTCACTTATTCTTTCATGTAATAATTAATGTAGCATTAATTCATATACATGCATAGTATCTCTCATTAAGTGTTTCTTATTCATGTAACATTAAATGGGAGAAACTATGTATTTTAGGTGTTGAGGACTCAACAGTGAACAAAACGGAAAAGTCATGCATTTATAGAGTTTATATGCATGCAGAAAGAACCAAAAAGTCAAATAAATAATGTATAATGTCAGGTGGTAAAAAAGAACAATAAGGAATATTTTTGCCATATTTCATTACATTTTAATAGATTTTGCCGAATAGAAACCAGACTTAAAATTTCCCCCAAATAAAGGTGAGCTCCTCTCTTATGTTATATGTTGTCTGTAGGTCAGTGTGAGTCAGTTTCAGCTCTGGGCTTGTGTCTTCTTCATTCCAGCATCCAGGCTGCACAGATCATGTGGGCTTTGTAGCCAGTTTTGGAGACTTTGACTTTTGTTCCAAGAGAGATAGATATTGGAAAGTTTTGAGCAGAGGAGTGATATGATTCATTGTATATTTTTTCAAGAATTATTCTGCTTGCTGTATAGTAAGGGTAGTATCAGGAAGGACAGCTGAAGGCTAACAGTATAGTGTAGATGAAAATACAGTTGTGTGCACTAGGATGGTAGCATTGAAGTGGGGAGAGACAAGTGGTCTGATTTTGGAGATATTGAAGGCATAGCTGAAAGATATGCGGACAGATTGTATATGGGTGTGAAACAAAATGCATTCAAGATGGCTCAAGAGTATCTTTCACTTGAGCAATTGAATATATGATGTTGTCTTTTGTTGAGATAGCTTTTACTATTAATTATATAAAATTTTGATAAATGCTTTAATTTTTTCCTGGGCTGTGAACAATACCTTAGAACTTCTGATGATATAAGGACTAAAATGACTTAAAGTAATGGAGAATTTACTCTAAGGCTACATGTGCATAGAAATTTAGGACAAGATCCAGTAAAGTCAGCAAAAGTGATAATCCTTTAAACAAATATTTACAATACAAAACAATCACCAATGCCACTCAGGTGATCCCCACATACGCCTTGAAGTACTGCAGTTGAGTGGCTCCAATGTGGATTAATTTAATGGCTCATTTAAATCTTTCCATCTATGTTAGTTTCCTACGGCTGGTATAACAAATTACCACACATCTAGTGGCTTAGAACAACCCAAAATTATTATTTTACAGTTCTGGAGGCAAGAAATTTGAAATCAGTTTCACTGGGTGAAATGAATATATCTGCAGGGCCACTTTCCCTTCTGAGACTGTAGAGGAAAATTTGTTTCCTTGCTTTTCCCAGATTCTAGAGCTGCATGCCTTGGCTCATGGCTCCTTCCTCCATCTTCAAAGCCAGTTGTGTAACATCTTCAGATCTCTCTGTGCTTCCATCACATTATGTTCTCCTCTTGGTCGTAAAATTTCCTTCGGCATCTTTCGTATAAGGACACTTGTGACTACCTTTAGGATCCTCCCAGATAATCAAGGATCAGCTCCCCATCTCAATATCCTTAATTTAATCATATCTGAAAAGTTTCTTTTGTCATATAAGGTAACATTCCAAGGTTTCAGGGATTATGTTGCTATCTTTTGAAGCTATCATTCAGCCTACCACATAATCTTTCCACTCTGCCTTCCTCAGACTGGTGGCTTTATCCTCAGCTGCCATCCATTGTGGCTGCATAATGGCTGCCTATTCTAGGAAGCACATGCAGATACTAGTGTTCATTGGAAGAAAACAAGGCTCTATCTGTGTATGTGTCTCTGTTTATCGACAAGGAAGCCTTTCCCAGAAGCCTCCCGAGATGCCTTTCTTCATAACTCGAGAGAAATCTCACTACATGCTCATTCCTAAATAAATCATTAACTAGGGGCAATTATACAGATTCCCTGAACAACTGCATTTGTTACATAGAAGGTCAGACTCTTAGATGCTGCCAATATTAGGGAAACAGCCAACATTTCTCCTACATTTCTCTAGCATTAGCTTAGCATTTGTCTACCAGGAGAGTTTATTTCATATGTAAAAGTATCTGCAGGGTTTTGTGCATGTGTGTATGATTTCCTTTGTTGAGGTTTGTCGTTTAATTATGACACTAGCTAACAATAAATCCTCCCTAATAACACTGACCCTTCATGTCCTTAACCCTTATTCATTATACTCCAGCATCTATAGAATGCTACCTTTTGTTTTTTGACTCTAAACTTAAGGCATGTCAGATTATAAATACATTTTAAATGCATTTTTTATATAACACATTTCCCTATGGTCTCATTGTTTAAAACCAAGAATAAAAATAGAATATTAGAAAGATTAATCAAATGTAAGAGTCAACAATATAACTCCTTATTTTCTTCATTTATATATTATAATGTATATTAGCAGAATCTGTCATTTTTAAACATATGGAAGAAAGCAAAAGAGAAGCTTTCCAAAATTAAGCTGCACTGTGCTACAGCTATAGCTGTCTCATGTAGTGCTGTAATCCTGAAAGCAAATGTCTGACATTCTCTTTCTTAAGTTGGAACCTGATTTATGGGTTTATGCCTGCATCAGTGCCTCCTTTAGATCATTGCAGTTTGAAAAAGAGTAAACCAGCCAGCTTAAGATTGTCTTTGTTAACAGTTGTGGAAAAATAATAACCAGCCTGTCATACAAAGGGAACGAGATACAAGAGGTACAGAAAGAAGGAAAATCTTGACTTCTGTTGAATAAATTAACAGTATTTCAGATGCTTTATGATGTGAAATTTGCTGCTAGCAGCAACTAGCAATCAATATTTACTGTCGTCCTCACACACCTTCGGGAAGGCTCCTAGATTTGATTTGAATATTGCCACTTCAGTAATGTAACATGGTCATCCTATCGCAAGGAAAGAAGATTTGACCAATGGCTCTTATGTTGCAATTTTAATAAGTGATGAGATTGCAGGATAGGTTCAAATTGACTAGAATGCCCGCTTTTAAATTTCACTGAAACAAATGCATATGTGAAAATTTAACTATAACCCAATTACCTTACCCCTCCTCAACACCCACACATACATCATAAGAGGTCACTCTATCTCTAAACACTCCTTACCTGTCATCTGCATCTCTCTTCCCACACATTGCATTCTACTCTTCTTTACAATTTGTCTCATCTTATTTCCATTACTGTATTTTAAACATTATATACATAGAGTGTCTTGCCTACAACAGGTACTTTAAAATACATACTGAATAAATGTTTGGTTCCAAATCACCTTGCAGGATTTCCTGTTCAATCCCATTTTTACAATATCCTAATTAACTCTTGTGGTGAATAAAGAACCTTTCTACATTAGAAGTTATTTCCTTTTTTTCTTTTATTCCATTTTTGTCCTAATCAAAGGCCAAGTGGGGTATTAGCATTAATGGAAGCAAACCAACAAAAAAATAATCCTGCTAAGTTACTTCCATTTATCCTTCAGATTTCAAAAGACAAGTACATTTCTCATTATTGTCACTGTCGATGTTTTGGGGAAATCATTCGTACTATCTCTGATGTTAGACAGTCATATCAATGTGAGCATGGTTCTTATCTCTCTTCTCACCTTTGTGTCTCCAACACCTAAACTGGAGCCTGCTTTGTGGTTCACACTCAATAGGCGTGTGTTGAATAGAAACATAAGTTATGAAAATATAAAACATGATTTATTGCTTTTTTTTAAATAGAAGGACATGTCACATAAAGCCTATTAATAAATTAAATAATATATAAATAAATAAGAAATAAGAAGGTCTTTAATATCTACTCAAACTTTGGGTGAACCTACCTCATTTCTAGGGGTTTTACATTTTATAGCATGGACTCTTAAAAGATAAACTGAGGCATATTAAAATTTTTAAGAGTTTATTTGAGCAAAAATCAACTGGAATTGGGCAGTGCTAAACTGGAAGTGGTTAGGAGCGTTCCACAGAAAGGGGCTAGGGAGAGACTTTACAGAGAAAAGGCTGAAGCAAAGGAAAGGAATGATGGATTGGCTAGAGCTTAAAGCGTGGCTGGCTGTTTGTGATTGGTTGTTCCTTCTGTTTTGATTTTGTAGCCTTGCGGCATTTACAGACTTAGATTTTGGTTTCCTTACATAGGGTACCAGAGCATTAGAGACACTTCAGTCTGATGGCCTCTTTGTTTAATTAACATAACAACTCTTAAATTAGTCCCATTCTGGCACCCTTTTCTTCAAATCTGAATCTAGCCTTTGGTTTTCCAGAGACTACAAAAAAGAAAGAAAAAAGATAACAAAAATGGCCATCTTGATTCAGAGTATGTAAATAAGCGATATTTTGGTTATTGCACATCCTATATTCCTATTGGTGCCTTCTTGATGCCTTATCCCATGGTCAGTTTCTCTGAGTACAGATGAAAGTGAGATTGGACCCTCTCTGTTGTATATTTTCTTACAACCCAATTTTAGTATCTCTGAAATAAACCCCTCAAGAAGAAAACAAAAATGTTTTTAATTTTCCACTTCTAATCTGAGCTGCTGCCATGTCTATATTTTGGAAATTGTAAAGTAAATGAGGCAGTGATGAAGCTTTCATGCCAGAGACACTTTTAAATATCAAAAGCATGTCATTACAGCTGAGTTTCGTTTTTCTTCTAATTCCTTAATTAGATAGGATAAGAATTGCATCTCTTCAGCAAATTCTCCTGCTATCCTTTCCTGGCCTCCAGAGGATCTCGTAATTGTATGCATCGTATTTTATTTGTAATGGACTTTTACACATTGTAGACTTTGTCCTTTCATCCTATCCCTGAACTAGAAGTGAGTTCTAGATTTCTGTGTTCCTGAAAACAAAAGCTAAATCGTTTTGCTTCTTTGCTTGAATCAGCAAGTTAACAGATAAACTGATTTAAACAGGTGAACTGTTTTGAATTCTGTGGAGAAAATAGAAGGAATAATCTTATTTAAGAACGGGCAATATAAATATAATATAATAATACAATACAAATAAACAATACAATATAACTGAATGTATTTGAGAATGGCCAATTGTGCAATTGTTTTTAATACTAATGACCCAGCAGCTAATTGAGGCATTAGATACAACAAACAGAAAATTTTTCTTCCAAAATAGTTTTAGTTGGATCATGCAACAGGTTTTTGTTTTTCTTTTCTCAAGTGGTTATGAAAATTTTAAGTTAACGCTTTTTTAAAAAAATTCTATTCTTAAGATGATGAAGGCAAAATCAACCACCATTCCCCCACAAAATTTTTTTTTAATGGAGATCAATTTTGTGTTTCCAAATCTTCCAACAGAGATTTATGGTCTAATTGTTAAAAATATTGTAGAGTAAATTCTTGAATTCTTAATTGATTCATAATTGTCTTCCCACTGTAAGACTATTGGATTGCTCTAGTCATTGTTGAATTTGAGGCTTCATAGGTTATTCAAACTTCTCAAGACAGAAATCACGTGGCATAGGTACTGGAGGAATAAAAATTAAGAGTTGGGAGCAGAATGCCTCTTAGGAGACAAAACTACCTCTATTTGGCAAAATGCCCTTTTGTTCATTTTGGCTGAGGAATAGCTTTCAGGATATTGTACCGTGATCCAGAAGTGACGAGGAGATAAAGCTTTCTGCCTAAAGAATGCTCCTAAATTGGGACAGTTGCTGGTAAATTCATTAAAGAATAAAAGAAAGGAGATCAAAGGTAGGAGAGAAAGGGCACAGCGACATGGCAGGAATCTCTCCAAACAGAAAAGATAACCTGCAGAGTCCTGTCCAGCAGAAGAGTGAACTGACTCCACCCGGTATCTTTAGGCTTTCTGCTTCTTCCTGTGTTATTGCATTTCTCCTGGCTCCTGCCTGATGCCTAGATACCCTTCTAAGGGGAGCATGAGGCCTGAGTTTAGGGCATGTGCGGTAGCAGTGGTGGCACCAGTATGTGGATTTTTTTTTTTTTTTAATGGTGCTTAGATTCTCAGAGGACACAGGATCATTTAACCAGAAACAGTCTTCAGAGATCTGGATTCAGGAGGAATATGACATGTTAGGAGACAACTCTTGTCTGCTAGCATCCAACTGAATGGCCAAGTTGGTTCTGGAAGTCAGTTTGGCCCCACTCACCAAACCTTGCTGCAGAACCTAGGCCTGCATCTGTCTAGACTTTGGGACTTCTTTATCTAAAGGGATCCCAGCACACACATGTTGTGTGCTCATCATGAGCCTACCTTGTCAATTCCCACATAGGCCTAAAAGGGAACTTTTATGGGCCTGAACCATAGAATACCTGCTGTGCAATTAACAATTAATGAGCTCCTTGACTACACCACTATGCTGGTGGCCTGGAGCAAAACACCCTTGACAAACTAATGTTCCCTGCTTTCTCTCCTCAGTCTCTCTCTGCCTCTCTTTCTTGATAACTAGTTAGCTAGACATTGGTATGGATCACTTGATATGTATATATGTACATGCGTGTATAGCCATCCCTGGTAGTCTAGTGGTTAAGATTCAGTGCTCTTACCACCACAGCCCAGGTTCATTTCCCGGTCAGAGAGCACACCACCTCTCTGTTGGTTGTCATACTGTGACGGCTGCGTGTTGCTGTGACGCTGAAAGCTATGCCACCGGTATTTTAAATACCATCAGGGTCACCCATAGTGAACAGGTTTCAGTGGAGCTTCCAGACTAGGAAGAAGGAGCTGGCCACCCACTTCTGAGAAAATCGGCTATGAAAACCCTATGAATAGCAACGGAGCACTGTCTGATACAGCGCCAGAAGGTGAGAGGACGGCACAAAAGGACCCAGGGGGGTTCTGCTCTGCTGTACAGAGTTGGAATCGACTCGAAGGCACTAACACAGCATATGTGTATATATAGATATATGCACATGTATATACACACACATACATAATACATAAATATGTATGTATTATATGTATATATAATGGTACACATGACACAAAAGAAAATAGCACAGAAGTAGCATTAGCCTCCACAATTCTCCATCAATAATCCTATTTTCCAGAGGCAAATGTTGGTTTTTATTTTTTCTCAAATTACATAAATACCTTTAATAGTAAGCATAATAATCATATACATCCATTTCTCGATTTATCAATTTTAGACAGTATCTTTTAACTCTCACCTATGAAAAATAACTGCTGTGCAATTATATTATCCTACTAACCTTCCTCACTCCTCTCAATATATGATAGAGGGATATTTTTTCTAATTTATCTCTTGGTTAATTTTGCATATTTACATGACACATTTGAACTTCGGTTTCTTGAGCCATCAATTTGTGCATCATATTGAGAACCTCTACTATATTAAATGAGCATACTATAGTCCTTCCTTTTTTCAACACCTCTCTATTTGCTACCCTATTTCCTGAAAAAGTTAACTTTGCTTTTATATTTTTAAGTTTGTTAAACTTATATTCTGTTTTTTCTACCATGTTTGAGTCATCAGTATTGCTTATAGGTTGATCCTAACCATTAAAACAAACACTCACAGTAGTGTGATTATATGAATGCTGTTAGTTGCAGTAGTGTGTAGGATTATGTATTCTTTTCTGTAGCTTCAAGGTTAAGAAGCTTTTGCATCAGAGATTTTACAAAACAGTATTATCATTATTTTTGCCTCTCTATGCTTTAATACTTGTTTAGGGATTTCTTTATCATCATATACACATTCAAGTGCAAAATTGAAACATAATTCTATGTTTATATGGATTAAAAATATTTAAATATGTCTATGTGTTTTAGACATACACACACACAAATGCCGTGTGTCAGGCTCTAAGTATATAGAAACAAATTTAATTAACAGATTATTCTTATCCATAATCCTATTGATCCTGGTGCCTATTATTATACCTATTTCAGTGATGAGGATAATGAGACCCAAAAATGATATAGAACATGTTCAATGTCACATAACTGGTAGGTTAGTGATAGCACTGGGATTCAAACCCAGGAGACTCACTCCAAATGCTGTGGTTTTGTTAATCATCATATAATGTTTCTACAAGAAGAATTAAATTTGGATTCATGTTAAGATGTTATTTATGGGTATTTCAACATAAAGAATGAAATTCAAGTGGGATTATATAACATCTTGACATACTAAACCTCAACAAAATTCTTATGTTCATAATACATGGGAAAATAAATCAAAATTTGTCATTTTGCACATATTTTTTTCTGCACTTTTAATTTCTTTATTCTCTCATGTGAAAACAAATAGTCTTTTTTGCTTATTCTGAGTTTTAAAACGTTGCATTCTTGTAGCATTGTGTAGAATTGATAAAAACAGGTATATTTTGGGACTAAATTATTTACATTTTAACTTGAGAGCCTGTTTCAAGAGCTACTTGGAGTTAATAACTGACAAAAATCTTTATTACAGTTATTAGCCCAATTAAAATTAAATTCTTAGTTCCAGTAAGTAATTAAAATTAAACATTAATAACTTTCATAAAATCTTCAAAATGACAATTAAAATTAAACATTAATACCATTTGGTATTATACCAAAATGGAGCTCTTACATAGAAAACTCATATTCAGATTATGTTGTAGACCATGTGTGAATGTGGAATGCAGAGTTCTAGGATGAACCTCTAAGCCCCACACCCTTGTAAAATCCCCCTTTCATTGAGTGTAAGGAGGGCCTGCAACAACTTCAATCCATATAAAATGGTAAGTGAGGGTATTTTTCAGATGTAATGAAAGTCACTAATCGGTTGGCTTTAAGTTAATCAAAAGGGAGATTTTCATTTCATGGACCTGACCTTTAAAGATAGGATCTTTAAAGTGGATCAAGAGGAAGAGACTGGAAGCACAGACACTCTCTTTCCTGCTGGCCTTGGAGAAGCAAGCTTCCATGAGTTGTATAGCTGCAAGGAAATGAATTCTGCTGACAACCACATGAGATTAGGAGACTGAGCCTCAGATGAGACTGCAACTCCAGCCAACACTTGATTGCAGCCTTTTGAGACCCTAAGAAGAGAACCCAACTAAGCTGTGCCTGTATTTTTGACACGTAGGAACTATGAGATAACAAAAGCGCATTATTTTAAGCCACTAAGTTTGTGGTAATTTTTGATACAGCAATAGAAAACTAATACAGTGAACTATATCTTAGAGAAAAAAGAATATTTTTCAATAAAAACTCATTTCCAACTTTGATAACATTTCATCACACACACGTAGATACACAAATATGTGCACACACGCAGGCAAGTCTAGGAGATCTAACTCCACAGAATTTGTTGGAAAAAAAAATCCAGTCTCAATAATTATCTGTAAATAATTCTAATAATCACTGAATGGCAGAGTTAAACAGAGAGCTGAGAGTACATCTAGTCTAAACTATTTGTTTTTCAACGAAGAAATAAGAGCTTTGAAAAAGTGCAACACTTGTCCAGGGTCATAGAACCCTGCAGAGGAGTGGCTGGGATAAGAGCCCAGCCTGGTTCCCCAGTTTCCTCCTGGCACGAGTTACCACAAGTGAATTGCAGAATCTAGTCAGACTGCACTAACCAATACAGAATGACAGATAACTCACCTTTATGACCTGTAGAAATAAGATTCTGTAGTCTTGAGATGAAGAAGATTGAAAGGATTTTTCTTCAGAACATGCATAAACCTAAAGATATTAGGTTAATCAGCTGGATGTTTTTATCCTATATGGCAGTTCTTAGTGATTAACTGTATAGTTTGACAAGAAAGAGACAGTTCAAATCTCACCTGTGATGTCGATTGAGACCTGATCTCTGTCGTCAGACGAATAGATTGCAGGGCTTGAATGAGTCAGGATGACTATACATACTGAAACTAATTCACAGAAGAAATACAGAGCACCAGTAGATACACGAAAAGATGCTCAGACTTACCAATAACTAAATAAGTGCAAATAATGACAATGAAGAGATTATTTTTACTTTTCATTATTCAACAAATATTTATTGAGTGCTTATCATGCTTTAGGCACTTTGTGTTGTTTCTGAAGATAAATAGCAAAGACTTTGTTCTTGCCTTCGTGGACTCCACGTTCCAGTGTTAGAGATGGACACTGGACAATAGATCACACAAATAAACCTAAAATTGAATCCATATTAAGTCCTTTGGAGAAAAGGACCAGGAGACTATGAACACATATATCATGACATCTAACCTAATCTTGAGGAAGGCAGAGAAGTCACTGGGTAAGTGACTTTTAAAGGTGAAATAGAAATTGACTGATTGTGTATGTGTGTGTGTATGTGTACATGCAGATGTTGTGTGATAGAAAAGAAAGTCTTAAATTTCATGCTGTGGATTCGATTTTGGGAAATTGGAGAAGGGAGGTTTCCTTAATAGAAATTTGAAAATCATGCTAAAGAATAGGTATTAATGAGTGGAAATGAGTTCAATTATGAACAAACAGAGTTTGAAGGGGTTATGTGGTATCCAGACAGATGGAAACAAGAGACTAGATTTTGGGTGAGGAAATTGAATGAGGAATTCTCTGAAGTACATCTGTATCAAAGAATCCTTAGCTTGGGAGACAGAGTGGTATGCTTGCTATATCTTCTCTTAACTTCCCTTACAACTGAAGTACTTAGAATTTTCGTTTAAAGTGTTTCACAAGCCTGACCTCAAGCGGAATTTTCATGCAACTTTAAAGAAACATTGATGTTTAAGTTGTACTCCACAAAGATTCTGATTTGATTTTTGCTTGTCAGTATTTTCTTAAAGGCACTCAATTGATTCTAATATACAGCCCAGGTTGAAAGCTACAGACTTTAGACATTTGTTAGCTAATATTAGGGTAATTTATCTGCTACAGAATCTTAATACCATTTGAATTGGGAATTTCTTAGAGCAGCTATTCAGAACATAATAGAATAGTAAATAATTGCCCTGGGAAATGATCTAATTCAACTCTTAAATTTTATAGATGACACTGAAGGCTCATTTTGTCTAAGTGACTTATCTAGGGTGAAAAAGTAGCCTTGTTCCCTTTCAATTAAGCCTATTTTAAGAGTAGTCCACATATGAAATTCTGTATTGAGCAATTACAGCTCATTCTCAAAAAATATGTCAGTGTCCACTATGAGTCACACTGTGCTGTCAGTTAAGTTAATAATCCAATAAAGTAATTGTTATCACTTCCATTTTAGAGATTCAAAGACATAAACTAAATTCCCTAAGTCATGGAACCAACAGGTGGTGGAATCAGGGTTCAAACTCAATTCTACCACTTTTAAAAGCCATGATCTTTCCATCACTGTTTCCATGGGCTTATCTAGTATCTCCTCTTATACCTAAAATTACCTATTGGTTAAATTAGCTGATTCCCTCAGCCTTTCCTCAAAGGACTATTTTTGAAAATTTTCGATTATTTTAATTGCTTAGAACCCCAATATCTTTGTAACTGTCTAGTCATAAAAGACTTGCTCAGGAGTTTCAAAAGATTAAATAGTTCTAAAATAGTTTATACTATATGATAAATGCAATGGAATGCTTATCCTTATTCTAAAAAATTTCAGGATCTTCACTTAAAAGAAATCTTTAGAGTCATTTTTAAATTGTAATTCTGACCTCAAGGAAGTGTTAAACAGGTTTGTTCAAAATTTAATGAGGATGAATTTTCATATGATAGTCATTTTAATTTAGAGTGTTACGAAGGATTCAACAATTTTAGTATAAAATAGCAGAACTTGCTACATACGTGTGGTCGATGACTAGCTCGGGCTAAATTTTGCATATCTATGGAGTCTAAAATTCAATTGCGATTCTATCCAATTTTTTGTTTAAGTGTCATAAGTAAAAGAAAATATCTAGTCTAAAATGAACCATGGTTTGAAACTCCATTCTCTTCTCAGCCACTTTTTCTTTATGAGTGGCTTCACATGAGCAGCTCTAACTGCTGGACATTAGGTGATATTTAGAAATTGTGAGAAAACAAAGCATGCATAGAGTGTTGGCTACCTCTTATTTCATCTATTAAGTGTATGAAATATAACTGACAGCCTGTTTTTTAAATATCATTACTTTAAGATGTAGTAAATACAGCTAACTGAAAAAAGAATATTGGTATCAGCATTGTGCTTAGAATTAATTTAGCATCTAACCACTATTTCCCACTAAAATATATAAATATATATATATTTTTTAAACAATTTGACAGTTTCTTTTCTTTTTGAGGAAGATTGGCCCTGTGCTAATATCTGTTGCCAGTCTTCCTCTTTTTTTCTTTGTTTTTTCCTCCCAAAAGTCCCAGGATATAGTTGTATATCATCATTGTAGAGTTGTGGCTCTTCTGTGTGGGATACCACCTCAGCATGGCTTGATGAGAGGTGAGTAGGTCCACGCCCAGGATCCCTGGGCCACTGAAGCAGAACACACAATCTTAACCACTACGCCACCCGGCTGGCCCCCTAAAATATATTTTTAAATGTCTGTGTAGCTTTAACTATTATTATACATGACATTTTTATTAATTTTCAGATGTTTCAGACAGGTTTTATTCATTATTCATTCATCATAATATTCATTTAGCAGTTCACATTTAACCTAGTGCTTTTTAGAAACACACACATATACATACAAATACATATATGTATTTACACATATAAATTCATATATATATATATAGATATAGATATACATATATATGCACCCACACACATATCCTTATTCGGAGCTGCTTTTCCAGGTTATCAGTCCTGAATTAGGGCAGGGCCCAGGGCCATCCTAGAAACTATGGGAGTCACATTGGACATATTAATCAAATAAGGAAACCTTTAATAAAATGCTTGGTATATAATATGGAAAAATGAGTATATAATATAAGAAAATATTGTCTCTCAAAGGTGAATTTATCAGAATCACCTGGCTTTTAACTTACTGTATTAAAAAATTCCACAAATAGTTTTTATTTCCTCTGTCTAGGTAGACAATACTGTTCTCGGAGATATGAGAACTTCAAGAAGTTTAACTATTTGCCTGGGAAAATGTAAGTAACACAGATAAAGCAAAAGCTCCCAGATGAAAGTGCTAAATTTTATAAATAGTATTTGTTTCTTTTATAGTCAGTGGTTCTCAAATGTGATTCCTGAACCAGCAACATCATCTGGGACTTTTGGGAAATGCATTTGGGGCCCCAACCGAGACCTACTGATTCCGAAATTCTAGGCTTGACCCCAGAAACAGGATCTCTAGGTGGTCCTGAAACCCACTAAAGTTTGAGAACTACAGAACTTAACTTCTTGATTTCTATTATTTTAATTATTCTGAACTTATTCTTTTTGTTCTAATTATTCTGAAATTGGTGGAGACTTGCTATATGTTTTTTGGTATGGGAGACTATATATATATTTTCTCCTACTTCATTCCCTTCTAACACTACCAACTATGTTACTGAGAGTCAGGAGAAATCACCACCTTGGGTAATCAATCACCAGAGGATTGAACTATATTTACTCTTCATTATAAAAACTCTTTATATAATTCTGAAAGAAAATTTCCATGAGAATAATGGTAAAAAAATCTGGAGTTTTCAAGCAGGATCTTCTATTTCATTTGACTCCCTCAGTTATGTCTATATAACTGTTCATCATAATCAGATAAATAACAATTAAAATTATATTAAATATGTAATATAGCTTTTATTCTCATAGTATCATAAGACACTGAGATCAAGGGTTTTAAAAACTCAATATTTAGAATGAAAGATACGGTCAGCAGGAGGATTGTGAATGAAATAGAATTGCCACTGGAGTTCACAAGATGATGAGAATTTTTACAGGTGAGGATAAGAGGACATTCCTAGGAAAGGGCATAGGAAGGAAATTATGAAAGTATCAAATCAAGAATATTCATGGCAGTTATTCACACTTCTTGATTATGGCTTTTGAGATTATTTACACTTTTCTGAAAGTTTTGCATTTGTGCGAATCCTTCTTCAGAGCAAAGGCTTTTTCCCTCAGTTTCACATCTATACCCACCAGCTGGTACAGTGTCTGGCACATAGTAGGTACCTAGTAAATAGTTTAGAATGCATAATGAAGACTAACTAGTCACTTGGAACTAGGTTGAGCAGGACATTGATGTCTAGCTGCCAGCAAAAGAGTTTAGACAATATTCTACAGGCTTTATTAGTGAAATCAGCAAAGTGATATTGTGGGAGTGCAGATGTAGCAGGAAGGAAGGTCAAAGCAGGGAAAGAAGAGAGAGAGAGACCAAGAAGTCAGGCAGGAGACTTGCAATTAACAAAGTTATGGACAGGAAAGAGTCTAGGGGCAAAAAAGTGTCATTTGTTTCTGTTTTCTTTCTTAAATCACCAAAATATTATGTCAATTATCATATACAATCACATCTGTTTTCTTGAAACCAGTGCCTGTTTTTTCCTTCATTTTCTAAATTAAAAAAATTCAGTTAAGCTTTAGTAAATGTGGATGATGATATGCCCTTAATGTCAGCTTGTTACGTGTCCTTACTACTGACCAGAGTGGAGGAACAAATTTGGGAATGATGAGAATAATGATTAAAGTGAGGATTGAAGCAGAGAGCTGCAGTAAAAACTTTTATCCTACAGGAGGAAACGATGCAAGTTTACATATATCTTCAAACCTAAAGATTGACATAAAAATATTAATATCTATCTTTGAATAAGTAGGCTTTTAACTTTTTAAAGCAGCAACACACACACACACACACACACGCACCACAAACAATCCTTTCTTTTCTACAATGGAATCTTAATTGGAATCTTATTGCTGTGTACAAATCAGATGAAGCCAGAATTGTCTGTTTGTGGAGGAAATGTAGCAGAGCAACACTGAGGCTCTTATTCTGTTGACCTCAAGCTTTCCCTCAGGGCCTCCTGAGACACTTCATTTGTACACAGGGCTCCAGGAAGCAGAGAAAGCCTGCATTTTCCTATTAAAGACATACGTAGATATTCTACTTTACACCAATGAAACTAAAATCTAATATGAAAGATGAAAAGTGCATTATAATTATTTTCTTATACATTTTTTTCTAACACCTTGCGTGATACTTGCATCTAAGGACTACAAAGAGATCAAAATGCCCTTTAAAAGGACCTCTAAGGCACTTTGCCTGAGGACCGGTTGCCAGAATCTCCTTGGAGGGGGATGTAGATTTCATTTAACTCCACTATGTAGGTGATTCTTTGAAGGTGGAGCTAGGATACACAGGGTACAGAAATATCGATAGAGTGTATTTTAGATTAATCATGAAGATTTCCCTACTATAGAGATGGTGTCTGTAGCACAGTGCGAGTAAGGAATATGAACCTGGAGTGATGCAGTACTGCTCCACAATAGTTTTAGTACCATTAGAATTGTGCCCCTCTCCCATGCCCCACCTTAATATCTACCATGTAGCACACAGCTTTGCATAAAAAAGACACTCAACAAATGATTTGGAGTTTAATTAAATATCAAATATCAATTTCTTGTACATTACAAATTTATAGCTCTTTTTAAAAAAAGTGTAAATATATTAGTTAAAAAATTTAATTTACAATTTGTAGAAAAGTCTCCCTATATACAAAATTATGTTATTCCTCCCATAATTTCAAAAATGTGGGAATATACAAGTATATCTCTTTATTTTTTTTTTGTGAGGAAGATCAGCACTGAGCTAACATCCATGCCAATCCTCCTCTTTTTGCTGAGGAAGACTGGCCCCAAGCTAACATCCGTGCCTATCTTCCTCCACTTTATGTGGGATGCCGCCACAGCATGGCCTGACAAGCGATGCGTCATTGTGCGCCAGGGATCCGAACCTAGGCCGCCAGCAGCGGAGCGCGTGCAGTTAACCGCTACGCCACAGGGCCGGCCCCTATATTTCACTTTTAACAATGCATAGATTCCTAAAATTTTGGAGAATCAAAGTTTTGTAAATCAAATTAATTGAAATAATATCCCTTTTGGAAAAGTGAGTAAAACTTCTTGACTGGGTGTAGTTGAATGGGGAAGATATAGTGGAATACACATTATCCTATACGTCCTGTACTTCCAGGAGGCTATCTTAAATATTCTTCTTATATAATGACCATTCCTGCATTTTATTATAGCTGAAAGAAAAAGTTTCTAATAAAGCCATTAAAATAATCTGTTTTTATATTTGTTGTATAAAAATGGCCTTTTTTTGTGTATGTTGTTGTGAAACTAGCTTAAATAAAAGTTCTTGTCAAAGTTTTTTTTTAACGCATTCTGTATAAGAAATATAGGGTTTTTTAACTGGGTTGTTTACTTTTTTGTATGAGTTCTTTACATATTTTGAATATTAGCCCCGTATCAGATATATGAGTTGTCATATATTACCTTCATTATGTTGAGATACTTTCCTTCTGTACCCATTTTATTCAGAGTTTTTATCATAAATGGATGCTGTATCTGTCAAATGCTTTCTCTACATCTACTGAGATGATCACTAATTATTAGGGAAATGCAAATCAATATTACAATGAGCTATCACTTCATGCCCATCAGAATGGCTTTTATTAAAAAGACGAAAAATAACAAATGTTGGAGAGGATGTGGCGAAAAAGGAATCCTCGTACAATGCTGATGGGAATGTAAACTGGTGCAGCCACTATGGAAAATAGTATAGAAGTTTCTCAAAAAATTAAAAATAGAACTACAATATGATCCAGCTATTCCACTTCTGGGTATTTATCCAAAGAACATGAAATACTAATGTGAAAAGATATTTGCACCTCTATGTTCATTGCAGTATTAGTCACAATAGTCAAGATTTGGAAACAACCTAAGTGCCCATCAATGGATGAATGGATAAAGAAGATTGGTATATATACACAATGGAATACTACTCAGCCATAAAAAAGATGAAATCTTGCCATTTGTAACAACGTGGACAGACCTTAAGGATATTATAGTCAGACAGATAAAGTCAAATACTGTAGGATTGCACTCACAAGTGGAAAATAAAAACAACAAACAAACACATAGATACAGAGATTAGACTGGTGAAAGGGGTAACTGGGCACATGTGTATGGTGACGGATGGCAATTAGTCTTTAGGTGGTGAACATGATGTAGTCTACACAGAAACTGAAATATAGTGATGTACACCTGAAATTTATATAATGTTGTAAACCAACGTTACCTCAATTAAAAAAAAAAGAAAAAGAAATATAGGGTTTTTGAGACAGAGTTTCTGGAAATCTCTCTTATAAAATTTGGCCACAAAGGATTGCTAGGACAACTTCCCTGAAATTCAGTTGTTTAGATAAGTGAGAATAATCTGCAAATTAGCTGAGTCAGCTTCATACTTCAGTGTGCTTGCTGTTGTGGACACTCATTAGACAGGATGCACCCCCACCTAAAATTTGGTTCAGCTGTCAAGACTGATGTTGCCACACACACACACCAAGAGGGTAAGAAAAGATTTATTACTCACATAGTGAGGCTTTCAAGGTAGAACAGGGCAGGTTTCCAAGGTTGGCCCAGAAATGGCTTGAGAGAGCAAGTAAAGGAGATCAGCTTGGGTTTTCATTGTGGTTAGGGAGTGGGGCCAGGGTGAGGGTTACTGCTCTTGTATGCCAGGGCTTGTGTGATTTGAAACACCCACTGGTGTCAAGGGAGGGAGCACCCAGGTCTTTTCTTTTCAGTTTGCCCAGATTGGGGAAGAAGGGGAAGAGAGAGTGGGGAAGCTTAAAGCTGTCAGCTGTAAAACATCAAAAAAATGGAGTCAGACTCCTTATTATACTTTCATTGCTCCTTTTTAAAATGAGTAGTGGAAATTTGTTTCTACTTCAGTTCCGGGCATTGAAACTCTCAGAAATTGGTTCTGATTCTTCATTCTGGAAAGATAAAGAAAATCTCAGAAAAAGTGAGTAGACATCTATTGGTAATTATATCAGAAGCAAATTATGAGTAGATAGGTGACATAAAGCAAACTCAGTAACAGTACCTGTACAAGAATCAGGAGATTTTTAACTCCCCAGTATGATCATAATACAGGCATACCTCGAAGATATTGTGGAGTCAGTTCCAGACCACTGTGATAAAGCAAATATCACAATAAAGTGAGTCACACAAATTTTTTGGTTTCCCAGTGCATAGAAAAGTTATGTTTACACTATCCTGTCATATGTTAAGTGTGCAATAGCATTATGTCTAAAAAAACAATGTACATACCTTAATTTAAAAATACTTTTTGCCAAAAATGCTAACCATCATCTGAGCCTTCAGCAAGTCATCTTTTTGCTGGTGCAGGGTCTTGCTTCCGTGTTGATGGCTGCTGACTGCTCAGGGTGGTGGTTGCTGAAGGTTGGCGTGTCTGTGGCAATTTCTGAAAATAAGGCAACAGTGAAGTTTGCCATAACGATTGACTCTTCCTTTCATGAACAGTTTCTCTGTAGCATGCAGTGCTGTTTGATAGCATTTTACCCACAGTAGAATTTCTTTCAAAATTGGAGTCAATCCTCTGAAACCCTGCCGCTGCTTTATCAACTAAGTTTATGTAATATTCTAAATCCTTTGTTGTCATTTCAATAATCTTCATAGCATCTTCACCAGGAGGAGAGTCCATCTCAAGAAACTACTTTCTTTGGCCTACTTTCAATACTGTTGTTTCTCAGGAAATAGGGAGGCCTGAGGAGAGGGACAGAGATGGAGGAACAACCAGTTGGTAGGACAGTCAGAACACACACATTTATTAAGTTCGCTGTCTTACATAGGCACGATTCGTGATGCCCCGATAACATCAAAGATCACTGATCACAGATCACCATAACAAGTGTAATAATAATGAAAAGTTTTGAAATATTGCAAGAATTACTCAAATGTGATAGAGGGCCACAAAGTAAGCAAATGCTGTTAGAAAAATGGCACCAGTAAACTTGCTTAATGCAGGGTTGCCACAAACCTTCAATTTGTAAAAAACGCAGTGTCTGCAAAGCACAATATAACGAGGCGTGGCTATGTTAGCTAGCATGTATTGAACATTCTGTAT
The DNA here is from genome assembly GCF_020826845.1 of Diceros bicornis minor. Classification (NCBI taxonomy): domain Eukaryota; kingdom Metazoa; phylum Chordata; class Mammalia; order Perissodactyla; family Rhinocerotidae; genus Diceros; species Diceros bicornis. Next base: position 33,708,585 of record NC_080761.1, on the reverse strand, counting down.
CAGACACTCAGCTAATCAGTTTATATGATTATTTCATCCAAACTTACAACGTCCTTATATGTTAGGCTCTATGATTATTCCCATTCTATAGTTAAGGAAATTTGTGCTTAGAGAAGTAAAGAGATTTCCTTAAAACACACAGCTAATGGTACAGATTGTCCAGGCTGGCCTCAGATGGGTGCTATTAATCATTGTAGTTTTCTGCCCTCTGATATTCTTAATTCCAATGGAAGATTACTTTAGAAAAATAAGTAAGAAACATATATTCCTGATAAAGGCATCAGGCACTATGTAAACCTTTGCTAATTTTTTAAAAAAAACTATACATTTTCATGCTGAAGGTTGTAATCAAGTTAATTTGCTATAAAGAACTTCTGGCAGAATAAACTGTGGAAAATGCATTGCTCCAAATCTTTGGGACTGAAGCTGAGATTCAATTTTGAAATAAGAAAAATCTCTGTATTTTATATTGTTCAGTGTGTTTATAATTAAGGGTTTTGTTGCTGTTGCTTTTTAAGACTTAAATAAGCTACTTTAAGAGGTCAGGTTTATAAAACTTGAGTGATATTGCATGAGATATTAAACTCTGGATCAGTTATAAAAGGAATAGGAACACAGTGAAACTGAGGCCTTTAAATGGCGCCTGGTTGACGGGTGGCCCTCTGTTACTTCCTTTCCTTTTCTGTCCTTCTGTGCCCATCCCTTGGATGTGCCACACTAAAAGAATCAGGGGCAATATAATTTGGTTACTCTTTGTTCTACCATGTCCCGCTGGTATATTCTTATATTACATTTAGATTCCGATTAGGCTGAACTTTGTGTAGTTTTTCACTCAAACAGAGCAGAGACAGTCATGGTGACTAGGCCAACAACTATAACTTGTGTTGTCCCCACCCGCAACTCTTAAAGGATTAGGCCTACTATTTCCAAGCATAGGAATACATTACTTCCTAGGCATATGCGAGATACAATATATGTGCTTTTTAATCAATTCAGCATGTGTATGATATACAAGAGTGAATTTTATAGGCTTAAAATTCATACCTTCATCTGCTATGACTTTTTATGTTAGATTATAGAAGTACCTAGAGGCTAATGCAATGAATGTGTCTAAAGATTTGTTGCTCAAATGAATTTTTTACAATAATTTTAATGACTTTGTCTTGATTTACCATGATGCTATGCATACTGAGAACTGATCACTTCACAAATGGCTGGAATTAGTTATCATTGTCACCTACGTTCTCTTTTAATGAGAAAATTAGCTACTCTTTTCTTGCCTTGTCCTTGGGGGTAAGTGGGAGGGGCATCAAAGGAAGGAAGGAAAGTACAGCACGGTGCATTTGTGTCATGTAGTTGTTAATGGCTGAACCCATGACATTTCCCAAGGAAAATTAAATATGCAAATGAAAGCAATGGCTGAATTAAGGCCTTTCCATGAGTTTAACGTGAGATCCTCTGTAGAAATTATTTTTCAAAATTACTGTTTTATAATATTCATTTTTCACGGTTGTTATTCATCCAGATGGCACTGCTATAAATAATTTTTCAGAAGTTTAGGCATCCCCAGCAAGCCTGTGCTAAGCATTAGTATAGGGTCAAGAGAATCCAATTGAAAGGGGCAAGTTCCCTGGAAATTTGTCAGATGTTGCTAAACATACTCGGCTCTACAGCCTGAGAGACAAAGTGAGCCACTTATTCAGACGTACCCCAAATTACAGTGGCCCCCAAATCCCATGTGCCATATTGATTTTGAGGTTCTCTTCTCTCATTATAATGTCCTTCAGGGATGTTCTCCACTTGGGGTGTCTCGATCATATTTCTAAGTTATGTTGTACTTCTGGCATTACCATTTCCTGGCTCCAAATTACATCTCTTTGATTTGTTAAAGGGACACTTTCAGTGCTCCTAGCAATGATCTCCTGCAATTCTGGGACAGATGACCTTGACCTAGGTGCTGGCACATGCTAACACCTCTGTGTGACCTTGAAAGAGATGGAGGGAATGCTGCTCTCCTTTTTGGGATTCTGCCCCAATAATGGAATAGAATCTTGCCTTCATTCATTCTCCGCAAATGATACCAAGCATAACATCATTTATTATCAACACTAGAATATAATACCATTTATGGAGTACTTAATGTGTGCAGGCAATATGATTTAATCTTCAAATAAACCTATAAGATAAGTACATTAATTCTCTTTTTTAATCAAGGACTAAAATAAGTTTCAAGGAAGTTAAATAAATTGTCTAAAAATTTGTTGCTTGAAAATAGTATATATCAGATGCAGGACTTCTAGTCCATATGGTATCTTTGTATAAATAAGAAAAAGAAAAAAAGAGTTCCCTTTACTCAAGATGCTTTCATCTTTCAAAAAATTAGCAGAATAAGAATATATTTTTAAAAAGAGGAAGACACTTTACTGCCACCTACAGGAGAGTTTTGTTGTAATCTATACATCTATGATAGTGACAAAATAAGTAGTCTCTCCTTAGATATGCTGTCCTTGTGAAGTCAAGGGTCTACACAAATGTACACAGCAGCCCTTTTGGGATGTGAAAACAAGTGCTCTGAGTTCAAAGCCCTTCTGCTTAACTGTGTCATAAACTCGGAAATGTCTAAGCAAGACCGAGTCACATTGTATATGTAAATTATCTAGATAAAACTAATGCTTTTTGCCCCCATCCCTGGTCACTACAATACAGACCTGCCTTCTAGACCACCGTGAGTGCACCTTTCCGTTGTGCTATCTAGCTCCTGAACATCCTGAGGATAAAAGGAATTTTAGGAGAAAAGATGACAAAGTAAACGGAGTTACAGCAAAATGTAAACCTGGCTCCTCAGTTATTTTAAAACCTTGAAATGGAATACATTTTCTTTTTTCAAAACTCAGCACAAAATGGAAGAAAATAAAGAGAAATTTGAACTCCGCTGTTCTTTAAGCTACTGCACGCTTGTAACTATGAACCACAGCATTTGAAGACAGAAAGTTCCTGAAAAGGGGGTGAATTGGGGCCCAATATTCAATTGGTTTGGCATCTGTTTTGAATTGTCTGTGCTTCTGCCAGATCCACTCTTGTTAGCCAATTTGAATGTCAGTTTAGATCATACTAGCTCAAACTAAATTCTCTTTTTTAACTTGAAGAATGTGCACGCACTGATGGTCACGGGAAACTATTTGGGGAATGTTGTTTGTGAGGCCTTCTATTTAGCGACAAGCTCTTGTCATCGCACTTGTGATTGGACTAGACCCATCAACAATTCAGTTACATGTTAACTGTGACCCTTGTCCTCAGTGGGGATTCCTAGCAAGCCAGTCCATTTTCATTTCCCCCAGCCCCATATGCAAACTTTGTAAATAAACAGGTCAAAATTCATTTCTGTCTGAAATGATCGAATGTTAATGTGACTTACATACCATCCATTTTTATTCCATGCTGTTCCCCGTGATGGGAGCATGTGAGAGTTGGATAGAACTTTACAGGTCAACTGGTAGCCAGATCTTTCATTTTACAGTTGAAGGAACAGAAACCCACACACATTAAATACATTTCTCAAGGCTGAAGTTCTTTTAGGAGACACAACTAGAAGTAGAACATTCGTCTCATGAGTTAAAGCACGAGGATTTTTTTATTACATTACATAGCTATTGTTGTAGAGTCATCCAGAAAAATTTTTTTTAGTTTTCAAAAAGAAGCATGATACGTTTCTAAATAAATAATGATAGCTCCAATAATACTCTATTAGCTTCATGAAGTATCTCAACATAAAATATCCATCATTTTGTGCTACCCAGGAATTTAATCTTGATCGCACAAACTCAACCCACACCAGGAATCAGCAGCATTTCTGTGGCAACTTGGTACATCATTGTCGTTTAGTTGTTCTCTGGATAGAGGAGCCATCTGCATTTTGATCAGCTCACTAAAGCAATTTGTAATGGACCAACAATTGTGGATTGCAAACAAGCTTGGTAAAAGTCCGATTTACACCTAGGAACCACATTGAGATGTTTTTGACAAAATGAAAGCATTTCTATGGCAACAGAATTTTTGGTTTGAACTTCAGTCAGGTTAAACATTCACTTTTTTTCTTTCTTTTAATTTTTATCTACTTCTAATATACCACATCTAATGTAGCCTGCCTCTTTAAAAGTTCCATATCTTACTACGATATTAAAATAATTTTCTTAGAGGATTGTAAAAAACATATTCTCAATAATATTCATTCTTTTTGTGTGTGTGTGAGGAAGATCAACCCTGAGCTAACGTCTGATCACCCTCCTCTTTTTTTGCTGATGAAGATTGGCCCTGGGCTAACGTCTGTGCCCATCTCCCTCTAAATTTATATGGGATGCAGCCACAGCATGGCTTGACAAGCAGTACATCAGTGCACGCCCGGGATCTGAACCTGCGAACCACGGGCCGGCAAAGTGGAGTGCACGCACTTAACCGCTGTGCCACCGGGCCGGCCCCAATATTCATTGTTTTAATCAATATTTATTTAAAATCTAATATGTACCCCCGGGTGGAACTATGTGAAATCAGGGAATCTATAAATTGATGAATCAAAGATCAACACTGGTTCTAGGACTATATTTGGTCTCAAAAAGCCACTTCCCAGCTCTCCTATGTGTCATAATTCCTTAGTGATAATTTCCCTGTGGAATTCTGTATGGTTACATTATGGGTACATCATCTGAAAAAGGTAAGTTCTTCTCTGAATATCAGAATTGTAAATTAAAGGGAAACATCTGCACACAAATTGTGCCAATCATCAGAGCATTTCTGAGAAAAGACAATTTTTCCTATGGGCTTGCTCATCAAATCTTCCTGAGTATGTTTGACAGTGACATCAGGCATTTTTCATTTCTACTGAATTGAAACAGAATACTGATGGATAACATTTCAATTGCTCACCGCACAGAAGAAAGACATTTATTACGAATTAAGATAGGAAGACTTCAAAGAATTCACACATGACGTGTGATATTCTCTGAGTTTCTTAACCATATATTAAAATTTTAAATGGCCAAATATTTCTGTTTATAGAAAAATGTCAGGTTGAATAGCCGCTCACTTAATTTATTGACTTTTTAAACAGGGTCTCAAATGAAAATAGGAGGTAAACCACTACTTACATGAGTTCAAACACTGATGGGATTTATAAAATGGAAAGCAAAAGTTGTCATTTGAAATTATGTCTTATAAATCTCACAAAACCAAAATGTAGTGTTGTCTCTTGAAAACAATACAGTTATTTTTTTCTCAGCTGATCAGAAAATAGAAATTACATGAAAACAATAGGAACCAAAAACAATGTGTTTACCAGTGCATTCTTCTGTTTTCAAAAAATAAAGCAGTCGGGGGGGCCAGCCTGGTGGCGCAAGCGGTTAAGTGCGTGCGCTCCACTGTGGCAGCCCGGGGTTCGCTGGTTCAGATCCCGGGCGCGCACCGACGCACTGCTTGGTAAGCCATGCTGTGGCGGCGTCCCATATAAAGTGGAGGAAGATGGGCACCGATGTTAGCCCAGGGCCGTCTTCCTCAGCAAAAAAAAAAAAAGAAGAGGATTGGCGGATGTTAGCTCAGGGCTGATCTCCTCACAAAAAAAAATAAATAAATAAATAAAAATAAAGCAGTCCACTCCTGGGTATATATCCAAAAGAAATAAAAACGTACGTCTACACAAAAACGTGTACATAAATGTTCACAGCAGAAGTATTCGGAATAGCCAAAAAGTCACAACAACTCAAATATCCATCAGCACATGAATGAATAAATAAAATGTGGTATATCCATAAAGTGGATTATTTGGCAATAAAACAAAATGAAGTATTGATACATGCTGCAACATGGACGAACCTTGAAAACATTACACTAAGTGAAAGAGATGAATCACAAGGACCACATACCTTGTGATTCCTTTTATATGAAATGTCCAAACTAGACAAATACATTTAGACAGAAAGTATATTGGCAGTTGTCTATGGCTGGAAAGAGTTTGAGGGAAACGATGGGTGACTGCTAAAGAATACAGCATTTCTTTTTGGAGAATGGAAGTGTTCTAACACTGACTGTGAGGCTGACCCGGTGGCCTAATGGTTAAGTTTGCGCATTCCACTTCGGCAGCCCGGGGTTCGTGGGTTCAGATCCTGGGCGCAGACCTGCACACCACTCATCAAGCCATGCTGTGGCGGTGACCCACATACAAAATAAAGGAAGATTAGCACGGATGTTTTTAGCTCAGTGACAGTCTTCCTCGGGCAAAAAGAGGGAGACTGGCAACAGATGTTAGCTCAGGGCCAATCTTCCTCACAATAAGATAAATAAATAAATAAATAAAATAAAACAAAATTGATTGTGGTGATAGTTGCATAACTGTGAATATGGTAAAAAATATTGAATTATATACTTTAAATGGGTGAATTGTATGGTATGTGAATTATATCTCAATAAAGCTGTTATAAAAAACTGCCTACACAACAGACTGGAGGCAAATTCACAAAAAAATAAATAAATAAATAAAAATTTAAAAGCCAAAGAAGTATTCCATGTAATAAAAAACATTTGAGCTTATCAGTATTGGTTAGTGATTGCTTATTAATTTATGAGAAAACACTTGATATGATAGTTATAAATAATTTTTTATTGTTATTTTTGTGAAGTTCAATTTTCTTAGAAGTATTATATTCTCGGATGTCATCAAGAGATTCTTAGTGAGTTGTTCTTTATATTTCAATTATTCTAAGATCAACAGTACATTAACTGCCTTTTGGATACTTCTAGTGTTAAATAGTTTTTGTAACTGCTAAAAAATGCCAATGCAAACCTAAAAAGACATTATTTTCCTTCTAAAAACATATATGAAATTTATAAAATTAAATGTTAAATGAATGAAAAATAGCAAATATTTAAAGAGTTTAAATGTAAGTGTAGAAAAATCTAGCTCAAGTATTGCTATCCTTAGCTTTATCTATAAAAATATTGTGCCCAAGAATTTGAGTAACTTTAGGAGAAAAGTTTAAAATGTACATTTCAGGTAATTTTTCATAGGATTATAAAATAGTCTACATTCTATCAGTATATTTAAAAGAAGAATGCCTCCAAAATACATTCAGTATGCATTAAATACCATATTTTTAGGCTCAAAAATGCTTCCATTTAAAGTAAATTGTCATTATTGAGACTGAAATGTTTCCCAAGGAGTTGAAGATCAAATAATATATTTGGTATGGAAGTCGGGTTCTTGTTTTTTACATGGCAGTTCTGCATTTTACATCTTATTCAAATTAGATTTTCTCAATATCTGGCATAGCCCTCTCTGACAGATAAAAATTGCTTTGCAAAATTATAGGAAGCAAAAAATATATACAAGGCTCATTTAGTTTGCTTTCAACCTCTTTAAAATGCAATCTGAAACTGTGTTTTCTTGACTTGAGACTTGTATCCTTAACGTGAAATCCATTGCTTTATCACATTCTATTTTTGAAAATATGATGTAATGTGAGTGCTAGCTATGATTTTTATCATATTATCAGCAAAATATTTAGCATAAGTGTAACATGTAATTAAGCCTCTCAAAAACTTTATATTTAATCTTTTATTCTATATTTTCCTAATTCTGTCTTATAGTTCTGTCATATGCATATTTGGTTCTCAAGGGCAAATTTAATGTTCACTGATATCAAATTAATGAAAATATTAAAGCAGTTTTTCATTTTTTAAATATTTTTATGAATTTAATTTTACAGAAAAAAATGAATTTATATTTTTTAGAAGATTTTTAAAGAGCTTGTAAAGATATGTTTGTGGAATACAAAAAAATGAGAACAGTTTATCCTCAGTGATTTAAAAAATTTCAGTAACTTATGTTATCCTTTAAAAAGTTTCAGTTAATAAGGACTATATATTGAACTTTCTGCAAGGCAGCATTCTGGGAACTGTGGGTGGCTAAAAGATGTTGGAAATGCATTGCTTGCCTCTAGGCAGCTTACAGTCTTCCTAGGCAGAGAAGAAACTTGTAAGGAACACCTGAACACCCCCTCTCTTCGTAGAATCAAAACATCTTCTTTCCTCAGTGGTTTAGTGGTGACTTCAGGAACCCTGCAGGCAGTGTGAGTACATGGTCCAGCCCTTGTCAGTACAAACAGTCTATTACACTGACCAAAGAGATTAGTGCATGGTTAGGGCAATTCGAGATTGCATCAGATTTCTTATCAGATTTGGAACAATGTGATTTTTTTCTCCCTGAGTGTTTAATCTGGTAGGTTTGAAGTCTGCAGATGCCAGTGGTCAGCTTGTGGAGTGAAAGCATTTTTGACGGAGGTACAAGAGTTTTGAGAATGTGATTTTCATCTTCAGGTCCAGGTAGGCCTTTACATTTCCTCCTAAACCAGTTGTTCTTAGCTTTGAGGATTTTGCTCCCCGCCCCATCCCCTCCCCGGGATATTGGGCAGTGTCTGGAAACATTTTTGTTTGTGACACTGGGGGGCGCTACTGATATTCAAAAGAGTGGAGGCCAGAGATGCTGCTAACATCCTACAAGGCACAGGAAACAAAGCCCCTCACAACAAAGAGTATCAATAATGCTGTGGTTGAAAACCCCTGCCCCAGATAAGCTGAGCAAACATATTAACCTCCCCGTCTTTTTTTCCTGTTTGGTAAAAGCTGGTTTAAGTTGGGTTTCTATCACTTAGAGTTGAACAAGTGGCATATAACTGTCAATAGGAGTTAGAATTGTTTAGCGCTGTGGTTATATAGGGCTTTCAGGATGCGAGGATACTAGGAAGAGGATTTAAAAACAGGATGGAGACAGATTGAGTGAAAACACGTGAAATGTTCTAGGTAAAGAGAACTGAGCAAGGCACTGGACTGGAGGAATGCAAACCTAAGAATAAGAAAGTGGGATCAGCCTATCTGCATCATGTGGAAAGGAAGAGTGGAGTTGGATAAAAAAGATAACTTGGTAACAGATTGTGACCAGCCTTGAATGTCAAATGAAGAAACATTTAGAGTTTTTGAACTAGAAGAAATAGTATTTTCTGACACCTTATTTTTAAATCCCCATAAAAAACAATATTACTTCATAGTTGCAAATTTAGAAAATTTTAAATGTGTAAAGGAGTAAATGCTATCACTCAGGTATAATTACCATTATTACTTTAGCATATTTTCTGACAGGTGTTTCTCTACAAATAATATTTTACATACACCAGATCATTATCTACATGTGATTTATTTTTGTTTTTATCCTATTTGCCTAATCATAAGTTTCTCAGATTGGTAAATCTCTTCAGAATTTTTAATGGCAATATAAAGTGTGTTAATAGCATATACCATATTTTATTTAACCATTTACTTATCAGTTTAGAAAAAATTCAGTAAGACTGTATTGAACATCTTTGTGCATAAAATTTTATAATACTTATGACTAGAATTTGATGATATATATAAACATTTAAGAATCTTGATACTTATTGCCCAAATGTTTTAAGAAACATTGTGGCAATTTATATTCCTTTCAGTCTACAGAAATAGCTCCTAGTTATTCTTAAAATTTAAAATAATTGTTACCTAAGGAATGCCCTGGGCAAGAATTGTCTTCCTTACCTATATTTTGCTAATGGGTTCCAATCATTTTCTGTCTGTGACTGAAAAACTTAGCCGTTAAAAAAAACAATAAAATTATGAATTAATCCATTTATTCATAAACCACAACTATAATAAGACATTAACATACAAATTTTTCATTGCTTAAATCATAGTAACTTCTTATATAATTTTGGTCTTAACACCTTAAGATGCTAGTGTTTTTGAGATACTAAGGGCCTATTATTTGTATATCTATTTTTTATTTATATTCAACCCATATCCAAAAATTTTGATCTAAGGCTAATCCCTGACTACTCATAAAGACAAGAATTATTTCCTCGTTTCTTCATGAATGCCCCTGACAGTAGTTTGACAGCTTCTAGAATGTTCTTAATGCTCTTAATACTCTGAATTTTTTAACCCAAATCAGTTACAGCAGTAATTTATCTAGGTAGAGTATGTTGTTGTTTCTAAAATTAGCCTTCCATGCAAAACTGTTCTTACTCAAAACTGTAGTTTCTTCTCAAGACCAGTTTGATCTACACACTTTGCTAAATGTTCTCTCTGTCTTTCTACTCTCTAGAGTAGAACTCTCTACTCATCCATATCTAGCCCTGCCCTCCACTCCATGCATCCATACACACTCTTGATGTTATCAGTTTGCTTTTACACTAAAATACTTCCCCCAGTTAATAAAATTAACTGGATTTCTTTTGAGATATAGTCTGCATAAATTAAAAAGTGACATGTTTGGGTCAAAATTATTCTCATACAGCATTCAGGGACACACAGGTCTTTTAGAACTACTATGTTCCTTAACGCCCTCCATTCTCTTCACTCTCATTTTAGAGTTGCATTTATTGCTGGCATATCACATGAAGGACCACATTTGACACTTTGCATGAAATAATAAATATAATATGCATAATAAGATATTTTCAAATTTTTAGTTTCCTTGTTTTAATTCTCCTTAACATTTCTTAGATCAGTGGGTTTATAATTTTGCTTAGCAACTGTGCTTTTTAAAGCACACTTAACTAGTGATTTAAAAAATTATATTCTGTGTCTGTATGCATGCATGTGTGAGAGAGAGGGTTGATCTACAGGACCAAGGAAAAGGTACTGGGTGAAATTTCAGTTATATTTATTTTTCTAGTTAATATAATTTTAGTACTATATCTAAAGGTTTAAGCAATTGCTTGCACCAAAAATAAATTCAAATTGGAGAAAAACAATCTTTTCTGTTCGATTCAATGATGAAAACTTGATATTTTTGTGGCAGATTTTAATTGGAATAATGTAATGCTGATTTCACTTATAATGCAAATTCTAATTACAGAATTGATTTTCTCAATATTAATAAGTTCATCTTGATCAAGATATCAGTTAGCTTTTGCTGTATAACAAACCACTCTAAAATTTATTGGCTTATAACAAGAGTTGGCAAACTACTGCCCAAGGGCCAGATCCAGGTGTTGCTTTTTTTTTTTTTTTTGCTGCCTGTTTTTATAAATAAAGTTTTGTTGGAACACACAATGCCCATTTACTTATTGTCTGTGGTTGCCTTTGTGCTGCAACAATAGAGTTGACTAATTGTCATACTCAACAGCCTAAAACATTTACCACCTGACCCTATACAGAAAAGTTTGCTGACCCCTGGCTGAAAATGACAATCATTTATTAGCTTATCATTGTGTCTGTCAGCAATATGGGCTGAGCTCAGCTGAGCAGTTCTAATGGCTTTTCCTGGATTCACTCATGTGGCTACCTTCTGCTGGCCTCACTTATGTGTCTGATGGTTGGTGCTGGCTGTCAACTGAGGTGGTAGGGGTGACTGGGTCACATGTTTCCAGCAGGCTAGCCGGGGATTATTCATACAGTTACTGTTGCAGGACTTCCAGAAGCAGCAAGGGAGGGTAAACCCCAGTGAGCAAGGAGTTTTCAAGCCTCTGCTTGTATAACATTTCCTATTGTCCCATCTGCTAAAGCACCTCGCAACAGCAGGCCAAGCATCATTGTGCAAAGGAGTTATGCAAAGGTGTGATTACAGGAAGGCATGAACAAAATGGGGGCTATCACTGCAATAATTGTCCACGGTCGATTTCCTAATTTTACAGATGACGAAAATGAGGTCTGGAGAATTACAGTGTTCACATGGCTATGTTCATGCCCATGTTCATACAGCTAGTCAGTGTCTACGCCTGTACTTCACCCAGAATCTCCTGCTACTGCTAGTAGCAGTACACCCATTTCTTTCATTCTTTTTTAATGCCCTTCAGCTCATCATCAGTAAACAATTATGTAGCACACAGGGTTGGTGTAGTATAGCAGCTAACAACATGGGCTTGGATTTCAGACCTCAGTTTCAATTGTGGCTTCACTACTTTGTGGTTGATTTTGAACAAGTGACTCAAGTCTTCTGAATATATTTCTCCTCTGCACATAAGGATGACAGAGCCTACCTCATGAGAATGTTTGATGAGTGAGATGAACTCTGTAAGCGGCTACCATAGCGCCAAATCAGTGTAAGTGCTCAAAAAATGCCTGTTACTTTAGTGTTATTATCCCATCTCATATTTCATTGTGCCTTTTTCTCTCAAATCTGTTCTTTGTTCTTTAATGTTTTTCATCATTTCTTTCAAACTTCAAAATTGGTTTCTCTGTACTTTCACCTTTTTGACCATTGTTTTTCACGTAACCTCAGTCTTAATTGTTAGAACCTGGTGTATCAATTAAATGCTTTGGTATGTATATAACAGGTGGCCTTGTCACAACAACTAGCTTTTTTTGGCCTTTGAACACCTTTTCTATTTGATCACAGCACATTTTCTAGAGGGGAGACATTATTTGTTGGACAGATAAATTCTCTAGGGCTGCATATTTAGCCTCATCATATTCCAAGGCAGCTACTGAGTTTACTGGGTTCTAGAAGGTACAGCTTATTTCTTTATTCCCAGCAGACCAGTATACCTCAAGGTTCCTCAGCTACTTTGATACCTGGCGTAGAGACAGATCTGTTTTGTTGTTCCTGCACACTGACTATTGTTTTATTGTCATTATCACTTTTTATAAAGGAGAACTGAGTTCAAGGAGTGAATCTCATTCCTTTCTTACAATGTTAAACCACATCATTAGCATAATTATTTTAGAATCCCCGATTTGATTTTTTAAACTCTAGAAATCACACCTACCGTTATTTCAGTTGGGTAATAAATAAATATACTAGTAATATCTTCATGATAGCTTAGATTGGATCAAGGTTAATCATTTGATTAACTGTCTACAAACAACATTCTTGGAATTTGCCCCCAATTATTTCCTGAGCATTTATATTATTTTATTTTTGTAAAGTTATATAATATTCTTTCTCTATATTTGATTCTATATCTGATTCCAACACTCTAGTTTCAGTATTCCACCAAGGAAACTCAATTTCAAGTATTCATGATATTAGCAATACCAGTCATTGAGATAATTGACTTATATATTAAATGACATTTGTCATTTAATTTTTTTTCCTCATTTGAGAAAGCATGAGTGCTACATGATTAATTTGCAAGCACATGTCCAGTTTCTAGATTACCTAGGTTTTTTCTTTCCGCCCAGTTGTTTTGATCTATTTGAACCAGTTTTTAAAAGTTAGCTTCATTTTAATAACAGAGGCTATGGCTCATTTAGAAAAATGACTATATATATGCCCTAAGTAATATTATTCCCTTGGATACCTAAGAATTAAAAAGAGCAGCAGGGAAATCACATTTAAAATTTTAGATCCTTTTCTAAACTGCTGGCAAGGGGCAAACAAGGCTATTAGTATAGACTTGTAATCATGTGCAGGGTAATGCTGCCCTGAAAGGAAGTTTCCAAATGAGAGTACAACCTTCCTTTTGTTAATTATCTTAACAGGAGCTTAAATGTTCTTGTTCTGTTATGAAAATCTAGAGGACTGTAGAATGTTCTCATATTCCCAGGGCAAGTATCACCTTGTGGTGACATTCACAGACACACTAATGCGTGACTCCAGACTTCCACATTCTTCAAGAGCTCAATTCTTGATGACATGGGAGTAAGGGATCCCAGGGTTTAAGCTCATGTGATAAAACCTGGATTTTTTTCAGGAATGCTAGGATTTGAGGCAGAAATAAATCTTAGTTTAAGAGTATAGAGTTTAGACTTGGAATACATCTTTGAAACTATCTAGTTGAAACTCCGTATCTTTTGACGAAAAAACTGGGATCTTGAGTAGAGAAAAGTCTTCCACAAAGTGTCAGAGGTAGCTACTAGTAAAAAAGGGACTCAATTAGGACTAACAGGACTGTGGGATCTGACATTATACCAAAGTGTTTTCTTGGGCTGGACAAAGTTTTCATAGTGGCCAAGGGATTCTGTTTGATACTGGTTCACATAGTTGACCCAACTGCCCATTGCCAGTATTAATAAATAAAAACACAGAGTATCTAGTGAAATTTGAATTTCAGATAAATAGATTTTTTTACTATAAATATGTCTCAATATTTGTCATATTGTAACAAGTAGCGTTGAAATGTATTAGACCTGAGTGTCTGGAAAAGGGACTAATTAGGAACCAAGCAGGAGATCAAGACCCAAGCTGCAAAGCTGAGTTTCTGGGCAGTTTTATAACTGAATGAGCAGGAGTATTTGATGGGGAAACTAAAGTTAACACCCACTTTTTATTAATTAGTCCCAAATTATGACAGTGTAAAGGAGAGTTATAGACAAAGGCTGTGAATTAATTGAGTGAAATAAAAATCATTGCCAGATGGGATAGTGAACTTTTGACACAATTTCTATTTAGTTCAGATTGGCTCAGGAACTGAATGGGAATGATCCTAAAGGTAGAAAACGGCAGAAGTTCCCATTTGGAGGGTTTGCTGAGTCCAGGCAGTTGGGATTGGAGCAGAGGCCTTTGAGTCCTTTGTATAAACAAGCATTATCCCTGGGTTCCATATTAAGGATATTTTGAAGTCAGCAATCAAATGATTACCACGCACTGGTGAGGAGGACAAAGAATGTAGTCCCACTGTATATCCCTACAGATAAGAAACAGATACTTTCAATAATCTAAGCAAATATGTCCAACAATACCATTTTAAAGTTGAATTTATCACCTTTTTATGTGTAGTAATCCATTCTCCATCATCCAGTAAATGCTTTTAATGAATTATAAATTAAGCATGAAACATGAAAACTGTGATGTATTCAGTTGTTGTCTCTATTCTTTGAATTCTTAACCACAAATTGTTTTTCCTAAGTGTATGAAAGAGAGAGAGAGAAAGAAAGTCAACAGTTTCCAAAACTTTAACCACAATTGCCTATTTGTATATATTATACAATTTGATATTAAAAGGGGGGTAGGTTCAGGTAAATGTTCTGAAGTGGTATTCAGATGATTGTTTGTTGGCTTGCCAATATTATGCATAAAAATTATTGCTTACTCAGTGCTGATTTCAGAAGCATCACTAGATGAAAATGTGTGCATAAAAATACCTAGATTGCTTACATAAATTGCATTGTTTCATGACAATCTAAACCTGTTAATAGTGGTCAGTGCTCTTTGAAGTTGTAAAGCAAGGCAGCCTCTCCTAACCCTGTGTTCCTCTGTTCTCTTACATTATGATACTCTACCTTCAGGCTTTCTCATGGTTCAACCTGGTGAAACCACATTAATGTGACATTTCTCACCATGCAGCAATCCGTCAGTACCCATGATCACGCACAGGGAACCAAGGACAAGGGCTGCCTAAGCAGAAATTCATCAGAACCTGAGTTCTGGATCATGACCCTCAGTTCATATCTGTATCCCACCCCAGTCTTTTTGTTCTCTCTTAACCCGACTACAACTAGTTTAAGAAAGAAGAGAGATACTTTGAGTTCAAATATCCAATCGTTGGAAAGGGCAAGAGTGGAACTGGCTGAAGCATGACTAGTATGAAGGGAAATTGAAATCTGTTAACTCTCTCTTCCTCTCTCTCCTCCATTTCTTTCTTCTTTTCCATCTCCCTCCCTTCCTCTCCTCCTCCTTCCCTTCTTTGCTTTTTTACGTACACACACTTATCTTTCCTTCTATGTGGGCCTGTTTCATCATTTTCTACTACAGAAAGTGTTCTTTTTTTTTTTTTAATACCATGGAAGCAAATAACTCTTAGCTTCTTTACATTTTAATTGGTCTTTAATCAGTTAACCAGTTAATCTCAGCCTGAGTTTTAAAATTCCCCAAGGAGGGTTCAGTTTGGCCTGGCTTGAGTCACATGCCCATCCACTGACCAGTCGAGGTAGTTAGGAGCTTGAGTCCAAATGACTGGTCCAGGTGAGGTCTTCCCTTTGGATCTTTCAGCTATTCTAGCAGAGAGGAGCATGGGAAGGAGGAAATGTATAATGGTACCATGGAACTCATTTTGAACTAGGCAGTCAACCCAAAGTGTACCCCCTGTAATTCTCTGGGATATTCCTATCATTTGTCTTTCTAATATTTCTGTATTTGCCTAACCAATTGGATGTGATGCATGCTGTTTTCCTCCTGGTTATAAATTCATCTCTTTGATGGTCATCCTGACTCTTTGCCTTAGCAATTTTTCCCTGAAGGATGCTCCTGGTTTGCCGTAGCTTTCCAGCAGCCCTTCTCCACTAGTACCTCCTCCCCAGTTGAAGGCTTAACACTTAATTACGTAAAGATTTGGGTGAAACCAGCAAAGTAACATTGTGCTTTGTGTCTTATGTGCTAGAGGCAAGGTGTGAGAGAGATCTCCTTTTATCTCAGGCAGTTAGAGAAGTCAAAACCTGTTTAAAATCAGTTTATGTTAAGTCCTTCAGTCATTATTTTCTCTTTTTATTTTAGGACCATTTATTGAGCATTATCCCAGCCCCTCTACTAATTGGAGAAAAATCAATGTTTTTCCTGTCCTTATAGAGCTGTTAGTCTTGAAGAGACAGATGCTAACTAAAATTCACTTTAATATGAATGCTCTAATGTAGGAATTTATTGATATGAGAGTACATAGTGGTGCGTATGATATGTATTTATCATAATGTGAACATAATAAGGAAGAAATGGTTGAGGAGGCAACTGAGCTGAGATGTGAAGAATGACTTTGGGTTAAGTAAGTGAAGTGGAGCGTTTGCAGGGAAGGGTTGGTTAGGGATGGAAATTACTACAGAAGAAACACCATATGCAAAGTTGCTACGGCAAGAGGAAACCTGGCGTTTGCAAGAGGGACATAATGAACAGTGAGCCTGGAGAAGTAGGTGGAACGTGTTGGGGATTCTATCCTGTATGACAGAGGCAATGGTGCCACTAAAGGTTTTTAGTGAGGAGACTTGGGCAGTCATGTAACTGATTAGTTGTATTGCTCATATCATTGACACAAAGTATAAGGCAAAGATAGCCCAAAGGAAATAATAAGAAACACTTGGGAAAATAACTTAAAAAGCATCACTTCATTTAAAGTAGTAACATTTTGAGGTTAGCAGGGCCAGATGGAAAAATACAGGGCCTGGCAAATTAAAGATTCTTACTAATTGTTCTTGTTATTATTATTCTGCCCTTCTTTTTCTTTGTATCATATCTACAAGGCCATGTTTTCTCAAGAGATATTGTAGCCAGTAAGATTTTAATAAGAGACTTTTTAGCACACATAAAGGGCAAGTGTAAAGACTGCAATGCATATTTGTTTTGTTTTTTAAAGTCATCAGAGGAGGACAAAGACTTAGTCCTTTTGATCACCAGAGACTACATTTGTTGACACTTGTCAGGAGCCTTCTGGGAGACAGGCACCAGCCAGAGTAAACATTTGTGAACTGTAGTTTACAGAAATTCTGTCTACACGTGGGTCCTTGTGACCTCAGAGCAGGAGAGAAAAGGGTGTCGGGGTATGTGTTCAGAGGGATATTTCTAACCTCATTCTTTCCTTTCTACATCTGGCAGTCAAAAGAATCTCCATTCTTCTGGGAACCTTTTAGTCTATTGGAAATGCAAGGACCACAAAGATAATTAAAAGTCCTCAGTCATCCTGATCATTACCAAGCACAAACTTTTGAAATAGAAAGCTGTTGGGGCTAAATTGTTTTTATGCTTTATTCATTTGGCATCTAGTGAAGATGTTAAAACACACACACAGAGATGGCCATCAGCCTGGCAACAGTAAAAACATAGATAAATTCTTGGCTATTTGACAAACTGGAACATTCGCCCCTGAATAATAATAAGTTGACCCAAATATTAAACAAATATATTTCATTATGTAGTTCATATTGTTTATCACCGGGGAAAGATTCAAAACACTATTAAGCACATTTTGGTAAATCAAAGCCTTACAGTTACTACTTTCGGATTTTAAATAACGGATTTTATATTCAGTTACTTACTTTTGCTTTTATATCATCCCACAAATGATTTACCAGGTTGCAACAAGTATCCATTTATAAAGGATGTAATGTAAATAATTAGCAATTTAGAACAATGCACGGAAAGTGTATGACCGTGAGCTGGACTTGTTCTCACTGCACAGGGTGGTAATTAATTACAGCCGTTTTTTTGTAATTTGCTGAGACAAGATGCTTTCTTTAACATTAAGCTTGAATGGCAACATTTTATTATCGTCAACATAATTACATTTCTATAGCTCTATAATTAGGGTGAATTTATCTTATTTAAAGTTTTATTTTCTTTCCTTTGACATTTTTCTTTTTAAAAAAGCCAAATTGCTGGCAGGGGTGATATTCTGTTT
The DNA here is from genome assembly GCF_020826845.1 of Diceros bicornis minor. Taxonomy (NCBI): domain Eukaryota; kingdom Metazoa; phylum Chordata; class Mammalia; order Perissodactyla; family Rhinocerotidae; genus Diceros; species Diceros bicornis. The sequence continues at coordinate 33,690,250 of NC_080761.1, read as the reverse complement.
TATAGAGTTATCATCAACTTTCCTGACTGAAGAACAGTTTCTCAAAACGAGAGAAGAACGAGCCTGTTTCATTCCCTGTGAAAATTACGGGATTTGCCGTTTAAAATATATGTATAGCCCTGCACTCAAGAAATATCTCCCCTTCTTTTTCTCATTAATATACTTAATACAGTAAGCTTCTCTCTATAGAAGTCTACTTATGGGGCCTGATACTACTCAAGCCACTGTTTGAGAGATTTTTCTTTCTTTGTCCGACAGATTGTTCTTGAAACAATTGAAGTCTCTAGTCCTTGTATATAAAGATGTGTGATGCAACTGAATTATAATTGAACAGTTTGAATTCAGACACCAGTATTATGTTTAAATTGGAAGAGAAGGATTGTCTTTTAATTTTATGTATTTAAAGAGTTGGTTGGTTACATTTCCCTGAGGAGCTGAGCCCCTAAGTAAATAGTTATCCTAAATGTGTCCGGGCAATTTCACCGCTACATGCCTTGTCTTTTTTTTTTTTTCTTCTGAGGAAGATTCATCCTGAGCTAACATCTGTACCAATCTTCCTCTATTTTGTATGTGGGTCGCCACCACAGCATGGCTGCTGATGAGTGGCGTAGGTCTGCACCCGGGCTGCTGAAGCAGAGCGCACTGAACTTAACCACTAGGCCATGGGGCCGGCCCCACCTTGTCTTCTTTATTAAGAGTTAGAACTCCTTCCATCTGGCCCCATAAGAGGAAGGATCCCAAACTCCTGGTACCATGGCAATTGCTGATGGAGATGCTCTTCTTCTCGTGACCTTAGGAGGAAGCCCCTTCAGATATATATTTGCCCTTTTTGTTTCACCATCTTATGCCAAACCTTGATCAGAGTAGCGATAGATCATTCCTTTCTTTCTGGGTAGCAGAAAAATTTAAAAAAAATTCATTAAATCTAATTGTGAATCTTTGTACCTGCATAAGATCTATTTACTTAGAAGAAAAAGAACATGCTTCAGCTCTATAACTAGATTTTTAAATAATCAAATTCAGGGACATATTAATTAGCCTATTTTTAGTAAAAATAAACAAAAAGAAAACTTAAGGACTATGCTGGTTATCTATTGCTGTATAACAAATCACCTGTCAAACAGTGGCTTAAAACGATGATGATGATTCCTCATTTGTTCTCTCCTCACTGTGGGGGTGCCTGGGCTCAGCTTAGTGGTTCTCGTGCAGGTTATTTCATAGAAATGGAGTCAGATAGTGGCGGAGGTTGGTGTTATTTCAAAGCCTTTCTCACTCACATGTCGAGAAGTTGATGATGGCTGTTGACTGGGGGTTTAGCAGGGGTTTTTGGCTGGAATGTGTACATGTAACCTGTACATGTGGCTGGTACTTACCCACAGCCAGGTGACTAGATTATAACAGCAAGTATAGACAGAGAGATAAAGAGAGAGACAGAGAGGTGGAGACAGAGACAAAGAAAGAGCAACATAGAGACACAGACAGGCAGACACTCTACCACCTTTTGATGATCTAACTTTGGAAGTCACATAACTTGACTTCTATCAAGTTCTATTGGTTGAGACTCTCCCAAAGTTTCACCCAGCTTCAAGGGAAGAAGACATAGACTACCTCTTGATGGAGAAGGGCAAGGTCACATTGTGAGATGAGCAAGTAGATTATTGTTCTGGCCATTTTAGGAAGATATAGTCAGCCACAGTGACTCACTGAGGATCACAGAGTGCATCCCTAGTAATATTAGATAACTTTCACTGTATACTTACCATGTGCTCTGTGATGTTCTACATGATTTGCATGCACTGTCATTTAGACCTCACAACATCCATTCATTTCATGTGGATACCATTGTTTCCCCCCCATTTAAAGGTTAGAAAACAGAACTAAACAATTGTTCAAGGTCACACAGCTTAAACTGAAGATACAGACCTGAGGTTCTTAACCTCTATCCTATACTGCTTCTTACTAGACAACAGAAATAGGTGTATTGGGAAAAGTTTAATATCTTAACTTAGAAGACCTACTGTTTAACCATATGAGCTTGATTTTCTTACTTTACATCTGTGAACCTTAGAGATTCATGTCTAAAAATGTGAAAAGAGATACTGGGCTTTGAAACTTTGTCAAAGATTAATTCATAATGTGCAGGAAAAAGTGCCTAGCATAGTGATGGCCACATAATTGTAGCCCAAAATACAATTTTTCGAACAGGTTATTTCATCAATTTAATTTTTTTCATTGAGTTTTTTTTTAAATGTTTTTCTTTTAGTTTCAAGTGATTTGATATTGATATGTGGACATGCTAAACTCCATCTTGTTCAAGGCCTCCTATTTAGCCCTCCTAATTGAATTACATTGTTATTAGTAGATTTCATAAGTGATAATATACACATTTATGTTTCTGACAAATGAAAAAAGTTTATTTTTTGGCACTGAACTGTGGTATATTGTTTTATGCTCTGATGTTTTTTCAGGAAGGACATGGACTCATAAATGTACAGACATTTTTGTCCCTTTAAATATATACAATTAAATATTTTTAATATATTATATATATTTATACATAATGTCTAATTATGTGTAATTATTATATATTATGTATAAGTATATATATACACAATAACGTATATATAATGTATATGTAAATATATAAACAACCTGGAAAAATACTATTCATGTGTGTGAAAATGATAAAGTATATATATACAATGGAATATTCAACAACAGAACAAATGAACAAAAGGTACATAAATCAATGACTGAATCTCAAAAACATAAGACACAGAAACAGTTTCTTCTTTGACCCTCTTTCAATCCTTGGAGCACATGCCTGGGGAAGTAAACCAGGTTATAGCCTACGGTTCCCCAGGAGACTCTAAGTGACTTGAGGATGAAGAATTTCTCTTTTTCTCCTTTGACTTAGATTTTGTTTTCTCCTGTGTAACTGGAATGTAGTATATTCAATAAGTGTTTGTTGATTGATCAAAGGATGTTAAGTCTAAGATTAAGCTTAAAGAGGGATTTTTTTCTTAATTGTCTCTTGCTAAGTATCATTTTGGGAAAAGCTTGAAAATAACCAAGGCCCATTTAAGACTCCAACTTTGATCTGATGCTAATCTAAACCTTATAAAGACATTCTAGGCCTTTTGACATTACAAAATTTAGTTCCAGTACATCTTGTGTTGGCAGGAACCCAAAAATAAAGAAACTGTTCAGATGTCTTATAAAATTATTGAGGTTAATTTAAAATTTGGTTATATAAATGAATGAGGGGTCAGGGAACATAAGTGGCATATATTTTATTACCCCAAATCTGAACCTCGAAGGAAATTACTTACTTTTTCACTTTTTATAGTCTCTTTTATCAGAATCTTCATTTCTCATCTCTTGATGTAAATGCTTTAAAACAATAAATGTTCACTTTATGCTGTGCTAAGGCTATCATAATACTCAAATAATATATACTAAGTACTTTCATTCAAATAGAGTATGACAAGTGCAGCAACTAGAATAAAAGCTGAACGTTTTTTCTCAATAATGTTCTTTTTAGACAAATCTATGAAAGATTTAGACGTGGCCATTTTTTTTTGACAATGCACATCGATAATCAAAGCCAGCATTTTTCTGAATTGTCAAAGGTAAGCCCTTGACTCTAATTGTGCTTAGAGGGAAATATTTAAGCATTTATTTTTCAAGTGTGGCAACCCATTTCCTTAGCTTATTGCAGGGCTGTCCTCTATAGACTTGGGTGCTGACACGTAAATGTACTTGAATTCATAGGTAGCTAAGTATGATATTCGTTACCAGTCCCTAAAATGCAAGACAGCTGCATTTATAGTAGAACCATTTATTTTTTTTTATTATTACTTTTTTTGTGTGTGTGAGGAAGGTCAGCCCTGTGCTAACATCTGCCAATCCTCCTCTTTTTTTGCTGAGGAAGACTGGCCCTGGGCCCATCTTCCTTCACTTTATATGGAACGCTGCCACAGCATGGCTTGCCAAGTGGTGCATCAGTGCACACCCGGGATCTGAACCGGTGAACCCTGGGCCGCCGCAGCAGAGCACGTGCACTTAACTGCTTGCACCACCAGGCCGGCTCCATACAGTAGAACCATTTAAATATTGTCTAATTGTAGAAACAAAAGTCCTTGATATTAGTACTTCTCATGAAACAAAAAAATGGGAACATATTAGGAATCATGTGATGAAAATTTTAAAATAAAATATTAATTTCTAAATCTGGGTCATGAATTAGATTTTAAGTAAGTTCCTGTATCTATTTTATAATTGGCCAAATGTCCAACTTTCAAGAGGCCATCCTTTCCTTTTAACGGACAGAGTAATTACCTAGACAGCTTGCTCTTGCCTAATGGTATCAAACCAGCTACAAGGAAAGGACATTGTGAGGTCTAATCTTGGCTGTTACCAGGTCAAAATTTAAACTCTTTCTCAACACTCCTGCAGACCGTAAAGCAAGAGAGAAGCTGAGAGCTACCATAACTGTTAGTCACAGAGAAAAATCAAGCATAATAATGTCTTTTTTGTTGTGAGACACACGCTGTCCACAACAGGAAAGGAGAAATGAGTTTACCTTTCACAAGAGGAGCCATCACTTGATCTTTTCTTCAGTGACCAATAGCTGTAAAGTTTCACCTTGCTACTCTCAGTGCCAATATGGCAGGGGAGATAAAAGCAGAGAGGACTTGAAATCAGTTTTAATCACTTATCTGGTGGTGAAAAATTTTAAATGCAGGTTGAATTTGTAGACTTCAGATTTATAAGATTTGCAGAAGTAACATCTTGACTTGAAAAGGAAGGAGCACAAAAACAGTAGGGATGCATACATGATTCCAGGGACCAAGTTTCTAGGCTATCACACATTAGTACTCCTTTGGGAATACAAATTCCCTGTAGTAGACTTCAAAACTGCATTTGAGTGGAAATCGAGTGTCAGTATTGCTAAAGAAGCTCACATACTTCTTATGGACATAGGTCATGTTTTAGTCATCATTTTATCCCCAGCGCCAGACAAAGATTTCTGAACTTACCCAAACTCTCCAAACAATCTCACTACATGGGAGAAGAACATGCCCTTAAGTTTAATGAAGCCATGTCCAATCGTATGTTCCAGAGAAATCAGGTCACTCATGGAATCCCATGATGGAGATTTAGAATGCCCATCTACTTATTAATGGTTCCCATAAGTTTTCTAGTAAAGAAACCTTAATTTTGCTTAACCTATGCTCTCCAAACTGATCGTTATGAGAATTTCTTTTGTCTATCAGTATTCTTTGAAGTTGTGTAGAACTAATGCTTAACATCATGCACACTGGAAAGGTAGTATTTTTTGTTGTGGTGAGTAGGTCATTTTTGCCCTATTCCCTAAATTTCTTTTCCAAGAAGTTCTTCAATAAGTGCTTTGTTTGCCCAATTGAGAGTAATATCCTAAGTTAGAGTCAGAGGCTCTGGTGAGGTATGAGCTTAATTCTTTTTGTATGGTCTTAAGTATGGGGCATAATTGTTTAAAAATTACCTAGGACCACCCCAGAAAATACTGACTTAGAGTCTCAGTCCCCTCGCTGCCTCCTCTGGACACTTTTTAACCCTTTCTGCGTGCCTTCACTCTTTACTACTTCCCATCGCCTTCTCATTTTATGTCTTTGCCATATTCCTTCCTCTACCGTCTGGAACACAATCTTCTCTCTCTTGCCCTCGTCTCTCTTTCCTCTGGCTTCCAGGGAAGGCAACCAAGGCAGAATGAAAATAAGTATGAAAAACAGTGAGATATGTGAATTTTTTTTATTTCTACAACATAAACCAACATTAAATGCACAAATAATGTTAGGTCATTTAGGGGGAAATATCTGTGGAAATGACACAAATGTGACAGCAACTATAACTAGGAATAATGCTGAATCCATAAAATGTTGTCTCATAAAGTGTTCAGAGTATATGGTAATGTGTGTGTAAATTATGAAAATAAAAATTCCACTAAAACATTGTTTAAAAGTTACTGTATAGAGATAAATTTTGTGCCCAACTTGTTATTGTTTTGGGATTAACTTTTCAGAGAATTAATAGAGTTTTAATAGAGATCTTATTATTTTAATTTATCTTGGAGGGAAATATGCATAGCTTTCCTTTCAATTTTCTGAAGCATGGATCTTAATCATTTCTGATTAAGTTCAAGTTGCAACTTTATGAAATCTAACTCAGAAAATATCATTTAGGCATGGAAATTTGAGATGCTGTTGTCCCTCCAGGTCTATAGGTTTCTCATTAATAAGGATAATTAACAATAATGACTAATGAAACTATTTTAATTTATGTAACGCCATTTAATCAAAGATTTAAAATGTTTAATTTTTTGGTAAAGTTTCAGTTACATTTTACACATGCAAAGAAATCTTTTCCCCTTAGAACAGTTTTGTGTCTCCGCAGAGTACTCTTGCAGTTAATGAGTATTTATTTTGTGCTCTCAGTACATCTCCCAGCATTAACTGCCTAAAGATATATGTTTTAAATGGCTCTAATTCCTACAGAGTGCAAATAAGCAACTAATTAGAGCCAAAAGATTGTTAAATGATGATAAAAAAAGAAGAGGAGGAGGAACAGAGAGGGGAAGGAGAAGATGGAGAAGGAGAATAAACTGAAAAGTTGCTACACTTTCTTGAGGTTTTAGTTTGTGCCTGGTATTGTTCATGTATTTTGCAGAAAATCCATTAAACAATCAGGTGATTTAAGTATTAATCTTCCATTTTATAGCTAAGGAGACTCATTTTTAGAAAGATTAAGTAAACTTCCAAAGCGTATATACCTAATCATTTGCCTAGTTGTGTTTCAAACCTAGGTTATTCTTTTAACCACTATTGTGGCCACATGATTATTAGAAGGTTTAGAAAGCAGGATCAGAGAGGAAGATGCTCAGGAGACCACAGTATAAAACAGGGAGTATCCATTTCCTAATGTGGTTTATATTTCTTTAATGTTCAATGCTTGCTTTTTGATAGAAAGTGTTACATCTGTCAAGATTTAATTCTTCAAAATATCTCATATACAGGGCTGGCCTGGTGGCATAGTGGTTAAGTTCACGCACTCTGCTTTGGTGGCCCGGGGTTCGCAGGTTCAAATCCCAGGCGCAGACCAACACACCACTCATCAAGCCAGGCTGTGGCAGTATCTCACATACAAAATAGAGGAAGATGGACATGATTGTTAGCTCAGAACCAATCTTCCTCAGCAAAAAGAGGAAGATTGCCAACAGATGTTAGCTCAGGGACAATCTTCCTCACCGAAAAAAACAAAAACAAAAAAATCTCATATACCATCTCATTCTTGAAGACTTTTTTGATTTTCTGACTTGATATTCTCTCTGCCTTATTTAAGCTTACTTAACTTTGGACCCTTTATATACTGCCTCATCTACTTGACCAATTTCCCTGGCTCATCTCACTCTCCCCTCTATCCCCCTGGCAAGCACACATGACAGATTAAATGCCATGGTAGAAGGACTGTTTCATATTCCATGGTTTGTTCATTTATTTCATTCTTCATTCATACATCTAATAAAATTGTACTAACTACATACTTTTAGAAAACAAACCACTCCTTTTTCTATCAAGTTGTTTAATGGGAGAAAAGGGCTAGTACACCAATATTTATAATGCGGTGCCTGTGGGGTCACCCAGCATATCTTATGCATAGCAGGCTACCAATGAGTATTAATTGAATAGTCAGTTATGCCCTTTGTAAGTAAGCAAGCATTTTACTAAAAATACTGTTATGATTATATTAAGAAATCACAGGTAACATGGTGTGTTTAAACATTTGAAATTATTTTGATTATCATATTAGATATGTACCATATGACTTTACATCATAACCTCAGGTCATCCTGTACATAAAGGAAAATATATTTATTATCTTTAATGATATCTCTGCTGTATACAGGGTTCTGCGACCTATGACTAATGTATCCTAGGAGGAAAACTGGGCCAGCGTATATTGAAATCTATGTTTTTCTCAACTGGGTTATGATGGAATTGCATTTTACTTTTCACTATATTTAGAGTAATATATTTGTCAATAAAGCGAAAAATGGCAAACCCTAAATTAGGTCATAATTATAAATAACATTTCTGTTTGGGCAGTCAAGTGCACTGTGTTAATGTTCTAACATGCTTTCATTAATAAATTGTTTCATTTTTATTATTAATTATTAAGAAATAGGAGGATGAGAAGAGTTTCCCAATATACTGATAATCAAAACAAATTGTGTAATGAACTGTCAAGCAGACTTAAAGCACATGCCTGGAGTCTAAAAGATTATGCCCTGGGCTTAGACAAGTCAATATCGAATCAGCTAGAAAGCAGAGTGCTTATAAAAGCAGAGCCCTGATAAGAGGGGCAAGCATTCTAAAATCATTGTTCAATTAAAGAAGCAGCAAACATAGGTTTTCTCCCTGTTTTAAACATTGTTTGAATTTCAGTTCCTTCAGCCAGTCGTATCCATCTGGACCATTAAATTTTCAACAGGGGCTCTACAATTTGAACTAGTTTGAAACAAATTTTTAATTTTGTCTTTTGTTGAGATGATTCCCTATTCATATCTAGAGTTCAAGAGGGATTTATTGCTGTTCAATCTCATAACTAGCTTTGGTCTGAAAAAGGAAATCTATATTGACTATAAACTCAGATCTCTGTGCCCATATCTCTTTAATGTCCACAGAAACTTGCTCAGCTGTGCTCTCTTGCCATGCACATTACTATATTTGTAAAGATGCGTCCAGAATCATGTATCTAACAGACATTTATTAACTATCTACCATGTACAGGGCATAGTGATGGGCATAAGGGATGCAGAACAGCACTAATCAATATCTCTGCTCTGAGGGAGTTTGCAGCTTAATGAGGATGCTTTGAAACAAATATTAGAACACATTGAAGGGATAGTGAAGATGTAGATTTGATGTATTTCTAAGAATGCAAAAGTAAAATGACTAACCCTCTAAGGAGGGCCAAGTAGTGATTCACAGAGAGCTTGCTTTTCATCTGGGGCTTAAAGTATGAGTGGGATACCACTAGATTACAACAATGAAATAAAAGTCATTAGTAGTAAATGATGATCAAGGGCTTTCTATATGTCAGTCTCATTCCATGCACTTTACATATATTACCTCATTTAACCCTCCCAAAGCTATGAGATAGTGTAATTATTATTCTAATTTAGAGATGAGCAAATGACAGGGTGATTAAGTAATTTACCCAATGTTGCCTATTAAGTGACCACACCCTCGTGTAAATCTAAAGTTTTGTAATTTTGGATCTAGCAGTTTGGTGCAAGCGCCTGATTCCAGACAGAAAAATAATTGATTAATTAAGGATGTAAGACAGGCATGCATGTACAGCATCTTCAGGTTTGGGCCTATGAGTTCAAAGGCTGGATGACTGATAAATATGGCAGGTAAAATAAGAGACTGAAATTAGAGGTTGGGACCAGATTGTGAAGGGTTTTTTATGCCAGGTATTTGTAGTTATTAGCCAGCCCTGGTAGTCTATTGGGCAAGATTTGGCGCTCTCACCACTGTGGCCCGAGTTCATTTCTGGTCAGGGAACCACGGCAACCGTCTGTCGGTTGTCATACTGTGGTGGCTGCGTGTGGCTGTGATGCTGAAAGCTGTGACACTGCTATTTCAAATACCAGCAGGGTCAGCCATAGTGGACAGGTTTTAATGGAGCTTCCAGACTAAGACAGAGTAGGAAGAAGGAGCTGGCCGACTTCAAAAAAACGACTTCAAAAAAAATTAGCTATGAAAACCTTATGAATAGCAGTGGAGCATTGTCTGATAAAGCGCTGGATGATGTGAGGATGGCACAAAAAGACCAGGCAGAGTTCCGTTCTGCAGTACACAGGGTTGCTAAGAGTCGGAATCTACCGGACAGCACTAACAACCACAATTTGTAGTGCTTACTATTGCTATGATGTATTCACTGATGAAGAAAAGATGTGTATATATATATATATATATATTTTTTTTTTTTTGGTATCTTATGAGATTTCTGAAGGAAACTATGGCAGCAGTGTGAAGGGTGGACCTTACAGGGAAGAGAGTAGAGAGTGTTGGGTGGAAATCAGTTAAGTGGAGCTATTACAATGGTACAGGTGGAAGGATATTGATGAGGACTCGAATTAAAACAGTAAACGTTAAGTCTGCAGTATTATGGACTACAAGATCTGACTAATAAAATGTATCTTACAATCAAACCTCCACAGCCAAGAGGAAATTTTACGATACACAAAGTAACCAGTGTAATAAACATAAAAACATTAACATTTAACATGAAAAGAAAATTAAACCTGTCTCAAAAGCACTAGCCATTTCATCTGTGGCCAAATGCTTATACAAGGCAGAATATAAATTTGGAAAACATTCAGTTTTCATAATCAAAGGAAACTATTATCCTCAAAGCAGCAACTTCAGGAAGAAGTAAGCATGACATTAAAGAAGACTCTCTCTCAATAACTCCGTCGCCAAGAGTGAATATCCTCGGGTTTTTGACAGGTATCAGATAAAACTGTTCATAAAGTGTAAAGAGACAGTGGAGACTCAATCGCCTCAGGCTGTGAAATGGAAGCCCTAGTTTACAGGCAAAAATTTGTATCAAGTTTTAAACATTCCATTTTTGAAACATAACCATTTCTTTGACTCTCTCTCTCGTTTTTTTAAACCTCAGCACAGATATAGTGACATTTTGCATATTCTGCTAGAGAAATGTTATGTGACATCAAGTATCTTGATCACATCCAGAGAAAAGTAGCAAGGTTGTAAAATATATAGCCATCAGCTCACTTAATTAGAGGTAAATTGTACTGTTTCCTCAACCACCAGAGAGAAAAATATCCATTGATCTTATCCAAGCCCTGGAATTAGATATTCTTTAAATCAAGTAAATCCTCAAGCTGATTGATTTTTACGTGACACTAAAGAGGCAGCATGTTATAATCAGCAAGGCAAAGATAAATTGGATTCAATTCCTTTCTCTAACACTCAAGTAAAGCTATAATCATCACGATAGCCCTAGATCTAGCAGAGTGCCTGGCACATAGTAGGAACTCATGCATTTCTGTTGCATGAGTAATGAATATTGATCTAGTTATTTGATCCATCTAAATCACAGTATCCTAATCTGTTATGAGAACCGATTGATTATACATAAATATATCTAAAATGAGTTTTGGTGCTGCTCTATTCTAACCTCTTGTTAGGCCTAGCAGAGTTAAATGGCTTCAGCCTTTCAGCCTAACATTATTTACCAAGATGAAGTTTTATATGGGAGTTTAAAGAAATCAAACAAATGAAAAGCAGCACTTGTGTTATTGAAAAGAGGTTAGAGGGCCGGCCCTGTGGCTTAGCGGTTAAGTGCGTGCGCTCCGCTACTGGTGGCCCGGGTTCGGATCCCGGGCGCGCACCGACGCACTGCTTCTCTGGCCATGCTGAGGCCGCATCCCACATACAGCAACTAGCAGGATGCACAACTATGACATACAACTATCTACTGGGGCTTTGGGGAAAAAAAAGGAGGAGGATTGGTTAGCTCAGAGCCAGTCTTCCTCAGCAAAAAAGAGGAGGATTAGCATGGATGTTAGCTCAGGGCTGATCTTCCTCACAAAAAAAAAAAAGAAAAGAGGTTAGAGAACTAAAAATGAGTCTATTCCTTGCCCTATTACACCACACTAGACATAGGGTTCTGAAAAAAAAAAGTGTAATTTGAAAGAAAATGGTAGAGCAATATTAATTCTAAATTAATCATATTCTTTATATATTGTCTCATATTTTCAGATTTTCTCCTCCAGAGATCACAGTCTTAGATCCAGAGTCTCTTTTTCCCTCTCTCATTAGTTTCTTTAGCCTTATACTTCAGTACAGACATGAAAACAGTCTAGTGTTTAAATAAACTTCCAACAAGGTGAGTTAATTTGCAGATGAGAAATATAGCCATGGTTTCATTCACCATTAGTTATGATAAATAGCTGACTTCTTACCAATTTACCTTTATAGACAATCAATTTTATAGCTTTATTGTAGTGTACTTGACACACAATAAAATGCCCCTATTTAAAGCGTACAGTTGGATAAGTTTTAACATATGTATTCATCTATGAACTATGCCCACGTTAAGATACTGAATATATCCATCACCCTCAAAGGTTCCCTTGTGCTCCTTTATAATCTTCTTTCCTCCCAAATTGTGGTCCCCAGGAAAACACTGATCTGCCTTCTCTCACTATAAAGTAGTTACATTTTCTAGAATTTTGTATGAATGGGATCATACAGTATGTACTATATTTTTGTACAGCTTTTTTCACTCATCATCATTATTTTGAGATTAACCTATGTTGTTATGTGTATAAATAGTCTGTTAACTTTTTATTTTTCAATAGTAGTCCATAGTATGGATGTATTATAATTTGTACATCTCTTGTTAAAACTATCCCTGGGCATTTCATTTTTTGATTCTTTCTTTAATTATATTGTTTTGCAATTTCAATCCTGATTGTTCATCACTAGCATGTAGAAATAAAGTTGATTTTTGTATAATGATCTTGTATCCTGAAACCTTTCTAAACTCACTTATTAGATCTAGCTTTCTTGAGTATTGTTTAGGTTTTTTTAGATAGGTGATCAGATCGTCTGCACAAAAAGACAGTTTTCTGTCTTCTTTTTCTATCTGTATGTCTTTTATTCCTATTGCCTTATTACTTTGGCTGGGACCCCAAGTACAATGTTGAATACAAGTTTTGAGAGCAGACATCCTTCCTTTGTTCCTGATCTTAGGGTGTAAGCCTTTAGTCTTTCTTTCTTAAGAATGCTGTTAACTAAAGTTTTATTCATAGATTCCCTTTACGAGGTTGAGGAAGTTTCTTTCTGTTTACATGTTGCTGAGAGCTTTTATCATGAATGGATTTGGGGTTTTTGTTAAGTATACTTTTAATGCATCTTTTGAGACAATCATATGATTTTTTTTCTTTTTGTTGTCTGTTAATATGGTGAATTATATTAATGGATTTTTGCATGCCATACCTACCTTAAATTCTCGCCATAAATCCACCAGGTTATGTTGTATTATTTTTTCATATATTGTTATAGAATACCTAAAATTTTCTTACTAATTTTACATCTATGTCCATGAGGGATGTAGGTCTGTAGTTTACTTTTCTTGTAATGTAAAGAAGCTGATTTCTCACCCATTTAACACCATAGGTAATCTTTTATTATATACTCTTTTATTCCAGCTTTTATTCTTTTTTTCTGGACTTTTACGTATTTGCCTTCTCATTTCTGCCCTGGAGCTCTTGTTTTTGTAATATTTTAACTGTTATCTTCTATATTATATGGACTCAAAAATCTTCCCATTTCCTATGGACCCACACAACTAAACTCTCAGCAATGATAATGCATCATAAGATGTCCAAAGTATTATTACTATTCTACTGTCACAGCTGTTCTCAGCCCTATTAGACCTGATGCATTTTATTTTTTAACATATATTTTGTAATTCCCTTTCAATATATCTTAATGGAACATAAGTTCAACTGCATGAATGGAATTCCACATTGATAATGTAAAGGAGAAATAAATGGTGAGTAATTTATAATGGAATAATTACCTTTTTTAATTTTATTAATGCTTGGGCTATACTACTATGAAAACCTAATGCAATTAATCAGATGCTTGCACCTATACATTGAATGCCTTTAATGGGTCAGCTACAAATAGATTTACAGTCATATGTCACTTAACGACAGGGATACATTCTAAGAAACTCACCGTTAGGCGATTTCTTGGTTGTGTGAATATCACACAGTGTACTTACACAAACCTAGATGGTATACCCTGTTACACACCTAGGCTATGTGGTAGAGCCTTTTGTCCCTAGGCTACAAACCTATACTGCACATTACTGTAATGAATACCGTAGGCAATTGTAACAGAATGGTTAAGTATTTGTGTATCTAAACATACGTAAATCATAGAAAATGTACAGTAAAAATATGGTATAAAAGATAAAGAATGGTACACCTGTATAGGGTACTTCCATGAATGGAGCTTGCAGAACTGGAGGCTGCTCTGGGTGAGTCAGTGAGTGAGTGGGGAGTGAGTGTGAAGGCCTGGGACATGACTTTGATAAACTCTGTACACTTAGGCTACACTAAATTTATTAAAAAAATTTCTTTCTTCAATATTAAATTCACCTTAACGTACTATAACTTTTTCACTTTGTAAACGTTAAAATTTATTTTTAACTTTTTGACTTTTTTTGTAATAACACAGCTTAAAACATGTATACATTGTATAGCTTTACAAAAATATTTTTTCTTCATATTCTATAAGCTTTTTTACTATTTTAAAAATTTTTTATTTTTATTTTTTACTTTTTAAACTTTCTTATTAAAACCTAAGACACAAACACACACATTAGCCTAGGCCTACACAGGGTAAGGATTATCAATATCAGTGTCTTCTCCCTCCACATCTTGTCCCACTGGAAGTTCTTTAGGGGCAATAACACATGTGGAGTTGTCATCTCCTATGATAGCAATGGTCTTCTTCTGGAATACCTTCTGAAGGTCCTGCCTGAGGCTCTTCTTGAGGAAGTGTCACTCTTTTCAGAAATATGGTCCATGGTGGTTTTCTTCGTTAGTTTATTGTTTTCATCATAGATTTGCTTATAAGCAGACAATGCACCATGAACATTCCTCTCTATTAATGAAAACATTTTGGTGTTGGGGTCCATGTTTTCAAACTTTTTAAGGAACTTGTCGAGTGTAAAAAAGCTTCTGCCAAACCCTTCCCTGTGAATTTTCTTGAGGGCTATTCTTTTTCTTCTCCTTTTCTCTTGCCTCTTCTTCAGCTATGCATTCTGGTTCTAGTCCCAGGAACTCCGTATTAGTCAGTTCCTCAGGAACCACCTCTAGGAGCTCCTCAATGTCATTCTCATCCCACCCAGGTTAAAGTTGCTTGCCGTCTGAACCACAGCCTTGTCGATTTTTGCATCTTCTCACTTTTGGCAAATCCTTTGACATCATGGATGAACCTGTTGAATGTGTCTTCTTCCAGATGCCATTCACATACCTCTTGGTGACATCACGCCAAGCCCAAGCAAGGTTCTTGATGCAACTATAGATGTTATAATCCTTCCAGAATTGCATCAGTGTCTTCCTCAGTTGCAGCAATAGCGGTGGAAAAGGTTTTCCCAGGATAGTAGGCCTTAAAAGCTGCTATAGTTGGATCAAAGAGGTGGTGTTTGGAGGGAGAAACACTGCTTTGATACCGGGATAAAGATCACCAATGAAAGGAGGATGTCCAGGAGCATTATCAACAATAGGCAAAATCTTGAAAAGTATATTATTCTCCAAACAGTAGTTCTCCATTTCACTGGCATAGCAATTCAGGAGGGCATCTTGGAAGAGGAGCTGGGTCATCCATGACTTCTTATTCTTCCTGTAGTGCACTGGCAGTGTGTACTTATTGATATGCTGGAAGACCCAGGGGTTCTCACTGTGCCAGATCACAAAGGGTTTCAATTTGTAGCCTGCAACATTGTCCGCAAGCAAAACTGTTATCCTGTCCTTAAAAGCCTTGAAACCTGGCATTGGCTTGGTATCCTTATGGATGAAAGTCCTTTCAGATATCTGTTTCCAGAATAGGGAAGTTTCCTCCATATTGGATATTTGCTCTGACAGGTAATTTTCCTTCACAGTCAGCTTATCTAGTGTTTCCAAAAATTCTTCAACTGCCTTCACATCAGCACTCACAGACTCACCCCTCACTTTCACATTATGTAATGAATAACAATTCTTGAATCATTTAAACCACCCAGAGCTAGCAATAAATTCAACATCATAGTCGGGTTCAGCCTTTTCGTTCAACATTACAAACTTTTTGCTTTAGCCGTGATTGTCATGGTGCTAAGAGAGATACACTTCTGTAGCTGGTCTTCAATCCAGGTCATTAGAAATTTCTCCATGTCTGATATAGGCCCTTCTTGAATTTTTGTTAGTATCATTGCCTTCAATCAAGTAGATTCTTTAACAGCTTCCATCACTTTGTTCTTGTTCTTCAAGATCATGGCTATGATCGAATGGGACGTGCCTGACTGGCGAGCAATAACCATCACTGATTTTCCACCTTCTTTGTCCTTAATCACTTTTAATTTTGTTTCCAGGTCACTCAATGTGGCCTCTTACTGACAACATTGGTAGTGGATTTTGTACACTTAGGGGCCATGATGAACAAAACAACATGAGATTTAATCAACCACAAGAGAAAATGATGCCATCAAGAGATGCAATAAACACGAGATGTATGAGACAGCTGCTGGCGTAACATGGCATCCTGTTTTACAGTGAACTTTTTTATTTATAAGCAGAAAGAGTGCACTCTAAAATAAAGATAAAAAGTATAGTATAAACCATAGTATAGTATAAACCAGTAACATAGTTTTTACTATCATTATCAAGTATTATGTACTGTACATAATTGTATGTGCTATACCTTTATATGACTGGCAGCATAGATGTGTTTATACCAGCATCACCAAAACACGTGAGTAGTGTGGTGCGCTATGACGTTATGATGGCTCTGACATCACTAGGTGATAGGAATTTTTCAGCTCTGTTATAATCTTACGGGAGCACCGTAGTGCATGTGGTTCACCGTTGACTGAAAGGTTGTTATGCAGAGCATGCCTGTATTATATTGCAATTCAAACATCATGGGCAATATTCCTATGTAGGTAATGTGATTATTCTTAATGGAAAAGAACCATTGGTTAAAAAAAGTTTTTCCAAGTTTAACCTTTCCTTAATTTAAAGGGAAATTACTTTGTGGAAATTCAGCATACACTTAAAATGTGCAAAAATGCTTTATATGACAAAGACGGTTAAAGTTTAGGCTCAGGTAAGTGTAAATATTTTCTTCTTCTTGTTGCCAGGCCAGACATTCAAAACCATATAGAATGTGGCAGCTTTCTCTGTGTGCGGGAATGTCCTGCACATTGCAAGACTTTCCCGGCTCTCCCTACTAACATTCCTGCAGTGCCGTAAATCATCCTGACAAACAAAACACACTGCCACCCAGGTTTTCAAAATCCTCTCAAGGAGGAGGTACTGCTTTTGTGGATAGGCACCAGAATAAAGGTTAAATAAAATTTACATTTGAACCTACATTACTCAGTTATCCCGTTTTAATCATTTCTTCGAAGCTCACAATTAACAAATTGAATTTGGAGAAGAGTATTTCTAGACATAACATGGTTGGCTATATATTGTTATCCACTATTTTTAGATAAGGCTTTTTTTATAGTTACATATTAATCCTGTGAATGTAAATGAATTAGCCTCTTTGGGGATCATGATGAATTTTTATCAACTTAAAGAAAAGTACATGCTTTTGATACTTAATGTTGAAACAACTCTGTGTCTCATGTGAAGTAGTACAAAATTGCTCCAGTACCAGTTGTTTTTATTTGTGAATCAGAGATGAGATTTAAAAAATAGCAAAGGACTATAATTAATAGGAAACATTATTGTAAATGCATATTTTTGAAATACATTTTAAAACTAAAGCTTTTTTAAAAATATGGTGAGCTCTCACAAGCTCTTCAGAAATGTCCCTTTTAAGATAAGATTTTTTGATCTATGTATAAGTCTTTGTATATAGAAGTCTGGTCCCACATGCAAACTAAAATCAAAATGATGATGCTCTGTCACACTTTCCCCTCTAACGGCAATATGACTTCCCTTGGCTCACTTTTAGATCTTTTTTTAAAATTCTGATTTGAAAAATAATTAGGTTTTTAATAGTGAATGTTCTGGCATTTGTTAGAGGTTGATGATAGATTTAAAAAAATTAACATTTAAACACTAAAATATCGTACATAGTTACTGAATTATGCAGTATGCTAACATAAAAATATATTCTGAAGTATTTTTAACTACAATGTGAAGGCTTATTACAAAATAGAGGCATTAAATAAGTTTGAGAGATGTTACAGTGGAGCTTAAATTGTGGTAATAGATTTCCAATGTATCCTAAATGCCTAAAGCTTCCAAGTACTAGAGTTTGCAGGGAGGTCTACCATGTAATAACTTAATATATGCTGTGTATATTTTTCAAAGTGAAATTCTAAGGGAAATCTAACAGACTGCAAATATAATAGAGTATGCTGGGAAAATGCAATTAAGAAAACTGTGGTAGTCAAGTATGCAAATTATGTCCATCTGTTGAACAAACCCTTGGGATAACATGGAACTGATGCACAGAAGTGAATGATTATTTTCCAAGCATACCTGTCAGAAACCATACATTTTAAGCCTAACTGTGAAGATAAGAACCCCTTCTAAACATTCTTAGTAAGCCAGAATCTTTCCCTGGTCCAAATGACTTAGCAAGCCCAAAAGATAGACCAAGAACTAGAATAAAGTCAGGCCCATTTGTTTCATTAAATCTGCATCCAACTTGAGCCAATTCAGTCTCTCAAATGGCCTTGGCAATGACTTAGCTTCCTGGAATTCTTTGCAAGTGCAGACATATCTATCTCCTAGATAGACAGAGGTTAGGACATAAAATGGGTTATAGAAAGAAATTCTGGAGTTCTAAAAATGCCCTGTTTTAAAAATGACTTTCAGGGCAGTATTGGTGGTAAGAAAGTTTTCATGATTGTTTTGTGGAAACTTACATTAAATCACAACTCTCTATTTCCAGTTCTAGACAGGCTATTTGCTAGAGCCACTATGTTTGAAAACAAAAATGGACCCTGAAATTCTGGTATACACTAGAATAATTCACACATTAGAATAATATCAAAGGTATATGTCAGTCTACTAACACGAGAATTATCCTACTTATCTTTTAAGTGGCCTTATCGTGGGTCATTTTCATACTAAATTTTCAAGAGCAATAACTCATTAATTACTTAAGTATGCATATATTGTCAAGATGCATTTGTTTTTATATGATCTATAAAATGAAGTCACCTGTGGATAAGAGAGTTTAATGACAATTGATTTTTCTCCCATGTAAGACATGTTATGAAACTCTAAGAGCTCATGAGTGTTGACTACCAGACCAGCTGGTGTTTGCTTCATTTGGCGGTTCTCTTTTGTGCCTGCATTTCTTTTCCTGCAGGAGTCCAGAAATAGGATTAAGTGTATCTCCCAGTGTCTTCTAATTTTAGGTTTCTCCACATGTGCTGGTTAATGGTCAAATGGGGTACCATAACTTTCCTGGTTCCTCCCATTTTGACATGAGCAGCAAGCTGCACTCGTTAATGCACTGAATCTTTCTGACGTACAACACAGGGATTTTTGTTAGTAAATTGAGCACAGTGATGATTGTTTATATGTCATCCTAGTACATTTTGGCTCACCTAAATTATTTCACACTGGATTTAACATTGTCTTTTATTTTGCAGTTAAATTAAGGTCACGGAAATTTAGAGGCTTTTTAGAAGAAAAATGCCATCCATTGGAGTATAATGCTTCACTAATGATTTACAATTAAATAAATTAACTCTTGAAATATTTAAACTTTTTATTCTTGAAGTAATATGTTTTCATTGTTAAAATAGAGAACATAAGAAGGAAAAAGCAAAGGATAGATAGAAAATTAAAATCAGTGATAATCTCAATACAAAAAATATATTTTTAAATATTGTATAATGATTAATTCTAAATGTTTCTATATATATATGTATATCCATATATCTATATCTATATCCACACACATAATAATATATGTTGCCTTAAAGAATTTTTAATTAACTAACTATAGCTGTTATAATCTAGTTTTCATAAATTAGAAAAACATATCAAAGGTCCTATATAGTGAAAATTTCAGACTTTCAATAGTGAGTTATTTGATCTCCCAGACTATATTTAGAAATGTTATGATAATTAAAATGTATTTCAGTTCGACTCTTATTATTGCTATGAGATAAAGATTAGTATTCACTCCATTCTCCACTGAACCGCATCTTAATCCAAGAAGAAAAAGAAAAGACTTTGATCATTTATTTATTTAAACAATAGTTAAGCACATTTTAAAACATTTATTAAAATATTCAGAAGAACTATTATTTAGCAGCAATTATAGGTTTGAAAATCTGGTGTATTTCTAGCATTCCAATTTACATGTCTTCACTTAAATTTCTTGCATGATTGTGTAAAATGTTAATTGTTCCTTGTTTATATTTTTTTGTTGTTAAGTTTTTAACGAGTTTGATAATTCCATAATCTGATTTTAGGTGTACGTATAAACAATTCCTGCCCTCTCAGGACTTAATTCTCTAGATCAATGAGCTAAAAATAAAATTGTATGTCAGTTGTAATCGGGAAGGTGGAAGAAATACATATGTTAAGAAAAAAAAAAATCAAAGTTTGAATGTTTTGGGACCAGCAAAAGCTATTGAAATATTCCCACAGTATGTGTTCTGGATATTCCTACATGTATTCTTTATAGGTCTATTTTTTTTTTTTTTTTTTGGTGAGGAAGATTAGCCCTGAGCTAACATGGTTGCCATTCCTCCTCTTCCTGCTGAGGAAGATTGGCCCTGGGCTAATATCTGTGCCCATCCTCCTCTACTTTATATGTGGGACCCCAGCACAGCATGACTTGACAAGTGGTGCACAGGTCCACGCCCGGGATCCAAACCTGCGAACCCCGGGCTGCTGAAGCAGAGCACACGAACTCAACCACTATGCCACCAGGCAGGCCCCTATAGGTCCTTTTTAAAAGTGGCTGTGTAAGATAATTATTCTAAGATTGAAGGGGATCTCATATATTTTACAGTTTATACTTTTCTCAGTGGACACATGTATTGTCTCTAATAAGGGTGTGGATAGCCAAATGTGAACCAACGCATTTAGAAATTACCTTTTGGTACTTTACTAGCAAGAAACAACCCACCGCAGAGATTCAGTAAAGACACCTAGCATGGAAAAAGCCTCGGCTTCAGATGCAGTCTTTTTTTCTCAAGGGAGTTCCTCTTTCGGAGGGCTTTTAAAATAATGCCTCATACTTTCATTCAGTTTCTATTAATTATTATTATTATCAAATAATTCAGCATTATGTCAACTTTTGATTGTATTCATTCTTTTATTTATAAATATTGAGAACCTTCTTTGTCTTAGAACTACACTGGGAATACAATGATTAGCAAGATAGAAAAGACCATTATGCTATAGTGGTTTTGCTTTTTTTCTTACACACTGACCTCTAGATTTCAAATATTTCGTGCAGGTGGAAGTTGAGTGACCCTGACAATAAAGAGGTGCTGGGTGAGACACTTCAATTATATTTGCCCATTAGGTGCTGGTTTTACCTAACAGATCAGTCTATTTCAACAACCTTAATTAACACACATGCACCTGGAATTATGATAATGTGTACCATTTTTTATGGTTAGTTTAGACTGGTCTTCTCAAAGGGGAGCCCCTGCAGCGTCAACATCAACTGGGGATTTGCTAAAAATCCAATTTTTGGGGCCCCACTTTAGATCTACTGAATCACAAACTCTGAGAGTGGGACCAAGTAATTTGTGTGTTAACAACCTTTCAAGGCAAATGATTCTCTGCATGCTAAAGTTTGAGAACCACTGGTCTACACTAAATATTAACATTGTGTTGACCACAATCTATAATGGAGGCCAATACCACAGTGGATATTTCATAACTCTCCAATCAAATGAAACTTGAGGCTCTAGAACACTTTCATTCTGATGAAGAAATTATGGTGCTGTCTACATTATTTTTTGCTGCACTAATAATGATTGCATCAACAAAATCATGTGATATTAGCCAATACCTATCCTTGGCACAGAGAAAGTATTAAATTCACTCCCATCAAGTGTACCTTAAACGATCTAAAAATTTTAAGCAACAAAACACCTTCTGCATTCACTGGTATTAATAATTAACCTCTAAGTACAAAATAGCAATGTAAAAATGGACCAAATTTTAACTGAATATTTTAATGCCTGGTATAAACATTGAGTTTCATTCTGTGGAAGACAAATGGTTGGATTGACTTAGTAATTCAATAATTAAGTACCTACTGTGAGCAAGTATATGCAGGAGGCTGTAAAGTTGAGTAGTATGGCATCATCAGTGTTCTTAAGAACTTAGAGTTTGGTAATGAATATGAAATATACATACGTAGCTCTATAATATGGAGCACGATGTGATAAATTTCATAAGGAAGTATATCAACTATGTGAATTCAAAGGCAAGAGAAACCTCTGATCTGAACCTTCTGAGATGCTTTATGTGGAAGGGGCCATTTGAACTAAAGTCATTAAGCCTAAAGAATAAATTAGATTTTAAGACGTATAACCAAGTAGAGAAGGGTTTTCAGGAATGGGAAAGGTCATAAACAAAGGAAAGGAGGGAAGAAAGCCTAGCACTCTGCGTTTGGAGAGTATCAAAGAATGAGGCCCATTAGAAATCAAAATATGTGCCTAAAATAGCTGGAGCTATACCTTAAAACTTGTTTTGAGGGGCCGGCCCGGTGGCGCAAGCGGTTAGGTGCGCGCGCTCCGCTGTGGCGGCCCGGGGTTCGCTGGTTCGGATCCCGGGCGCGCACCGACGCACTGCTTGGCAAGCCATGCTGTGGTGGCGTCCCATATAAAGTGGAGGAAGATGGGCACAGATGTTAGCCCAGGGCCGTCTTCCTCAGCAGAAAGAGAGGAGGATTGGCAGATGTTAGCACAGGGCTGATCTCCTCACCAAAAAAAAAAAAAAAAAAAAAAAAAGTAAAGATTCCTTAAAAAAAAAAAAAAAACTTGTTTTGAGGGCTTAGATAACATGATAAGGAATATAGTAGAAATTTATGGACTATTGAGAGTTTTGAGGGGAAAGAAAGTAAACTAATTAAATGTATAAACACACACACACAGATCCATTCCTCTTACATAGAATAGATTGGAAGAGAAAGAAGTTTGAAGCAGGTTGAATAATTAGAAATTGTATTTAATTCTTGGTCTAAGGAAGAAGAAATTAGACCTTGAGTAAGAGAAGGATGAGTGAGGGGAAAGAAGGATAATGTAAGTGAGAGCTTCTGAGGTAGCCTCCAAAAGTTAAGGCAAATATTCAGAGTATCAAAAAATAATGCAGCAAGAGTGTTTATGTTAACTGATAGAAGGACAACGTTCAGGGTAGGAGAAATGATGAATTTATGGGGACATCATGATGTAGCTTTGTTAGAGGGACTAGCAGGTCTAGGAGCAATTGACAAAGTGTAACAAGCTTGGGAGAATGGTGGAAACTCAAGAAGGACGTGTGGAAACCGCCTCTTTGGTGTCCATTAATACTACGTGTTCACAGAACTGAATCTCTTTCCAGATGTGTTTTTAGTAATTAATCCATTCCTTTATTTAGCAACTATTTATTAAACTCTCACTATATGCCAGGCACTATTCTAGGTACTGCTGATACAGCAGTGAAGAGAACATTAGATCCTGCCTTCATGGTGCTTACATTCTAGATGGTTATTAAGAATAAAGGGAAATTAGAAGAATGCATATAGGCATTATATCAGTTAGAGGTAAAACATTTGATTTGTCCCTGATACCTCTTTCTAGAGCCACCTATTTTCAGTATGAGATATTGATTCAAATTATACTGTTCTTTATTGCAAGTATTTAAAAATAGTC
Organism: Diceros bicornis minor; assembly: GCF_020826845.1. Classification (NCBI taxonomy): domain Eukaryota; kingdom Metazoa; phylum Chordata; class Mammalia; order Perissodactyla; family Rhinocerotidae; genus Diceros; species Diceros bicornis. Next base: position 33,666,544 of record NC_080761.1, on the reverse strand, counting down.
CGTGTATTAGGTTTCCTACAATTCTAATTCCCAGACTGAATAGGATATCATATGAAAAGTTATCTTAAGGTTTCCCAATGTTCTTTCATATTTATGACAGAACTAATAATGTCTATATTACTGGACTGTAGCTTTTATGGGTAGCAAAATTCTTTTTGGCAAGTAAAATGTAATGAGAAAAAAAATCTGTCCATTTCTTGGTAAACTATTGCTCATGACTTGGCTTTCTTGAACAAAAATGTTCAGATTTTATTTAATTTGATTAAAAAAAAAAGAAATGAAACCAAAAAGGAAAAGAGACTGAGATCTCAAGCTGTTGGGCTTTGAAATTTTGGCAGAGAATTATTTTCTCTGAAAAAAATTGTTGGAGGGGAATTCAAAACATCCGCCTCCTTAGACCTATTCAGACATCCATAATGCTGCCTCAGAGGACACAAAACATGAAGGACCTCGCTTACCCTACTGGGAAAATCATTTGAAATATTGGCATGCAAGCAGAGAGAATTCTGATGACCCCTGTGTATATCCAAACCACTCACATTCTTAGACCTCAATCACTATCATTTCTATGAAACCCACAGAATTCTCAGCATTGATATGCAAATGAATGCACCAACAGTAGCCACAGGATTCATTTTCCATGTGCTTTGCAAGCCAGAATGCTGAAAGGCTTCCAGCAATTTAATGCACAACACCTTCAACGAATTCTACTAAAAACAGTCAACCAGCTTCACATACTCTAGTCTGTAGAGACCTAGGCATATTCCTGAGGATTGTTTTCTTTTAAGTTTCCTAAGTGCCACTGAGGATTTTTTTTTTAACGGATAAAATAGGTAGTGAGGCAGAATGGAATGTTTAAAATCTTTGTTTCCATTTATGTTCTTTCAAATCACTTAAACGTATGGCATAGTTGACATTTGAGCTGTGAGATCAAATGGAAAAGGTTGGCCCTGTTTCGTGTGAGCTGAATTTCTTTTTTAGCAGAGCAATTAAATTGTCTCTCCAAAACAGACTACTTTCATTGCCTGTCGGCCTGCTGCTCTTCTGAGAGTAATGAAAATTGAAATGGGATACAGATTATGATAATGGAAGTGAAAAGGAGGGGAAGCAGAAGGAATTTGCTCCTCTTCTTTTCTATTTTCCCTCTCCTAATTCTTAAGGTAATTACAAGACTCTGGAAATGTGAACATCTTTATTATCTATGCAAAACGCCATCTGCTGGAAGCATATTTTGCAAACCTGCAGGGCCCGAATATGAGAAAAACTGATTTAGTAAAAGTGATGCTTTGTTGTAGTGTTCCTTTACTCAAGTGCCAGACTTCTCTTTGTTGTCCCAGGAGTTCTGTTTCTAAGAAAGTAAAAGGGAAGTGGGAAATATCTAGAAAAAGGTTTGATTTTATTCAGCCCCCACTGTTGTATTCTCTTTTTACTAACGCTCTGGAGCAGAGCATTATTTCTGGATTAGTGGACCATTCTAGTTACCTCATTAAGAACATTTCTTCTAATGATTTGCGAACAAATTGAATAACTATGAATGGCTAACCAAAGATCACTCATTCAACAAGCATTTATTAAGCACTTACTATTTGTGGGACAATTTGCCTAAATGCTGAGGATACAAGGAGGGAAACCCACAGGCACACACACGCATGCATAAATGTACACATCTGCGTGTGCACCCCTTCACACGCACACAGCGATTCTGCTCTCCAGGAACTCACGACTTAGCTTAGCAGAGAGTATACACGTCCCTGAAATTTACAACCAGAGCGATAACTAAGATTCCTCTTATATTTAGCTTGAATTTTTTTTTAAGTAATTGAATTTTTCTTTTTCTACCTTACTCAACCTCCATTTAATTATCCCTTCCTATGAATTCTTCCATTTTTTTCTTTCTCCTCCGAGTATTTTTCCCCTCACAGACTCTCTCTATTCTACTTGCTATTAATCTTGCTTCCTTTTCTCCTTTCTCTTCTTTATTCGTTCTTATCTCAACCTTATATTTTTCCTTTCACTTATATGAAACCATTCATTTGTAAATCACACATGTTTTAAGAAATCCAAAATCCAACTTAGAGTCAGCTCTTGCTTTCAGTTTATAATTTATCTTTACCAGGGACTCTGGAACTTACCAGATTTAGCTTTCGAAGCTTCTCTATCTCCATCTTCCACGGGCATTTTGTAAGATAAATGACTGACAACCCCAATGCCTCCTCATAATCGCCATAGAGAACCAAGGAAAACTCAAGCAGATAAGATATCTGATGATCTACCATGATATATGACAGCCTAGATTATTAGCATAAATATGTAAAATAAAGCTTTAAATACTAGAATCACTCTGAGCTTAACAATGCCCTTCCACAACTGACCCAAATAAGTAATAATGATAGAAAACTTAAAGCTTCTGCAACATTTTACTACACGTATTGAAAATGGTTTTATATCATATCTTTTAACTCAAAAAACAAAACAAAACAAAAAAACTAGGATGAACCTTTAAAGAAAAAATTAATTTGAATTTTAGAAACAAATATAATCTGGTTTCACTCAGTGTTTAGGACATATTAGTAACATAGAAAAGAGGTTTAAACCTCAAGGCACAGGGAACTATAGATATATCTCTCAGATACCAATGCTTCATGAAGTTTATATGAGTAGAACCATGATATTGTCAAGAAAGGCCAAGAACAGGGAGTTCTAAGCTTATGCATCGTATTAGATTGCTAGGGCTGTCATAGCAAAGTACCACAAATTGAGTGTCATAAACAACAGAAATTTATTGCCACATAATTCCAGAGGCTAGAATTCTGAGATCAAAGTGTTGGCAGGGTTGCTTCCTTCTGAGGGCTGTGAGGGAGAATCTGTTTCATTACTCCCTTCTAGCTCTGGTGGTTTGCTGGAATCTGACATTCCTTGGCTTAAGCAGCATCACCCTGATCTCTGCCTTCACCTTCACCTGGTGTTCTCTCTGTGTGCATGCTTGTGTCCAAATTTCCCCTTTTAAGATATCAGTCATATCAGATTGGGGCCCCAATCTCCTCCAGCATGACCTCAACTTAACTAATTATATCTGCAACAACTCTATTCCAGTAAAGTCACATTCTGAGCTACTAGGAGTTAGGACTTCAACATATGAATTTTGGAGGGTGGACATAATTCAAACCATGACACAAATACAACCATTAAAAACTCCAGCGTGGTAGGCTTGAGTAACACTGAAGACCTTATGACTTAGCAGAGAGTGGAGACAGCCAAGGGCTTGTGTCTGTAGCTGAACATACTAAATTTTATTACCTCAAAAGTACTATCCATCGGGTCGTTGACTAATGCTTCATTTTATAAATGAAAGACATTAGTATCAAGAGCATAACTTGAGAATTGAAATGCATTCTTCAGATACAAAGTGGGTCACCAGCCATGGGCAAATCCAAAATGTACAACAGTAAATTAATTAGACAATATTAACGTTTGTGAAGTGCAATTAAAAATTATCTTTTTCTGATATCAGTCATTGCTTAAAACCGGTTGGTACCGATCTCATGTATGTGCAAAATAGCAAGCTTCGGTCTTAGTCCATCTGAAATGTCAACTACTGAGGAATTCTGTGCCTCTGTTCATGTGCTCACATTCCCCCAGTAGTCACTGTTTTGTGATTACAGTTTGAAAACATTCTGATGTAAATACAAAGTTAACTTATCACTTTAATCTGGAAATATCTATATTTGAGGATAAAGTTATATATATGTAATATACATGCATATGTATGCATATATTAAATATAATTGTATATATGTGTAATTGTATATATGTGTGTAGACACATATATACACACATATATAATATATATAATAAATATAAACACATATGTGTGTATATATATGTTGTACATGGAGAATTTATGTATATTTATTTATATATTATATATATTTATATGTAAAATTTACAAAGTTTTATATAATATATAAAATACATATACATATATAATATATATTATATATAAAAGTATATAATTTATATAGAGATAGCATATATATACACATATTCTATTTAGTTTTATTTGCTTTTAGTTGTTTTTTTTTTAAATCTCCCCTTTTTATCAAAAAGAAATGCAGAATTGATTATAGGGCAGATGAAAAATTCTACCTTTACAAAAATTGTGAAAAGTAGGTAGCTGATGGCAAATATTTACTGTGCTCTAGGAGTAAATCTAATGGATTTTCTTCTATTTGAAAAGTCACTTTCTACCTAACATGGTTAGCTTCATGGTTAGAGCTAATTATAGTTGTTAAATTTCTATGACAGGCAATAGACTAATGCCCTTTATTATCCAGATAACAATCAATATTAAACCTAAAGGCTGGCTAATGCTGAGTGTTTAATATACACAAATATCCTGTGGATGTGGAAACACACCTTCTCAATCCTGAATGTGCCTTCCCTAATTGACTCAAGAAAACAAAATACTCGAACATTAACAAGAAAGCTTCCTTGAGGTTTAGTGTTGGACACAAGCCCATTACTTGAACAGTAATTTCCATGGATGCACAGATCTCTTCTCTTCCTTGTGAATCAGGCATAATCCAACATTTCATGTGAAAGCAAGTTGTCTAGAACTTGGGATATTTTCTCTATCTTTAAAAAAATTTTAGATGTAGATTTAGTAGTTAGATTTTGAGGCACGCAATATCTGATTTAATCATAGTGAGTCTAAAAGTACAGCAAATGACCACCTATTTTACAACCAGAATTTTTACATTAGCCTCCAGGTGGTTATAATAACATGAACAGACAATTTCTAGACTTCTGTGAGTGATCAGGAAGGGTTTACATTATTTCTGGATTGTAAAGATTAAATGGTGTGTAGTTAAATGGCTTGCCATCCTCAACCATGCGAGGCCAGGCAAGGCAGGTATTAACCCTGGACTCAGGCGGAAAAGAAATGCCCACCCTCTCATTCATTCATTCATTCATTCAGTGTTGAATGAGTGTTTTCCATCTCCCAGACATACTAATAAGCACAGATGATACAGAAACAAGGAAGTAAACAAACAAAAAACAGAGATTCATCTTTTCCCTGAAGTTGCTGAGAGCTATGAGGAGGACAGATGATAATGAGCAATTATAACACTGGGTGTTGATACTGGATGAAAGTTGTGCACAGGACTCCCAGGCAGCATTGAGGAGCACCTTACTTACTCTGGAAGCAGAGAAAAGTGATTAGGCAAAGTGAATGAGAGAAAGTGATCTTTGAACCAAATCTCAGATAGCTTTACCACTGAGGGATTGTATAGGAAATTTAAAAGTTTTTTTGGGGAAAAAAAAGAACAATTTCTAATTATAAAATTAAAATAATTTTTATATAAATACGAAATAGGTCATAGAACTGATTTAAATTATTTCTGTCATGCTCCTCTGAGGAATATTTGACCATCGATTTGTGTATTTGCGTAATACACATTTGTGCAACATGTTTTTAATCCATCATTCTTGACCTTTCGTTTCAATGGCTTTGTAGAAGCTATAACTCTCTACTTATCATACCATTTTTTGTGCAGTGCCTCTAAACATACGATTTCGCTTCTTTTCCAATCACAGTAGACCAGAGACAATAATAATAGTAAACTAAAGTCTGAATAAATAAGTTCACATGAAAACTTCTCAGTAAGTATGGTGGAAAATCTTCTTGACAAGTTAAAATATTAGCTTGCTTTTTATAACTTTTCCTGTAAATTTCTCATGATAGTAAATACTGAACTTGATAACATATGAAAAAAACAGAGAGAGAGATGTTATCACTGCCTATTTGCTGATAGGATTGAGTTTTGATAGATTGGCCAAGTGTATTTATATTTTATCAGTCTTCCAAAACAAACTCTATATTCTTTATATCTATTTCTTATTGTACCGCCTTTATGTTTACTCCAAATGTATGATCTATAAGGAACACACTGTAAAACATCTTCCATTTATTTTGAGTGGGGTGTATATATACAGCCAATTAGACATAGTGGGAAAAAAAGTTTTCGCTACCGATCCCACCCCTATTCCTACACACACATGCATTTTATCTCATGCTGACCAATGTGACTTTGGACAATTTTTCCATCTGTAAAATGGGAATGGGGCTGATTTCACGGGCATGTGAAGAGTGTAGTCACACAGGACCCCATGCTTAGCATTTGGGGTTTAATGCTCTGTTGTAAAATTGAAATTCATAATAATTTTATCTTTGAATTTATGTTTAGTAGGTTAAGTGTTAGGGGAAATAAAGTATGCTCTGGGTGCTTGGAGCTTCGCGCATGCAATGTTTCACTTCCTGCAGTTTCCCACCTTCTGGGATCTGGGATGGCTTCTCATCTACCTCCTCTTACTCACCCTCTCCTTCTGTAGCCCCTGCTGTATGACTGCTGCCACCCTCCACCTGGCACGGCAACTGGAGGGAGGTCCATGTTAAACTACTGCCGTCTTTTCTCTTTGGGGATCTAGGCATGCGCACAAGGCAGGGAGGGGTTGAGCATGTACTACAACGTACTATGTGGTGTTTCAGAGCAGAATAAGGCTGTGGACATCCCACCCCTAGGCTGGCAGTAATACTGCACGTCAGATGCAGGGATTTAACAGGGACCTTTCATCCACCTTCATCCAGGTACTGAGTGCATTCCAGTGTGGAGGTTGCAATCCCTTTGCAATTATCAATCCACCATACCTTGGAGTGGCAAGCCAGTGGGAAGGGGACCCTGACTTCCCCATCCCAGCTAGGGCCCCACATTTTCATTTTGCCCTGGAACCCACAAATTATATAATAGGTCCTGAAAGCAAATGATGCAAAACTTAAACTGTCGTAGAAATTAAATAAGATTCACGTACAGTACTGACCTGACATAGAAGATATGCCTGGCATAACGCCTGGCATAGAAGAGGTTCTCAGTACAGTTATTGTTCTTTGTAATTTCTCGTTTCTTTTCGTATTTGCTTCCGTTAACTACATTAGCCAGATCTGTATTAAACAGGTATAAATCTCTTATTCCAATCCACCCAAACTCCTTCCCATGTGCTACCTCAATTGAAAACGCTGAATATTAGCTCTTAAAAGAGACATTACACTATTTATTGGATTTAGTTAATTCTTAAGAAATGCTCTGGTCTTGGAGGCGTTTGTCCTCAGTATGAATGTGACAGTTAAGATGGGATGGTGTTATTCTTGCACTATGTTTTTCACTGCTTCTAGACTTCCATATTCAATACCTTTTGTAAAAAGGATAAGCAAGGAATTGAATCAGGTTTCAGTGCAACCAACCCAACAAGCAGGTTGCACACCACAGCAGTCTCTGTCCATAGGGATGTCCAGTCTTCTCATGCTCCATCCCCTAGGCAACAAAAGCGGTGCCTACTCTGCACCCACATAGCACCCTCCATGCTCTTACGCCAGAAACACAAGCTCACTCGTCATTAATTTACTATGTCTGAAGACAGTCGTTAGAAGTGGACTCCTAATTAATATTACTTCCTTTATTGCGCTTAAGAAGGCTACATACATTAAACCTAGGAAACAAATTATAGTGGTCGGCACTTCAGACCAGTATAAAGTAGCTTGTTTTGTTTTATCAGTGAACTTAAAATATATAATTATGCAGTTATAAACTATATGTGTAAATATTGTTCTTTTTTTATAAAGTAAGTTTTAAAAAACGTTTATTCATTACACACTTTTAAAATTCAATTATATGAGACAATTCATCTCTTTTAAAATTAAAAATACGAATTTGAAGTAAACATTTTTTTACTTGGGGGGCTGGCCCTGTGGCATAGTGGTTAAGTGTGTGGTCTTCGCTTGGGCGGCCGGGTTTGCAGATTCGGATCCCCATGCACACCGACGCACCGCTTGTCAAGCCATGCTGTGGTGGCATCCCATATAAAGTAGAGGAAGATGGGAATGGATGTTAGCCCAGGGCCAATCTTCCTCAGGAAAAAGAGGAGGATAGACATTGGATGTTAGCTGAGGGCTAATCTTCCTCACACACAAAAAAAAAATTTGTTACTTAGTGTTATAGATTCATGCTGTAGCAAGGAGTTACATTATTTATTCTAAAAGGGAACTATCAACATTGTGTGAAAGAAATAGTTAAATGGCTTCAGATTTTAAGATATCACAAATGGAGAGGTATGGCACAATTTTGATTATTTGATAAATGTTGAAGTAGAGAAAATCAGATGATAATCCAAATTAATGCTGCTTTCTAGAGTTTTAAAATTTGACACTGTCTCCTATTTACAGAAAATAGTAAGTTTCAGAATTAATTAGACATAGGTAGGAATCTGTCCTCTAACTCTCATAGTCCATATAACTTTGTGCATGGTGTGTAAATACTTTATTTGAACAATCTGTTTATCTGTAATCTCTACCTCTTGTACTGTTGTAAATGAGATAATGTAGAAAGTGCTTGGTATAATGAAATAATTCAACAAATAGAACACGTTCTGAGATTATTCTTCTTAAAATTTTTATTGTTGTTGTTATTCCCAAGAGACAGTCGAAAGCAACTTTGTAGACTAACCTTTATATGAAAATTTTGCCACTTATTGTTGCTCTGCTTCAGAAGATATGATTTAACCTATAATAACATTCACGTCAACCTAATAATATTAGCCATATGCTAATAGGTTCTACAGTAAGAAATTTCTGGTCTATACATAGCCATTGTAAAGTCTAAATCACTATACATTTACTGTGATTAAGACTGGTGTGGGTAGATTAAGTTGTTTATTTTTTACTTATAGCTCCTTCCAGGATTTGTAAGAACATGTTTCTATGTAGGAACTGATGATTATTGCAAATAAATTTCAATTCGCTTTTGCTTATATTACCTAGATTTTTTATTGTTTGTTTTAATGGAATGAAGTGGGTTAACTACTATAATGGCCAAGACTTAGAATTTAAGAACACCAGGTGGTTATAATTTTCAGTCTAGTATTAGCTTAGTGTCAGGGTATGGGCCTGTAAAGAACAAGAGAAATGGGACATAACAAAAAAGGAGTAAAAAGAGAAGAAAGAGAGTAATTAGGAAGAGAGAAGCTGCATTAGGAAAATGCATGAGGAAAAGAAGGAAACAAAAACAAAACGAAAAATAATTGAATAGAGAAGAGAGAATGAAAAGGAGTGAAAAGCTTACAGAAAATGAGCCTCTTGTTTTTCCCCTACAATTGTTGCTTTTCTTTACCATCCATTCTCAGGCTTTTACTTCTTTGCCTCCGGCCTGACGTAAACCCTGCTGTTTCCTTTTTGACATTCCCTATCCCCCACAGCCCCACCACCGTGACCAAACACAAACATACCAAGAACACATTGTCACCTGTCCTTGAGATTTTCCAAAGCTTTTGTGAATAGGAATCTAATGGGGCTAAGCTCCTTTTCTTCCCCCTTTTCTTTCCTAAACTGCCCTATTGTCATGTCAGGACACAAAATTACCAACTATTTTGTATATTACAGGTGTAACCTGTTAGGAACTGAATCAAGTCATTTCACTTCAGTTTTTTGAACTCATATCTGCCTTTGCCTCCATGAGCCCTTTAGGCAAATCACTGTGGTTTGTGCCTTGGGTTACTACAAAATAAATTAATGATATTAATACAGTTTTGGTAGGGATGATATGTCATAGTGAATGGGAAAAAATATATTCTAAATTGTACACATTTTCAAATGTCCATTGGTATCATTTCAGTACATTAAAATGACTGCCAGCTTTATTGAAACTGAAAATAAAGACTGGTAACAAAGATATAGAATCCTAAGAAAATTTAGGGAAAGGTGACCAAAAATCTTGCTTGATTTGTTTTTGTTTTACAAACAGTGGGAAATTTCTATAAATGTTCTGTTTCAAACAGATTTAGGATTACTGTATTTTCATAATTTAAGAAAACAGACAAATACAACAAATGTAGCAAATACTTTTCTATAAAAGTATTCTTGTGTGATATATGAGCTTTTCATAGCAGAAATAGTTGTCACAGATGAAAGAAAAAAGTCTAAGTTAAAAATAATTTTATACAAACATGTTCTCATCTATTTAACTCTCAAAACATTCAATTCCAGTAATAAATGAAAAGGAGGCAATTTTGCAAGCTGTAGTTTTATGCACTGTGATAATGGGTAATTTACACTTCTGCAACCTGAAAGTTTAGCAGGCATTTTTTTCCTCACAATTTTTTTGTCTCTGTTATAAGTAATAAATTTGGTCTGTTGGAGTAAATTGTTGTTAGCTTCTCTAATTGTGTTTATTATAAGATTTTTCCAAGTTTAATACTTATAAAAAGAGCATTTATATATCAAGATAATACAAAGCATTTATGGTCTTACTGCTCAATATTTGCTTTCAAAATAGCTTGTATTATACTACTATACAAGGTGGGTAATGAGATAGAGAAAAATAACTGCATGGTAGCCATGAATACTGGTCTAATAACTTAGTTGCTATATATTGCTTTATGAAGATTAGGAAAAAAATCTGTTAAAGTAGATTATAGATGTACTTAATGCTTCTTAAAAATACATCTATTTATACACACCAGAAGGGAGCAATCCCTTAACTCTAATATAAAGAAATTGTATGCAGTATTACTTCTAATGTATTCATAAAAATAAATATATACCTATGGGCCCAAGGACTCTGAGGAATAGTGGATGAATAGGAAAGTTTGTATTACTATTTCAGAACTGTAGAGAACCTTTAAAAGTTGTATTCAGCGTACTCATTTTTATTGACGCTGAAAATGAAAACCAGGAGCTTAAAAAAAATCCCCTAGGGGAAAGGATACTTCTAGAATCTATGTTTTATAGATTTCTAGTCTTAATATTATTTCCACAATATAAAACTAATATTGAGTATATGGTACAATTTCTTTCTCTTCTTTGCATGTTTATGGTATGTATATTCGTGGACCATGTATACAGTATGGGTGTACTAGGTATAGAAAAATAATTCCACTTGAGAACAATAGAAGTAATGGAGACTAAAAGACAAACAAAGGAGAAGCAAATGCAAATATAGCATGCAAAGATAGAATATTGATATGGCTAAGACTGCTTTTAAAGCAGTATATTTGGAGGTTTCAAATCTTGCTATCAACTCTCTTAGGAGGAAAAATTAGTATTAAAATTTCCAATAAGCTATATTATTAAAGTGATAAAGTTTTAAATGTTAGCTTTATCATAGATGCCTAAGTCCCCAAAGTCTCTCAAATTTAAATGAATTAAAGCTTCCATAGAAACCATCTGACTATATGTAGAAAAATCATCTTGAGAGAAACACTGGAGTTGAAAATTTTCCTGCACTAAGAATAAACTTAAATATAACTTTCAATACAATTTCAGTAAATCTTATGTCATGCATTTTTAAAATTAGTTCACATGAAAAAAAAAGCAGAATGTGAGGTGAGTTGGGTTATTATAACTTTTGCATCAAGTGATCTTTTGGGGGTTTCCTCATTTATTAATTTTATTTCAACAAGATATAGTCAGCATCATGCCCATCAATGGATGAATGGATAAAGAAGATGTGGTATATATATATATAATGGAATACTATTCTGCCATAAAAAAGATGAAATCTTGCTATTTGTGACAACATGGATGGACCTTTATTATGCTAAATGAAATAAATCAGATGGAGAAAGCCAAATACCGTATGATTTCCCTCATATGTGGAAGATAAAAACAACAACAACAAACACATAGACATAGAGATTAGATTGGTGGTTGCCAGAGGGGAAAGGGGAGGGAGGAGGGTGAAAGGAGTAAAAGGGCACATGTGTACGACGACGGATGGTAATTAGTTTTTGGGTGGTGAAAATGATGTAGTCTATACAGAAATTGAAATATAATGATGTACACCTGAAATTTATATAATGTTATAAACTCATGTTCTCTCAAAAAAAAAAAGATATAGTCAGTATCAAACATAAACATAGGGCAGTCAAACTGTTAGGAACCAATAATAAAAAGAAAAATTAAGACTGAATCCCTCAAAGGATTCACAGTTCACAATCACAAAGAGTAAGAATTGGACTCTAGAGTCATATCTATATGGTGTGTATAAATATCTATATATTTTCAGGGTTCTGTATGTGTATGTGTGGGTGTGTTGGCCTCTCTTTCAGGCCCCAAATTCTATGATTTATTTCTCCACACCAATGAGTGGGAGAAAGAAACAAAGGAAAAGAATACTTTTCAGAGTTCAACGTATTTGTGTTCCACACAGGAAGGTATTGATAGGGAAATATTTTGCCAACTTCTTTTCCTGGTGAGTTTGGACTCTGTGATTATATAGGCTTGCACACCTTATTGAATCAATGTGGAGGAAAAGAAAACAGCATCTCAGCAGCCCACAAAAGCTCTTCTTACTTTTGGAATTGTTCCTGCTCTTCAGAGTGTCCTTCCGTGTACTATGTTGTTTTTCCTTCTTAATATGATTCAAGAAATCTTTTTATTTATTTGTTTGTTTATTTATTTAGCTTCCTTGTGCTCTTGAACCTTATCCCTTCTTTTCTGAGTGCTCACTAATGCCTGGGTATCATGCTTCAAAATTATGTAAATTTAAATGCCCATTTAATGCTTCTATATTCAGCAGAAAGGAAACAAAGTATCTGATAATAAATTAATATGTGTGTATACAAACACACACATATAAATGTAATTATATATGTGTGTATTATGTAAATATAATTACACGTGTGTGTATTTAATAGTGTATATAACATAAAATTATATAATATATAATAATGCATGTAATATATTTTATTATAATATAAAATAAAAGTATATATATTATATATACATGTACATATATATATATATTCTTTTACTATGCACCACTATTGTTCCCATGAAGTTCTAGAATATTTTATATGTCTTAGGTAGATGCAAGATGTGTCCTCTTTATATACATTTAAAAATAATTATTGCAGGACAGTTGCCCATTAACATTTCTAGTCTGTAATGACAACTCGTGATTTATTAATCATTTGGTCAAAATGTCAGTGTGTGCCTTTTGACAGTACAGCACAGTGAATGAGAAGTGAGTTCTAGGGTCCCTTTGTCTGAGGGCTCTTTCTGCTTCCACCAGTTACTATTTGTGTAAACTTAGGGGAATGACTTCAAGTATTTGGCTCTCAGTTTCTGAATCTATAAAATAGACATAATTTCAGTACATAGTTCCTAGGGTTGCAGAGAGGGGTTCAATTATTAACATATTAAAAATTAATAATTGTGCCTGGCATGTAATAAGCATTCAATAAGTACTAGTAATTTATTATCATTATTTATTTTCACTTAGAATATTGCAGTGTGCTATAACGTTGTGTTGCAATTTATTATTCAGTACACTTATAAATGAAAGAAATTCTAAAGTTAATATTTAAATTAATGATTATTAATGCCAAAGTAGTCTTTTTTCTTTAAATTGAGATACTATTTAAGATAAATACAAGTCAATAAGGATACATGTAGATTTTGTAAAATCACCTTCCAGTAAAATGTTCAGTAAGTATGAACATTTTTGTTCGATTTCTGTTTATTTCTACTTTCTTCAGTTTTTAAAATTACAGGATACAAATAGAAAGGAATTTTATAGTAAATGGAGGGGAATGTATTATATAATTGCAAGTGTTTTCAAAAGCATTGTTGATAGTATTCAATTTGTTTGGCCTGTGGCTTTAAATTACCTAGACTACAAGATCTGTAAAGTTTCTCTCAGCTCTAAAATTGTGTGCATTCTTTCAAAGAACAGGTAAAGTGAAAACTTCAGGATCCAGACCAAGATTCCCAAATGCAAATATTTTCAGAATTTAAGGGGCAAAATTAATAATAATGAGAGTAAGAAAAGAGAGATGATGTGGCAAAGGATAACTAGAGAATTTAGGCAATGTATGTCATGAGTATCAGCATGGAAATTCACTGACGTGATGTTTTGATGCCAGACACTGTGGCAGCCTAGAATTTGTAATTCTAAGTACAGAGAGTGTATGAAAGTACTATATTATCTGTTCAAACTTCAACAAAAATATTAGTTGTTCTTGTTTTGGTTAATTAAAACACTTTATTATGGGGGCCAGCCTGGCAGCATATGGTTAAGTTCGCGGGCTCCGCTTTGGTGGCCCGGGGTTTGTAGGTTCAGATCCCGGGCGTGGAGCTATGCACCGCTTATCGAGCCATGCTGTGGCGGCGTCCCATATAAAGTAGAGGAAGATGGGCATGGATGTTAGCCCAGGGCCAATCTTCATCAGCAAAAAGAGGAGGATTGGCAACAGATGTTAGCTCAAGGTGAATCTTCCTCACCAAAAGAAAATAAAACAAAACACTTTATTATGAATATGAAAAGTAAACATTCTACTACGTAAAAAACAGCATTCCTATTTAAATTGAGATTAAAGAAGAAATGTAGATCAAATAAAGATGAAATCCCCTGCAGCTTATCTTCACATATTTTTACCGATAACTCATTAAAAACTGTTGGGAATCTTTCTGTTGTATATGATATGTTTTCATAATTATGGGAATCATTTATGATACTTCATAAATAACCCGAAGGCTTTTTCTATAAATCTAGTATATTGAGTTCAAACTCTTAAAAGGTTTTGCCTTGTTTTCAATTTTTAGTATGTTTTCAATTGTAGTGATTTCATAATTCTATTGAAAAAGGCCAAATTTTAGTTTCTATGAGCTCCTGGTGGAGACCTGGCATGTACGAATAGGTGTAATCCACAGTTATCCATAGCTCTTTCATTTTAGGCACAGTTTCACCACACGGTTCCATCAAAGCTTAAGAAAAATAAAAATGCTACCAGAAGACTCAAATCTAATATTTTAAAATTAATTATTGTCTGTATAATGTGGAGCGAAGTTATAATGAGTTTACTGTGTCTAAACTAAGGTATCTAAAAGGAGCAGGAGAAGAAACACACGACATGGAAAATCCAAACAATACTAATTAGCTCATGAATGCTCTAGGGTTGAGTGGATTAAATCAAATTGTCCTATTTAGAATAAAGATATATATGCTAAATAATGTGTCCAGGGTAAAAAAAGAAATTAGAATATGAATAATTAGGAGACTGTGATGGCACTCCGTCCAAAATGAACACCCAACATAAATTTAGTAAATACTTAGAAATTAATTTATGTTGAACATGTCAGTATGTTTTGTTCTCCTCCTTTGAAATTGAAAAGTATTGCTGTTGTATATTTTTGCCTTTTTTTAGACTTCTTTTTAATTCTTTTAAGAAAGATCTTTTTGGATATCTTTTGGAAGACTTTTTTTTTTCCCCCAACATTGTGGTTTTAGAGAATAGATTGATTTGTATTTCAAATTCCAGGGTAATAAAAGTCTCACAGTTCTTATATTTACTGTTGGAGTCTCATTTTAAATGCAGAGGTTTATAAGCAGTGCAGGTCTCATCTGATCTGGAATAGCGACATAGTTGAAAAAATGGAAAAGTGAACCTCTAGACTATTAAAATGTCATCTTGAAGCCCTATAATGTTCTGCCTTGGGCAAATCCTACACTAAAATACAAGGCCACTACGCATGGCTGCCTTGCTATTGATAAAGGATGTGTTTTGAGTCATGGAGCTGAACCTGGCTAACAAGAAGTCTTTAGAGTATTCCTGGCCTTCTGAGTCCTAGAAGTCAACCAAATATACTTGATTGATTAAATGGTTATGCTGTTCATTCATTCATTTATTCATATATTCAGTTATTCCAGAAACATTGATTCAGTGTTTACCACGTGACCTGCCTTATGTTAAAATTAAGGATTCAGGGTGATAAACACAGTTCCTCCTCTCAAGGAGCTTAGAATCTTGTGTAGGAGGTATATATAAGAAAAGAATTACAGAATGTTAAGTGTGTTATTCCAAGGCACTGTGAGATCACAGTGAAAGAGAAATTCAATTTTGAGGGCAGATGGAGTGGCAAAAGGCATAAAATAGAAAACAAGATGGTAATTGTGAAGTTTTCTAGGCAAGTGTGTATCTCTTAGAAAGCTACTAGCAACTTAGCAAGGAGAACTTCCGTGATATTATTAATCCTAGTCACCATTTATGATATTTATAATAATGTATATTTGAGTCCTTCTCTGTGCAGATCCAATGAACTATAAAATAAATAAAAGTAAGTTATCCCTGGGTAGATTCCTAAGTAGCAGTGCCTACTTAGCTCATAGGACACACTTCTATCCAGATTGTATATTAAGATATTGCTCTTTTGCCACATTCACATGACTATTTTTCTTTTTAAAGATATAGGGCATTCCGGTTTTGTTCAGCATTTTGTCACTCGTGTGGGCTGATAATTATTAATCACAAAAGGGTAAAACAAGGAAAGTGAAGTGTAATTTTTAGTAATTCAATTAAGCAAAAGATCTTCTCTACACAATTTAAGGACATTAAATTACCACTGTATATAGATTTAGAATTATTTGTGATTTTTATATATGAGAAAACTAAAAGGTTAATATTTTTTAAAAATTATGTTTTTTTAAAAAAAATATATCTGATTCATAAGAAATCCAGAATCAATTTGAGGAAATATTTACTAAAAGCTTGCCATACAATTTATAGAGGCCTTCCCTCCCAACTATTTACCCTGAAGGAGTTAACTCTAGACAAATATGCCTCTCATTCCACCTAGAATGTAAATTATATTCCTTTGCTGGCACAGAAATCAGAAGGGGGTAAACCCAATTAATGCCAGTGATTTCAGCATAAATATAAATTAGGTCTCAAATCTCCGGCTGGGAAAAGAGTCTTCAAACAGACTCATGTCTAAGGAACATTCTTGCAAGAGCAGGCACAGAGAAATATTTACATACAAGAACTCATGATGCTAATGCTTAGAAAATATGCTGCAAAATTGGGGAGAGACGATTTGAAATAGCTTTTCTTCTTAAATTACCTTACCTACAAATCTTTACAGAATATTGAGAATTTTATTTATTGGAGAATTCATTTGGACAGCATAGATCAAGTTTTCTTATACCTCGGTCCATTTTTTTTTCACCTGAGAGATAAATGAAGATGCCTATCGGACCTCCTTTCACCCCTTTCTAATATATTATTATTTGGAAACGTCTTTGATTAAGTAGTTCAGCTTCTGGTACAGCTTTTAATTTGGGCTTTAATCTTTCATGTGGTGGCCCAGTTTGTTATTCAGCACAAGGTTAGTGGGAAAATAAAATGCAGCGATGATTTTTTATTTTACTTTTAATATTCTCGCTGTATATAGTAGCTATGTCAAATGTGATATTCTTACCATATTGTTTAACTTCAAGACTTGTCTGTTAACAATTTATTTTGATTCATAGTAATAATCTTATTGTTTTCATAATGAATATATCATTATTATAAAAAATTCAAACAATGTAGAAAAGAATAAGAAAAATGTTATAAATCTCCAAGAATCTCTATTCATAAATAACCTATGTATTTGATGAACATCATTTCAGACATTCCCCTATGCATATAGATAGACTAAACTCATTATTTTGTGAATGGATTCAGGCTAAATACTCTGGTGTGTTTCTAGTGATTCATTTCAGTCCAAGGTTGTATAAACTGCATCTCTAAAAGTGAAAGGCGAGTGATTGATCTTACTTATGAAAACACTTAGAACATGGCATTTATATTGAATAAGGTTTATCAAATTCATTGCTAATTTAAAAAAAAAAATCTAGAAATTTACAAGTGAAAAATTAAAAAGCTCCTCCAAGACACATACCACATATTAAAATCTTTTTTACAACCAAAATTTTAAAAATAAAGGTAACAACTATTTGTTTCAAACTTCTTGAGCAGTGATGATTAAGAGAACCATGGGTACAAGTAAGACAGGGAGGAACAGAGAAGACATAGGTTACTGTTTGGATTTTTGTTGACTTCTTGTTTGCTTGTTTTAAATATCTATTACGTTGTTAGTGTTTTTTAAAGTCTGCTTTTATAAAGGCCCTGTGTGTAAAAGAGTGCTCAGAAATATGCAAAGGCTACTTTCAGAAGCACTAGCTCTCTGTTTTCCTTCTTGTCTAATGAAACAAACAACGAAAAAAATTATTCTGGGCCACAATAGAAGCTCCTTAATAACTGTAACACCTCAATCACTAAATTTATGTTACATTAAAAAAAAAAAAATACAAGTAACCAAACAAAAAACCAGTAAAGTTTGTGGGTCTTGACTTGGTCATGTACTAAACCTTATAAACATGAATGTCCGCGCAAAGAGTTGGCTTTTCAAACCAATTGACTACTGCTAGGGAACTATTTCTGCTAAAGACAGGTTCCAAGGGCCAATGAAACATCTTGGAAGCTCTTTAAGCTGCTTCTCTCAGTCACAGCATTTTTCTACCATCAATATTTCTCTTGCATCCTCTTCCTTAATGGAGATCTGTGTTGACTGACCACCACTGGCCTGGACATAACAGATCACATACATGTGGTTTGATTTCTTACATTATGACTGCTATGAACCTTTAACTTGATCTGACAGGGAGCCTTAGGATACTTAGTTCGATGAAGTTGCCATTTTTCTCATTGGTCAGAGAAGGCAATTAGATTCTTATCAAGTACCAAATCAGATGAATTGGTGGAGGCCTCCCGCTGTGCTTTCTTGAGAAATAGTTTGATGCATTTTCATGGCTATATGGACAGAATGCTATGATCAATTTGCAATGTCTACTATGCTGGAGAAACAATAACAGAAATATACTTGCCTTCTGCTTACATCCATGTTGCAGGTCCTCGGCTTTGGGAGGATGAGGTTGAGTTGAGTTTCTAATTTGCTTTCAGGTCTCAGAAGCTAACCTTTGTGGAGTGTGTGTGTGTGAGCTTGTACGCGTGTGTGTGTGCATGTGTGTACACGTGTCTGTGTTGGCCTGGAATGGAACAGTAAAACACAATGCCAACACCAGATATGCCAATAGCAGAATGTAACTTAAATCCAACCAGTTTAAATTTTTTTCAAAAGCAAACACAATTTGTACTGACATTTGGGATAAAGCAAAGAAAAATTTGGTGGAAAGCCACTTTCAGTAATGAAAACTCTTTCAATGCCACTTGAGCACTTAATAGAAATGAGGAACAAGAGTGTCAAATAAATGAGAAGGGAAAAGGCTACACTCTGCTGTAGTAGTTATTTTCCTAATTGTAAGATTACAATTGCATGCCCATTAACAATAAAGAAGAAATAACCATATAATGAATGTCTTTGATTTTCATTTTTTACCTAGCGGGGGAAAGAACAGGAAGCTCTTGCTGGAGTGTCCATTCCCATGGATGTCAGAAACTGAATGAATGAAAGACTTCCATCTCTCTAATGAACAAGGTGGTTGGAGAATTTTGATAATGAAATAGAGGAAGAGATAGAAATGTTACATTTGCCTGTCAGGTCACTGCTTTGTGGCATTTAGGAATTAATAAACCATAGTTGGAGTAAATTTACCCCTTATATTTCTAACTCTATCAGAAAAAGTTAAGGCAGCTCTACTGTGTGCAGAAGTAAGTTGAGTATTTGATAAATTTTATAAGCATTAATAACAGCTGTGCATTTAAAGGGGAAACATCATTATGTGCCGTTATGTTAGTCTTCTTAAAATTGACCTAAAAAAATGTATTGTTGATATGTTAAATAATAGTTTACACTAGTTAATATGTATAATAAACAGCATATTTCTAATAACTGATACATAGATAATAAAGATTTACATTTATAGCATATGAGTTAACCATAATTAATTGATTTTTAAAATTTCTTTTGATTTTAATTATGCATAAAAAGACTGTATATGAGCTATATGTATAGTTCAAAGAAAAATAATAAAACAAACTCCTCTGTTACCATGACTCAGTTTAAGAAATAGAATATCAATATTTTTGAAGCTCTGTATGTCCTTCCTTCTACCTGCACCCCTCCCCAGGGCAGGGACGCAAGTGAGGCACAATTTTCAGGACCAAAATTTAAGGAGGCTCCAAAAAACTTAACAATCAGGATAAATAATATTTGAATGCAATATGGTAAAATAATAAAAATTGAGGAAAAAATATATGATGAAAAAGTTACCAAAATTTTAAATAAAGACAATATCAGTAAAAAAAAATTAGAAGGGAAAATAATTTGTATTGCTAATCCTTTAAAAATTTTCCTGAAATTTGTATTAATTATGCTTTCACTTTTATTTAGTGGTTTTTCGGTCTTAGCACTATTGACATTTGGGCTGGAAAATTCTTTGTGTGGGGGCTGTCCTGTGTATTGCAGGATGTTTAGCAGGATTCTTGGCCTCTACCATGTTTTTGAATCTTATATAAATAGGACCATGCTATATGTATTTTTCTTCAGTTTTCTCTTTTTACTTCAAGTGATACTTTTTAAATTGATGCATGTTGCTATGTGCAGTATTAAATATATATACCTTAATTTAATTAGATATTCTAGTATTGATGGACAATTGGATTGTTTCCTGTATTGACTACAAACAAGGCTACCTTGAACATTCTTACACGTTTCTTGATGCCTCAATGCAAAACCTCCCTAGGTGTTTATATGTAGGTGTATAATTCCTGGGTAATAGTATGTGTGCATGTTGTAAACAGCTAGATAATATCAAATTATCTTCCAAAGCTGTTATTCCAGTTTTAATTCTCACCTACACTGTACGAGTCACCTATTGTTCTGTATTCTTGACTTAATATTGTCAGACTTTGTAAAATTATGCCAATCTGGTGGATTTTAAAATGTATCTCATTGGGTTAAATTTACAATTTACTGATATCTAATGAGGTCAGATATCTTTTCATATTTTAGTGCTCGTCCCTGTTTCCTTTCCTTTTCTGTGAAATGTCTAATGTGGTAAACATTTAACCCTTCCATTGAATTTGTCATTTAATTATTTTTTCATTACCAGCTTTTTTGGCTGTTTTTTTCAAATTCACCTTGTCAAATTTTATAGTCTTTTGTTCCTTTGTTCCTTTGCCATATCTTCATCTGGGGTAGGTTTGATTCTGTAAGGTTTTTTTTTTTTCCTCCTGACTTTCATTTGTGGTACTTTATATCCTCATCGGTTTTGTGATTTTTGATGATAATTATAACTATCTTAGAGTTATAGTGAGAATTAAATGAGAGGACATACGTATAGATGATGACAGTATGATTGCATCATAGATGCTCAATTGACATTACTTCTCTCTCTTTCTATCCAACTTCCTCAATACCACCTCTAAAACACAGGCCTTCTATCATGAATCTTATACATACATGCTTAAGACGTTTTAATGTGTCTATATAGTACAGGTTTCTAGAAATCTCATTTGTTCAGTTTTTTCATAGGATTAATACTCTGTTTTAATGAATACAAATTACATTTTTGTGTAGTTACATAACATGGACAGATATCTGATTAAAATCTCTAAAAAAAATGTAAGGTTAAAGTATAAAAGTTTCATGCTTGGGAGGAAAGTTTTAGAAAGTTTTAGAAAGTAATTCTCATTTGCAACGTATGCACTGTCTGCATCTAAACCTTTTGCTGCAGGTCTGCGTTAGAATGTTGAGGAAGAAAAGGCTGTTGTGCTTGGAGACAAGAAAACATTTGGGGGAAGAGCAGGACATGCTTTAAGGTTAGAGTTTGGTATCAGCTGCTACCCACATTGTGAAACATAAGATTCTACCTGTCTGTCCAAAATATCTCACCTAGCATTTGACCATTTCCCCAGAGTGACCCAAAGCTTAAACTCCTACAGACATTCCTGGGGTTAAATAACTGAGATGGGAGTCCTCTTAGATAGAGGCATCTAATCAGGAACCTTTAATGTACAATGTAAGAATATCCACACTAGTCTTGTCCCAAAAGTAAAAGACTCAGTTTAATGTCTTAGCTATATATTGGCAAAGAGACTAATGGGAAAAGGATAATGAAGGAAATCTTGGTATAGTAATGTTGCATTCCGGCAGCTCCATCCAATTTGTGATTCTTTATAAAAGCTGCTTTGTTGCAGCAGGACTGAAATATTTTATTTAGGAAGGCCTGTGTTAGGTGATCAATGTGTTAATGGAAAGCCATGCCTACAATTTCCCTGAATGGAAGCAAATTTTCCAATAAGAATTAGTAGTAAATGAAGGAAATAGCAGGATGTCATTGATATCTATAGCTGAGAGTTCCCATCTGTTTCTAGCCTTTAGCAATATAATTTACACACTTAAATATAAAGATTACATAAGTTAAAAAAGAAATCAAAGTATACTCATAAAATTCTTTCCAATTAAAAACATAAAGATATACTTGTAAAATGTACTCCTTTTACACACCTGCAAGGCTAATTGATGGATTTGATGAGAATGTACTTTTACAGATAGTGATGGATAATTGTGTGGTTGACGTAGGGAAACAGGGAGCCAGACAAAGAGACAGAAGATTTTTCCCAGCAATATGCTGCAAATGTAAACACCAGGATGGGGATGAAGACATACAATGAAGTCTGTATAATCTCAATAAGTATTCCAAGTATGATAAAAAGTAAAATAAAAGGGATAATTTAAGGATAATTATGGAAGGAGAAGTTATGCACTAAGACATCAGAGTTTTATCTCTCTTTTGGTAACAACAAAGTATTTAGATATTTGTACTCCAAGACTCATTATTTCAAAGTGAAACTTTCTTGGGTAAATACTATCAAGTATCAAATGTGATGGTGGTCTAGTGGTGAAGATTTGACGCTCTCACTGCTGTAGCCCGGGGTTCATTTCTGGTCAGGGAACCACACCACCCATCTGTCAGTTGTCACAACGTGGCGGCTGTGCGTTGCTGTGGTGCTGAAAGCTATGTCACCAGTATTTCAAATACCAGCAGGATGGTATTTGACAGGTGGACGCATGGTGGACAGGTTTCAGCAAAGCTTCCAGACTAAGACAGACTAGGAAGAAGGACCTGGCCACCCACTTCCAAAAAAATTGGCCATGAAAACCCTCTGAATAGCAGCAGAGCATTGTCTGACATAGCACTGGAAGATGAGAGGACGGTGCAAAAAGACCAGGCAGGGTTCCTCTCTGCTGCTGTACACAGGGTCGCTAGGAGTCAGAATCAACCGGACAGCACTAACTATTAAAATACGGAGAAAAGAAACTTAGGTTATTCTTAAGTGAAATAAACAAAGTCAGCATTAAGCAAGGTTTGTTAGAGAGATGCAAACTGATTTAGCAAATAAATTTCAATGCTTTAGTGGCTTAACATAATGAAAGATCATATCTTGCTCTCTTAACACTCTTTTTAGCAGGTGGCTTTCCTCAGATACATGACCCAAAATTTCCTGCTCTTGGTTCTGCCATCCTTTAGGACTTCAAAGTCCCCTCTATCCACCCTGCAGCCAGGGAAAGAGAATATGCAGGAGGCACAGAAGCTTCTTAAAGGCCAGGCCGAGAAGGGACACAGATCACTTGTATTCAGAGCTCACTTTCTCTCTGAAGCCTTCCCTGATTCTTCTGGGCCACAACAATCCCTATGCTCTCAGCATTCCCAGAGTACTTTGTTCATCACTCTATTTACTTTGTCACATTGTTTGGACTCATTGATTTTCTCCAGCCTCATCTTGACATCTGTAGTTTCAGCACCTTTAATGAAAGCACCTTTAATCAATTCTCTCAGAACAAACGCATACAATTTCAATTTATTTTTTAATGTTTGATTTGGGTCATTTACGTATATATATGTTTTTCTATATAAAATTTCGTCTGACCATCACAACAACACTTGAAGATAAAGTTTTTATTATGTACATTTTAACCAAGAGGAAATGAAGTTCAGAGACTGTAAATATTGCTCAACTTTTATAAGTAGTGGAGACTAAAATTGAAGTCGGTAGATGCTAAACTCTGTTTTATCACAAAGTAATTGACTGAAGCCTCAAAAATATGTTAAATATTGTCTAAAGCATCACTTCTGACTCCCTAAGGCTCTATTCCCACCTATCTCTCACAGAGCTACCTTAATCTGTTAGGAGAGAAACTGCCAGCATCAGCAATGCTATTTTGAATCTACCTTCTCTGATGGTGTTGTTAATTGG
The DNA here is from genome assembly GCF_020826845.1 of Diceros bicornis minor. Classification (NCBI taxonomy): domain Eukaryota; kingdom Metazoa; phylum Chordata; class Mammalia; order Perissodactyla; family Rhinocerotidae; genus Diceros; species Diceros bicornis. The sequence continues at coordinate 33,642,454 of NC_080761.1, read as the reverse complement.
AGAAGATGTACGCATATGGCTTTACCCGTGGAAAATGTATTGGAAATTTCTTTAAAAGGTTCTCTTTAAAAGCTAAAGGGGGAAAGAGTGACTCTAAAACATACCATACTCAGTCTCAGGATTTGCAGTCCCAGAGGCTAATTTGGGACATCTTGGTTGATTCAATGACATTTTTAAAGTCTACTTTCAAGAGACAAATTTAGTGTTATATATTTTTTGAAGTACATGGAAACCTCAATGCTATTTTTTAATACCAGAACATATTGTTGCATAGCTTATGGATTTAGAAGTACTTTGATAGTGCCATCTAGTGAATACAATACCGAAATCCAAGTAAAAATAAATCTGTTTTGTTAAAAAAAAATGTACAGTAGCATTTTTCCTGGTATAAAGAATTTACCTCTCTATGGTACCAAAGGTGTATTATCACTTGAAAACTCATGTAGCTTTAACATGTCTGTCTTTATTATGCATTTAATAGATTTTTCGAAGCCAAACAACACTCTAAAGGGTAACTATTATGAAATGGTGATTGAGCTCACACTTTGTGCAAAATTTTAGTAATAACTTCATTGCATCCCTGAAAGAGCTATCTGGGATAAATAGCTCTGTCATACACATCTGCTGGCACTCCTTAATATTTTCAGATGTGCAATCACTCAAGCCACGTAGGAAAGGAAGAGTAGGTTACAAAAGTAGGCTCGTTGATCCTGTGGGTGAAGCCTTATAGGACTCTGGCAAGTTCAGCTGTCTGCCTCTTGACAAGAACAAGATTGTAAAATGCTTTCAACAGAGGATATCACTGGTGACCTAGATTATAGGGAAAGGATTACAGTACATATCCAGAGAATGATTAAGGGATTACAAATGCTTATTTTTCATGCAATAATAAATAATAGTATGTCTAATTACTGTTTTTAATTAAAGATGTGAGGGTGTTTAAACTAAAGGAAGTTATTTTTATTATGATGAGTAGTAAAACTCTCCTGGTGGAATCAAGGACTTTCTATAAAAAATAAATAGCACAATCAGTTTAAATTTCATCTTTAATATCGTCTTCCTACTGACCTGATCATACAGAACATAGATATTTTGCTTTTTTTGGTCTAACAGCCTATTTTTATTTATTTATTTATTTTTTTGAGGAAGATTGGCCTTGAGCTAATATCTGTTACCAATATCTGTTACCAATCTTCCTTTTTTTTTTTTTTTGTTTCTCCCCAAAGCCCCAGTACATAGCTGCATATCTTTGTAGGTCCTTCTAGTTCTTCTATGTGGGATGCCGCCTCATTATGGCTTGATGAGTAGTGAGTAGGTCCGCACCCAGGATCCGAACCAGTGAACCCCAGGCCACCGAAGCGGAGCGCGCGGGCTAGCCCCTAACAGCCTTTTGTCGTCATCATTTACCTCTCATATAAGGCCTTTGGCCATACATTTATGCTCAGCTGCTACCAGCTGATAAATTGAGATACCCTGATATCAATTGCCATATGTTCCATTTTTTCATGGCCTCCTTTCTCCAGCCTACCGTTGCCTGCACAAACAAGTTACACTTATATTAATCTTGGATGGCTACTTGATCAACGGCTTAAGGCCATATTAAGTGAGTATCCGGGCTGTCAAAACCTCTGGAGTTATCACCGAGAGAATACTACCAGGTACAAATTGCATACTGGCTACTGGATAGAGTAGGAAAGGTCATTCCACTGGTCGCTGTCCTCTAAAGCATATTTCGCCTTGCTTAGCAATATCTACTCCTTCAATTTCATCCTGAAGTGAAATAGTACCTGCCAGAGGTGGCCTGCTGCATCTTTAACGAGTTGCTCTTGCGTTCTGCATCATCTCTATCAGCGGAGAGGGGGTAACAGAAGATCTGATGGCATTTTTCCTTTCAGCATATTTATTGAGTGACATTTATCTATGTGATGCTTCATTGCTTCATCCAGAATTTTCTACTCATGAACTGCAGATCCCAGGTCAGCTCTACATGACCAGCGGTATGTTTTGAATTTAGAAAATTATCTTTGAAAGACAAGTTTAGTCTAAGTCATGCATGAAATTTTTTATCATAGATTCATCCTCAGATGCATTTGCCCTTGAAGATGCATTATTTTTCTTTGTTTGGGAACTTTCGGTTTTTGCCTTTGAAGCACTCTTCAGGCACTTAATCAAAGGCTGTTATTTCTGTTACCATGAACTTCTATTTCTTCCACAGATGGCATTATAATAAAAATAAAGGAAATAAAGAAATTACTCACCCCAAGGCATTGGCTGTTTCCACTTTTCATTTTCACTGTTCTCCCCGTTTCTTTAGATAAATTAAAAATAGAGATAATTGTATTCATATAGTAATTAAAAAATTCTATTCTGTGTCTTTCAAATAAATTATGTCATTAAATTTTGCCATGTGTACACGTCTTGTCATTTTTCTGTTTGCTATGGGTATATAGGTCAGTTTTATGGAATCATCCACTTTGTATACCATTAGCTCTGAACTTATAAGTCTGGAAAAATATATCACGACAACAGTTCAAGCACTCGGCTTAGGGTGAGAGTTAGTAGTTTAAATATATATATCTATGTATATATATATATAACTGTATATATATCTACATGTTAAGATTGAGAGTCTCTAAATATCACCTTATCATTACATGAGTAGCTCCATTGATGCTTCATAGACAGTGGAAATGTATGAAAAATATGCAGGAAGCCCTAATCCTTGGCATTTTTTTCCCATTCCCCAAGAGCTAGAAGGTATTGATACTGTCTTCTAATTGGTTCATATAGTGTCTACAAGATGCTATCTTAATTATTAATTTATGGGTAATCAGTAGTTTGTTTCCGTATATTCTGGACACCTACTAAAATGGCTCAACCATATTTTCATATCATCTCTCCATCTCTTCTCACTTTTATCTGAGCTCTCCAACTTTTTTTTTCCTTTCTTCTGTGTCACTTTGGGAAGCAACCCATATAGATGGGATTCAACAATGGGTATTACTCTCTTAAATGGCAATTGAGAAATCTCCAGTAATGTAAGTTGTAAAGGGTACTCCAGCATTTCCAAAATTATATTTTAATGTCTGACATAAAGATCATCTGATTTGGTAATTCACTTGAAATGTATTTAAACTTTTAGAAATTCATATTGTTCCTTATTTTTTACTATAATTTTTGCATAGACAAACTTTTTCACCTTTTGTAATTCTTTCTTTTAGTTCACATTTACTAGACTGAGGATTTGAATGATAGGTGGATTCTTGATACTCATTGTTACATTGCTTTCCAGGGAAATTGTACTTATTTGTTCCAATCAAAACAAGAGTGCCAGATTTACCTCAACATTTCTTACCTTTAATATTCTCTAATTTGGAAGGGATAACTTACAGTCTGTATTTTTATTTGCATTTTTTATCACTGATGTGGAAAACATTTTCCTCATTTAGTTCCTAATTGCATTACTGCATTTTTTTTGTTGTTCATTGTCTTTGAAGGACTTTTATTTTGTTTTATTATTTGCCTTTAAATAAGAACAGTAGTTGAAAGGTATGAGATCAAGTGCTCTGTGTACTACTGTAAAATTAAATCCAAACAAAATCATGTAGTACAAAAAATGAAGTCAAATAGAAAAATTCTAGCAACTTAAAAAAATAACTAAGAAACTAAGAACCAACTGTCAACAATGTTATAGAATCCAGTTCTACGTGAGAATGCAGGGACATGAGGGAAAAAAAAAAGACTGAATTGATTAGACTACCCTAATGGCCCATTATTAAATTACCTAAATGGAGAAATTCAATTGCCACTAATCTGAGCAGAAGTAGAAATTGAGAATGGAATGGATTGGTCATCACAGTGTGATGACCTTTTAAATTTTATTTTTCCTTTTCAAAAATTTAGTTTCATATAAATTGGGTATAAACAGCTGATCAGTGGATCTGTGTTTTCATAGGTTTCTCTGTCTACATCTTTTACTTTTTTCTGAATACTTGCTATCAGTACAGACTCTTTGTAAAAGTAGCCTCCATCCTTAAAGCAGTGCTGTCTATCTTCTTGGCATATTGTATACAACAGAATTTCATAAATAATATTTTAGTCATACAGTTTCTAGGAAGAAGAATATCATGAACTGGAGCATCCATAAAACGTTGAAACATGAAAGTCAGATTATCCTCTAGAAAAGCAGGTAAAACCAAGTAGTGTTCAAAGTTTGGAAAACTGAAATCTTAGTTCTTAATATCATTTTGTTTTGACACTTTTTCTAGTACATGAGGTGTCTGTTGCATAATAAATAAATGATCTGATAGGATAAAAGCTGTCTACATTCTTCGAAGCTGGTGCAGTGTGCCATGGTGCCTTGTCATCGCCTACCCACTCTTAATTAATAAGCATCTGTTTCATTTTTATATTTACTCAAGATAGTGGCTTAATTTTGTATTCTTGATATTCTACTTATTTCTGGTAATAAAGGAACATTTTCTCTTTCCTATTCCTTCCCAAACAGCTTATATTGACAAAAATTCAGGGCATGTTTGTTAAACTAATATGAGGAAACAGACAATGCCAAAAAGATTCTTAGTTCTAGAAATTAAACGATGAAATAATTTGTGGATAAAACAACAGTGAATTGGGTTGCATTTTAGCTGTTCACGATTTCTGTTCCTATTCAAGTGATTTTAGTTTTTTATTACACTACCAGATGCAGTATGTCAAAAAATAGAGTTTGTGATAAATTACAAGATAACTCAGTTGTTTCCCAGAGAAGACTTTAACAGCAAAGGCTCCCATTAAATAGGTTTTGTGGTTGTTTCTCCTGGGAACCAGGGACTTGGCAGCCTGGAGCTATATTTAAGTTAATGATTGACAACTTCTGATTCTCTATTTATGTTGTGTATATGCAGGTCCAATGGGGAAAATGTTGATAATACAAAGTTTCTCCAAGGAAACAATTCCAAATGTGTGAAGACTGATGTACTGTTGATTGTAGCAACATAGATAAATTATTTTTTTCTTGTTTTTAAAACTAGATTCTTTTTGGCCTCTAGACCAGAAGTTGCAAACCTCTTTTTGTTAACGTTTCCTATATGTGGAATATTTTTTCATTTGTACCCACTCTCCTACAGTGGATTCAAATGATTGCTAGTCATTAAATTAAGCATAGATTATTGTTATCAGAGAACAAGATATAAATAAGTTGGTTGCTCTTTATCAAAAACAAAATTTATAAAAAGGTATTTTAAAACTACTACAAACATACATTCTATGTCAAGTAGTGTTTTGATTGAGCTATTTTTGTGTGTGTATGTGAGGAAGATTAGCCCCGAGCTAACATCCGTCGCCAATCCTCCTCTTTTTGCTGAGGAAGATTGGCCCTGGGCGAACATCCATGCCCATCTTCCTCTACTTTATATGGGACGCCACCACAGCATAGCTTGACAAGCATTGTGTTGGTGTGCGCCCAGGACCCGAACCTGTAAACCCTGGGCTGCTGGAGCGGAGCACATGAACTTAGCTGCGCCACCAGGCTGGCCCCCAGCTAATGACTTTTAAGTCTGTGTATCCACCTAGAACTCTCTGCTGTGATCAAGACCTAAACACACCAAACTACCTAGTAGATAATACTATCTGGATATTCCATATTTACTTCAACCTGTGCGCCGGAAACTCAGGTCATTATCTTTGCCTTACAAAATTTGCTCCTAGTCTCTGCTCCTATCTCTTATAATTGATTTATAATTTTCCTTGGCCCCAAATAACAAAATTTAAAGCTATTCCTGTAGGTTCACTTCCTTACCTAATACATCAAATGGTTTTCCAAGTTCTATTAACTTTAGCTTCAAAAATATCCCGTTTTCATTCTTTTCTTCCTATTCTGTTCACTCTCGTGAGGACTAATTTAATAGCCTTAAACCCAGATCTGGTCCTACTTCCCTCTAATCTGCTGCTTATATTACCAGTAATGTGGTTTTCTAAAAGAAGTATGTCTAGCGTGAGGTGGCTTTGCTTGAGAATTCCAGGTGATTACCCAATGCCTTCAGCAAAAGGGCACGGATTCCTTGGTATGGAGTGTGAGACCATCCCTTTATAGTGTGGCATTTGCTAACGTCTCCTGCGCCCTTTCTTGCTGCATGGCTTCCATGAAACTTGCACCTCAGAAAAAAATTCCTTCCAATTTCCCAAACATGCTGTGATCGTTCATTCCTTTTTGACTTCACATATGCTATTTCTCCTCCCAGGAGAACTGCTCTCCTCCTGTCTGCTTACAAACTCCTACTTTCTCTTTAAGACACAATTGAAGCTTCATATGCTCTGTGATGCCTTCCCTGGTGTCTCTGAGTCACTAACACTAATTTTTTGCACATCAAGCTATTAATGAAAGTATTGATTTGTATCTTCCCACCTAGATTAGAAGCTCATTGTATGCAGGCCAGTATCTGATTCATCTTTGTTTTTCCAGTGCTTAGGACAGAAAAGGCACAGGTAATTCAATTGACATCTGGTGAGTCAATGCAGGATGAAACAAAACATGAATAATGCAATGAATCCTATTCTATAAATTAGATAATTACATTTCACTTCAGATTATTAAAAATAGTTTCCTTAAAAATTCTAGATATATACTGTTTCAAATTAAGTACCGATGACTATATAATCATAATTTGTGCTGAAACGTGAGTTTTGCTTCAGTTTTTAAAATAAAGCAAGAATATGACCACAAAAAGCAATATTTCAGAACTGTGTCAATTTAAAATATCTGGCCTTCAATATATTCTCAATGTTCACTGATACTACTTAAGTTTAAAGTTCTTATTATATATTTTGCAGTTTTAGAAAAAAACGTTTTTTGAAAAAATGGTAAAGGTAATTCCTAGGCCATACATGAACAAAATTTGAGACTAAAAATGCTATAAACTTGATAAAACTTATAGTTGCAGGTACAGAGCATGTATAAGTAAGTAAATAAAAACATAAATAAATAAGTATAGCATATGGGTAAGAACTCTGTAAAAGAAGGACAAACCTTCTCAAAAATAATGCAAAGCTTTGCAGAGCTTGATAGAAGAATATAATTGTGACATTCAAAGTAATAATTTATACCTGACTGTTCATTATTGAAAACATAATCCAATAAAAGAACTATATTAGTGTTGGTGCTTCACAGATTCTAACTTTAGCAACAAATAATTTTGGAGACAAGTCCTGGACTTGTTGGCTAACTGTAAGCATTCATGACTTTGGCGAGTGAGAATAGTTTATTTGACGTCTATGGATTGCTTATAATTTGATGATAGATTTTCTGATAAAATTAAATGTTAATTTTGCTGAATATATACTTTGTTCTTCTTAGGTTGCAGAAATTTTTGCAACCAATTCTTCCTCCAGTGAGACAGTCTTGAGAAGCCATCTTTTTTAGACTATCAATCTTGCCTTTTTCATAGTCATGCACAACATTACTTGGCTGGAAAAAAAATGAGTCTAAACTTATGAATCAGAACAAATAATATGTTCTCTGAATTTATTGTACCCAGACTATCATCTCGATTGATCTGCTTATTCAACAAATATTTAATGCTAGCCAACTAGACGATAGACTCGAATTGTGGCACTAGAAACACAGTAGGGAATAAGATCCTTGCTTGGATGGGAGTGATAAAACTTAGTTTGGAGGTATCTGGCTTTTTTCTAGTATTTTATAATTTTTTATTTTATATTTTTTTTGGTGAGGAAGATTGGCCCTGAGCTAACGTCTGTTGCCAATCTTTCCTCTTTTTGCTGAGGAAGATGGGCCCTGGGCTAATACTCGTGCCCATTCTCCTCTATTTTGTATGTAGGACACTGCCACAGCATGGCTTGATGAGTGGTGCCTATGTCCACACCCCGGGTCTGAACCTGGGAAGGCCGGGCGGCCAAAGCAGGACGCGCAAATTTAACTGCTACGCCACCTGGCCGGCCCCTTTTTTCTAGTATTTTAGAGTGTCATGGTGTGGTAGGAATACCCTGAGACTAAGGTGACCAAGACTGAGTTGGTTCTGTAGAACATATACAATGGTACAAGCAGCAAATCCAAACAGATTTTCCTGTAGAGGGAGAAAGCTCTATGTAGCTGCTGTATATACTAGAAAATAAAGGGACATTCAGAAAAGCAGGGAGAAACATTTACATCTCATAGAGGTCAAGTCCTGCAAAACTAAGGCCTGGGGAGCTTACCAGGAGAGAACCTCGAAAGTCAGATTCAGCAGCAACGCCACAGCTGGCAAATTGGAAATATGCTTCCCTTAATCTAGAAACTGTTTTTCTTTCTTTACTATTTTATTGGGGGTTGGAGGAGGAAGAGGATGCATTTGGGTTCACAGATTTTGCCATCAAATTCTCACACAATTGAGGCAGAGATAGAAATAGGATTACTTTCAACTTAGCCCCTGTAAATTTTTCTCCACTCTTTGTAATTTATGAGTTAGCAAAATAGCAGTGCAATCTAATAACTTAAGATGAACTCATCTATTTTAATTGTATGTTATTACCAGACTAGACTGAGACATTTATAATGGTTCTGTGTTGTTACAGACATATACAAAGGCAACTTTTTCCATTTTAAGTATCTGTATATTCTAAACACAACTGTTGATAGTGAGAGGCAGAATCTGCCCCCAATTAGGGATATATATTTCTTCATATAGTAGAATAAGTGATAGACTCCTGTATTCATAGGGCATGTCTAGCCTCTTGTCTGCAAACAAATGGCTGTCAATAAAAGTGGTTCTCAAATCACAAGATTATAAGAATCACTGATGAAGCACTTTAAAATATGGGTTCCTTAATCTCTACATTGGAGCTTCTGTTTCAGAATGTGGTGTAGCCTTTTCATCACTCATACTTGACCAAAACCTCCATCAAGCGCCCTAGTGTACTGCCAGAGTTGACAACCATAGTATAAAATACCTATGAAGTTGGCATTAGCTAGTGTTAGGTTTATTTCCTTGTGAATTCCAGGAAAGCTAGTTAATTTTAAGCAACTTTCAATTCACTCATCAACGATTTATTGAGTGCTTCCTACGTGTTGCCCACCAAGCTGTCAGGCAAAAACTAACAATGTATAGACTTTTCCTTCCAGAAACTCACAATCCATATATAGAAAATGGAAGATAGTAAATAGGAACTAGATTTCTCAGGAACTCACTTGGATTTGAATCAACAGTATATCTTTATTCTGGTGTATTAAGCAAATTAAAAGTCATCATCCAAAATATCATGAAATATATATAAAGATATAGATATAGATAGCTGGATAGATGCATAGATTTCATTTCACAGAGGTTGAAAACTATCTCTCTGTGTTTTAGGTTAGATTGCCTGTAGAAGATGAAAATGTGTCATATATTAACATATAATTAACACATATAAACTCTTCACTGATGTGTGCATATATCCATATGAATTCTTATAAATAGGCAGCCAGGTGCTATAGGATTTGAAGCACCCCTCAATGCAGCCCCTTTAACTCCCAAAATGACAATTACAATCATGCAATCAAAGGATAATTTGGAGAAGTGTACATGTTGTAAAAAGAAATATAAGTCATCACGGAAGCTAAATAAAAAGATACTAAATTGTCCTTCATTTTATTTAGCATCATTTCTAAAGACGGCCCTGTACTCACTATAGCATCTGTGAGTGGAAGGGGGACCTTAGAGGTTATCTGGATTCAACTCCCAGCAAAAGCTGGGATCTGTTCAATAACATGACTGGCATATAGTCTGCAGCCAGTGTAAAACTTCTGGTGATAGGGAGGCTCCTACTTTCTAAAAAAGCTGTGGATGTGCTGGCTAGATTGGAACATTCTTTTTATAATGAGCCAGAACTCTTTTCATAAACTCCACCAGTGGAGGCTGTGGTCTTGTCCTCAGGAGAAAAATATATTTCACTAAATTCCTTTGCATATAAAAGCACTGAAGAAATTTGAGGGGAGCTATCATTTTCCTCATGCAACTTCTCTTTCCCAGTCTAAAAATCCTTTCTTTATTTGAAAATACATCTACTTTCCTCACTTTCTTGGTTTCTCTCATCTGGGTGCTTATCATTTGGTCAAAATCTGTCAGGAAACTTGCTGCCCAGAAATTGAATTTCGGTATTGCTCCTTACTGGCTTGAAGAGTGAAGGAAAGCTATTTAATCTCCGTGCTTAAGTATTAAATATACTATCCACATCTGAACAATGAGGAAAGTATTGCCATATTTAACTTCCGTGGTGGCTACGAGAATCAAATGAGACGACCTATGAAGAGCCTTACCTATTGCCTAACACTCAGTAGGCTCTCGTTATTTCTATTCCCTGCATCCCGTCCCTGATCAGAAGATAAAATAATAGTAGCTGATGCCTAAACCTTTGCTAATAGAGAACAGAGATAGGCAGAATCATGTGAGTAATGTCAGACCTTCCGTAACATTCATCTGTCAGTATTGACTGTTTATAAGGTTCTGCTATCGTTATGCATAGGTTGATTGTGAGGGGTGAGAATAGTAAACATTTGTTTTATAGGTAAGTATCATATGTTAAAAACAACTAATTATACATTAAGTAATTTATGGTAAGAACTGGAGTGCCTGAAGCCATATGTTGGTTTTAATATATACGCAAGGAGATATGTGACGTAAGATAAATAAGAGCCAGCCCAAACTGAGCACATTGTGAGCAGTGCACCTGCTCTTAAGAAGTTCCAAGGGCTGGCCCGGTGGCGCAAGTGGTTGAGTGCGCATGCTCTGCTGCGGCGGCCCGGGGTTCGCTGGTTCGGATCCCGGGCGCACACCGACACACCACTTGTCAAGCCATGCTGTGGCAGCGTCCCATATAGAGTGGAAGAAGATGGGCACGGATGTTAGCCCAGGGCCAGTCTTCTTCAGCGAAAAAAAAGAGGAGGATTGGCAGATGTTAGCACAGGGCTGATCTCCTCTTAAAAAAAAGATGTTCCAGACCCTGACCTCTGCTGCAAAATGAAAGAGGATTTGAAAAGCTGAAACGAAAGAAGAAGAAGACATTAGAAAGAACAGGGAAAAGAAAAAGTCTGTGTTGGTAGCTAATTTCAAAATCATGGATTGCCTTCTCTTAACTCTATGAACTTTATTGATCTGAATTTGAACCAATAAAATTTTAAACGGATAATTATGAAGAATAGTGACCCTTAAGTTTCTTTAACATGCATCTTTTCATTGCCAATTTATATACAATGATCAGCTGAACAGAAATCTCACATTGCATATTACATTTACAATTATAACATCCAAACCGATTTTCTAAAGAGAGATATTGTCAGAGGATAAAAGAAATTGTCACTGGACATAATGAATTCATATAATTTGCTTTTGCTATTTCAACATCCATTTTTCTACCTTTGAGAACTAAAGAGGCCTATTAATCTATTAGAGAATAGATGCATTGTTAAGTTCACCTCTCCAGTTGTTTATCTGCTTCCAAAGTTTTGATTAAGCACCATCAGTGAAAATGAAATTTCATTTTATCGTTTCAGTGTTTCCTTTGTCCTTGCCTCTAACAGTCTTGTAATGGATCTTGCCTCTCGTTTTTTCCAATTATGCCCATAATGCTAATGCCTTTAGGCATCAAATGTCCTGTGAATCTTTTTTGACCCACCTCTTCAGGCAATCATTACAACTTTCAGCTTCTATTACTGTACTCCATTTGTTAGAGCTGATCATACTTGGCCTTTGGTTGTAAGATGCTGCTTAACTCTATTTTCCTTTCAGGGACTATCATTCATGCCTGACCACTTATTCCTTTGGTTCACAGAATATAATCTAATCAATTGGCATTACTATGCTTGAAATTATCATCCTGCACCTAGTCTTTCCCTCAACTATACAGTAATACATTCCCAGGAGATGCATGCTTGCTATCATTAGGTTTTTTGTTGGTTTTATTTGCATAAAGTTAATTCTTCTACATATTTTTATTTGTAACAAAAATGATATGTATTAATACAAGAGTAATTGATAATTTTAATGTACGATATTCATTAAAAGCAAGATCATTTCTTCTATTCAATTGAATAATTTAAAAAAGTGTATGGATAGAAGAAATAAATAATTTTAAAAGAGTAAATTAGGGCTGGCCTGCTGGCGTAGTGGTTAAGTTTGAATGCTCCTCTTTGGTGGCCCAGGGTTCAAGAGTTCGGATCCCGGGAGCAGATCTACACACCGCTCATCAAGCCATGCTGTGGAGCATCCCACATACAAAGTAGAGGAAGATTGGCAACAGATGTTAGCTCAGGGCCACTCTTCCTCACCAAACAGAAAGTGTAATTATCTGTAAGTGGGGAATAAATAATTCCAATTTGTGTGTGTGTGTGTGTGTGTGTGTGAGGAAGATTAGCCTTGAGCTAACATCCGAGGCCAATCCTCCTTTTTGCTGAGGAAGATTGGCCCCCGGCTAACATCTTTGCCAGTCTTCCTCTACTTTATATGGGATGCTGCCACAGCATGGCTTGACAAGCAGTGCATGGGTGAGCACCCGGGATCCAAAGCTGCGAACCCCAGGCCGCAGAAGTGGATGGCGTGCACTTAACGCTACACCACCAGGCCGGCCCCCGCCAATTTTTTTGAAGTTAGGAAGCATGGCTTATATTTCATAGACGTTTTAGGCGATATTTTATTGACATTCTGACATGTCTTAAAACTTCTCTGGATGTTATTTTTTGGTCTTTGCTTATCTGTATCCTTCTCTCTATTTATTGCTTCTCTGTCCTCTTTCTGCCTTATGCTTTCTTTACAGACTCATTCCTACCATGGCCCACTAGGCTTCTGATGAAAAGTTCTTCACCATAAACAGCACGTCTCAGTTTACCACTTAATCTACCCTATAAGCATTCAGTACTCTACTCTTCCTGAAGCTTCTCCCAAAGCAAAGACTATCTACTAGTCAAATGCATTCTTACATCCCTGTAACTCTCTCTGTCTAATTGTGTCATTCAGGAAGATCATTGACCCTTTCAAAGGACCAATTTCTTCAGGATAACAACAAAGCCAGAACTTGTGTGTTATTTCTTACAAAATAAATTTTCCTCTAAGAAGTGGAGCATGAATTTGTCTAAAGTAAAACTATGATGAAATTATGGAGAGAGTAATGCCTCCTATGGACTTGTTCAAGCAAAGTTTTTAATGTTCTGTGAGAGAAAGGGTGCAATTCTATTAAAGGGAATAATCTCATGTTTCTATCCTGTCAGAATCCATCCATAGCCTCAATTTCCATGGCTGCCATCATATCTTAAACCTGGTTTAATTTCCGCCCAGTTTTCCCAATGACTCATTTTATTTATAAAAATAAGTCCTCCTAGATGGAATGCATCAAAAGATAAAAGGTCAAGCTAGGGTCAAAGGGTGGTAACAGGGTGGAGGGAGAGTAGCAGTCGTTCAAGTTCAAACTCTTGGCTGTTTAGCAGCACATCACAAGTTTTATATCTGTTCCTGTGTGTGTGTGTGTGTGTGTGTGTGTGTATTTTCTTACATTTTAACCATAATGTAAACATACCAACCATAAGGTACTATATTCAGATTGTTGGGTTGAATTTTTCTCATTATTTTTATATGTATTTTCCCTTTAGGGCATTTACTTTGTATCTAGTACAGGTTTAATACTAATTTGTCACCTTGTTACCATGGATTAACATTTTCTGTGTTTTCTAACAGGAAGTGATAAGACATTAAAAAGGTACTTAGAGTCTACATAGAGAGGTACTAGATAACATTTTGTCTTTTGAGGACTGTTCAGGTCACCTAAGACTGGATTTAAGAGTGGTAGTAGCATCAACTAACACAGAGTGCTTACTTTGTGCCAGGCATGCTCTAAGCACTTTACACATATTGACTAGTTTAACCCTTAAAATAGAACTTTATGAGTGAGATGCTCTTTTTGGCTCCATTTTCATGTGAGAAAATTGAGACACAAAGGTGTTAAGTACATTTTCCAAGGTTCCAGCTAGTCAATGAGGGAGTCGGGGTGAATAAATGTTTCTATAATGAATGTTTTCCGGAATCCTTAACAAGTAATGAGATTCTAAAATGTGGATTATTCATTTTTTTTCTAAATGGTTACTAGTAGATACCATAAATAAGTTCTCTAAAGAGGGACTAAAGAAGGTATAATCTTATATAAAAGCAATTTGACAAAAAAAGGTACTGTATATAGAAACTAGGAAGAACTTACAAAGTGGTACCTGACAAAATTCACGTTGACAAGACCTAGTTTACAATAAGAACTCTAAATGGCCCTCGAATAGATTAGTTTATATGTATTTTCTTGTGCACACAAATAAAGGATGTAACTCTAGAGTTCTAAGTATGCCTAAGTCTATAATTTTAGACTCTCAATATTAATAAATGGACTACCCAGATGCTAGTGAATCCTTCTTGAATATTGTGCTTCAAACTTGTAACCTATATAACTAGTATTGTGAAATATTTAATTGAAGAATTACCAACCTATGATATATGAACATAAACTGTATTTTTATAAAAAACAATGTTTTCCGCCCCTCGGCTCACCCCTGCCCAAATTATTTCTCTTCATAGTATCTTCAAAGACACTGAAGATATTATAACTGATTATATTTTAATCTCTACACGGGGTTTACAAAACTCAGAGGCCAGTTGTGATCTTCAGCTAACTAAAGCTACACAATAGCTTATATAGCTTACATATTTGTATAAGTCATGATTATGGAAGTATTATTTACATACAGTAAAATTTATCCTTTTTAGCTATATATTCCAATGATTTTTGTCGAACGTATGAAGTCATGAAAATCTACTACAATTAAGATATCAAATATTTTCATCTGCCCCTAGAGTTCTTTTTTTGCCTTTCTGTAGTCCATCCTCTTGCTCCACTCCCGGCCTTCGGCAGCCACTCATCTGATTTCTGTCACCGGTTTGCCTTTTCAACAATGTCATGAAAATGGAAGCATACCATAGGTAACGTTTTGTGTCTGGCTACTTTCACTTAACATAATGCTTTTGAGGTTCATCCATGTTATTGCATGCATCAATAGTTTGTCCCTTTTCATTTCTGAGTAGAATTTTATTGTACAGAATCTAGCTTAATTTTGCTAATGAAATTATTTTTTGCTTCGTCTGTTTTCCCCCTTCTCCTTGGCTTCTTCTCTGCTTTGTCATTTAACTTTTTTGTATCATATCTATCTTTGCAAATGACCTTGAAGTATTTTTGATGCAAGGCAAAGCAGAGATAGTTGGATAATAGAGGGATACATTAGACCTTATAGTAAAATTGAGCTTGTAACAAGCATTTGTAGCAAAATGAATAAAAACTGAGTGGATTAAGTTATCATATGACCTTAGGCATGTTACTTAACATCTCTATGCCTCACTTTCCTCATTTGGAAAAGGAGGATAATAATTATGCCTACGTATTTAGAGACTGCTACTGGTTTTTCTCAATATCCTTTGTCCTCTTCTCCCGTTTTGATAGAGCCTCCTAATTTTAGTCAGTTAAATGACCTCCCATAATGCAGATTGTATTTCCCAGCTCTGTTGCTGCTACATTCGTCCATGTGACTATTTTCTGACCAATGAAATATGAGAAGTATCATATATCAGCTTCCCGGTGCGTGAGTCTTTGGCATCGTACCCTTCCTAGACCACCTGCCCAGGTATTTCCTTAAAAGAGAAATAAATTTCCACATCGTAAAAGCCTGTTATTTTTTTCTTTCTGTCACTCACCACTGAACTTAATTCTAACATGACACCTCATTAGAGTTGTGACTACTGAGGAAAATGATTCATATAAAGTATAGAAGAATGGTGGAAATACCATAAGACCTTAATAAATGCCCGCTGTTATTATCAGTGGACCTAGAAAAATTAATAAAATATAGAAGACTACTTTAATGTTCTCTTTAATGTCCAAATATTTTGAACATTATAGCAAATGTAATTCTACATTTTAAAATTCTTATTTTTAGAATTAGCTTTACACAGGAGAAATAATTTATAGCGCTTTTCATTTTTTTTGTTTGTTTTTTGTTTTGCTGAGGAAGAGTCAACCTGAGCTAACATCTGCTGCCAATCTTCCTCTTTTTGTATATGAGGTGGCATCACAGCATGGCCACTGACAGACGAGAGCTATAGATCTGCGCCTGGGAACTGAACCCAGGCTGCCAAAGTGGAGCACGCCAAGCTTAACCACTAGGCCACTGGGGCTGGCCCTATAGTGCTTCTTTACTCATATGTGGCTGAAGTGGATATTAGGTTGGTTTACCTGCTAACATATTAAGCCCCGAATAAGCTAGTTTAAGGATATGCCAGCTGCATGATATTGGCAAAGAATCTAATATCTCAGCCTCAGTTTCCTGATGAATAGACAATTCTGATTTTGCAAGGTTGCTGTTAGAAATTATACAAATATAAAATATAAATATAAATATATATGTATAGTAGACTCAGTAGATGGTAGTTAATCTTGTTGCTATGGATTAATTTATCTGATATATTTTTAAAAATGATAGTTAATCAGGGAAAATTTTAATAACAGTCCAGAATGAAGAGGATACATTGAGAAGCACTGGGGAAGAGGTAACAATGACAATAAAAGTATATAAAAATGATATTAAGGACTGCTTTTATTGTTCCAAAATTATATTTTGACTAAGCTCTTGCTGTGAATACTGATTGCATATTTTCATTTTGTTTTGAGATTTTTGGAGAAAGAAGCAAAAATAAACATAGGAGAATTTTCAGCTTGTTTGCCTTTGTTGTTAATTTGAGCCCAGCAATAATTGATCACCTTAACATTTATAATGGAACATGTTCTGGAGCTTTTGATTGAGCATGTGATTCCATGAGTTCATAATTTTTTTTTAAATATTTTTTAAAATTTAGCTTTCTGTTTTTCTTTAGTGCCCATAATAGTGCCAAGCTATTGATTATTTTAAAATAGTAGAAAAATATGTTTTTTATCTAAAAAAATTGCATAAATTATTCTCCTAAAATTTCTTCAAGATATTCTGCATATTATCCAAAATAAGAGACTCATTGCTCCAAGAAAAAATACTAATAGAATTTTGAAAAGAAATTCTGTATGAGGTTATTGGCATCCTGAAAGGACTCTTTCCAAATGTATTCATAAGTACATTTTCTTGACATTTTAAAGCTGATAACCCCCATTCCGTTCACAAAATACTGCCAATACTCAAATGTGTGGATATTTTTTATCCTGCTTTACATTTGTTTGCCTTATGGTAATTACTATGTTCACATGATAGTACTTCATTTAATTTTCTCCCTTTCCCAGTTAATCTTCAAGTATACAAATCCTCCACTACATCCCTCTTCCCAGCCTCGATTTTAAATTAATCTAGGTGGGGTGTCTGAGTAGATTTTTTTCCCCCAGGTCTAAATTTAAAAGTCATAAGTGAAGTAACAATTTCCAAAAAAGCACCATGTAAATTACTTTAAGATTTAAAAAAGAAAAAAAAATGAAGTCTCTGAAAAATGGAGCTTATTACCAGTGGAGGGGGGTCAGCGGATGAGGGAGAGGGAGATTGAAGAATATCTCTGAAAATAGCCAAAGCTATTTTTGCTTGAACATACCTTCTGAATAAGAAACAAAAACTGACCTATATTGTAATAAGAGGAATTTGGGTTTTTTATAAGGAAAAGGGAAAGTAATACTAGAAATGGGTTTCCGTGATGCTCTTGGAATCCAATTCCATGGAGCTCTTCAGAAATAAGGTAGATATCTCTTTGCTTAGGAAGGTTTAGGTTCTTATCCTTCCTGGAGTCATAAGTGTAGACTTACAGATCCCTATTGTACCATTTTGCTCTTGTGATTCTGAAATCCTCATTAACATTACTTTCAAGCTAAGCTTATTTATGTCTACTGGGACCCATAGAAAGTGATTATCTCCTTGTAGCGGAGCTATTCCTTCCCAAGCACATGTGTTCATGATCTGAGAGCAAGGTTAGGATTTGGAAGCTGGTGAGGAATAAAGAACACCAAGTTTAATGGCTCAGGTTGTCCTATGTAAATCTTACCCAGTTTGAGAGCACCTATCATTTGAATAGTGCAGAAAACATTTTCCTCTAAGCAGTATTTTTTTCTTCCTATTGAAACCATTAAGTTGTTGGTCTGTGCCTATAAGGCTGTGTATCAAGATATGGGAGGAATTGTATGTGACAAACTTAAAAATTTTTTTTTCTAAATCATGACGTTGCCGACACTGTGATACTGATTTAGGTTCTGGCCTCCAGAACTATGAAAGAATACACTTCTGTTGTACTAAGTCACCCCATAAGCACAGTAGCCGTAAGAAACTAATACGGAGTTTATACAGTAATATCACAGGCAATTACATGAGCTGTGTTTACTCAATAAGACATTCCACCAATCTTCGATTCCTTTCAGAATATATATCTGCCTATTAAAAAACAAAAACAAAAACTGGCTTACTCAGTCTAAGGGTCATCATTACTCTTGATACTTTTGTGTGTGTGTGTGTGTGTGTGTGAGGAAGATTAGCCCTGAGCTAACATCCGATGCCAATCCTCCTCTTTTTGCTGAGGAAGATTGGCCCTGGGCTAACATCCGTGCCTATCTTTCTCTACTTTATATGTGGGACACCTGCCACAGCACAGCTTTACAAGCGGTGCGTCAGTCTGCGCCCGGAATCAGAACCATGAACCCCAGGCCGCCGAAGTGGAGCGTGTGAAATTAACCACTATGCCATCGGGCAGGCCCTACTCTCGATACTTTTCACAAAGCCAGTCTTTAGCAAGAAACTGTCTTTCTTCTCAAATCCACAAAAGTTTCAGTTATAAGGAAATACATATTACAGTAATGGTAAGATAATGGTTTAAGTTGTTTTATAAATCTTGCTTCTAGTGTTCATTTTGTTACTTCAAAATAATTCATAATAACTCAACAAACAACTGTGATTAGCTAACCACCACCATCAGCACTGTGGACACACAATTTAGTGTATCTTGGTTGACTTGCACTTTGATATTTCTTCTAGAAACCAATTACAAGAAAGAATTTAAATAGTCTCGAGGAAGTCAAGTACAGCAGAAAAGAAAAATAAGCGAGCAGTCATAGAACAATGTGATACATGCTACGGCAGCTGTACCTAAAAAATGCTGTTGGAACACTGAAGAACACTGAGGAAGACATTAAGAGCCTGGGGAAATCAGAGAAGGACTCGAAGAGGAAGTGGCATTGGAGGTGGAACGGGACGGGTGACTAAGCCTCCCTCAGGTCTAGGATATCCTGATGGACATTCCAGGGAGAGAGAGTACCATGGACAGGGTACAGGGGTATGTGACAGCTCAGGTCGTGGGGGGAATTGTTTTCTATTCTTAGAAAACTAGATCTTAGAGTGTGTGACTGGAGTGTAAGGAGGATTAGAAGTTGCAGATCTTTGTTTCACTGAGCTCAATTACCTTTATGATTCTTTCCTTCAATTTTTAAATGTATAAAATAGCATTTGCAGCTGTAGTGGTAGTCATTAATACTTAAAATGATCTCGATTGTATCCAAAGTCTTATAATAATTGTTTAGTTAGAAATAACAGTAAGAGAATATATATTCTCTTTGTTATTAAGACAATATTTTCTGATATTAAGAGATTTATGAAAGAGTAGTCATTGGATAAAAAGTACATTTTAATTTACCCCTGGGCTTTTCTTTTTCTCTCAGTTCCCAAAATGAGTGAAATATCTCCCACCCACAAATGAGCATAGCTTGTGAAAAACAGTCACATAAATCTTCAACCTGATGTTATTAATAATCTGAGTTCTAAATTTTCTTAAAATTTCTGGGACTCAAGGAATTGAGAGGCCAATTATTATTCAAATGGTTCAATCTACTTTGACATATTTCTCCAACATGGGTCCTCACTCAACTTGTCTTTGTCAACTAAATAAAGGAATCTCACGCTATGTTATTGCTTTTTCCTATTCCCAGTGATGAAAGGGAGCTGGTTCCTTATTAAATCAGCATTTCTTCAGAGCCTACTCAGTGACGGGAGGCTGGCCATGGCTAAGCCTCATGCCCTCTGCATTACTGGACAGTCTCCTTCCTCTGCCTCTAGATTCCTAAACCTCACTCTGTGCTCCATACTACACCCTGAGTGGTTTTTCTAAAGTGCTGATCTGAAAATCGCTTTGATTTTTCTCATCTGTTAGTAGCTTCTCGTTATACTCAGAACCAAACTCTTTAACATAATTGCCATTGCTCTTCAGTTTCTAGAATCCTCTTTATTTTCCCTGCCTCCATTGTGTGATCCTCCTCACAGCAAACGTTCCCTTCCTCTCTCTTCCATGTTCTCTTTTGCTCCTGGGCCTTTGTGCGTGTTCTGCTGTTCCCTAACTCAGAAGACTTCTGCTTCCATTCTCTCATTTTTTACCTAATGAACTCCTATTCATTTTGGAGTCCCAGTTTATATTTTACTTTTCTAGAAGGAATTTCTGGAAGTTGCCCTCTAGGGAGATACTCCTGCTGTATATTCCTATAATGCCCTATAATTGCCCCTTCTTAAATATTTTTTATAGCAGTTGCCTCTTTGCTTGCCTTTCTTCCGCACTGCTTTCTATGAGGGCAGGATTCATATTTGCTCTGTTGCTTGTTGTGGAAGATTGCAAAACGTGCTACAAATTTCTTCCATGCTCACCCTTTCTCAAAATGGCGGTATACCTCCTAGCTTGGAGAAGCGAAATCTATTTCTCCACCCCATTGAATCTGGGCTGGACTTATGACTTGATTTAACTTATAAAGTGCTGCAGAGATTGTAGCCATAAATCTCATGAGATATTACAGCATCCAATCGTGACTCTTTCTACCCTGAGACCCCTATGTAAAGAAACCTGGCATAACTTCCTTGAGGATGAAAAAGTTATGGAGAGAGAGAGTCAGCCAATGCAAACTCCATATATATGTGGATGAGAATATGAATGAGACCCTCTAAGACTATCCAGCCACATTCTAGCTGCCAGATAATAGCAGCAGCCTGAGGGACCCCAGGCAAGACCAGTTCAAACTGCTGAACCATAGATAAGTAAACACAATTATTGCTGTTTTAAGCCTCTAAGTTGTGGGTTGCTCGTTTTGCAGCAATAGATAACTGATACAATTGTTGCATTCAGAGTGCCTGTCATGATTTCCTGGCATATGGCAGTATAAAAATTAATCAACTTTCTGTCTACCTCTGATGAACTTTCTATTTTCATTCTCTGAATAATCATAGCCTGCAATGCCAATGGCGTTGTACCTATTGAGATATATTCTTTCCAAAATCAGCTGTATTATTCCCAAATTTGTGAATGACAGTTTTACTTGTGAAAATATATAATTTCTCTAAATAAATAAAATTTAAAAATGTGGGCATGAAAGAACTAGTTATTTCAAAGAAAACTAAGTTGAATGATTTGGCAAGTAGAAAAAAAAGATAAAATGTTTAAAAAATTCTATAAGTTAGTTGTGGGCATGACAACTACAAAGGATTGGGGGAAAACCCCCCAAATTATGAATCTACATTCAGATTACTTTACAAGTGATGTGTTACTCCTCTTTAAACAGGAACTCTGAGAAGACACATTATGGGTGGTGTCTATGTAAGAACAACTCAGAAGCCTTATTCAAATGAACTCTTGGACTTTCATCAAAAGATTCTGAAGTAAATGTAGATGTATAGACTTTAAAATTTTTAAAACAAAATGTTTAAATTATGCTAGTATTATGCTTTTATGAGTTCTACTTTAGTACAATTTTCCAATTAATCAATTGATTACAATTACAATCACGTCATCTAAGATATTTGATTTACTCAATACATATTCATAAAATGAATGAATATAAGTAAAGAGAATCCAGAAGAAAAAGGTTAAATAACTTTCCTTGTTGGGACAAACTGCATAAAGGAAGGAACTTGAGCAGAAAATGCCATGGGATTCCCAAATACTGGTTAATAACTTTGGGTAACAGGGATAGAGAAGATGAAGAGAAATGGAGTAGCGAAGTGTTGCCAGGAAGATGTATTGGAGCTGTACTGAAGGATCTCTCAATAACAAACTAAGGAGTTTGATATTGATTCCATAAAAAACGAAAACATTTGCTGATTTTTGGAAAAAAGACTAAAATGACCCAACCGCATTTCAGGAAGATAATTCTAGCCATATTGTAAAGTACAAATAGGAGAACCAAGAGAGATCACTTGGGAAACTTTTGCCCTAATACAAATGAGAAGTGATGATGTCCTGGGGTCATCTACAAATTACTGTTTCCACGAGTGCGGCAGAATGACCCATGAAAGTGGAGGTACATCTTTCTAAAGCAGAGGACCTCACTCTCACCCCCAAAGTGCAGGAGGGAAAGGAGCTTCAATATTGGAGAGAAGTGTAACAGCTGCCTTTATCTTTGGGAAATTGATGTTAGTGACCAAGCGGAATCAGAGACTCACTACAAGTCAACACCAGAAGGGATTTGAGGGATCAAGCCCAGGATTCTCGTTTTACTTTTTTGGTAAGAGGTCTTTGTGCAAATGCCTAATTGATATTTTAGAATCTCCCAATGGAATACAAAATTAGGATCCTAAAGATATCACGCAATGGTCAGAAAATTTAGTAATATTGGTTAAATCTGAATCCTTGATAAACTACATAGAAACCAAAAGCTGTGATATATTACTGGATCAAAAGAAGAGTGATAGAACTGACTCATCTCTTCAACGAGTGTATATATATGTGTGTATATACAGATCTTTGTCTCGATCTAGATCTATATAGTCTCTTATTCCATACATAGTGCTGTGTTGGATGCTATGAGAGAGAGCAAGATGTAGAAAATACACCATCTTCCACTGTGAAAGAAAGATAAAAAATCATGCAATCAAATTAATAACAATTTTTAAATGAGCAATTTTGGTTTATTCACAAGAAGAAAATTATACAAGTTGAATCAAACATATTAGAATTTTCCTTGTATTAGTGACTAAAAAAGCAGAATATCTTTTCTCTCCTGATATGAGATGGGGATTTTAGGACTGTTAGCACCCTCAGAGACATTAATAATGGAGATTCTTAAATATAGCAAGAAGTCGGTGGGTTTTCTAATTATGGAGTTATTTAAGATGGATGTCAACAGCTTAGATTTTTCTTGAGCAGTAGTCTTCCCCAGATATCAAAATAATCTGAAAAGTCAATTGCCTGTATCTTGTGACAATAGGCTGGGTACTGTCATACAGACAAATGATTTGCACATTTGAGGATACCATTTTGAGTAGTGTACTTAATGTTCCACACTTCAGTGATTCCCGATACTGCGTTTTTATAGCATTTAGTGATTTTATTTTTTCTACCAATGTTATTTATGAACCAAAAACCTATCTTGGCAAGGCTAAGTCATTTTAAAAACCTCACTGGAAACGGTTCAGTGTTAATTTCGTTTAGGCGAGGATTCGTAAAAGATGATAAATGCATTGTGATATAATAACCGCATCCTTTCATCTATCATAGTGTTAAATCAAATTGCAAGTGTTGCATTAATGTGATAAAATGCTTTCTGCTTACTTTTTCTTTTAGTCAGTTAAGAACTCAGATCAAATGAGAAAATTGAGCCTGAGTAAACAAGATTGCAAAATGGTTTAATCTATAGACCAATAAATTAAAAGCAAAGAATTGATCATATATCTTTGAAGTCCCCAATTATGCAGAGAATCCTAATTCTACCTTGCATATAGGTCAACAGTGGGAGAATAATTGACTCTCAGGCTGAATTTAGTTGTGTTGAATTTCTCTGATAGTCTGGATTGTGTTGAAAAGTTGGTTGAGGTTTGAGTTCCTCCCTCCCACACCCCTCTCACTAAGAGGGGCAATTCTTTACTTCCAGCACAACTGTCTCCTACCCTTGTACATGGTCTGGTGTACAAATGGAATGGTTATTACTACCATGAAAACCTAAGCCATTCACTTGGGGAAGTAATGTTCAAGTACTGGCAATTAAAAGGATCGAGTAGAAATTCATCTGGAAATTTTCAGCCTTTGTGCTGAAGCTGTTTTATTAAACACTTGCCTCCCCACAGGGAACAGACGTGGCAGGTTTTATTACCTACTATGGCATCATATTCAGATACAATGTTCTGGTGCTTCACAGGAAATTAGTTAGGTCATAACCCACATGTGCAGATTCCGTGAGCAGCAACAACAACAAAGAAAGAAAACTCTTGGTTCTACAGTGAATTCGTCTTAAAATATTAATTATAATCTGCAATGCAGATATAAAAAAATGATAACTGACATTTAAAAAGCACAAGTTCTAGAGTCAAATTAACCTGTGTTCTAACTGTTGTCTTGAAGATATTAGCCATATACCCTTAGGCAAGTTATCAAATCACCCTGAGGTGTTTGTAAAACTCGAATAACAACCATTCCATAAGGCTTATATGAGGATTAACTGAGATAATCAATATATATAAAATTCCTAACATACAGCTCACCACAAAGGAGGGAAGATGCAAATGCTAATTCTCTTTGCCTCTCCCTTTTCCTTCAGAAGGAGTCACAAGACTCCTCAAAGCGGAAAGTAAATTTCCCACTGTAACGGAAGATTATGTATTATTCCAAGCTGGTAAATATCATTAAAGTTATTGCTTCACAGGTTCAATCGTTTTTGTTTTCTTCTTTTGGTCTGAAGTATATCCTGACAATTGAAAATCATCTTGTGTACTCTTTCATTAAGTGTAGTAAATCAGAGTTCACACACAGCTAGGACCTCACATAGAAAACATCCTCAAATTCTGTAAAGATTAACAGTGAGATCATCTTTAATGCTGTTCTGGTAATAGTGTTACAAAAGAGCTAGTAGAGATAAAAAATGAAATCTTTTACCACTCTCAATCTGTTTGAATAGCACTTATCTCCTTATCTTAGGAAATATGGTCTCTGCTTTTATACACAGTCTTAAAGGTTATGAATGAGGCAACCCGTTTCACAATTACTACTGTGGTTATAGAACTTTATTATATGCACTTTAATTCTCACCGCCCTTCAGGTGTGATATATTGAAAGAACTGAAAAGAGCTATCTCAAATTACAAAGTATCTACTCATGTCAAATAGGATGCCAAGGGTCTCACGTGCATTCTTGTATTTGATTCTCAGAAAACCTCAGATTTATCACTTTGACAAACTAGAGAAATTCCTGGCCTTGCCCCCATACATCAGTTCTTTTATAAACCTGAAGAGAACAAAGAGAATGGGGAGAGAAACTGAGAGCATTCACTAGGGAAAGAGGTGGGCCTAATTCTACCACACAACCCAGTCCCTTTTATTTAAGTACTGAGTTACTATCAAAGTTTAGCAAACACTTACCAGCATACACTATATTCTCTGTGCACTGTGCTAGGGGCTGGGGATTCACACACAAATGCATCCTAATTCCTGTCTTAGAGTTCTAGTGTCTAGGTTAGTGGATCTAACTATGATTTCTTTTTCCTTGAAAGCAGTGAATCATCTCATTATTAAAAGGTTTTGGAATCATTCTTATCCTACCTTATGATTCTTTCCTTAAATAATAAAATAGTATCTTTAGTTCTAAGGAAGGTTTGAAAGTGATGTACGCTATGAATGTGACTAGATGTATTAAACTGCTTAAAGTGTGAATTTAAAATATTCGAAGGTACTCCGAATTATTACATGTGAGTGAAAAATGATTATATTTCCTTGTGAACACTCAGTGGGAGCACAATTATAATAACTTCCCCTTTGCTGTTTACAATTTATCTACTTTTTAATATGCATGTGCATTTCATTGTTTGCTTATGAGTTTATTTATAATAAAACAAGGCTTTGGTTTTCTTGGAGCTTTTTCTCTGACATTTTCTTTTTTCTTAAAAAATAACTTTACAATTGTTCCCTGTGCCCTCTCCTTGTCTCCTTCACTTTCTCTTTCATTTTTCATCTCTCCTCTCTACCTTTTGTCCTTTCATACCGGACCCGGATGCTGACTAGCTCTGAGTCCTTGAGGAAAGGCCTAGAAACAAATGAACAAACTAAAACAGCTGCGACAACATTTCCTTTGCTCATATTGACTCTCTCTCTTTTAAATAATTCCTAATCCTGATTTAGTGATTTTATCTTAAACACTAGGTAGAAGGATACATTCTTAAAACAGTAACAGTTTCTGAAGTTACTCACCACTTTGATCATTCAGAGATGGGCAATCCTCATCTTCTCTCTTCTTTTTTTTCACTTAAATACTTGAGTTGCACAAAGGATTATAGGTATGAATTGATCATAATCCTAGTTCCTGAGACATTGTCATCATCTGTCCATGCAAGACAATTCTTGTCATTCCTGTTGTTTGTTTGCTTTTCCTCTTCCCTTATCTTCACTTATTCTCAATCTCAGTCCTCATAGGTACAGTATCCACTCTAATGTATTTAGTATATCTCCTCTCTGTTCAGGGATGATGACATGTTTATTGTTTTTAAAATAAGATGGAAACCATGAATTGAGCACTTACAGTGTGCTAGGATCTGACCTAAGAATTCGTCATAGTTGAAATCCATAACAGCACTAACAGGCAAATATTGTTATTATTATTTTTATCATCACCATCATTATTTCCATTTACCATTTTTGATATAGACACCAAGAAATTAAAAAACTTGACCAAGCTCAAAAGCTAATATATGGAAAATAGAGCATGTGAAATAGTTTGGTTGAGAGTCTGTTTAACCAGTTATGCTGTATTATCTAAGTGTTCTCTTCATATTTCATTACATGATAGCCCAAGGAATGGAACTGCTGGTTGGTACATACGTACTGTCATGGAGGTATTGCCAGATTGTTTCTAGAATGGCTGCACAAGTTTACATTCCCATTTGCAGTGCATGAGTCCTCACTATATTTATACCCAGAACTTAATATTTTTATACTTTGTATTTTTTGCCAAACTGATGTGTATAAAGTAGAAATAAATAGTTTTAATTTGCATTTATCTATTTTCTAGTGTGTTTGAGTATCTCTTCAAAATACATATTTGTCACTTTGGCTTCCCTTTCTGTGCAATTTTCTGTTAGTATTATTAAATATGTAAATAGATATATATCACTGCCAGGCATTTGGTATCTGTTGTCATTATTGTTATTATTATTGCTATATTTATCATATTTTCTATTTGATTTCCTATATTTTCCACAGGATTTAGAAAAGTCGCCAATCTCCCATACTTTTTAGACATTCCAAATATATTCTCTCAATCTTTCACCCATCCATTTATTGTTTTCTATGATGCCCATTGATTAAGAAATCCATAATTTTGATGCAGTAAATACATTTTTTTATTTTTAGTATTTATGATAGAGTCATATTTAAGAAAGCCTTCATACTTCACAGTTCCAATAATATTGTCATATATTATTTTCTATTATCATTGTAAGTTTTTCTTTCACATTTTAATATTTCATCCATTTGAAGTTGGATATATGGCATGAGTGGGATTTTTTTCTTCATATAGTAAAACAATTTTTATATATGGCATGAGTAGGATTTTTTCCTTCATATAGTAAAACAATTTTTCTGACGTTGTTTATTAAATAGCTCATCATTTTTGCATATATAGATTGTATGTTTCCAGGCCATCAGTTACGTTCCTCTCTTTGACAGTAACTGCAGGAGTACAATGCCATGTTAGTTACTATGGCCTTTTAATATGCTTTAGTATCTGGGAAGATCATTTTTCTCTATTTTTGTTCTTCTGTTTCATAACCATTTACCTACCCATAATCTTTCTTTATTTTTAAAAAAATTGATGGTGTTTATGAGGTTTCCTAAAAATTCCTGAGGTTTAGATTGGAATTGCATTAAATTTATATGTAAATTTAGGGAGAACTGAGCGACAATGCTAAATCATTTCATATATGAACACAGAATTTCTCTATATTTGGTGAGTATCTTTATGTCACTTAGACTTTTACACTTCCATATATGCAATTCTTATTCTTCATTAGGTTAATATCTTTAAAAAGATTTGTTGTAATTTCTCTTGGTACTGTAAATGGTATCTTACACTTTCTGGTTGTTAATTCTCATACAAAGAATGATATTGAGGTAAACAACCTCCTCTATTTAGCTATAATGACTAGGTGGTTATCTTGAATTGTCTATAGAAATAATTATATAGATTAATAAATGTTACAATTTTATTTCTTAGTTCCAAACTATATGATGCTTTTTTAAAATTTTTTCTTGACTTACACCCTAGGACCTCCAGTTCTGTACTCAACAGTAGTGATGACAGAGGACAATCCTTAAGCAGTTGTTGATTATCAAAAGAATCTCTCTAAAGTTTGGCCATTGAGTATGACATTTACTTAGCTTTTTTAGTAGTAATCTTTATCAAGTTAGAGAAGTTTAATTCTAACCCAATTTTCTAATTTTCTATTGAAATCTTGAATATACTTTAATTTCATAAAATCAATTTTTTTCTGCACAAATGAGATGATCAAGTGATATGTATCCTTTGACTCATTAATGTGAATATGCACATCTATAGATAATCTAAGGTTGAGTCATCCTTGCATTTCTAGGATAAAATATATCATTATAATGTAATTTTAAAGATACATTATTATATTCAATTAGTCGATTTTTCATTTAGAATTTTTATATCTCAGTTCGTAAATGAAATTGGTCTTTGATTTATTTCTCTACTTTATCTAGTTTTGGTGTCAATTTTATACGATATTCATTAAAAAATAAGTGCTTTTCCTCTTTCAAACTTCTGGAACAACTTAAGGTATTATCTTGAAGAGTTTGTTGGTATTTGTCAGTAAAATCATCTGGACAGAAATGTATCCATTTTGTCTACAGTTTCACATTTATTTGAGCTGATGGGGCTCAACCAGACTGACTAAGGGAAAGAAGAATACAAAAAGAGGTCAGAGAGGAAACAGAGGGAATCTTGAAGATCATGTGCGCGTTTTAAAAAATTATTACTTTAAGAACTTTCACTTATTTCTTCTTAACCTATTGTTCTTTTACCGTCTTTGTGCCTTATGTCTTTTTTCGCTTTAATTTTTCCTTTACCTGAAATAAAATATCTATCATAAATTTCATTTGATTAAAATATTTCCTGGTAATTTTAAAAGTGTCTTTTATTTTCAAATGTTCTATATCTTTTTTTTTTTACTTAAATGTGTATATTATAGACAATGTATTGTTCAATCATGATTTGGTCTTCAAAAGTTAATTGGAAAGTCTCTATCTTCTAATTAGTGAATTTAGTCTCTTAATATTTAATTATTATCATATGTTATTTCTGATATTCTACTTTGTATTTTCTATATTTATTATACTTTTTTCTTTTTACCATTTTACTTTCAATTGGATATCCTAAACTATCAAATTTGCTTTTAGAGCTTGAACTAAAACTTATGCTTGTTTTTCCATTTATACCCTAAATAATTGATAATAACATCTTCTAGTCATCTGTATAATTCTTGAAGACTGTGGGCTCTGCAGCCATAGTGCATTTTGAAAAGTACCTCGTATGCAGTAATCCCACAATAAATGTAAGCTATTATTATTATATTCCAAGCAAAGTAAGAATCTTAATATGCTCTTACCTCCCTGTCTAACTTCTCTTCCTCAAAATACCCGTCCTCGTGCAATATGCTCATACCATGTTTGTATAATTTGAGATGTTGATCCTTGATCTTTAGGGATATATTTTATTGTTAGTCTTGCTCATTTAGACAATAGCAAACTTACTAACACCTTTATTCACCTTACTTCCCATATCTCATTGTTACCTTTTGGATTTATTCTTCTTGATGCTGGCAGTATCTTCCAAGAGTTATTTCAAAAAGATCTCTGTTGTGTTTGCCTTCTAAAACATTTTATACCAGAGTACATCTATGTTTTGGCCTCAAATTTAATTATTTTTCAGCTGAAAATAAACCTCCAACTCAGTTCTTTACCTTCAACACAGAAAATATTGTTTTCTAGTCTTCTTGTATCCACTGTTGTTGTTGATATGCATGATGCCTAACTTTTATTATTTTTTAGATGATCTGCGTTTACTTTTTGAAAGCTATTATAACAAAATTTGGTTTGATATTTAAAATTTTAACCATAATATACCTAGAAATGTATTTTCTAAAAATTTCATTTATTTGATAGCCTATGAATGATAGCCATAATTTTATACATTTCTCTCATTCTAGAAAATTTTTATTCCTTAATTCTGTATTTCCTCATCTCTATTTCTCATTTTGAGACTAATAAGAAACAGTTATTTACATTTGTACTTTTCTTATCCATATATCTTATCTCTACCGGGGCATTTTGTACCGTGGGGACATTTGGAAATGTCTGAAGATTTTTTGTTGTCACAACTTGAGGGGAACATCTGGCGTCTAGTGTGTAGGGACCAGGGATGTTGCTAAACATCCTGTAGTGCACAAGAAAGCACTCCACAACTACAACAAAGATTTTCCGGCCAAATGCAAACAGCTCTGAGGTTGAGAAACTCTGATATATCTTAAATTTTCACTTATTATTACCATCTTTTGATTTCATTCTGTGAGACATCTACAATTTGATCTTCTAACTTAGTTTGTTTTTAGACTAAGTGCATCCTACTGCCCTATCCATCTATTTAAATCTGTTATTTCATCAATTACATTTTTCATATCCAGTTTTCTCTTTTATCTCCCTGAAAGCATTTATTGTGCCTTTAACAATTTTATTCTGCCCTACTAATTTGGGCCCTTCTAGTGTACATTTTTTTTTTCTTTTTTATTTAACCAAAGTACTCACACGCCTCAGATGCTTCACATTTCTTTCCTGTCATTCTATCTTTTATTCCCTTAAGAATATCAGATGCCTGGCCTAGCAGCGGTCAGGAAAGGCAGGAGAGGGACAAAATCTGGGGCCCCAGCTTTCATTTCTTCAAATGAGTGTGGGTGCTTTGGGGTTCCTCTAGCCGTCTGTTGTTGACACAGTTCTTCCTTGTGCCCCACCCAGACTCCAAAGCAAGTGTCTCTTACACTTTGGAAGCTCACAATATCTCCATCCCAGGCACTCATCTGGTGGCCAGCCAGTCTTTACTATAATTGCTCACTCATGGAGTCAAGGGCAAAATAGGGAAAATACGAGAGGGAACACTTAGGGTCTGGACAGCCCCATGACAGCCAGAGGGGGAGAAATGATCCACTAAGAGAGGAAAGAAAAAGACCTCTAGAAACTAGAAACCAGAGAGCTCTTCTCCAGTTCAGCTTATACTAGCCACCTAGCTCTGCTTCTTTCCCATTTTTATTTGCAATATGACGTATCTGGTACCTTAGATATAAGAGAGATAATAATTTTATTAAGCATAAAAGGAACTGGGTACTAGATAACAACTACTTTCAAAATGTTCAAAAAGTAGATCTAGTGGCTACTTTTGAGGCAGTATTTAAGTTTGACCCTCAGTACAACAGGCAGAGCTAATGGAAGAAAGAATCATAGTCAGCAAGGTTACACCACAATCTAAAAAAAGTTGACAATCAGTTACTAGGTCCTGTTAATTCTTACCTTTAAAATATATCTCCAATCTATTTACATATTTCCATTCCATTGTCATTAGCCTAATTTAGGTCACTCTCGTATTTTACCTGAAGCATGGGATAGCTTCCTAACTCATCTTTTTTCCTCTGGTCTTCCTGTCGTCTCTACCTACCCATTTGTTTTCCACATAGCCACCGGTGAGATATTTCTAATTTGCAAGTCTCATCATGTCACTTTCTCTTGTAAAACCTTTTAATAGCTTTTCTTCGTCCTGAAGTACAAACTCACTATTCCAGCATACAATGCCACTTGTTATAGCTCCTCCGTTCTCTGCCTCTCCTACCTCTCTTTGCCCTCTTCACCTTTGCCAATCTGGATTAATTAGGCTTCCTCAATTTGTCATTCTCTCTCTTTCTTCCCTAGATTTTCATATTTATGTTCTTTTCCTTAAACACTTTGCTCCTTACTCAGCTTCCCTGGCAATTTCTTACTCATCCCTCAAGTCTTACTTTAAATGCAAAAGCGCTTTATGATGAAATCAAGTATATTGCCCCTTTATAATATTCAGCACAATATGAAGCACCTTTCTATTTCTATTTATTTTTCTCTGTCCCCTTTTATAGTACAAACAGTCCCTGACTTAACAATAGTTCAACTTATCAATTTTTTGACGTTATGATATTGCAAAAGGGATAGGTATTCAGTAAAAACTGTACTTTGAATTTTTTTTCTTTTTTTTGTGAGGAAGATTAGCTCTGAGTTAACATCTGTTGCCAACCCTCCTCTTTTTTTGCTGAGGAAGATTGGCTCTGAGCTAACATCTGTGCCCATCTTCCTCTATTTTATATGTGGGATGCCTGCCACAGCATGGCTTGATAAGCAGTGTGTAAGTCCGTGCACAGGACCTGAACCTGCGAACCCCGAGCCGCCAAAGCGGAGTGTGCAAACTTAACCACTACGCCACGGGGCAGGGCCCGTACATCGAATTTTGATCTTTTTCCAGGCTAGCGCTACAATCATGCACCATGTAACAATGTTTCTGTCAACGACTGACCATGTATACGTTGGTGGTCCCATAAGATTAGTACCGTATAGCCTGGATGTGTAATAGGCTGTACCATCTAGGTTTGTGTAAGTACACTCAATGATGTTCACACAACAAGGAAATCATCTAACGATGCATATCTCAGAACATATACCCTTCATTAAGTGAGGCATGACTGTAAGTGATATGATACTCTCTCGTGTCGCTGGGCGGAAGCGGCAAGCCACAGCTCCCAGTCAGCTACACGATCACGAGGGTAAACAAGTGATATACTTACAACCATTCTGTACCCATGCAACCATTTTTTTTCACTTTCAGTACAGTATTCAATAAATTACATGAGGTATTCAATATTTTATTGTAAAATAGGCTTTGTGTTAGACGATTTTGCCCCAATTGTAGGCTAATGTCAGTGTTCTGGGCACCTTTAAGGTAGGCTAGGCTGAGGTATGATGTTCAGTAGGTTAGGTGTACTAAATGCATTTTGAACACATAATATTTTCTACTTACTATGGGTTTATCAGCACGTAACTCCATCATAAGTCGAGAAAGATCTGTATAAGATTTGTGAAGGCAGGGACTCAATCTTATTATATTTCAAACACCTAGCACAGGGACCACAACATGGCTAGGTTATATGAATGAGTGAAGAAATGAAACAAACAACAGGAAAACTGCTTAAGAGTACTATTGTCCAATAAACATGCTGTACTTACCTCCTTATTTGTCTTTATAAGCATGTGCTTCAGTGAATACATGAGAAAAAACTAATCCCAAGCCATTTCTTGGTGAAAACTACACATTAAATATTTGTTTCATATCAATAATGCATTATATTAATTTTCCTATTCACAGTTTATTTCTTCTTTCGAATACAGCACGTGTATGGTTTACTCAGCTGGAGCTTGTCTTTTATAGAGATGATGGTATATGGCTCATAAATGGCTGAGGATCTCTGGAGGCTACTCCTAAAGTAGTTTACTTCCTAAGCCCCTGTCACCATGCAGAGATAATTACTTGTATGATTTATGTGCTTGCAAAGAAACTGTTCAACATAACCTTTTCCAGTCACTTTTATTATGTAACTGTCATAGTACCTTGAGATTTGGGATCTTTCTCTGCCTTCATGGATCCTCCTTTGGTTTATTTACAGGCCTAATAATTGATTTGATTTTTTGTATATAGGTCAAAGGGTTACCTTTTTTCTTCCCTTCGTTCTGAACAATTGTATGGGTAATCTGAGTGGTTTGGTTTGGGTTTTTGAAAGGTAAACTGCCTAGGCTTCTTTTAAAATGCCTAGGCTGTTACATTCTTAAAATAGAGTTTAGACTTCCACCAAATTGTCAGTAGAAAAAGAAGCATTAAAAATCTTTTAATCTGGTGCTGAAAAAGTTTTACATAAAAATAGCTATTTATATGAACAAATGGTGTTTAAATAAAATATTGTATTTACATGTAATATTCAAAGATTAATACAAACTATTTTGCTATCTCAAGTAAGAAGTATTTAAAGTTATATAACAATTCACGCTCCTCAAAGGAAAAATCTTTGCTTTTATAGCCATTTTCCACCTAATAAAAGAAAATGTCCCTAACAAATATTGTTTGTAATGACACTGCATTTCAAAGGAAAAGTTGGAACAATAACAAGCCATTTGCAGTTCAGTTTTATATGCATTGTTACCTACTTTGCAGCCAAAAGAATAAAAAGACATTCTAAAACGCTATTAAAAATAACATTCTCTTTATGTTTTACATTATCTATGCTGAGACTTTTTTTCTTTATTTTATATATAGTTCTTTTTTTTCCTTCTAATTCCAGATGAAATTGTGTTGATGTGTTGAGTATAACATTATTTATGACAATCACTTTATATCAAGGCCATACATCATCATACTTTGCCCCATACTTTAATTTAGTAGATTGCTTTTAAAGAAAATTTTGCAAAAATTTGAAATTAAATCAATAAAAATTATATTTAAATGAAATATGTAGGATTTGTGTCCAAGTGTGACATTGGTTTCTTAATGAACCTATAAACCGGATATAAGGGATTGCAAGATTTTACACTACATTCAAAGACAATGAACAAAAATATTAAGCCCTACTGTACAGCTTGGTGCCTATAGTCAATACTACTGTATCGTATACTTAAAAATTTACTGGGATTGTAGGTCTTTTGTTAAGTGTTATTATCACAAAACATAATAAGAATAATAATAAATAAAGAGGGTGAGAGAAAACTTTTGGAGGTGATGGACATCTTCATGGCATAGATTATGGTGCTGGTTTCTGGTGATAGATATGTGGTGAATGTATATTTATCTCCAAACTCCTCAAGTTGTATACATTAAATATGTACAGCTTTTTGTATGCAAATCATACCTCAGTAAAGTGTTTAAAAAAATGTTAGGTCATCTCTACGTATGTTTAGATACCTATTATAGAAAATGATTCGGTATTCTAAATTGTTATATCTTGAGATAACGGTATTTGATGATAGCTTATATATATTTCATTTTTCCTTAGGTTTTTGCATTTAGATAAATAATTGCTTTGTTCCCTGATGATGTATGGACTCATGTAATAAGAGCTCTCATTCCTTGAGAGCCATGGGTAGGCCAGATGCTTTTTTCAGCATGATTTCTACATCTTACATTTTCCTTCTGATAATAGTAGCATACTAGTTTTACAAAGAAAGATACTGAAATTTTGGAGAGATTAAGTGACCATATCAGATTAATATGGCTAATAAGTAGTAGTGGTGTGGCAGGGACAACATTTTGATAATTGTTAGAATGATCCATCTCCTTCCATTGAGTGATCATTAGGTCTCTTAACCTGAAGGACAAAAATCAAGGATTTACTGTCAAAAGAAGAAAAGTTGTCCCTTATCACTAACTTAACAAAGGAGTCTGATCTTCACTACTAACTGGTTGTTTTAAGAAATGTATTTAATAATATTAAAGATAAGTAATCTCAAAGTAGATATTTTCTCAAGTAATTTCAAACATTCTTTTATACCTATCTAAATAATTTTATTGATTATCACTAAGCATTTCTATAGTTTAGAAAAGCAATGACACTTTTTAATTCCTGAATCAAAAGAAAGAATAAAATAAGTTTAACATGAAAGTTTAGAGGTAAATATACTATTGAGATATTTTATTGCTGGCTCTTGATAACATGTCTCATTTATGATCTTTCTGTCAATATTTGTTAAAATTATCATGGGTACCCATATATATGTGCATTTATGATTAGTTGCTTACACTTCTTTTTGGAAAGAAGTACAATTAAAAATTGTTAAAGAATTTGCCTGATTCTTTAAGTTCTAAGCCTTTGGAAAGAAAGCTAGAAGAAAAAAATTATCTGTTGATGCATTATAGCCAAATGTTCAAAACTTTCTGCGTGAAATTTGTAACCCCACCTCTACTACATTAGGAAAATTATCGTAATTTAGTAAATGATGCCAAACAGAAGCAAATTACTGAGAAGGCGTATAGTTCTAAATAGAGTACTTAATTTTGTATGCATACACATATGGCTGGCAGTTATTTTTGCTACCGGTAGGACAGAATTTTCCCTGCAATTGAGTACAGTAAGTGCTATTAACACTATTATAATACCAAGTTGAACCTTGGCAATCTTAAATTTACGATTCACAGTTTAACCTAGTTAATGTGAGACCACAAGTCTCCGGGCATGTTGGTAATTATCCTGAGACTCAACTTTCTATCTAGTGCTATTTGAGCGGGTTAGGCAAGAGCCAGGCATTTACCTAAAGGATGAGATGAGACAGCTACGTGACATAAGCACAGGCATCTCTATGAGTATTTATTGTTTTCTACTTATCCTTAGATGTGAGATATTCTCCTGTGAAGTACTAAAATCTTCTCTTTTTGTGTGAAAAAATGCCATGGAAAAATTTTAAAGCCAATCATTATTTGAGAATATTAAGATAAAGGAGAACATTCCTACATAAATGTTAATGTTTGTAAACTTAAGAATGTGTGAAAATTTGGAGACATTATCCTTTTAGAATATGAAAGAGTTTAGTTTTGGGCCGGCCCGGTGGCTTAGCGGTTAAGTGCGCGCGCTCTGCTGTGGGCGGCCCAGGTTCGGATCCCGGTCGCGCACCTACGCACTGCTTCTCCGGCCATGCTGAGGCCGCATCCCACATACAGCAACTAGAAGGATGTGCAACTATGACATACAACTATCTACTGGGGCTTTGGTGAAGAAAGAAAAAAGGAGGGGGATTGGCAATAGATGTTAGCTCAGAACTGGTCTTCCTCAGCAAAAAGAGGAGGATTAGCACGGATGTTAGCTCAGGGCTGATCTCCCTCACAAAATTAAAAAAAAAAAAAAAAAAAGAGTTTAGTTTTGATAAGATCATAAAAGTATGTGATAACTTGTGTAGGATGTCTGACCCTACATCTTACTAGCTCTAAGTGACCCTAGGCAAGTCACTTCAACTTTCCTTAACTCAGATCGTTGTTCCTTATACTTTAGTAAAAAAAAAACAGTCCTTGCCAATTTTACGTGTTTTGCAACTTTTAGTTATTTGTAATATTTTAATTTTTTCTAATTTCTTTTCTAAGAATCTCAAAGGTCTTATTCCTAACAAGATAAAAAAAAATCAGAATATGCTAAAGAGCGAGATTCCGCTCTTTACATTGAATTCTCCCAACACAAATGTATCTAATCATACTAAAATGCTAGTATAAAAGTCTGCCATCTGGAATCAAACTCTAATGTTATATTCCATATAAAGATAGAAAAATGGCCATATTCCACTCTGTAATGTGAATTAGTTGCAAGGTAATAAATACTTACTAATCAATGGCTTCACACTCACAAGGGAAAAAGGGGACGCGTGATATTTATGTGACAGTAGAAACTTGACCCTCTCCCCATTTGTTTCATTTTAATTTAACATTTTTATTTATAAGTGTACACCAATATCTCCTCCCTAAGATACAGCAAGTCCTTGCCAGCCGATAAGGTTTGTCTTTGATCCTGTGTAAATTTTACTTTACTTCTCCTCACGTACACATTAGAACTCAACATTAAATGTTGATTGGCCCAGCTGTCACCAGCAGGCCTGTCACTGAAGTTCATGGGGAGGGAGTAGAATGCAGTTGCATCTCTATATTATACACTCTCTTAGAAAGGACCCCAACATCTACCATAGCCCCTTTCTGTTCCTGTCCCCTCAATTCAGTTCAGCGCTAAATGAGGCCAGAGGAGAATGTCAGCTACGAATAGGCTAACCAGCCCCATCAAAGGTGACCAGAACTAGACCAGCAAGTCTCCCCACGGCATAATTTGGTGACTGAGAAAATTACGGATGGTGTTAGAAATGATTCAAGTAACAAGGCCATTTTCAAGTAATCCAATAGGTAAGATTTCAACCACTTATTTGTATATTTTATAAATTTGTATGATTAATAACATAATAGTAATATTTTAATTTTAAGAGTCTTTAAGACAACTGAAATACTATCTTATTCTTAAAGCATCTCTGCGAAGTAGATAGTGATATAAATATATGAACATTTAGGCTGCAAGAGATTTTGACTCGTTCTTGAAGTTAGAATTTAAGCATCGACAGTCTACCAACAACAAGATGATAATTTATGCCACTACTTATAAACAAAAATCTGCCACTAGAAACAAACAATTTTTTCCAAATGTCAACTTTTAGATTTTGACTCCTTAAGAAGACCTCCATATAGGTATTTGGTGTCCAAGATAAAAATATTTTGACAACTCCATTGTTGAAATAATTTACCAACCAATATTCGGAACTTGAAATAAATTCTTATAAGGCCAGAGTGATATTATTTCTCCCCTTGAAATACTGTACAAGAAAAATATAGCACCATGTCTTGTCATACCTGAATGAAAGAATCTCCCTGCCATTTCACTGTCTAGTAGTCCTGGGTTGGAAAAATATCTTGAAGGATAAGAACACATGTTTAAGAAGCAGGGCAATATATTTCTTAGGTAGACATAAAATTCCCTAAGGACTTATTCACGTCTGTAATGAAATGCTTTATACATTGTTGCTGTTTGGGTCGCTTGACCCTGTATTTATTCAACAAATATTTATGAATTGCCTACTATGTGACAGGCACTGAGAAGTAATGGTAATAGTACTAGACTACACAAGTACTGACTGCATCTCAGTGAAATCAAGGAAGTGAACTTGATGGAAATTGTAGTAGGTGTGGGGAGGTGTTCTCGAATTAGTGTCCAATCCTAGTATTTTTAAAGTTAGTGTTATGAATATTTTCACATCCACAATTTCTATTAGCGTGATAATATACAATTGATAATGGAAAAGAAACATAGAAAGAAAAGTTAAAGCTAACGTGGTTAAAAATGGTAGTGTTTGTATTTGGAATAGTAAATGTGTGACTCTAGCTATGTTGTTGAAAAAACACGATTTAGAAACATGATTTTTGTTCTCTCATGAAATAATTTAGTTGTAGATGAGAGTCCTCCAAAGTATCAAAATAGTTTCACAGTAAAATATGGCCATTCGAAGGCATCTCATCACCTGCTTTCAGTGACCACTTTGCGAAGAAAGAGGTCTGTGCCAAAGGTCCAGATATCTATATTCTCAATGATGCTTCCAACAGCAGCTACGAATCAGATCTGGGAACCATCACTGCCGCTGCTGCCGGGAGCTGTGACCTCTACTGCCTGCTTAGGATAAATGAATTGGCACATTTGATGCTCCTAGTTTTCCCTATCATTCTTTAGAATTCTTGATACATCAAAGTCCCATCTGAGTTCTGTGTGGCATGCCAAATTTGAAGAATATCCTCCTTGTATTTTATGATAGAAGAATGTCATATTGGTAACATATTTTTCTCTAATCTTTTGACTTTTTTTTTTTTTACTTGTTTGAATGCATTTATTATAGCTTCTTTGAATTCTTTGACAGCTAAATCCAAACTCTGGATCCACTCGGAACCACTTTCTATTGCATATTCTGAGTATGGGTTATACTTTCTTACTTTGCACATCTACTAATTTTTAGTTGAAAACTGGGCATTATAAATAATACATTTTGGAGATTTCTTGCCTGAAATCTGATCTGTAGCACCTTTTAATGGCAAGGCTGTGGAGTTTTGTTCTGGTATTTACTGCAACTATAGTTATGAGTCTGGACAGGGCCTTTAGGCCAGAAAGCCACAATTGAGATTAAAATTTCCTCTGGATTCTCTCTCCTTAGGACATTTTACAGTATCTTTAAGTAGTTAGGTTGCTTTAAAATTTTTTATTCAGTTTATAATTGTTATTTGCGGAAGGCACAACCACCTCACTCCTCTGCCATTGCAATAAATGTTCCCGCACCTTCATTTGTATTCATAGGTTTTTCTCTATTAAGACTCAGACATGAATGCATCGATGGGAGTGGAAATATAGGGGTCGACTACTAGTAAGTGCTATTTTCAGAATCTTGCCTCCATTCTGGAGGTTATCTGTATATTTGAACCAAACCTGTTCCACACTATTTTTTGGATGAATTATTTCCCAGAAGTCACTATTGTTCTTCTGCAATAAACTCCTGACAGGTTGGTTGGCTTCTTCCAGTCTCTTAGAAATAGCAAATCTTAGAGGGAAATAAACCAAGGATTAAACTGTAGTTACTCTACTTTCCTATCTACCTTCCCTTAAGTCTAGGTAAGGTAAGCTTTTTTAGATTTAATTGCTTGGCCAGTGGGATATATATTTTTTTTCTTTTTTTCTGAAAGACAGCTAAAAATTCCAGTTTGTTTTACTTTTGTCTGATACTCATACAAAAAGTAAGTTTTAAACTTATGTAGTTAGTCATTGAATTAGCGAGTGACAGATCTATTCTCTTTTAATAAATACCCTTTTGGCTAAAAACTTTATATTGGAAAATGAAAGATTAAAACATTTTTCTTTCTTTCTTTTTTAAATACGGGAAGATACACTGCTGCTTTGGTATTTCCAGAGAAAGAGAAGCACAAAAGATGCTCTTCTTGTGATTTTTCTGTTAGATCTCTATAGAGATTTTTAAAGGCAAATGTTAGGAATAAGAGCCCATGCAGAGGCAAGGTATCATAAAGGACATGGCTGACTCCAGGCGTACGGCAGCTGTGAAAACATCATTCCTGTTGCAGATAATGGTGTAGATCATTACACAGACATTTTAAACAGCACTGCGTATTATAATGAACATTGAATTTTCAAAAACAACAAATTAGTAGTAAGAGATCTTTTAAATCTCTGGATCCAGTAAACTTCATGATTCAGTAAATACCTCCATGTGGATTAAATGATTGACTAAAAATATAATTGTAAAATACAGATTTCATTACATAGTTATGTAAGACTTTTAATTTATTTTAACAACTACGATGCTTATGTTCATATATTTTGTGACAATATTTTAGAAGATTATGATCTCATATAAATACAAACTTTTCTTAAAACCTCGGTGTTCTACAAATTTTTAAAAATGTAATTTCAAGGAAAAAAAGTGAATTTCCTCCTTTAGCACCCCACCCTCGCTTCCAGAGATAATGGCCGCTGAGGTACCGTGAACTCTGCTCATCAAGATCAGATTGATGCTCAAGTCACAAAGCATCTTCTGCAGGCTTCTCACAGGGTTGTAGCTTAATACATATTTTGATCTCCTCCATCATTTACACCGCTGCAACTCTTACAACTACATTAGGAGAAGGTGAATTTGGACTTTATCTTCCCCTGAAGCAAACATAATAGCTTCTGAGATTTTAGAGGTAGGCTGAGGGTGGGAACTGAATAAAAAACCTCATCAATCAATCTTTTTAAAAATCAGTGCGTCCACTTCTAACTATAAGATATCCCATACTCTATGCATAATACTTCCCTAAAAATTAAAATTCACAAAGGAGATTCCATTCCCTAATAGCTAAACAGATAGTAAAAATCTTTATTAGATCCCACCTTGTAGACAAAATCTCAATGTATTTCTAACATTTTTGTATATCCTTGAATATTCTTTTCCTTTGTAAATGAACACACAGTCAAATTGTGTATTCAGTTGTGATTAAAGATTTGCTGCTTTCAGCATGTCAGAAGATTTCATCCTTGTTTCAAATCCTTTCTTTTTATGATTCTTCTACTTTTGATCGCTAGTAACAATAATTTTAAATTAACATTTTGACCCAGTATGTAAAAAAATAAAAAGCAATTGCCGTGAAATACTCAAAATTTTCAGATACTACCCGTTAAACAAAGATAATGACTCTGCCAGTGCCTTACTGTTGACTGGTGGGAAGCACTGTAATGCAATAGCTCATTTATCCTTCGGTTACTTCCTTTGTAAATGAAATCCTTGTAGGTTTGGGATGCTTAACAATCGAGGATCACCTGTGATATGTAATAGACATATGGATTTTTATAGGCTAAATCCAAATATTCCAAGTCCTCAAGAAAAATCGATAAAAGGGAATGTGCACTTTACCATTTCAATATGTTCCCTTGTTTTTTAACCAACTGATAATTTATTTACACAAGTATGTGGGGGGGTGCCCAAAAATCTCCAGCTCCAGGTGTAACCTTATATTGCCATGCTGCTCAAAAATAGCTGAAGTTCAGTTTCATTATTAGCAGAGAAGAATTTCTAAAGGACTGTCTCTGAGATCCTCCCTCAGGTTCACATCAGCCTGCATCCTACTCCATAGGCCACTGCTAGCCATGTGTTCATTATGAAACAATGTCTAAGTTTATAAGACTAAGCACCTATAGAAACCAAGTAGGTAAATGCTGTACTTTAGATTTACAGGACCGTTGGATTTAAATGCTTAATAAAAATTCTGAAAGTGAATAATTTGTTTTAACCACTAATTCCATTTATATTTTGTTTTAACCACTAATTCCATTTATATATCAATTTTTAAAAGAAAGGGAGTAGAATAATAGTCGTATATTTTATGCATATTTTGGGGGTGCTGATTATTTTATACCTGCAAGGTATAAAAAAAAAATCAGCATTATATGATGCAAATAAAACTACTAAAAAACTATTTCAGAAGAGGGTAGTGTATGGATAAAACATCTGATATAGTGGAAATGCCTGATGACTCGCCATCTCGATTTTATTTCTGTTAAACATATTAGTATCCTGAGTTTCTTGAAAATGTGTTATTTTATCTTTTCCCAAGTGCTAGGGAAGAACAGCAATTTTGTTTATTCCCAGGTGGCTTAAATTTGATTTGAACTCACAGCAGAGTTTACGCTGATGAATAGCTTTTCATTGAACATGAATAAATTGAGAAATTCGGATCAGTCAGCCACTTTTTCTTCATAATTTAAATTCTGAAGAAGAAGCATTTAGCAAAAACAGAACACAAAGGGTAGTGCAGTTGAAGAATTGCACCTGATGACTAGCAGAATTAATAAAACTATTAATGAACTAGACGCCAAAGCTGCTTTTCATAGAAGATCTATGAAAATTATTGTTTTAAGTAAATAAAGAAAGAAAGAAAGAAGCATTGGAATCAAAAAAGAGCATGTGTTTTGTTCAGTTAATATGCAGACTGATATGATGTTAGAGACAGGTGCAAGCTTTCAAGCATATTTTTGCTCACAGTGTAAGTGTTCTTTTTGCTTTTTAACTGGCTTGACTACTATCTCTAATAATTAAAATAAACTCAGACATTCTCTCTCCCTCCCTCTCTCTGTATATAAATGTGTATGTTTAAATGTCCTCTACTTTTTACAGTCTTCATCCTCTTAAAAGTTTCAGATTTTTACAAATATATAAGCATGACATTATATTTAGATAAGCATTATTATTTATGTTTTCATTTTATTTTAGAGAAAATATTTCTATAAGTGTTCCAAATCTTACAGAAAATCTGTAACTAGCATTTGAATTTATCTTCTATTTTTCTAATACATTTATTAATTATTCTGAGCCTTTATTATTGTGACACTAAATTTGACCATGGCATATTATTGATTGGAAAGCACTGAATCTTTTAAGATATTAATCTTTTAGTGTTTGGCAACTAAATAAAACATTTTACTAACCATACTTTTATAATAAGAATAGGAGATTTGTTATAAAACAAAGGTCCTTATTTACTTTCCATACAGGGCAAAGTATTTTTCTATATTTGATAGTTCATTTGCTATATTCCCAGTATTTGATTCTATTTTAATATAGAAATAATGACAAAGTATTACATTTAATGATTTTTAGTTGTGGTTTCACAATTACTATCATCTATGACATCGGACCCTCACTGAGGACAAAAGTTGATTTGAAAGTCTTGAAAATCACTCTCGGCAAATAAAAATAGAATCTTAAATGTGAAAGGTTTAACTCAATATTACTTTCAAGCAAATAGAAGACATAATAGCTCAGTCATAGGGTGGTAATCTTTTGAGCTGTGTAAATAAAGCCTCTAGATCAGGACTGTGGGCTCTTCCATTGAAGTTCCTGAACTGAATTTCTATTTCTTCAGGTACCAGACTGAGATTTCC
This sequence comes from Diceros bicornis minor, assembly GCF_020826845.1. Taxonomy (NCBI): domain Eukaryota; kingdom Metazoa; phylum Chordata; class Mammalia; order Perissodactyla; family Rhinocerotidae; genus Diceros; species Diceros bicornis. The sequence goes on along the minus strand of NC_080761.1, from coordinate 33,598,321 downwards.
TTTAGCTCTGCGATATTTGCTACGCTTCTAGATGCTCCCGTGATTCAGACCTTCAAAGATGGGATTTTGTTCCTTCTTTTTTTATCTTTAGTCAGTTTTGGCTAGTTCAGGTTAAACTGTAGATCAGTAGTCCAAATTCGTAATTCAGATGTATGTTATTAAGTATTTATTCTGTCCCGTCCAACCTAATCCCATGGTCCTTTCCAAGCTCAGTGTACTTTACCAGGTTTTCTGTCATCCTTTGTATTCCTGAAACCTTATATGTAATACGTAATATTATAATATGTAATATAGTTATATATGAACATATTATAATAAATATTTATATATAAAAGTATATATAAAACATTGTTTTGTGTACTTCTATTTGAAAATCATCTTTCAAATAAATCTATGCTTCCTTTACCTGTGAACTGCCCAGCTAACTGTATAGTTACTTCTAGATTTGTAAGGACAATACAAATCATATGTAGCATTTTCCTTTGTATTTTATGCAAGCCAGATGAAAAACCTCAAAACTGTAATATGAAGTAAGATGTATATTATGGTCCTAGAACACACTCAAATAGATGTTCCATTATAGTCTCTTGTAAAATGAGGTTTTTCAGTTAGCATCAAACAATCTCAGTGGAGCGACACTGAATGTAATGCATTGATGGCAAACTCAGTACAATGAGAGACAGAACAACCAATCTGGAAAACTCATGGCTAGAAGCTATAAGTTCAGTTGAGGAACCATAAAAGTGTATTGTCAAACTGATTGATTGGTTCAATAAATTGGCAGTCATTTCCATTTTTAAAGTGTTCAATCTCATGGGCCTCTTGAAGCCATTTAACTTAACCTAAGTGCTAAAATAGATTTGTGTCCTTGTAGAAATGAAAATGAAAAGGTGTGATTATAACTGTCCTCTGTCATAACTGTTTTCTGTGTTATAACCCCTCAAGGTTCTTAAATAATGGTCCAGTCATTTTTATGCACTGAAATCCAGATATCAATTGATCATTGCTTTTAAACTGTATTCCTCACTTGAAAGGATGATGATAACATTGTTCCATCCTGTGCTTCAGACAAAGCCATCTTTTAGAATTCTGTGTCTATGTGTGTGTGTTAAAAATAGTTCATTGCCATATGAGTTAAATATACATATATTTACTTTAGGCTAATATTATGAAAAGAATCTGCCAAAAATATGAAATAAGAAAAGACTATTCCAATTACAAAAATGGTAATACACACAATACCCTTCAAAGAAGAATGTCAATAGATTTTCTCTGTCTTATGGTTGAGCATCCCGATGACTTGGATATTTTGGCATTAGCTCACATCAAAATATCAATCTCTAGACATACTTGATTTTAGATGTATTTTTGAAGAACATTACCTTGAAGAATATTCTTCAAGAATATACTGTGTTTTGAGATGTTGACCTTGGTCAGCTCAAGTAAAAATTGTAGTTCTAACTTGCCCCACCATTTGAAATATACTGAATTGATTTTCAATCTTGTCTTTTGCTTTGTATATGAAAAATATACTATATATCTTGAATTTGGCAATGGAATATGAAATGAAAAATATGTTTCGATGTATAAAAATAAGAGCAACTTTAATGGAATTGTGACTGATTAAACCATATTTATTCTAGTCAGCTTAGAAACTCACTTTACAAAAGTGAATATATTCACATAAGAATACATTTAAATGCAAATATTTTTAAATTCTGTCATAGTTAAAGGATGTCTCTGGTTTATATGTATCTCAAAGGATCGCATAATATTTTCTAAGTAATATGTAATACATGTTGGAAGGTTGTATTTAAAATCAAGTTGAAATGAAGGGCAGATTTAGGGTCAAGAAAGAGGATAGCAACAGTAAAAATTGGGTGAGAAATTTATATATTTGATAGGTAAATTAGAGAGAAATGAAGTTTAAATTATTTTTTAATTAGAAAAGTCAGAATTTAAAAAAATTTCATTCAACTGAAAGCGGATTATTTTTTAAAAACATAATAAAAATAATCAAAATTAAATTTTTGTTCCTTTATTCATTTATATTCTCTCTCTCTCCTTTTGTCTAGATAGATAAATATTGATATATATTTGCCTTGTATATGCACTTTGGAGTTAACCTAGTTTTTGGCATTGAGTGATACATCTTGCTTCTATTTTTTCCTGAAATAATGGCTAATTAAGAAAAAAGAATACAAAAAACCCCCAAATCAAACAACTTCAATTTTTTCAATATGTATATAGCATATCTTAATAAAGTAAAAATATGTAGTATTGAGGGAGGATTAAAGGCTCCAGATTCCAGAGCCAGACTATTTAGGTTTGAATAACAACATTCTCACTCACTGAATATGTGACCTTGAGCAAATCATTTTGTCCATCTATGAAGCTTCAATAGAGAGATAATTATATGATTATTGTTATAGTACTTTCTTCAGGTGTTATTTTTAGAATTCAGTGAAATAATGTATATATTTGGCCTGATACGTAGGAAGGGTTCAATAAGCGGTAGCTATTAGCGAGACCTGGTTTTAAATCATGAACATGTATTAGGTAATCTTGGGAAAACAATTTTATCTTCTAAACCTCAATATCTTTATTTTGAGCTGATACAAATACCTATTTCAGGAGTGTTGTAAAAATTAAAAATGATAGGTAAGTAGCTGTTGTATATTACATATTCACATAATTTGACTTATTTTTTTCTTCTCCTCCTCCTCCTCCTTCGTCTTCTTTTTCTTTTCATTTTTCTTTTGGTTCTCCTCACAATTATTATAAATAAAAGAGAGTAGAAACTACCCACAGAACATTGCTGGGAGTGGTTCAGTAGGGAAAGAGCTATTTCTGGAAGTTAAAAATAAAGGAGTAAGACTGAATAGGAGGTGAAAAGGGCAGGTGAGTAGAATGATATCTTCTTAAAAATAGATGGGGAAAAGTTCAAAGGACAGTGCAGTTAAGAGTGACAGATATGGACGGAAAAAAATCCAAAATAGAGTTTCCAGCAAGCAAAGAAAATGGAATCAAGAGAGCTAACATATTGGAATTTGAAGCGGTAATGCTAGTTTTTAGAATATAAGCAGGAAATGATCTAATAACTTCGCAGTAGAATGGTCCCTTTAGTCATATCAATCAGCATAAAGGTTGAAGATTTATGAGGCTCACATGAGGACTGCTAAAGCATTCACAAATTTTTGAGCAGCAGGAAGGCAAATTAATAAGCAGTGAAATAGAATATTTTTTCTCCAATGACTTACGCCTTGATTGGCTAACCAGGAGAAATTAGTTATTTGCTTCATGCTTATTTGCATAAATAGACAGATAACAGTGAAAGCTTATTATACAATTTATGCAATTTTTAAAAAATCAAGGTCCTTATAAATATGGATTTTATAATATTAAGTCTTTATTTAGGTTGTGTTTTGGATTACCTTAAAGTTTTGATTAATAAGTTATTTAGTAAGATCAAAATCATTTCACTGCCCAGGTTTGTGACTTGCATAAAAATATGTTGAACTGGGATTTCAAATAAATAATTTTTAGAGTAGAACACATATTACTCTGTATTTATTGTTACAGTTAACAATTTCATAAATGCAGAGAGAATGGACCATATAAAATTGACTGCTCTTTTGGATTTTATTTGTGGGCAAAGGGGCCCCATGAATTTAGCATTACTTTTACTAAATATGTAAAGACTCCATGTTTCTAATAGAAAATGGACAATGTACAGCCATTAAGGCAGTAGCAATTCCAAGAGTCAATAGACTGTCTTCCCCATCTTGTTAGGAAAAGCTTTGCAATTTATGCTGATAACTCTTGTCTACTTCCTCCTTTCCCTCTTTATCTTTAGAGGTGTTTAGTAAGAGATTTCATCTAAAATCCATTCTGCTCAAATCTAAATTCTTGTTTAAACTGAACATTGGACAAAATAGATAGCACTTTGTGAATAACTCAATCATATGTACACTTGTCTTTCTCCCTCATTGGATTTTTTATTCCTAGCCCATGTCTTATGGCTTTCTTGTGCTGTATCAAGAGTATCTTTCAAAATGTTTGATGTATAGGAGATACTGAATAAATGCTTTTTGAATGGCTTAATAGATGGATAGAAGTGTGAATGGATGAATAAAAAGCAGAAAAAAGGAGACTATCAATAAAATGCGTAATTTTTAGCCAGAATGATCAGGAAAAACATAGCAGATATAAATTACCAATATCAGGAATGAAGGACATCACTACAGATCCTACAAACATGAAACGGATATTAAGTGGTATTATGAGTAACTTTAAGCCAATAAATTCCACAATTTATCTGAATCATGCCAATTCCTTGAAAGGTAAAAGCTACCCAAAGCTTACTCAAGAAGCAATTGATAACCTGAATAGTCCCAGAACTATTAAAGAAAATTCCAGGCCCAAATGGCTTCACTGATTATTTCAACCAAATATTTAAGATAAGATATGATACCAATTTGTTTTTACTAACTCTTCAAACTCATGCTATGATGTGAACTTTGTCCTGATAACAAAATGAGAGAAAGAAATTTCAAGAAAACTATTACCCAATATTCCTAATGAACATAAATGCAACAAGTCTTAACAGAATTTTAGCAAACCAAACCAATAGTGTATGGAAAGAATAATACTTTATGACCAATTGGGATTTATCTCAAGAATGCACAGCTGGTTAAATATTTAAAATCAATCATTGTAATTTGTCATATCAACAAACAAATAAAATCTATATAATCATCTCAGTAGATGCAGAAAAAATTTTTGACAAAATTCAGTATCTAGTTCTAATAAAAACTCTCAGCACATTAGGAAGAGAAGAGAACTTCCTGAAACTGATAAAAGTCATGTACAAAAACCTATAGCTATCATCATATTTAGAGGTGAAAGACTGTATACTTTCAGCCTAAGACTGGAATCAAAGCAAAGATGTCTTTTCTTATGACTCTTATTCATCATTGTAATTGAAGTCCTAGCCAGTGCAATAAGGCAAGAAAATAAATAAATAAACAAACAGAAAACAAATTGGAAAAGGAGAAATAAGACTATTTCTATTCACAGATGACATGATTTTCTATTTAGAAAATCCCAAAAAATATATCAAAAAGAGGTACCAGATCTAATAAGTGGGTTTAGCAATGTCACAGGATACAAAGTCAGTATACAAAAATTAATTTTATCTCTATATACTAGCAATTAACCATTGGAAATTAAAATTTTAAAATAGTACCATTTATGTTAGTGATTGAAACACACCAAAAATATATGAAATCTTTGGGTATAAATCCAATAAAATATACCCAAGATCAAGATTCTAAAATTTTTTCTTGAAATCAAAATACACTTAAATAAATGGAGGAACATACTATGTTCATGGCTTGAAATAACCAGTATAGTTGAGATGTCACTTCTCTCTAAATTTATCTATAATTCAATGTAATTCCAATGATAATTTTAGTAGTTTATTTTTTTAATCAACAAATGAATTCTAAAATTTATTATGGAAATACAAATATATTAAAATATACTTAACAATTTTGGGGAAAAAAGAGCAAAGTTAGAGGAATTATGCTACTTGTTTTCAAGACTTACTATAAAGCAACACAAACCATAGCAGTGTGGTATTAGTAAGAGGATAGATATACAGGACAATTGAATACATTAGGCTATCTAGAAATAGACACACAGATATATTGATTTATTTTGACAAGGGTGGAAAGTTATTTTTCCCTTAACAAATGTTGCCAAACAGTTGAATATCTATATGTCAAAAAAGAAAAACACACACACACAATTCATACCTAATAACAGATACAAAAATCAATTCAGAATTGGTCATAAACCTAAATGTAAAGCCTAAAATTATAAAACTTTTGGAAGAAAACATTGGAGAAAACCTTAGTGTCCCTAGGTTAAGCAAATATTTCTTAGATACAACACCAAAAGCCTGACACATCAAAGAAAAAAAGTGATAAATTGGACTTCATCAAAATAAAGAACTTTTTTTTTTTTTTGGTGAGGAAGTTTGGCCCTGAGCTAACATCTGTTGTTACCAGTCTTCTTCTTTTTGCTGAAGAAGATTGGCTCTGAGCTAACAGCTGTGCCCATCTTCCTCTGTTTTGTATGTGGGACAACACCACACTGTGGCTTGATAAGTGGTGTGTTGGTCTGCGCCTGGAATTTGAATCTGTGAACACTGGGGCCACTGAAGAGGAGCGCGAACTTAACTGTTATACCACTGGGCTGGCCCCAAAATAAAGAATTTTTGCTATTAAACACTGTTAAGAAAATGAAAAGACAAAACTAGGAGAACATATTTGGAAATCACATATCTGATAAGTGATTTGTAACCAAAATATATGAAGAACTCTCAAAACTTAAAACAAACGATCAATTAAAAATGGGCAAAATGTTGGAACAGACATTAAAGTTATACAGATGACACATAAGCATATAAAAAAAAGCTCAAAATCATTTGGCATTAGGCAAATGCAAATTAAAACTACAAAGAGATAGCTACACATAATTATTAGAATGGCTAAATTTTTTTAAATACTAGTACTAATCACTAAATGCTGCCAATAGGAATTCTCATACTTTGCTGGTGGAAATACAAAACTTTAATAGCCATGTTGGGAAACAGTTTGGCAGTTTATTACAAAGTTGAACATAAATTTACCATACTATCCAGGAATCCCAGTCTGAGGTATTTTCTCAAGTGAAGTAAAAACATGTTCACAAAAATCTGTATGCAAATGTTTATAACAGCATTAGTCATAATTGCCCCAAATTGGAAACAACCCAAACATCCTTCATCTGGTGACTGGATAAATAAACTGTGGTATATTTATAGAATGGAATACTACCAAGTGATACAACAGCAGAGAGGGATTTCAAACACATTATGCTAAGTGAAAGAAGGCTATATATTCTAAGATTCTCAAAGAGGTAAAACCATAGTGAAAGAAAACAGGTCAGTGGTTGCTTGGACCTATGAAAGGGATTGACTACAAGGGCTTCAAAGGCAAAATTTGGGGGTGTTGGTACTGTTTATATCTTGATTGTGGTGGTCATTACACAGCTGTATGAATTTATCAAAACTTGCAGTACTTTACACTAAAAATGATGAACTTTATGTAATTAAACTTTAATTTAAAAAAAAAATAAAGTTAACCAGTCTAGAAATTATATACATATGCACAAATATTACATTTATTTTACACCCACCATCCACCTTAGATAATGTAGTATTGATGAATGAGTGACATTAAGATTAAGCTTTTACACTGATCACTTTCTATGTTCAAAAGCAAATTTAAAACTTGTAATAGAATTTAGGGATATAATAAAATATTTATTGGACTTTGTGAATGTGTCGACTGACTTTTCTTTTAAACAAATTATCCCACCACCCACAGTCAATGTTCTGAGCAAACTCAAATTGTGTTTTCTAGTGAATACCTTGTATTCCATTATATTGATTTATTGAGATTTATTTAACCATTTTCCTATTGGTAAACATTTATGTTATTTTTCAGTTCCTCAGTATTTTAAATATCTTTGAACATAAATATTCTGAATTTCTCTATTTCTAAATGCTATATTTCTAAAATTCATTGTACAGGTTCAGAGTTTATAAGGTGGATTCCTTTTCCCAGATAAATTTTAATTTTAAGAACAATGGATATGATCTTGTGCTAGACTATTTACAATAAGATCTCATTTAAATTGTCCATGATTGTGCAAATAGTATATAGTGAGCTAGAATTATAATCCATTCAGTCTAGTTCCAGAGCCTGAGTCTATATCAATATATGCCATAGTCTTGAACTCAAACAACCATGAAGACCAGAAAGGCCATATGACTAAGTGGTGCACACTAGGTAGAGGACAGAGGTGAACTGGGGGGAATCGCCTTGCCTAAACATGCCATCTGTTATTCATCTAAAGCCAATTATTGTCATAGAAGAACACAGACCTGTCTAGAAAAAGCTGGAAACCAGAGTTTGTTAATGTTTTAAAGGTTGACAACCTTTAAAAAGTTGACAACTTTTTAAAACTTTGTATACACCAAACAAGAAATATCTGTCTTTGGGTATTTCTGTTGGTAAATCTGGTCCAGAGTCCACCAATTTATGCCCTCAGTGACAAAGTTTGCTATCTTGAATTGTTGATGTTATATTTTTAATAAAAATATTGGAGGAAAAAGTGGCAAGTGAAACTTGTGTTGCAATGTGACTGCCCTAGAATGTATAGCTTCCTGGCAATATATTAATATCTAATTTCATTTTGGTGTTCCTGAATAATAATATGAATATTGCTCCTTACTTGTACTTGCTCCGTGGTCATAACATGGGGATAGCTGAGTCATTTGAATGTGAATCACATATTCTCATTCCCTTCTACTATGAATGAAATGTTTTTCTGAGCCAACTGCAGGAAGCACACTGAAATGCCATTAATTTATTGTGAAACCATATTTCATCCTCACATACCACAGTCTCTGTTACTGTTCAGCTTTAGTGGTATACAGAAGGGTTAAACATAGTCCTGATTTTCGCAAGTCTATATTCAATAAAGAATATGCATATTTTAACATATGTCTAATGTAGCGTGCTCAACCTTGGCTGCACATTGGAAATACCTGGGGAGATTTAAAATGTACTAAGACCTGATTCCAACCCCAGAGGTTGTGATTGAATTGGCCTGCGTGTGGCCTGGGCATCAGAGTTGTTAAAAGCTCCCCAGGCAATTCTGGTGTGCAGCCATGGTTGAGACGACTGGTCTAATGTATGTTTCACAGTACAGTATTTGATATGTAATAACAATTCAATAACTGGTGCCTATTTATTATAATTTGTAATTATTATTAACAATAGTATTTTGATCTCTCCATTTAATCTATATCCTGTGTTATTCTTTTTCCTCCAACTTTCTCAAGAAGTGGTACGTAGAATAATATGATGCCATTTTTCATAAAATCAAGAGCTGCCTAGTTAGATTGAAGAGGTGAAGTTCTATTTCCATCATCTCACTCATTTTCTAGACAATAATTTCCTTGAAGAAAGGAACTGTGTCTCTGTGTCACCAACACTTAGCATCATGCCAGACACACATTATGTGCTTTAAAAACTATTCGTTGAACAAATGAGTGGATCCATTCATTTTTCATAAATGAGAAACGTAAACTAGATTAAGAATAGACAGAAGCAACCCGAGAATGTGGCATTCTTTCCCCTCAAGCTACTGAGAACTAGAGGAACAGGAGCAGGAGTATAAGCAACACCACCATCTGTTTCCTTGACTTCTTTTCCACATTGTACGATTGTCTCATATTCATGCACATCCCTTTCTCTTCATAGTTGAAAATAAAGAAAGGTGGTGGGAGTGGGGTAAAATAACTTAGGTTCTAGGAACTCCTGTCTCTCTCTTGACTTTCAGGTATCTCTGAAGAAACAAAATTTGGGTCAAAGCCTTTGACCACACACTTTAATATTTATAATGGGCTCAGGACTTACTCACACTATACTCAAATATACAAAGTAAATGTAGCTTTTACATCTCTATTCATCTTCCTCCCGAACCTTCCTTATGGCTGAGAAAAATTAATGTCAAGCTAATGGAGTCAAACTCTGTCTTATTTTATAAACTGAAGTATTTCATTATGTAACTCAGTCTCTTAGGACTAAATGTTTATTTGTTAGATTTTCTCCTCCACGCATGTTCCTCTTTGAGGTGGCTTTTGAATGTGTAGGCAGAGTGCTTTCCACTGGCTGGACAACATGGCGGAGGGAGAGAAAAGGGTTCACCTCTACTTGGAATGCTCTGGATTCTTCCTAGTGTATGCTGTTAGTAGGTCTAGTTTGCACCTGTATTTGTGACTGTGACGATATTTATGGTCCCATTTTGGCACTCGGTAGAATATTTTCTCGGCTGTGGTTCCAGTAGTTTGTTTTCAGACTCAAAGTTACCACCCACATCTTCGAACCCCAGGTCTCTCCTCATCAACTAGCTCTGTCAGCAGCACCTTCATACTAGCAAATGCTCTTGGGCTTCCCCAAATGTGCTGGATACTTGTCAAGATTTCCTGGCCCTTTCAAGGCATTGCCCCAAGATGGGGATGGTGTGGGCTGGTAGCTAGGACTTTAGAATCTCAAATTGTCACTCTTCCTGATTTTCTCCTCTTCTTCCCACAATACAACAAAGCACTTGCCTTCTCCTTCTCTGAGGTCATAATGCCAACCTCTTCCATGAATGGCCACCTTCAGAGTAAATATCATTATCTTAAATGATTTTATATATTTCTTTATTTATTTGTTAGTTGTCTCTTTCCCCCAAAAACTGTAAGTTAAATGATGACAGAGATTTTATTAGTTTTATTAACTATTATATCCTCATTGCATAGGATGGTGATTTTTTGCAAGAAACAGTATCATTAAACTATTCATTGAGTGTATGTATGTATATATGTACAGATGGATGAGTGGATGATGGTATGTCTGCATGTGTGTATAGATGGATGTGTAGGTGTATATATGGATACATTCATTAATTAACTTTTCAACTTTGGACTGAGAGGACACTAAGAAAACATGATATAAGGAGAAAATGAAATGGTATAGATTTCATACACCAAAAATATCATCTCCGCATGCTATTATTTGCTAATATATTCAAATAAAACAGTAGAAGATTTGATATTTAAAGTTTGGAATATCAATTGCATATATATTTGTACTATGTATTTATAAACATGTGTGTATATATAATTATATAATTGGGGAAATATAACCACAACATTATAATATTTGTATCTGGTGGGATTTTGAATAATTTTTATTTTGCCATTATGTTTAAATCTATTTTACAGATTTTTCTACCATGATCATATTTTAAGTATAACAAAAAAGCAAAGCATATTATTTCTTAAATATAGATATGCACATTTACTGTAATTTATCTGAAATGTTATGAGATTTCATCAAGAAATTGAAGTGGTCCTAAATGAATTCCTCTGGAAGCTAACACGTTAATCACTGACAATATCTTAATATAACAGTTTTCGAAATATGACCTAAATCCTTTAGAATTTCTTCTCATAGTCTAAACTCTGTAGGTGTATTTTTTTTGAAGATGATATATGTATAGGAAAGAAAATAAATATTGTTAAAATGAGTATATTTATTTTTACATTTTCTCTTGATAAAGGAGGATATTTCTATTTTTCTGTTTTCTATATCTGGACTAGCTAGTCTTATTATGTATTTTTCTTGTTTGTTTAGTTATAGCACAGTGCTATAGTTTAAGACATGGAATTTCTTTTTTTTTTTTTTTGCTAATGAAAGGAAAAATATCATGATTATCCCATAATGTATCAACCACATGCCAAATTTCATTCTGAGGTGAATTTTTGTGAGCACTTTACAATCTATTAGAGAAAGAGATTTATAATGGGAATGCTGACAGACTGTTCCTATGCCATACAGAGGCCTCCTTAGCCGATTCATTAGTATCCAACCAAGTCAGGCCCATGTCTTTTTACAAATCAAATTCTTCCTCTCCAGTGGAGACAGGTCAAAATATTGAAGAAGCCCTGTGCTTGCCCGTAAAAACAAAATAGATGGTGCTGACATCTCCATTGGTTTAATGAGAGTGTGGCAGCAGAGTGCTGCTGGATAGAGTGCTTTGTCAAAGTGGACTCAGGTCTATTTTTAGACAATGTGGGTTGCCTTTTATATTCATCCTACCTAACAGCAGGGGGAATGCAGCAAGTTCCAGAGTACTGAAATAGAAAAAGAAGGAATGACAGCAGCTTAAATTTGATCAGCACCTAAGTCCACCTGAATGTCACCAATTCTTTGCCTTCGCTTAGAAATTTCTTTTTTTCTTTTTCTTTACAGTTCGGTGACTGTCATTATCCTTTGTTTAATATAACAGCAACCTCAGAGTTGTACCCCATTAAAATGACCTGTTTTGCAACTTTATTGCTTTTTTCCCCTACAATTCGAGTAGCTTGTAGAGAATGTACATTGGTCTGACATTTTTCATATACCTATTCTGATTGAATTGGATATGTTGTCTTGAGGAGGTTTTTAAATTGTTAAAAATTATGCTGCAATTTACTCATACACTAATTTGTATTTAAAGGTAAGAACAATCTAGAATGTGTACAATCGATATCGCTAGATTAGTCTGGCCTTTAATGAAGCATATGTTAATTTTTGAATCTGTGGATATATGTGGCGTTTTTATGAGCGTTCATTGCAGATCTTTCCTTGTGTGTTAAGGGGGAAAACTAGATTCCAGGTTAGGACATCACTATGCTTAAAAATATACACATTAGAGTGCACAGGTCCAAACCCAGTTTACCACTTACTAAATGTGTGATCCTTTCCAAGTGATTTGACTTGTCTTTGCCTGGTTTTCCTAATTGGTAAAATGGCACCAATAATAAATTGATACACAAAAGGCACAAAGTAGTGCTTTTCTCATCATAAACACTCAATAAATGCTAACTTTTTAATTCAAAAATGAATTTCGTTACACCTCTAAGTATATAAATTAACTTGCAGTATGAATTTAATGAAATACTTCGCAAATAAAATTTACTTTCCTATTTTCAATAAACTAGCAGTAGTTTATTGTTTTTACTATTTTAATAAACAGAAGAATGTAGCACACAAATAGGACACAATTTTGTAATTATAATGATTTTATTCAAAGTATAGATGTAAACATTTTGAGCAAGAATCCAATGTTGTATTCCAGGTACAGATAATCCTTTGTGAGATTTCAACTAAGTAACTGGATTTACAATGTACTTTCTTAATCTGGAATTAAGTTTTAACACTTATGTGTAATGATCGGCAATGAAAGCTCATAAAAATGGCACATCTATCCACAGATTCAAATATTAACATACGCACCATTAAAAACAAGACTAATGTAGCAATATTGATTGTGTGCATTTTAAATTGTAGTTTTTGTCCTATGTAAAAGGTGATCTATCTTCTCTAATGCCTCTTTACTGAGTAAGAAATATAAAACCATGATGTGATTGTATTAGGTAATAACTGCTACGTCAAAAAAGCCCCAAAATGTAGTAGCTTAAAACAACAATAAATATTACCCTCACAGTTTCTGTGGGTCAAGATTTGGGCGTGGTTCTGTGGGTGGTTCTGACTCAAAGCCAGATGTCATCAGCAGGCTTGTCAGAGGGTGTAGGGTTCTATTCCAAGGAGTCTTGTTGACAAGACTGGGACATTTGTGCTTGTTGTTGAGGGGAGGCCTCTCTTCCTCCCCATGTGTCTCTCCTCCTACTTTTTTGTGTGCTCATGACATGGCTGCTGGCTTCCCCTAGAGTAAGTGATCCAGAAGAGATCCAGTGTGTGTGTACGTGTGTGTGTGTGTGTGAATGAATATATATGTTCATTCTTATTTTCAAGTCTTATAGTAACACTCCTGCTGCATTCTATTCATTTGAATTAAAAGACTAAATTCAGCCCACATTTCATGGGCGGTACATGGAGGATTAGTCTTCACCTTTTGAAGGGAGGAGTATCAAAGAAAGTGTGGACATAGTTTAAAATGACCACATTGACCTAATTGGGTTAAATATTGCAAAGAGATTCTTAAATAAAGTTTGTTAAGGGGCCGGCCCGGTGGCGCAAGCGGTTAAGTGCGCGCGTTCCGCTGCGGCGGCCTGGGGTTCGCTGGTTCGGATCCCAGGCGCGCACCAACCTACTGCTTGGCAAACCATGCTGTGGCGGCGTCCCATATAAAGTGGAGGAAGATGGGCACAGATGTTAGCCCAGGGCCGTCTTCCTCAGCAAAAAAAAGAGGAGGATTGGCGGATGTTAGCACAGGGCTGATCTCCTCACAAAAAAAAAATAAATAAAAATGAAAAAAAAAAATAAAGTTTGTTAAAAAGAAAATTTGTGAAAATATTTGGAACACTTTGTAAACAAGATACATTAGCTATACAGAGAGAGTGTAGAAGAAACAATGTCTCAATGTTTTAAATAGCCTTAGAATTCAACAACATAACACTTTTAGGTATTACCACACTATATACAAGTTTTGACAAAACAGTACCTAAAAGAAAAATATATATATGATACAGCAACATTCCTCTTTTATACTTTCCTGGGATAAATAGGAAAATTTGAAATATTTTAACAACAAAAATGATCACATTACAAGAATTGAGTGTAGTGATTATGCAAATGCTAATCTTTCTATGTAACTCATTTTCAACTAAAGATTAGTTTAGCATTTATCAGACTCATTTCTGAAATTTAAGTATTCTCTGTGTAAATATTTAAAAATAGGTATATATTAGTTAACTTTATTGTTACTATTTATTATGGTGAATGTATTTTTCTACTTTACATATCATTTATATTTATTATAGTAGGTTTATGATAGTTATTTTTCATACAATATGCTCATGTTAGTATTGTATGCTCATATATGTGTTGTACTTTATATATTAGTTCATGTTATTTTAAGTGATCTATCTTATTTATACACTTACATATTTATATACTTATATATAGCATACATGTATACATTTTTATATATTTCATTCTTGTGTTGTAGTAATTTGTCTGCCTTGATGTTTCTTAAACCAGATGTGAGTTAGGGACACCCTGACCCTCAGAGTTAAACACTGGCCACAACTCTAATTTTTCAGGTATGGGAGTCCAGATACTCCATGTTCACTGCACTTTCTGTAATTCCCAACAACTTTCTTTCTTCATGCTTCCTTAGTTTCTCTTACAGCTACCAATGCTGTTTCAGTTCTCCTCTGTGTCAAGTGGACATTCACCTCAACCCCGTTGGTGACCCACCCCTCTCCCACCCAAATCTTCCTGTACCATCCATGTTCCAGTTTATCGACTTTACCAACCCTGGTAGACAGCTTCAATGAAGACCTTCACTGTCCGTGTACTAGAGACTTCAAATTCTTTGCCATGTGGACTTCTCCTTGGGCTGCCTAAGTGTCTCCAGGTCATGGCAGCTGACTACATCTAGAGCAATTAATAAGACAGAGAGAATGCCAAAGACAGAAACCACAGGCTTTTATTGCCTAATCTTGTAAGTGACATATTATCATTTCTGCTGCACTCTATTGGTCACATGGACCAATGTGGGAGGGGCTTTCACAAGGGCATGAACAAAAGGAGGAGGGGATCATTGGGGGCCATCTTAGAGGTTGCCTACACAGTCTGACCTCTGGCCCCCAGGGAAATTGCTCACATGTACAGAATATACTCAGTATATTCTCCTCTCTAGGTTACAAGAGGTGGAAGCACGACCTATGACAAATCTCTTGCCACGGTGTGGGTTTCCATTTACCCTATTTCTTACTCATTTGCCACCCCGCCCCCCACAACATACACACACTTTCTCTCTAAATCAACCAACAAATTGCTTTACTTATTTTAAGCATAGCAGAGCCATCCATGCTATGGAGCAGCTAAGATCTTAATGTCTACTACAAGTAGACTTACCAAAATTTTTCTCAACACAGTTAACTATCTTCTTAAGAGGGATTCCACATCTAGCTATAAAAAGAATTTGTTCCCATCTCAATACATTTGACTCCTCTCATTCCCATGTTTAACTTAATGCTCATCATATGACAAGTAAGAGTTCGCTATATTAAAATAAATATTTCCAAAAGAGTAGTATATACTTAAGTATATATACTTTTTAAAGATTTTTTATTACATCCTGTCCAAGAATCAATTAGGGCAAATTGAGTCAGCATAAAAAATGATGCGAAGCTAGGAAAACTATTAACCATAATATTGCTTAATGATACATTGGGATGGAGTGCGGTGTAAACAACGTTTTGTAGCAGAAATCCCATAATTTCTGAAAAGTCTCATGGAATTTCCATCCTCTGTGTACAGAATTTTTCTTTACTTCAATAATCTATAAAAAAAGACAACAAATTACAAATGCCTTAAGAATAAGCATTACTAGTTTTAACTGTTGACCACTAATATAAATGTTCTCAGTGATGATTGTTACCTCAATATTTGTTCTTTATTTCCTTCAGTTTTTTGTCACTGTAGTTATTTTAAATGGATAACAGAGTAGTGTGTAGTTGATGAGATGCCAGCCCAACATACAGAAGAATCTTTCTTCACTATCTCTTACTTTTAAATATGGTCTAGATTGTTTCAATGTATTTTTTATTTTCAGGTTATAATTACCTGTATTTTCATTTTATAAGAACTATGCAATGTCCTCCACAAGGTGTGAATGAGAAGATTGATGATCAGATATACTTTACTGCATTCTAAAGTCAATTTAGCAAAATTGTGAAGTAGTGTATCTTCCATGCCTTCCAACCATTGTTGTGTTCTTCTCTGCCATTCTGCACTTGAACTCCTCCCAGCATAAATATTTATAAGTTATATATCAGATATTTAATGATGAAAGATATTGAAGTATGAATAAAATGCCTAATAAATTACATCCTTCTCCATATAGAGTTATAAAAGAATGAGAGGTGTCTATTATATAATGGTAACCTAAGTATTTGGGAGTCAGTCCTGAATGTGGGGGCAGGAAAGCCTTCCAAGGGTCTCTGAAACATAGTATGTTTTAAAGACTGAAAATAATACCTAATATTTATTGAGCATTTAACAATACAGGCTTTGAGCTAAATGTTTAAATATTCTATCTTATTTTATCTCTCAAACAAGCTTTTAAGTAAATACTGCCACTGTTCCTATTCTGTAAGAAAGGAACCTGATGCACAAGCAAGTTATGCTAGGCCATCTAGCTCCGAAGGGACAGAACTTGGAGATGAGCCCAGTTATCTTTTCTTTCAGAGCTTTGACTCATTAAATACTATTAACTACTAGCACCAGATGACCAAAATGAAAACACAGCAATTGTTTTTCCTAGAGATTTGCTTTATTCCCACTCTCTCTTTTCCTCCCAAACAGCACAGCAAGTCTTCCATGACCTCCTCTGCAGCCCAGCCTCCAACAAATGCAATTCTTATTCTTGTTTTGTGCTGCTTGACATTACTATCACCTCTTATTTCCTTTTTCTTTTGCATTTGATGCTAGCCTATAGAGCTTTAAGGGATCTATTCTTTCCTTTCATTTCTGTATGTTCTGTCTTCTCAGTTTCCACTTTTGTAAGAAGTACTGACCTACTTTGTACAATTCTTTATAAAGGAAGGTCTGGGAGGCCTGTTTCCCAGACCTCTTGAATTTCCATTTCCAGCTCTTCTGTCTCTCTTAAAGTATGATTTGGCTCCAAAGAGATGATATGTCTACTCTCAGTAGTTTCAGTTTATTTTTATCTTATTTTTTTGTTTGTCTTTGGTATAATACCTTTTCTTGTTCAGATGTATTATTACTTGTACTATTTCTGTCAATTCAGAAAAGATTTACTACATGGGTTTTTATTTATAACCATTCAATGTTTTCTCCTATTTTGCGTTTAGCAAATGTGTACACACAGAAGACAGATCTTTTCAGCCAAATGTAGTACAGTTCTGCAAGCATTTGAGTGATGCTTATGTGTTGTGCATTGTTTGGTGAGGTCAGGTAGATATTGGTACTTGACCTCAAGAAACCCACAGTTAAGTGAGAAAAATACATTTCCAATGAACTATAGACAAAGCATGATGTTATCATTACTATAAAGAGAGGGTAAATCTGACCTATGCTAATAGAGACAGATTGAAGAAGAAATGGGCTTTGTGCTAAGGACCAGCAAGGTTTTTGATGGTAGAAACAAAAAGGAAGGATTTTATTTCATGTAGAAGAAACATCTTTGAAACTAATTGTAGACACAGTGTTAGGACACTCAAATGTTTGAATGGATGTTGCATAGGTTGGCTCAACTGAAACGTAAGTTGTATGGCCCAGTAGAGGAGGAAGAGCTGAAAAGGTAGACTTGGGTCAGTTTGTATAAGACTATAAGTGATAGGCTAAGAAGATTAAAATTTATACAAGAGGAATGGGGAACCATTGAAAGTGTTTGAAGTCTACAAATATCCTTATCAAAACCCAGAACCAAATCAAAATTTTGGTACACCAATTTTAAATTAATTTTAAGTGCACTGATTTTAAATTAATTTTCAGCAATATTGTCTATAAGTAAATATAGCAGAAAAGTCATAAAGAGAAAGGAGAGGAGAAGTTTTTCTAAAACTTTTTGGTTACTTCAACAAAAAATAGCCGAAATCATGACTTGTAATAACAAATAATATTTTGGTTTAGCTATTTTCCTGTGATGGTGGCCTTTTAGCCTAGTGAGAATAATTATTGATAATTATTTATTAACAGTACCAAAATCCAGTCAATTTAGCTGATTCAAAGTAGAATACTGGGGTGGGGGTGCACAAGTGACATTATACATGGAAAATAACTTAGTTTGCTGCTGAAAAGATAGTAATTGTGATGTACCAACTTGTGTACAGACCAAGAAACTGTTGGAAATGTGTTTCTGGGGCAAATTTGGAACCAGAGGTACAGACTTAGGTGTCATCAGCATTTATTTGGTAGCTGAATCCTTGCGAATGGGTAAGATGGTAGATAATGGAGGAGGAATCCACAAAAGACAAGTTAAAGGAAGAATTAGATAAGTAAGAGGAAAATCATGAAAGAAAAGGTGAAACAAAAGTCAAGGACACAGTAATTTGAGGTGTAGAGAGTGGTCAACCACGTTGATTGTTTTACAGATATCAGTAGGAACAGTCATGAAAGTAGAATATTAAATTTGGAAATTAAGAGGTCCCTGGAGACCTTAAGAAGGGCACTAAACACATTTTTATGATTAAAGAAAGGATTCTTGAAGTGCCCTTGAATAATCTGTACATGCTATTAGTAAGCATAGACTTTGTGAAGTCTGTTAAATATAATTAGGTCCTTTTGCACGACTACAACAAAAATAAGGCATAAACAAAGATGAATATCACCAAAATAGTAGGCTTTTAAATTCATGCACAAACAAGAAAGAGAAAGGTCCAATCACTCCCTGTCTCAATTCATATCAAGAGAGTTGAAATAGATTGTCTTCCACACGTGAGTGAAATCCTATAGTATTTGGCTTTCTCCATCTGACTTATTTCACTTAGCATAATGCCTTCAAGGTCCACCCATGTTATCACAAATGGCAAGATTTCATCTTTTTTATGGCTGAGTACTATTACAGTGTATAATGATATACACCTGAAACTTATATAATGTTATAAACCAGTGTTACTGCAATAAAAAAAATAAAAAGAAATAGATTGTTTACTATATTAGAAAGTGTTTTCTCTATCTTTGTTGATACTAGCTATTATTTTATCTTCATGTAGCTCTTAACTTTGTGGGTCCCTAAAGCCAATGCATACACTCTAAACTACTACAGATATCCTATGTTGATATCCTATGTTGGCCACAGTGCACTCCATTTTAGCTTTATATTTAAATATATAACATTAAATGGAGAGTCCGGCTTTAATTTTCAAGTAATCAATAGAGTAGCATGATATTTTCCAAGTAAATTAGTAAGTACTATTAGGTGTTTCAAAAAATTAAAGTTTGCCAAGAGCTAAGGCAGCTGTAAAACAGTTGGAGAAGATTGTAAAGCTTGGGCTAGTTCTTAAAGGGGGAGGGAATCTCTAATGAAGGCATTGCAGGGAGAACAAAGGCATGGAGGTGAACATGTGCTCAGTACGTTTAAAGACCGTGTTGGTTTGCTAGGACTGCCATAACAAAGTGCCACAAACTGGGTGGCTTAAGCAACAGAAATTTATTGTCTTACAGTTCTGGAGGCTAGAAGTCCAAGATCAAGATGTTAGCAACATTTATTCCTTCCAAGGGCTGTGAGGGAGAAATCTGTACCACACCTCTTTCCTAGCTTCTGAAGGTTTGCTGGAATCTTTGGCGTTCCTTGGCTTTCTGCTGTGCCATTCCTGATCTCTGCCTTCATCTTCATGTGGTGTTCTCTCTGTGTATATATCTGTGTCCAAATTTCTCCTTTTTATAAGGATTCCAATTATATTGGATTAGGGACCCATCCAACTCCAATAGGATCTAATCTTAACTAGTTACTTCTGCAATCACCCCATTTCCAAAAATGTTACTTTCTGAAGTATTGGGGGTTAAGACTTCAACATATGAATTTTGAGGAGACACAATTCCACCCACAACAGGGCTCAATGAATAAATCATTTTGACTAAGGCAAAGGACTCATGTAGAGGAAAAGTGGTTTAGCACATTAGAGTGAAAGTTGGAAGCAGAAAGGGGAGAATCTGGAGTTTTAAGAGATCAGATTTGATCCTGAAGACAGCTAACACCAGTGCTTTTACAAACGTATTGTAGCCACCACAGCCTTTCTCCAAACGTGATGTCAAACAGAAGCACAATATATAAAATGGATAAAAAGCAGCGCCTCTCTGGTTGTAGTCGGATGTGAGATCTCTCACTCTCCACCCTCCACTCCCATCCCTGTGAGAATTACAGGGATTCTTAGGGCTTCCTGGAGCAGAGTTTGAAAACTTCAACTTCAAAAGATTAATCTAGAAAAAACAGGTTAGAAAAGAGGAATAGGAGACCAAAATTGATTATTGCACTAGTGTAGAAATAAGAAAATGAGGCCAGATTGGGGAGGCCCCAACGAGAAAGAGGAAGTTAATGACTCTACCAATGCAAGTTGTACAGTTTCTACAATATTTAAATGATAGTAGGATGGTAGAAAGAAGAGAGAATGAGGATAACATGATTAATATCGTTAATTAATAAATAATTACAATGTATTAAGTTTCCACTCCATGTCAAGCTGTGCCCTACTTGCCCAAGTTCATTAAACGAATATAATGGGATTTGAAAATAAAGCTGGGATGGAAATCTTGATTTCAAAACCTTGTTCTTTATTAGAGATCTCCCCTGCTCTCAAAGATCACTCTAATATTTTGAATGTAGGTGGCTAGACTAAAGAATATTAATACCATTTGTAGAATTGTAAACTGTTTGTATTTAAAGTAAAGGTAAATTTTCTTTTACCACATTAATTTGAGATAATGGTAAGACAACTAAGAAGAAATATCTTGGGGGCCATTACAGACGTGAGAATTGAATTCAAGACGGAAGTCTTATGTGCTAGCACTTCTGACACCACTCATGTCAGAGGTCCCACTACCACCCGAGGTTCAGTGCTTTGCAGAAGGGATTCACAGGGCTCAGCATATAGTTGTACTCATGGCTGATAATTATTGCATAACACAGCAAGGATACACAGCTGAATGAGTGAGTGAGAAAGCTGTATCAGATGGCTCCTGGAGGAATCCATGTGCACTCTTCCTGTATTCTCTCTGAAGGTGTCACGTCAACTGTGCTTTCCCCCAAACATGAAACACAGTAACGCGTGCACAGTCTTTCTTCCCGAGAAAGTCCACTTGGAACTTAGAGTTTAAGGGATTTGGGGGGGTAGTTACATGGGCAATCTCTGCCTAGCCACAATTATCAAAATTTTAGAATCCCAGAAAGAAAGCAGATGTTCATCATAAGTCACATTGTTTGTATAGCCTAGTTAGGCTGGTATGATGAAACAACCTTATCAGTTAGTGGTAGAGGGAATAACTTAAAAGCCAAGTTCCCTGATGCCAGCCAATACCCATCTCACCTAGACTGCCATGTTAACTCTTTCCTGCACGTCTTGTAAAAAAGGGTCTGATGTTACTCATGAAAGCTAAGTGACATACAAGATATAAAATGATAGAAATAGAAGAGTAAGAATTAATTCTTGGGTTATGACTAAGCTTATGAGCTCAACTATCTATACTAATTGTTGATAAATTGATTCTAAAGTTTGAAGTGATAAGGAGAGTTTAGATATAGAAAGTAGTATTATTTCAGAAATCAAATTTGTCAATGATCAAGCCTCTGAAAATGAGGGAAAGACTGTAAGTTATAAAAAATTAAAAAATGAGTCTGAATTTGTTATGGGATATCAAATAATGGCAAATTGAAACAGGTACAATATGTGAATGCTACATCTTTGTAAAACAAGTAGAGAAAGAGGTCAGGAAAATTGAATTCAATTTTACTCAACTTTCCATAACAGTTTGATATACACCCACCTTTTGCTTCCTACTCTCTCTCTCTCTTTTGTTTTGTGTGTGAGGAAGATTAGCCCTGAGCTAACATCCAGTGCCAATCCTCCTCTTTTTGCTGAGGAAGATTAGCCCTGGGCTAACATCCATGCCCATCTTCCTCTACTTTATACAGGCCACTGCCACAGCATGGCTTGACAAGTGGTGCATCAGTCCACACCTGGGATTGGAACCTGCGAACCCCAGGCCCCCAAAGCAGAGTATGTGAACTTAAGTGCTGCTCAACCAGGCCTGCGCTTCTACTCTAATTCTTGAGTTGTTAGATTGACATATGGACCCCTAATTTTGAATGCATGTCAAAGGCTAAAGAAAATATGACTTCTCTATATTGCTTTAAAAACTAAATTTGAAAATTCAATTTATAGTCTCTTCACAAATTGTGTTTCATAGGTTCAAAAATGATAATGTATTTTACTCTTGTAGTAACATTGTATATGTGTTTTTATTGTTTTTAGTCACAGAGTATTTTATCCTAAGTTTCAAGAATTTTGCATGCTAAGATCTATTTCTATGTCTATATCCAATTAATATCTTTATCGATACCAACATCAGATTTTCCTGTTGCTAATTGATAGTTTTGCTAGAGATAAAAACAATGATTAACTAATTTCCCTTTGATCCACCACATTCCTCCTCACAACCACTTTAATAATACAACATGCATGTATAAGGTGGTATGAGGCAATGATGTGCATTGAGAGAATAGCTAGGGAATATGGCGATAGTATACTAGTGTCCTAACAAAGGTAATTGATTATATTACCTTTGACAGATTACCAGCTATAGAATTACACGAACCCTAGTTTCCTTCAAATCAATTCCACCTTGGAAAATCTTTAGCATATGTATGAAATGGGACCCTAAATACAGTCCTGAAGCTAAACTAACACACACCACCCTCATTCTCAGTGATGACTACTTGGTTACTACTTTTATTTGTCTTTCCTTTTCTGCCATGAGCTACGTGGCTTCACAGCCTCTTGCTAGGGTCCTTTATCGTTTTTGAAGATGATCTTTTCCAGACCAGTGCGCTCTGTGGACACCATTGCCTTCAGATTGTTCCACCTCTGTTTAATACTCCCACAAATATATTTGTTTCTGCTATGACACCAAACATAAATTCCAGAAAACTCTGTACTCTGAAAAATTGTGTTCTAAATAATAAAGTTTATTGGAAAAACATGCTTGACAGCAGAGCACTCAAAGCCCATGCAACTGTCTCATCACAGCCTTAACAAAAGCAACAATTCTAACAAAAATAGTACCATACTTTAAAAGGCATGCAAACTTCCTAATCAATAAAAATTATGGTATATAGAAAATAATTTTCCTAAAAAGGAGAGAAAAGATGTATATGGCTTGATAAGAAAGAGTTCTAAGAAAAGGCTAAGACCTCTAAACTATGGATTAAAGGAATATATGTCCAAAATTTTGGAAAACTGCACAAACAAGCACTTCCAATTCAGAGCATGTGGCCCATCTGCACCAAAAGCAAAAAAAAATCAGGTGAATGAGCATGGTGTGCTATACTGCATTCTTCCACAGCTTGCTGCATTTAGCTGTGTAGTGTACTTTGCTTTCAGAAGCAATATTTGGTGGCACAAAATATTAATGTGTTTGGAAAATTGTATAATAAAATAATTCTATTGACTAAAAATATATAAACTAATTCTTCTTATAGAATTATGCCTTAAAACAATAACTTCTCCTAACTTGTGTTACACGTTATATTAAAAATTCTGTTTACAGTATATCAAATGATATAACAAATCATGGCTGAATTCTGTGCTCTGTTTTACTTGGATTCAAGTTTTTAGGGTCCTCTTGTCTTAAGACTAAAGCACGAGTTACAAAGTCTGAGCAAGAAGCCTATTTAAGGGTTGTCTTCAAAGTAACCTCTTCCTTGGCAACCAATTCTTGTTCTGTGACCAAGTTTTACTCTTCAATGCTCTCTTCCATCAAAAATAGGCTCCTTGTTTCCTCAAATGAGTAAAGAGATTTCAAGTAAGTCTAATCAGCCCTCCAAATGCCTGGGTGCGTCTGAATTTATGGTAGTTACATAACACAGACCTTCATTCAAGGGTTTCAACCTCCCCCTTCAAATTTAGATAGCTCTAGCCTCACGTTGTTTGGCAAGTTGTTAGCAAGAACACATGTTTTCTAGTAACATGGATATTGTTCAAGTCCACAAACATTCACCAGGTACCTGCTATGGCCTTGGTACTATAGACACAACATTGTATACACAGTAGGTAATTTTCCAGCCAGCCCACCTGTTTAAAGCATAGTGTAACTAAAGCACAGCACTGGCAGTAATACAGAACCTAACACCATGAATATCAGTTTTTGAGGGAAGACACATTCACTATTCCAACTTAGAGCAACATGGACTCATTTTTCTCCGTTCCTATTCTCCAAAATAATGGTGACCTTTTCTTGATCTGCCCACAATTTTCTCTAATCTTCTTAACTTCCAGATGAGTAGTTTTTGGATTCTTTTTCACAAGTCACTTTTGACAGTGGTCATATAACAAGATGGTGCATGAGTGACAAGAACAGAGATGACAGAGAACAATTGAGAGAGAAGTTTTGGAGACTCGATGTAGGGTCAACTTCCAAAACAACCCTTCACTGGTTTTCCTGTACCAAAAGGAAAGACAAATAAAATCAAATGCTGTTTTTTGTAATTTGAGACTTCATGGAGATGACTTCAGGCCAATATACAAAAGAACTAACATGACAGTCTAGAAAATTTGAAATGTTTCTTCACCTCAAAAACTCACACACACTAGCACACCATTCAATAATGACCTAGGTAATTTTTATAATTAAAGTCTAAAGGTGGCCACAGCCCAGAGGCAAATTTAAAGTACAGGAAGGAGTGCATGTGTAGCTTCAATTCACTGTGTACCCTGTCTCAATATCCCTTTGCTCCAGGGAACTTCTACTCTCAGCATTAATGTCATGGCACATGCCTCTGCTATTGCCTTAAATGTCCACCTTTTACTATGCTTTGCCTAGACCAGGTGTTTGAATTTAGTTCTACTACTGGGACTCAGGCCATATGCAGACAAACCACATCAGCAAATGTCTAACTTAAGCAGACATATTTGTTAACAAGAGAGCTGCTTCAAGGCAGCCCTGCCAGCTTGATAGCTGCTGCAGTTCTTTGTAAACTGCTGTTTTCAGGCTGCGTCTGGCAAACTCCTCTCCACTAGTAGGTTCCACTTTACAACTGCTCTACAGTTCCTGTGGCCAGCCAACTGCCAGGTGATGGGTAGGTGGGTGATGGAGGAGTGTCAGAGTGATTTAGATCTTGACTGTGGCTAGTGAGGCTTAAGGCTATTTCTGTCTCCTTTTTATAGGGAAAATACCTGGCTACAGTCCAATCCTACTCTAGTTGCAGTCTATATCTATGGTTTGTATGCATACCATACAAATTTAAGGATAATCTAGAGAACTGAAGTTCCTCACCAATATTTAATTGAACCCAAAGGGTTCGCTATGTTAACCAAGTTTTAATTGATACTCTGATGTTCATCATGCAAACATAATTTCCATCTGAGCATGATATCCACCAAAATGATATTTTTTGGCTGTTCTTCATAACCTTCCAGTCTTTTTCAAGCATCCCATTGTCCTCAGCCAAAATTAAATAAATCCATACTTTCCTTTTTGGTCACCCTTTGATATCTGGAAATTTCTAGATCTACTTGAAATAAAATCATTTTGATCGGAAACATTATTTTGATTGACTCACAATGTAGTATTGAAAATAGTATAACTGAGTAATCGTAAAATAAGCCTAAGCACAGAACAGCCTGGGGCTACTGTAAACACCTGATGTTACTGAAGCTTAAGGACTAATGCAGGAAGACCACGATGAGCAGGTCTAGCATCAAAGCAAAATAGAGGATTGGAAAAGTTAGTACCCTTTTCTTGGGAACAGAAATATCTCTTTGCCAGAGACAGATCCAGGTTTTCTGGGCCCTGAAACTTCTTATACAGGTCTTGTAGCTCTGTAAGAAACAGCATACAAAATGATGAATGCAAATTTGACCCCAGTGTGTAGGAGGAGTCCTTCTTTTTTTGGAGGGGAAGAGCTTGATAGCAAGCCCTTATGTTTGTTTCGTTAACGTCTCTCTGCTCTCTACTCATCCTTGCCCATATCTCTCAATTCCAGATTTCCCTATCCTCCTTTAGAACCATCTTGGAAGGGATCACTCTAAGATTTCCTTTTCTCTAGTGTGCAAAATTATTTAACACCCTTGTTTCAAATTCTCCCATTGAAACTAGTCCTTCTCTTTCATAAGACAAAGAGTTTTCAAAAAACAAAGCCCCATTTACTTTTACAATAATTTTCCATTCCCATCCCCATAGTTAAATCATAAAATATAGATGCACTCATTTTTTATTAAATGACATTTAAAAAATTAATGTGGACTTATTAGCACAGTGCCTAGCATATAGTACAAAAATGATAAACAATAAAATGATGGTGGTGATCATGTTGTTAGCAGTTATAGCAGTAGCAGTAGTAGTTATTATTTAATATCAATAGTAATAATTATCATTACATTTACAGAACAGAATTGAATTTAATTTTTTCTCCTACACCTCTATTCCAGACCATAGGTATATCTACTCTCTTGAAGTTTTCATTGTTGACAATAGTGGGGAAACAGGCAATAATACGAACTTTTGTAACTCTATACCTTTTTCACTATTTCAACCCTGATTACCTTAAGGTACACAAACCACGAAGTAACAAACATAGAGACTTCAGGAATACACCCAGTCTGAGATTTATCTTGAGATTTTGTTATGTGAGTTGGTGGCAGGAAGGTCATGGCATGAGGGTCAAAGTCAGCATGAGGCCTGTTTGGGGAGTTGGTAGTAGAGAATGCCATACTTCACCCTCAATCTTTGTGGCTGGAGAGAAAAAAGTAAATCTTGGAGTTCCCTCTGCAGTCAGTGAACACCTAGGTTGAGTCTACTTTAATACTGAAGGAGACTCATTACTCAAGTTATAGAGTTATTGCTAAATGAAGGATGTGAGGCTTGAAGTATACTTTGCACTATTGTAGACATACGGATAAGTGAAAATAGATTATTACAGGCAGAAAAAACAGCAGCAGGGCAGGAATTAAAGATCCATTAGAGGGCTGACCCAGTGGCTTAGCGGTTAAGTGGGCACGCTCTGCTGCTGGCGGCCCGGGTTCGGATCCCGGGCGCGCACCGACGCACTGCTTCTCCAGCCATGCTGGGGCCGCGTCCCACATACAGCAACTAGAAGGATGTGCAGCTGTGACATACAACTATCTACTGGGGCTTTGGGGGAAAAAATAAATAAATAAAATGTTTAAAAAAAAAAAAAGATCCATTAGAGCTAACTCTAACTGATGGAATAAATTGGATATTTTTGAATAGTCTCCAAGTTTCCTCCTTAAGTCTCTTTCGTTGTTGATTTTATGTTGTTATTGTTGTTGTTAGCACTACAATCGACAGTCCAGTCTGGGTGCCCTTATCAATCACAACATTTTGGGCCATGCCACCTTCTTATTGAATAATATTTGCCTATTTTAATTTTAGCCTAAGCAAAATGTAATTAGGAAATAAACCTGCTTCCAAATTAAAATATATCCTAAAGCCAACTCTAAATGATTTTGGAATCAATCAATATTTAGGATTATCGACACCACTACTTCCTTCCAATTACATGGCTAAACAAAGATCTTTTAAGACAGAATCTCTATGAATTTTGCATATTTAATCATTCATGTGGGAGCTGGGTTGAATTACCATTGACAATCAAAACTTATATATAATACTGTACAAGATAATAATTTAATAAGATTAATCAAGAATATTGCAAATAATAAAGGCATATTTTAAAACATATCTGACCTCTTAGAATGATCTATTTTGGTATAAACCACAGCACTATTCTACAACCCTACTTTGTCAATAAAAAATAATCAATATATCTTATCAAATGAAAATAAACGTTTACCAATGGTAGTGTATTTTGCCTCTGTCTCTATCTGAGCTCTCTCCATTTTTCCTTTTCTCTTAGAACCTATAGGAACTGTTACTTTGGAAGGGGGCATGAGGAAAGTGGCTGGAGAGGGGGGAGGGTTTAACATTTGGTCTGGAATTATTTTTTAAGATAAGTGAGCCAGCTGAAACCATCCACTTATGGCTTAATCATTTGCTCTTTGAATGGAATTTCTTGAAGATGAAATTTTATATTTGGTTATAGCTTCTTCTTAAATTTTATGTTTTTAAGCAAACTATTTTTGAAATACGTATAATCATTGATGGTTATTTAAAACTGTAGAAACTTTTCTGAAAACCTAACATGTTTAATATTTGTCTTTATGATGTCTAGGAACACCATAAAGAAATAATTTTGTATTCTAATAGATATACTTCAAATTGCATTGTCATTATGATCCATGACAGTTTAGTTTAGTAGCATAATACTAATCACAACCACAGACTTTGTATTCAGAGACCTAGATTGGAATATCATTAGTTCTGTGATTTTGGCTAATTATTTGACCCCTCTGATCCTCAGTTTCCTCATCAATAAAGTCGGGATAATAATATTACTTAAATCACAGCAGTGGTTGTTAAGATTAAAAATAGATAATACTTTGAACAAGCACTTGACTTTCAGTAACCATTCAACTAAACTGAGATACCGTTATTATTGCTTTTGTTATTCCTGCTGCTGTTGTGTTATCATTATGACTACTAGGAAAATTATACATAATAATGCACATAAGTCAATTAGCACAAAGCCTGGCATACTGAAAACACTCAATAATTATTTGTTGTTATTGTTGTGAAGTGTAAAATGTTTAGCACTGAATGTGGTAGATATTCAATAATTGTCAATTTCCTTTTGTTTTTCCATGCAACATACACATATTTCTGGGAAGACTGTGTGCCTTAGTGCAGAGTGCCATTGTCTTTCATGCTAAACGTGAGTTTCTATCACTGCTTAATTCCAATCAATGTGTTTTGTACAATCATAGTAATAAACACTTGAAGGAAACTTTGTTAAAGACTTTGAAATGGGCCCCAAACTGTGTCTTCAATGGAACATGAGGAGTTTCTAAGCATGTCCTCCCAGGTTGTCTGATTCTAATGTGTCTCTGCACTTTTCATTATCTTGGAGATGTTTTATAACTCTGTATGTTGTAGATAACTGATGGCAATGCAAGTGATTATTTTCCATTGACTTGAAAATAAATTTTGTTCTAACAAAGTACAATTGGTTTCCCTCCCTCCCTGTGGAATACATCAGTTTTGCATCTATTAGTAAATTCATTTTATTATTACTTAGTGTGTGTGCGCACGTGGGCATGTGTGTGGTTTTTTGAATTCTCCTTAGAACCAGTTATAATATCTTACTGGTTCCCTCATTAATTAAGGAGTTAAATAAAATCTTTGACACATGTTCATTTTATAACTGGTATGAGAGTTATGATTATATGATTATATTCTCTTGTAAAAATTATGCTTTTACACACTCAATACATTTTAGCCACTCTTACTACCAGAACTGCTCTAAACATTTTTTCATGCATTAACCTTATAAGTCAGATAAGCTATACTCCGGATACATGATATCCTTTTAAAAGACTTGTAACAGATGTGTTCAATCCAGTGTACCGTAGAAGGCCAAGACTATAAACATGGTTAAAATAATAAGTTTAGAATCTCTAGTTGTTTGACTGTGGGCAAATCACTTATATTTCCTCTTCCAGGAAATGGAGATAATAACCTCCGCCTTGCAGGATTGTTGTTGAGATTGATTGCAATAGTAGAGAAATGTAGTTAGCTCAGTACCAAGTACTTCCACCAACAGTAGTTATCATTATTATGGAAATTCAGTGTCTGACTAGACAGTCCATTTCAGTGCTCAACAGTTCTCAGACTTAGCAGGTGTTTCTTACATAGAACTCTAATCTTGCCTGTTGTAACTTTCGTTTTTTGGTTTGCTTGTCAGTTTTGTTTGGTTTTATTTTGTTTTACTATTTTCCACATGACCATGGTTCAAATTTTTGAAAACAAATGCTATTTCAATTCTGAGTATTTTCTTCAAGCTAAATATGCCTTCTTCCTTAATCTGCTTTTAATATCACATATTTCCCAGATTCTTTACCTTCCTCGTTATCCTGTAGTTTGTAAATGTTATTCTCAAAATATTGTACCTGGAACTCAACACCAAATCCTAGTTGTGATCTGCACTAAAATGTAGTGCTGAACCACCATTGATCAAGGCACATATTTCCAGGAATTCAACCCAAGAATACTTTAGGTTTATTATTTGTGATATTATATTTTTAGTTCATTTTGAGCTCATAGCCAACTAGCATCTTCAAGTATTTTTCCTACTTACTCTCTTTTTTTTTTACTTGCACATTTTGCATTTGAATCAAAAGTTAGAAATGTATATGTATCACTTCTGATTATAGTGATAGTCAATGATATTGGGTAACACATTTAACACACAAAACAACCATTTAAAGTAGGTACTTTTATGGAATTAGATCAAGTATATGAAGCATATATTATTTCCTTTTGGCAAGTGGGGGTACTCAATAAATGTTAGAAGTTTCCTTCAGCCATTGAGCACTTAACCACTAATTTAATGCTTCCCTAGTCATTGCCATTGGAAATCTCACAGGTAGGTGACCTGCACTGCACTCTAATCTCCATCTGGCTAGCCGCAATTGACCTATTGCCCCTATAGAAAGAAAGTGGCATCCATTCATTAGACACTTGCTAATATTTTTTTTCCAGTGGGAAAAGTATCAAGTCATAGTTCTTGCTGTGTAGATAGTTTACTTTCAGCTTGGATGCTAAAGGTCAATTTCCATTTAATCAATGTAGAGCTTTAGAGTCCTGCTTCACAATGCTACTATTTCTCCCATTTAAACTTTAAAAGCACTTTTAGTAATAACAAACCCTTTTTGTTTACCCTAAAACCAATTAGAAGATCCTCCAGAATAATGAGGCATATAAGTCTGGAAAAATATCAAGAAGGCATAAATGTCTTTCTCTGTGGACAAGGTAAATAAAAAGAGCTAGTTTCTTTAGGCAGAAATTTCTGGATCATTTCTTATCTTCTGTAGTGAATTGTGTCTTCTAAAAAGATTTATCTAAGTCCTAACCTATAGTACCTGTGAATGTGACCTCGTATGGAAATAAAGTCTTTTCAGATATAATTAAGTTAAGGATCTCAAATGAAATCACCCTGGATTTAGAGCAGGCTCCAAATCCAATGGCCAGTGTCTGTATAAGAGAAAGGAGGGAGATTTGATGGCACGGAAGAGAAGGCCATGTGAAGATGGAGGAAGATTGGAGTTATACTGCTACAAACCAAGGAACTCCAAGAGCCACCAGATGCTGGAAGAAGCAAGGAAGAATTCTCCCCTAGAGGCTTCAGAGGGATTGTGGCCCTGCCAACCCTTGATTTTGGACTTCTAGCCTCCAGAACTGTGAGAGAATAAATTATTGTTGTTATAAGCCACCAAATTTGTGGTAATATGTTGTGGCAACTCTACGAAACTAATACATTTTCCATAGACACTCTTAGTTAACCTGTATGATAAGGCAACAGCATCAACTTCTGTCTAACTTCTTAGGTTCTATATTTAAATTGTAAAAATGGGCCACTCTACTGTTTTGGAGGCAATTTACCCTTTGGCCCAACCATACTGAAAATGTCATTTCCCTTTACATATCATTCTTTCATTTCACAAAAGTTTATTGAGCACCTCAAATATATTATGCTACTGTGGTGAACAAAACAGAAAACACACACACACACACACACACACACACACACACATCTCTGCTCTAATGGAGTTTATGTTCTAGGGGAGAGAGTAGATAGAAAATAAATAGTAAATTACGGAGTATAGTTATCAGAGTAAGGAAAGCAGGATTGTGTGGAGGGATGTGATTATAAATAAAATAGCATAGACTAGAATGAGGACATTTGGAAGAAGTCAAGAAGGAGGTGAGTGACTACAACATGATTATACCTGAGGGGAAATCATTCTGGGCAGAGGGAACAGCCAGTGCAAAGGCTCTGAGTTGGGATTATGCTTAATATATCTGGGAAACAGAATGATGAGGCCAGAGCTAATGGTGTTGGAAATGAAGAACCATAAGGATTCACTGAGTGAAATGTATAGCCATTGGAGGGTTTTTAAGAGAACAGTGACATGACTTTGCTTAACTGACTCATGCCTAAAACAGGTGTTTTTAATCATTTTTGTGCCATCAATTCCTTTAGTCAAGCATATGGACTCTTCAGAAGAATGTTTTCATGTGCATAACATTAAATGTATAGATAATACAAGGTAAACCACATCACAAATCTGTGATAGAGTAGAATATGTGATTCACTAAAAATCTAGCAGTGTGTGTATTAAATACTGTAATATTGAAATAGCTATGGAGGTAAATAGTATTTCAAGTTATCTGTGGCAACTTAAATGTGATATGAAAATAGTCATGCATTGCTTAACAACAGGAATAGGTTTACAGGGATACGTTTTGAGAAACACGTTAGGCAATTTTGTCATTGTGCAAACACCACAGAGTGTTCTTACACAAACCTAGATGGTATAGCCTACTGCACACCTAGGCAGTATGGTGTTAATCTTAGGGGACCATCATCATGTATGTAGTCCAGCATTGACCAAAAACGTTGTTATGTGGTATATGACTGTATCTGTAATTTCTTTTGGTGACCAAAACATAGATACTGTTAATACTACTGTGGCTGATACTGTTAATACTACTGTGGCTTGTTGCCTATATTCAATGAAATGACTCCCTGAATTCTGTCCAAATTAATAAACACTGGTTTATATGTATGTTGTAGCTAATCAAGAATAGAAGCAGAAATGCTAATAATTAATCCATATATCATAAGATTTAACTTAGACTGGCATTTTGCCACTGAGAAATAATGAGATTTTTATGATCATGTGGCCATTTCAATATGTAATTGCAAACCTCCTGTGGTCTTAGTGTTCAAATGTAGGAAAGAGAAAAAGGAATTGTATTTTAGTTTATATTGAACTTTAATCCCTCGTGCTGTCTGATACAATTATAGATACAAATATGAAGAAAGTGAAATTTTGTTCCCTAATAAGCCATAATATAAACATATCCATTTGTATATCGCTCATCTCTAACTTTTTCACCATGTTAGGTCTTTTTTTCACTATTAGGTCATGCATTGGATGTTTCCATAAACAACTGATTATTCCATACTGTAGGTGCCATATGCTAAAGATGACTCCATTTTTACCTAGGAGCATATTTATTTGGTATACATATATCCCTTTAATTGGGAAATAAAGAAAATATGTGTGTATGTATGCATATATATATACACATACATATATATATAATGCACATATTTTATTTCCCAATTTGTGATATGTATTTGTTCTCCTGTATTTAATAGGAATCTAGATAGAAAGAGTAACTCAATTTAAATATTGTTAATAACCCTACTTGTATTATGCTATTACAGTTATAATCCAAGCCTAAAATAGTTTAGTTTTCAAAAGGGAATACACCTACACAAATTTACTCTGAATCTTTCTCCTTAGATGGAAAGGAAAAAAACTCATAACATTTTAACAAATACCATTTGATTTTAAATGCCTTACCCACATGTAGGTCTTAAAACACATCACAGCTGAAAGTGAAGATAATTCTGAACCTTAAAACAAAGAAAGTTTTAAATTAATTCAATGTTTCTTGGCCAAAACATGAAGAAACAAAAGAATCTACTTTTGAAATTTCACAGTGTTAACTAATAATCCAAAAATCATTTTAATCACCTAATTATGTATAAGCAACATAATTTTATAGACCTCATTCAAATGATTCACTCTTTCAGAATGTGCTAGAACACACTTGCCCTTATACTTCACATTATCACCCTATGTAATTCAGTGAAAATACATCACAACCAAGCATGTTCACAAAAAGGCTCTGTGTTAAATGTGTGACATTAAACATATGGGAATTATATTCACTTGATTGTGATTTTCATACTTGCACTGTTTGTGTGTGCCTAATCTACATTTTAAAATATCTAGATACACCAAAGGGAAGGCAGCGTGTGGCTTTTCTTTTTCATCCACATATTTTTGCTGCTTCTATAACAGGCGTCGACCTAAGTCTTGTCCTTGCCAAAGGCTGTGAAAGATAGTACTTTGAAGTTTTGTTTTGTTTTTTTTTTAAATCCAATAAGGCATGGTCTGAGAAAGAAGCTGAAGACCCTCTCCCTTTAAAAAAGTAATAAACTTTCAAACAGGGTTAAGACAGAGTAATAATAGCAGACCACCATAATTCCTTAGAAAATTCTATAATAACATTCTGTATCTTTCCATATTTCTACTGATATTCTAAGTAGAACTTGAGATTTAAAAGTTGGGAATATAACATATGAATCAGATTAACATTTAAGAACATGCATTATTAAAGAGGTGTTGTTAAATGTCATATTGTAGGAGCTACATTAGCATTGTTTTAAAGGTTAGCTATATTACATGTGTCTTTAGAATCTCAAGGAATCTATAAAATTTAACTATATATGCATATGTGTATATTTCATATCTGCAAACATATATGTTTTGTATATATAAGCATATACATACATATGCACACACAGACACACATACACATATATTATATATATATATACACATACATATATTTATATTTGCTTGTTGGCATGAAATGCATATATACAGAGAGAGCAAGAGAGACACTGAGACTATCATTTTGCAATAACAGACAGGTATTGGTCCTGCCTAGCTAGTAAGCGGATAGAGTGAATGCAGTGATTTTGTAAATTGCCTTTATAGTCTAAGAATCAAAAAAATATAGGAAAGCTTTTCTCCTGCTTTGGCCAAAAGTGGTCCTTTGCTGGATCCATATCCTATTTCCGCTGACCCCTTGAATAGGTGGCTCAGCTGTTCTTTGCTTTCATGTCTTATCTCATTTTATCCTAACAATTCTATAAAGGCACATATTATTCTCTCCAGGTTATGGGTGATGAAGCCAAGGGATTGAATGACTTCTGTAATGGCACATTGCTGTTCTTTCCACCTTTAGAGTGCTTTGATTTCCACAGCATTTTCAGTGTTTATCAATGGAAAGGACGATTGAGGACTATTTACATAAGAATCAAATCACTTTGGATTACTTGTTAAAAAAGTAGATTTCTGGTACTATCCACGTCCTGTCAAATCAGAATCTATAAGAGTAGACACTGGAATTTGCATTTTGTACAAACAACCTAGGTGATTATTTTGTTTATTAAAAGGCAAGGGTTATGGCGAACAGTAAATGAGCGCCAGATCCTAGATAGCTGAGTCATCGCCTACAGCATTGCTTCTCAAAATGTGGTCTGTGCACCAGCAGCATTGGCATAACCCAGGAACTTCTTAGAAATGCAGACATGCAGGCCCCAAAGCTAAACTTGAACATGATCTTCAGGTGATTTGTATGCATATTAAAGTGTGAGAAGCGCTGCCTTAAGACTTTTTCATTATTCACCCCGTTTGATGTTTCCCAAACTTTCCTTATAATAATCATCACCTGGGGGCGCTTGTCAACCATATCTGTCCCCAGACTTCTCCCTAGAGATATTTCTCTGTATCTGGGGAGGTGTCTGGATCCTTATGTTTAGAAAGCACCCCAGGTGATCATTATCATTGGATAAGTTTGAAAAACACCACATCCATTATCCCTCATAGCAAGTCTCTGGTGTATGTCCTTTGGTTGTTGGAGTCCAGAGTTGGAGTTTGAGTTATTGATCAGGAGCTGTAGCAAATTATCTGTATCTGTGCAGGGACAGTGTGATGTAGGGATGATGATCATATACACGACGCAGGAGCAGGGTGGCCTGGGTGTGGACCTTGCAAAGTTACTTTACTTCTCCGTTTCTCAGTTTCCTCTTTTGTAAAATGAGGACAATAATTGTATATACCTCATAGGGTTGCTGTGAAGAATCAATGAGTTTTCATGAAAAGCTCTGCAAACAGTTCCTGTTTACCTGTTATTACTAATATGTTACCTCCCTCACAAATCCACTTTATAATTGGGCCCTTGATCTTGCATTTGTATCCTCTCCAAACACTGCCGAGTGTCTCTTTGCCATCTCCCCTTCCTGAGAGCAAAATTAGATTCTGGAATTTAGATTCCTGAGCTCTGAATTCCTTTTCCTCTATTCTCCCTCCTCTCCTACGTAGGCAAAAAGTGTGTGCTTGAAATTTTTGATGTGAAAATTCTCCTTAGGGCCACCTGCTAGCCTGTACCCCAGAATCAATCGCAGCTGTTCCAACCCTATCCCAGGCCAGATGGGGGTTGCTGTCTGCGTCTTATGACTAAAGAAACCTCAAAAAAAAAAAGGTGACATATGCAAAGAGGCAGTGGAAGGAACTGCCGAATATT
Source organism: Diceros bicornis minor (assembly GCF_020826845.1). NCBI lineage: Eukaryota > Metazoa > Chordata > Mammalia > Perissodactyla > Rhinocerotidae > Diceros > Diceros bicornis. Next base: position 33,561,656 of record NC_080761.1, on the reverse strand, counting down.
GAACCACACTTGATGTAAATGCTTTCATTTACATCAATGTCCCTGCAAAGACATTTTAAAGATAGGTTAACAGACAGAAATCACGTATTTTCACCAAGGCCACACAGAATAGGGACTGCGATTGCAAAGCTGGGTCTGTTGGTCTCTGCAGCTAGTGCTTTTTCCATTAGAGTTATATATTCTCTGTATTTCAGAAGAATTGAGAATATATAGAGAATGAAGTACAGTGCAAGATAAAACATTTTAGGAAAAAGGAGAAAGGAGATAAATTAAAGAAGTTGTTAATATAATAGCTGACAACTTTGGATGCCTAAGTGGGTCAGGCTTTGAGTTTTACATGTATTAACTCATCCAATCTCTGAAGTATTATTCATTATTATTGTAGTCCTCATTCTACAAATAAAGAAATTGAGGACCAGGAATGTTAATAGCCCAGGGGGACAAAATAAGTTCGAGAGCTGGCACTGGAAGGTAGAGAGCCCAATTCCAAGTCTGAGCTCTTAACCACTGAGCTCCACAGCCTCCCCAGTCCTGAGCTCCCAAGTGCATTCTTAGCTCCAATCATCTGGGCAGCTGGAGGGAAAAGGGAATCCATTAGAAATTCAACTCTTGATTTTTTGCCAAGAGTAGATGTAATATTTTTCCTGGGGTTCCATTTAAGCAAGGACTTTGTATGTGTTATGACTCATTTCCACCAGATTTAATTCTGCTTTCTACCACTACCACTCATCTGGATTAGACCTTCAAGATCCTGGAAAGGAGTGCTGGTGTACAGCTGTGGTACTGACACTCACAGGCATATATTTTGTTAAGCAGTGAAGTAGATTTCTAATATTTAGACATTGTAGAAGACTTCAGTTTCTGCAGGTTTAGTTTGAAGAAATGAGAATTGAGACCAAAGAAACTTTGAGTGTGTCACAGAAAGTGTCTCTCTACAACTCCAAATGACTGTTGGCAAGGGCAGAGTTAACCCTTCCAGTGTTTGGGCAAGATAAATCGCCACTTTTGGCCAACATCCCTTACACCTTCTTTCCAGCTTTTAAAATAAGCCATATGGCTTAGAAGGGGACTGGCTTTAAGATACCAGAGAACTGATCTATACGGGTCACACATTGGTGGGGAATTATTTTATTTTAAGAGAAGGTGTGCACATTGGGCCATCCTTGGGAATCCAGAAAGAAGCAAGGGGGAAGATATTTGAGAATAATTGTTCTGGTTCTTGCTAGTAACTGAATTATCTTCTGGCTCATGAGAATATTGAAACCCAGCCCATTTGCATTTTGTTTAATTTTAGCTTTCCTATTCCCTTACTGTGACTTTTAGAATTTGGACTCAACAAAATTAACTTTATCTGAGAAGTCTGCCTCCGCCACAACATGGGTAGAGTTAATCATACTCTATTATGCATCTAGGATTCATCATGGTTGTAAAACAGTCAGTTGTGTATCTTTTCCTCTTTCATTCTAAATTTGATATTCCTGGAAAGCAGTGACCTTGATTTACTCGTTTAAAAAACGTCCCCAGTGCCAAGTATAGGGTTTAACCCAAAAGTGATAAATAATTGTTGGTTGCACAGGTACATTATCGAATAAACATGTACAAATAATATGCCCATTGTTTTTGGCAAGGTAAACACACAGTATCTGTCACTAATGAGCCTCATATTAACTCCATGCGTAAGATAATAAAAAATTAGGCTGTTGTGCCAAGTACATGCTCCAAGTCAACCCAGGAGCTCAGCTGTGACCTGTTGTTTTCTTGGCTATTCTGCTTCTGGCTGCCTGAAGCAAGTTAAGCCCTCACAGCTGGTCATTCTGAAAAGGGAACCGGCTTGTCAGTTGCAGAAACACCAAACAACACTTAGGACAAAAGAGGAAATCTGGCGTGTTCCTCCCCTTCAGGGGTATCTGTGTATTCATCACCCTATCCACCTTGTTGTTTACTCACAATTGTTTTAAACCACTCCAGTCAATCAGGCCTGTACATCAAAATTACATAGCGGAAAGCACATCTGCTGGATTTAGAGCTGGAATGCAAAACTGATAGAGGAAAACATAGTGTGTCTGATCTGAGTATACCATTGTCTGTACATACATGATCTTTCTGAATTCAATGCTTCCATTTTATAAATGAAGAAATAAGCTCAGAAAGGCTGAATGACTTGTCCGCGATCACACGGTAGGAAGTAGCAGAGGTAGAGATTTACTTTCAAATCTTTTTGATTCTAAAATCTAAAATCTTTCATCTGCAGAATGAATTGATCTTTCTACTACAACAAATTTAGAATGAAAAGTAGAAACCGTGCAAACTGCTACTCATTCAACTGTCAAATTACACCTGAGAAAGGAGTGATTAAAGAGGACAAAAACTCTGAAGAATCACTGAAGTGAATAATAATTGTTACAATAATAAAGTGGAACCTCCTACTGGTATGGGAAACCAAATTGGAAGTGAACAGATTGTAATCACCATTTTTATTTGCGTAGAATTGTTCACAAAATGCCATGGCGTTTATTATCTTATTTCACCCTCACAAAAATCTTAAAACATTGGTTCTCTCCATTTTACAGATAAATTAAAGGAGATACAGGAACTCAAAGAGTATGTGTAAGGCCACATCAGAAGTAAATAGCATTATGGGCCGGCCCCGTGGCTTAGCGGTTAAGTGCGCGCGCTCCGCTGCTGGCCGCCTGGGTTTGGATCCCTGGCGCGCACCGATGCACCGCTTCTCCGGCCATGCTGAGGCCGCGTCCCACATACATCAACTGGAAGGATGTGCAGCTGTGACATACAACTATCTACTGGGGCTTTGGGGGGAAAAAAATAAATAAATAAAATCTTTAAAAAAAAAAAAAAGAAGTAAATAGTATTAGAATACAGGAGTTTCCCATGTGTTGAGTCCAGAATGACACATTGTGGCCAAATTGAAAATCCTTGTATGTCAAATACAAAATGAATAGAAGTCCAGTTCATGAAGGTCTGTTTAAAAGATTTCACTAAAGTTCTGGTTAAGCTTTAGCTGGATTAAGTTAAATTACAAAATTATGTTGTCATAATAAATTCGACTTAGTAATTAAAAGAGAGGAGATAGTCAATACTTTCTAATTACTTTTCTTGAAATTAGCCAGAAATTATTTCTATATCAAGTGACTTTTCCACGTTAATTTTTGCCAACATTTTCGTGATTGTACTGGCCAATACTCATTCCATAGGCTTTCGTTTGGCAAGATATAGCCTCTAATTGACCTTGATTAATGTTGGCAAATTGAGACAAAATTGCTCATCTCTGCTCCCCCTTTCTAAAAAGTCTCAAGCAAGCAATCTTTCTCATGTTTTTTCTTAGTTTCTCCTCTCATGTTCTTTTAAGCTTCTTTTCTTTCTCTCTCAGATTTACTCCCCCATTTATTAGTTTTTTAATTTTTTTTCCACAGGGAAAGGGAGGCAACTGTATTATAATAGAAAGCACATGTGTTTTAGAGTCAGATAGAACCAGATATAAAAGCACTGTGACACCCCTTCATAGTCATGCAATGTTAAACAAAGGACCAAACCTCTTTGAGATAATTTTCTCATCCTACACAATGACAACAATAATAACCTCACAGGGTGGTTGTGAGAAGTAAAATTCCTAGTTCTGTGCAGTTAGAGCACAGAGCCTGGAATATAAAGGTACTTAATAATCGCACATAATGCTGCAGGTAAAAGAGAGTTGTTTATGCTTGCTTTTCAACTTTGGGTCAGTAATTAGTAGATTTGTGACAGGGTGTTCTGACCATCCTACTGGGAAATTTAATCTATCCTTAAAGACAAACAGACAATAAACAATATCACCTACATTATTCCTTACCCAATGCACCAAATATGTTGACATCATCTTTGAGAAAAGAAACTTTTCTTTTCTTCTATTTTTTTCCTTTTGCATAAGTTTTTGGCATACATCAGGAAAGCAGCTGCAAGAATGCTAGGATTTTGACAGTTTGGAGCTGCTTGTCCTTGTCTTTTTATTCTTGTCACAATCATTCTCGAAAATAGTCTCCTTGCAACAATGAAAAAAAAATATATAACCAGGTAGTTCATTTTCCAACTCCTAGTTTTCCCCATGAGTTTCAGAAAATTGGACGCTAGAGGCCTGGCTTTATCAACTACTAGTAACATTGCCATGGAAATACTATTAGACACCCCATCACTCAACCTTTCATCAGGTACCAATAACAGCAGTGAACACATCCACTTAAATATGACTTGGCTCAAAGAAGATGATCATAATAATAGGTAGTTAGTACCTCAATAGAAAAATCTGAACTAAAGTTGCTTAAGTAAAAGCAGATTATTTATAATTTCCCTGGTTTATGTTTTTCAAATTTGGCCAAGAATTTCTTCAAAAGGAATTCATTTAGAATAGTAGGTACCTGATAGGATATTTATTGAATGCAGTGGATCTGGTAAATACAGTAACACGTATGACCTTATTTTATTTCTTATACTTAAAAGCTTGACAAATTTTATTAGGAAAAATTATTTTGTCCCCTAAAATATCATTAGCCAGCCAACTTAACATCAACTATATCCAAAGTTACCATGAAATCAGCTCATCAGCCTTCTCACCAGCCCTCTTTCTCCATCCCAGTGAGAATACAATAGTCTTCTCTCAGTAATATAACTTTCCAGAGGCAAGAAATCAAAATGCAATAACAGAAAGAATTTGCTTATAGATAATATCTTTTTAGCCTCCTGTTGAATTTCTTAAAGGATCAGCTTTGCTAATTCCTTAAAAAATATGGCAACATATTTATGTTCTCCTTTTATTTATTTATTGTTATACTGGTTGGTTTCTGATACCTCAGTATCTACTGTAGTGCTTTAGCTCATCTTTAAATCATGAAAATGCAAATGCTGTACTAATCCTAGTGGTACTGGAGGTGCTGAGGTTGTTAAGCTAGTGAATCTGGAAGAGACTCTCCCTCCAGTATGTTGACTATATTAGTCAGGATTGACTGAGTTTGTTACTGAGCTACAGTAACAAAATCCCAAACTCTTATGGTTTAAACAACAAGGTTTATTCCTTGCTCATGATACTTGTCCATTTCAAGTTGTTTCACTACAAGAACTAGGCTGATTGAACACCCACGGATGTCACTTTTCCTCACAATGTTTTCTCCTGAGAGAGTCACATATGCTCTCTCAACCACAAGGGAGCCAGAAAGTATAATCCTGCCATTTGCCCCAAAGTGGGGACAACCTTCCATAGTTGAATGATCAGGCCAATAACTACTGCACTAGGAAAGCTATTAATAGTGCCAGATATAAAGGGTAACGTTCATGAGTAGGTTGAACTAAGGAAGTTGAAAATACATTTAGGCAATTGAGAAAATGTCTTCAGATATAATCCAGGATGGACAATGAATTTAATCATATTGCAGTTGACATTTCAGTCCCAATATCTATCTTTTCCCAGGACCGAATGCAACAAATGATTACTGGGCACATACTACATATAAGTCATTTACCAGATAATGTGTAGATAAATAAATTAAAAATCCATGAATCTGGATTTTACTTATGTTTATTGAACATTTATTTTATTAGGAATGGTGCCAGGTACTATTACTTACATTATCTTGTGTATCCTCACAACAAATAAAATAAAGTTAGTGTTATCATTCTTCTTGGACAGATAAGGACACTGGTTAAGAAAGGAGTATAAACTTGCCCAGGTTTACACAGCTCGTTAAGTGGCAGAGTTAATGAATACACCTTCGTCATTCTAATGGCAAGTCCAGTGCTCCTTCTAGAACATATCTGTTGACAACAAGAAATGGTTGATGTGAAAATTAGAACTAAAACCAAACAGTTGCCCACCCATGCAGAAGGATCTTTATCACTAATATATTTCACACTCTGCTTTGACAGTTTCTCACTTTTGTTGTCTTCTCTTCTTCACATCCTCCAACTGTGGGCCTTCGTCAGCCTTCTTTTGTTACAGCACTAGACTTTTTCCATAGAGAATGTCATCCATGTGTATAAATTTGGCTCTCACATCTAAAATATATATATATTTTTATATTTTCTCTGGTTTATATTTTTCAAACTTGGTCAAGAACTTCTGTCATATATATCTTGACAGTATTTCCTTTTCCATTTGCATCTGCCAAGTCTACTTTTAGTTCCATTATCCCATTTATCTTAAAGTTTTAAAGGTAAATTTGTATGTTCTTTACTAAAATCCACCTTTCCCTAATTTATATTTTAGATAATCCTCAGAATATTTCCTAGGTCCTCAGGCTCAATGCCTTAGTATCATCTTTGATTTCTTTCTCACTCTCACTTCAATCAGTTTGAAGTTTATCCTTCCCAGCCACTCTTGCAATTTTCCTGCCTCTGTCAACCTCAGTACTAAAATTCTGTCCCTTGTGACATCAATTCCAAACTTTTGTTGTAGCTTCCATTCTCCTTTCCCTTTCTGCATGTCATTGCCAACAGTTGTGTTTGACTATATAGATATTTCATAACTAATAGCTGACAATCAAATTCCTCTATATTCTGGCCTAACGCTCCCCTTCCTGCTTTTTTCTACTAAGTCTTAAAACAAAATGAAACAACAAAAACAATTTTCATTCTATTCCAAACGGTCAATGCCTCCTTTCTAAATACACTTCAGACTTTCTTACCACTGCCCCTCGGATCAGGTTATTTTTATCATCTGGATTGTCCTCTCAGATTCTAAACGCCTGTTGAAACTTCACCTATTGTGTCAGGCTGAGACAAATTTCACTGTTGTGTTTTTATTTGTTTGTTTGTTTTTTAACATTCTGCAATGCATTTACAGCTCAGTAAATTATTTTTTTCTTTATGTTACTGTACTTCTCACTGCATTCACTATAATCAGCAAGCACACCATATTCTGCCTAGAACCCACAATTTCTATACCTTATAGACTGGCTTCTCACGAATAATTGGTAGGCTATAAACATCAGTGTAGTGAATAAATTATTAAATTGATAACTTTTGTGAGGCCAACTGAACAGTATTGATGAAAAAAATTTTAAATGTAGATTATTTTAGACATCGACATTTCTCTTCCAGGAGACAGAGCATTGTTTTATGTTACTGAAAAATAGGAACCAACCTAATTTAGTGCATGCAGTAGTGGTAGAGGAGAAGCTTTGTTAGAACATTTGTGGTCTCTTCATAAATTTGAAGTCAAAAATTTATTGGAAACACTGTATAATTATGTTTAATGCCATGGAATAATGTGCAAAAATGAGGTCAGGGGAAGGGGGCCAGGTTACAAAAAGATGTACTTTTTTTTTTTAAGAATATGTGGTAGACTAAGATTCCAGTTTTTTCTCTGGGCACACACCCACTTGTAGTTATTTGTGGCTATGAGACCTGCTTTGGCCAAAAAAATGTGAGTGGACTTGATGTGTGTAATTTCTAGGTAAAAGTATTTAAGATGGGTGTAAGAGTCTCTTTGCTCCCTTCTTCTGCTGTCGGGAGTCCTGAAGACTTGTGCTTACATGGTGGCACCATAAAATTGTGGCGCATCCATCAGATTAGGGCCCTGAGTGACTACACTTTGCTTTCTGTTATACCGTTTTTGTTATGAAAATTTTGGCAGATATTTCCAGAACTTCTCATATAAGATAATAATTATGCAAGTAACATGTTCATAATTCAGATATATTTTCATATGAACAACCTAAAGTTTTAGAAAATAGAAAACTGGCCAATTGCAAGTTGGCAGAGGGTATGAAAGATGAGCAAATTACCAATTGCCAGAGTTACAGAACTGCAAAACTTTGAGGCATCATCTAGGTCAACTGCTTCATCTTACAGATGAAGAAATAGACAGTTATATAAAGTGTAGGTAAAAGTAGAGAAGCAAGACTCCTGTTTTCTTGCCTCCTAATCCTGTGTACTGCTTGACATGTAACACTTCCACTGAAGAGATGACATTCCTCTCTCAGTTTAGCTTTTGTCTAGCTGTCTAGCTAGTCTAATTAAAAATTGTGTTGCAACCATCATCAAAACAGTAGAGTAAAATAGACTAGGTAATTAGCAGCATACTTCAATAATATTAGATATTAACTTTTACTTCATGATTAATTATAATGTGGTTTTCAAAATATGGGCCATTGACTAATATTAATCTATCAAGACTATTTGAGTGCCTAATATGTAGAATACTTTGCTAAGCATTAGGAAAACACACACACACACACACACACACAAAAAGCCCATCCTCAAGGAATCCTCAGTCCAATGGAGAATAGAAGAAACTTCCATAGCTGAGTGCTATAGGTAGGGCTATTACAGAGTTATATTCCAGGCAATTTGGAACACAGAGGAGAAGCTGGTTCAGGAAAGATATTTCAAAGGAGGCACTAATTGAACTGGTATTGGAAGCATGAGTTAGAGGAGTTTTCCAGATATACAAGGGGATGGAAATGTATTCTAAAGGCCTTGAAAAGTTGGAATGCATGATGCGGCTGCCAAGAAATGAATATGACAGGAGCATGTTGCAGGAAATGAGGCAAGAGATTAAAGCAGGAACAAGGCCTAGTCTATGCTAAGGTCCAGTGTAAACATTTTATTTCTTAAAATCTTTGAATGGTCCCACCTACATGTTGGAATTAAAAATATTTTTGAACAAATAATTTTGAACATTTTATTGTATTGACTTTGATTTAAAAAATAATGACTTTTGGATAAATAGACAAACTGGCAGATGAGTACCAAAAATTTTGTTATAAAATAATTACTTTTAAATGGCATACATGAAAGAGAGTAGATCTTAAGCACTCTCACCACACATACAAAAAAATGGTAACTTTGTGAGGTAATGGATGTGTTCACTAGCTTGATTCTAGTGATCATTTCATAATGTATATGTATATTAAATCATCATGCTCACACCTGAAATTTACACAATGTTGCAAACCAATGTTACTGAAATAAACAAAAAATTAAAAAAAAATCATCATGCTGTACATCTTAAAATGTGTTGTTGTACAGCCTAAATGTATGCTTAAAAGTAAATAAATAAATAAATGAGATACATGAGACCAAAGACATTAATAAAAATTACATTTATAAAATGACATATATATGTGTACACAACTACTATGGCAAACTCTTCTTATAGTTATTTTAATAATTCTGGCTATAATGAGTTGCATGAATGGCATTGCATAGGTTTATAATTGTCACATACTAGATAAAATTTGTGACATCTATTATCATAGATCTCCATTGTGTGTGTGTGTGTGTGTAGGGAGCTGAAGTAGATATTTTTAAAGTATTTATTTAGCCATTAAATTCTATAATTCCATTTTTAATTTATCTAAATTCTTGAGGACACCAAGCAAGACCATGGTAAATTACCATGTGGCAGAAGAATGGACCAATCCTGTCTCTTGGCTCCAAGTAGGAATCAGCTTCCCTAGGCTTCCAGAGCACCACTTGGAAGGAGGAAGAAAAGATCCATTAGAACTCATTGTGGCAGAGGAATCAGGGACAGACAATGAACCCTTGGACCTTCCCCTTGAATGTCTCAGAATGATGCAAAAGACAAAAACCCAACCACATAACCACAAAGGGCTTTAAAGAAATTATACTGTGTAATTCCCTTTCTCTAACAAGGCACGTGAGTAGTTTCCATTTTGCTCCAGATATTTGGGGTGAATTTTTGCTGCTATTTTTTGCTAATTAAACCATAGTGCAATGATGTTTCTGTTCATATATTTATTTTTTAACTTTTCTCACTATTATGCTCTTAAAATATTTATGCTTATAATGCAACTTAAGTAAGCATCATAATACAATGGTAATAATCCTGACAATCTGTATTCCATGTCCTGGTTTTATAGAAGAAAATAGTCACAATCAGGAAATGTATAGATATTTATGAAGCAGCAATTCTAGCTTTACTTAAAATATAAAGGACAAGCTATAAAAAGTAACTAAAAGCATGTGCAGATATTAGTGCTGGGTAAGTGAAAATTGTTTGAAAACCACTCTAAGATATGTGCTTCTCATTCAGCCTTTCTCTTCCTCAGCTATAATAGGTCTCCTTATTCCCTCAGCACTTTGTAATCCCTTTCTCATGGCGTTTACATTATTGAATTCTAATTTGTGGTTTAATTGGCTTCTAGAGATCAGGTCCTACTCTTATTCTTCTTGAATCTGACACGAAGTGAGTGTTTTAAAAAAAGACTGTGGAAGGAATGCGTGAAGAAAGGAATGTGTTATTATTATTACAATGGATGTGAACTGTTTGGAGTGAATTATCAGGAAAAAATAATGATTTACTTTATGAGTTGTTTCTCCTTTACAAGAGTTTGACTAGAATTAAATATATTTACTCTCTGGTGTTTTGTAAGTATAATTTTGACGACTCTTTTTTACAAAATAGAAATTTTTCCTTTATACGCATTTTGAAACACTTATGGAATAAACAGGACATATGCCAAAGTAAATTAATTGGTAACTATTAATAGATATTATTACTACTAATACCACCTATATATCTCATGGAAAATATGAGAACATCTGAAATTCTGAGGAGAAAATTGTACATAAGTTCTGGATTTTATCGGTATTTTATTAATGTTTTATTGTTTGAATATTTTATTATTGTAAGTAATTATGACAATAAACCAGCAAAGAATGGTGGCTATTGTGACCTGTTTCGTCTATCTGATTTAATAAGTGTTATAGTAATATTGATATTAGTTCTGGGGATTTTTTATTAATAATAAACTTAGTGTTCTTTTTATATCGACACCCTTCTAGCAATAATCTGAAGCTTTCTGTATCTGGTTTTTGTTTACAATTGTTTTTGTTTTCTACTCACAAGGAATGTTTCATCAAATCCAATACCACAGGCAGCAGAATATATTGAAGGATCTATGGCAAATTTTAGATGAAAAAGTTTAATCCAGTGTGAGTTTCAGAAAATAATGAGTATTGTAAAAATGAGAGAAAGACTGAGTGAGAATTTTATAAGGCATAAAAAGCAAACTTGTCATGTAATTAGACTGAGAGAAACAACTTATTTAAAATGCCTCTAAAATATATTGTTGTATGTACTTGTATGTATTAAAATAGACTGGATAAAAATTCAACAAATTTATGATTAACATTGAGAAGTAAATGCCAGAGGTGCTCCTTTTTAGCATATCTATAAGATGTAGCAGGCATATGGCCTGTTAAGTGATACGTGACCTTCCTTCCTTACAGCTAGGGCTTTGGCATTGCTGCTTTCTTTAAATATATGTGTTTCCAAAGCTGTCTCTTATAGCACCTAGAACTATCCCCAGAATGGATTTGCAATTGTTTACAGATGTAATGTGTAGTCTCTAATAGACTGCAGCTGTGGCTAGGATTTACGATTTTATATAACTCTTACTGAGTGCACTTGAGGTCATTTTTCCATTGCACAATAAGTTTTCAATATAAAATTAGCTTTTATTTTCATTTGGTTGCTTTCAACCTTAAAATGGACCATACAGGAGAGAGGAAGGGGAGCTGTGCAAAGCATCTGTAGTAAGAAGCTGGCTATGTGATCTGAAAAGAAGGCAAGAGAGAGGTTTATTGTGGAGGCTGATCCTTCTATGGTTAAAGTCTTGGGTTCACCCGTCGATATTAAGTTGACTCCCCATGTCCGGGGACACTTCTTATGGTTGTTCAGGTTGTGCCCTGTTCAAAGGCGTCTAGCAGAGGAGGAAAGCTGAGATACCACCAACGCTCAATGTGTCAGGCTGTGCATCCTGGGATTACACTGCATCAGTTGTAAGAAAGGACTGTCATATTGCAATTTATCCCTCCAGATTGGAAGTCTTTTTGCATTTTATCTGCATAAGGAAGAGGTTTTTTTGTTTTATCTTTTTCACGTAAACGGTTTTCACATCCCTGTTCCTTACTTTCAGCCAGTCCATTAGGTAATCTGCTTTCACTTCCTTTATTGGCTGCTAACACTTGCTCTGCTTCTTGGAGGTCCTCTCACTCATGAATCAAGCGTGGTCTCCTACATGCTCCACTTTCTCAGGCTGTATATAAGGGAAGTTTTTTAATCAGTCCCATATGACTTTAAAAGCCACCTCTGTTTCATCTTTATTATTTGACTCATGGGCAAATTGCCTAGTAATTTTAAACCTCAATTTCCTCTTCTACAAAATAAGCAGGATCATCCCTATCTTATAGGCTTGTGGGGTAAAGTGAGATAATTCATGCCACTGAGGGCAGATGCATAGCACTTAGGAGGTGCTCGAGATATATTCATTCTTTTTCTCTCTCTATGTGCTCCCACCCAAACTTGTACATATTTTTAATTTTTTTATTTCTATTTCTCGTATTGAAACTATAAATGATAACAAAAGGAGTCTCAGAGTTCTAAAAATCCTGTGAAGTTCTCATTATGATTTCCTGCCTCATGCTTCCTGACTTCCTTGCAAATAGCCAGTGGTGGCTCTGAGATCCTCTTCCTCTTGGATTGCATTCCTGAATGTCCAGTCCATCAAACCATTTCTTCTCTTACCACTCGTCTTCCCTACCTAAGGAAATAATAGAGCTCGGAGTCCAAGAGCGTAGGCTTCGCACCTGGACTGCCTAGGTTCAAATTCTACTTGTTACTGGCCATCTGACTTTAGGATGGATATTTAAACTTTCTGTATCTTAGTTTCTTTATCTATGGATTAAGAATAATGATGCTTTGAGTTGTTATGAATATCAAGTGAGATGATACATGAAAGGCGCTTAGTGAAATGCCATGCACTAAGCAAATTCTCAATTTGTTGCTTTTTATCACTGTCCACCTCACTCCTAGGAAAAACCCATCTGTCCAATGGTAGAACTAAATCTAAACTAAAGAACATTTCCCAAAATGTATCCTTTGGAGGAGTAGTTAATAAATATTGCTGGTTAAAGTTTACACACACACATACCCACACGCAACACACCATACATTTGGGGAAAGCTGGCTCAAAAAAAGTTACACATGTTTATATTCTGGATGAATTCTTATATCCTTTAATATGCCAGGGTGCATTAGTAGATTATAGAGCATGTCGTATGTCCTATACTAATTTACCCACAGTACCATCTTTTCTTACAAATTACTTCTGATAAAAAGTCTTCCAAATCTCTCTATTTTCTAAAACCTAAATCCACCCATCCTTCTTTTAACAGTCAGAAATTGATAAGGTTGGCATCTTTAAGATATTACATACAAATTGTCCCAACTCCACAATCCTGTAACACTAAAAAGAAAAGATTCAGTATACTAAGTTAACCAGAGAACTCTAAGGACTGTGACTACATTGTAACTTGGCTGCCATTGTTGCTGCTTCAACTGCTTAAGACAGCATATTCAAGTAGGCATTACAAATAATACGAAGTAAATCCTCTAAACTTTTATTTGTTTCTAGAGAACATGGCCAGAAACCTCAAATAATTTCACTTAATTTTAAATTTCACAAAATTGAAGGCAGTGATAACAAGCATATAATAAAACATAGTATTTATTATATGCTGAGGGATTAACATATATTAAATTATTTAATGTCTACCAACCCTATTGGAGGATACTACTTTTATCCCTATTGAACAGATGAGAAAACTGAGGCACAGAGAAATTTGCTAAAGTTCACCCTACTTTTAAGCAGTTGCTCTGGAATTTGAACCCGGGAAACCAGTCTGATTTTGGATCTCATACTCTTCACAAGTGCACTTATACAGCCTTTCAAAATATAATCATGACATTAAAATTATTATAAAAACTGAGAGCCTCAATGAACTATTTGTAGACATCAAGAGCAAAAGCATTTATTAAAGAAATTATGACACTGATACTATATATTTATGTAACTGAACACAGTTTGAAATGTTCCAACGGATGACCACATGGAAAGAAAGTGCACACGTCATTCTAGCTTAGTGGCTTTTACTGTCTATGAAATTTGACTTCTTGATTCCGCCTTTTAAACTGAACAGATGCGTAAGATACTGTATAGCGAGTGCTGAAATAGTGAAGCGGAAGATCACTGATCTTTACCCATATGATCAGAGTTCAGATTTCAAATCCCAGGCCTGCAGCTTACTGCCCGCGTGCCTTTGCGTAAGTTACTTACTTTTTAAATGTGTAGTTTTTTTCATAAATAAAGTTGGGATAATAGCTCAGTTCTTGGACATACTAAGGGTTTAAATTTAGAACCTATAAACAGGCTGAAGGAGGAAAGCTTCTTAAAGTGACAAGTGTCTTCCTCCTAGAACACAACTGCGTTCTACTCTTTCACCCTCCCAGTCTGAGAAAGGTGTGACACAGAAAGACACTGCCACCTGTTACTGATGAGATGCAACAGTGCCTGCCCAGACAGAACAAGAAGTACCTTTCGTGAACTGCTTTTTTCAGTCAATTAGAGAAAAGGGGTGATGTATGGGGAATGCTTTTCGTGACTTTGGTTTCTTTTTGAAATCAGGGAAAAAAAAGAGAGAGATGAAAGGGAATAGTCAGATAACCCAAATATCAACCTACGTCTTAGTAACTTTTCCATCACCATATATGTTTGACCAGTACCAAATTCCAGTATTGTAGCCTAGAAGAGATAACATTATTGCCTGTGTGACATTTCCTCCATTGTTCACGATGGTGTTTATGATGTTATGTGATCAGAATGGTCAATCTTCAACTCCACTACCATAAGCCTCCTGAACATCCATTGGGGTTTGAGGTCCCCTTGTTTGTGAATGTAGGGGAAAGGGATGTCCAGAGGCATACAGGATGTGATAGATGAGATGACCCCAGGTGTGTCAACACTAAGCATGAGAGACTGGTCACATTGGGAAAAGAATCACTGACTCTTGGATAAGAAGAAGCATGCATGATATTTGTGCTTTAATATATTCAAATGTCAGAGGTATGTGTATATGAGGACAATGGCTATTAAAAAATCATAGCTGCTATCATGTATACATGTATACATTAATGTGGGAGAACACATTTTGATTGTGTAAAACTAATGCTTTTATAGTAACGCATGTGAACTGCTGACTAATTACAGCTAATTACCATGCAACACATAATCACTGTAAGCTTAGTTTTAAAATATGCCAGATTAACACTTTTATGTTTTATGCATTAGATTAATAAAGTCGATGCATGTAAGCTCGGTTTTCACTCTTGCTCAAATATTGTTTGCTGTTCATGAAGTCTCATATACAGAGGAGGCATCACTGGCTAGTTTCCTGTATTGAAATGCAGTGGGTGATCATGAGTAACGAGAAGGGATAAGACGGTGTTTCTGTCAGTATGTCTGATCTATTTTTTCTAATGTTGCGTTGCAAGTATCAGAGGTGGCATCCGGGTATGATGTGGATAATGCATTCCTATAAAATATGAAACAATTAGAGATTCCTGACAGACATTTCCTGACTCTAGGATAAAGTACTGAAATCGTCTATTATCCTCCATCTGTGGGATACTGGACACTTTTACCTTATATTTCAACGTGTGTTGCAGATTCAGCACTGCAAAAAGAAAGAATATATCAAGTTAAATCCATTAAAGTGAAAACATTCCTCTACTATTTGAAGTGTCAGTGTGAGACTTCACACGTGATTTTGTTTAGAACCAGCAAAATGACAGAATATCTCACCTACGCCCGTTTCCTCTTTGCAGATTGTGCATAGTTCACTATTTTCTTCGGATTTCCATGCTGACACCTTAAGGCTTACAATACTCTGCTCTGAAGTTTCTTCTTATTGTAATGACTCTTAAGCCAGCGTACAGGACACTCTAAAGTGTGAGGAACCTTTATGTGATAATGGGAAACAAATCAGCAATGCTAATATTCTTGCATTTGAAGAAGTCCATGATTACAAATGCAGAAAAACCTGGCACTTAGTGTAGGCGTGAAATAAGGATGAAAGCCTTTCACTGCTGGTTGTCAAAACATTTTTTGAAATTCTCAGGCCTGGAAAATTAGCTTCCCGTCATCACAGCAGTCTTTTGCCATGAGAGCCATTATTTTAATTTCCTCCCGCAATTCCTGCTGAGAAGTCAAGCTCTGCAGCCTCTTGTTTTACATGAACCAGGCAAGACTATAGACGTGGTATGACATCAGTGACTAACGTCAGAAACGGAATATGAGATAACATGTTTCTCTAGACAATTAGCCTTCCCTGTTTCAGAAAATATAAGCGATATCATTTTGTTTTTTTCTAATGATTTTATTTTTGCTACAGTCTTTTACATGGATTAGTGTAAGACACAAATGGTTGTTTAGGAAAGAAAAAGCATGAGATTGATTTTCAATGCCTCATCTTGAAGTGGTTCTGAAAATTGAGAAGATGTCAAATTTATGTTAAGGAACTTGTTCGGTTCTTGCTCAACACCCAATAAGTCTGTTTTGTGAGTAATTTTACGTTAAAACCATCATAATAGGTCTCATAGGGGTTGAAATTTACTGAGAATATTGATATATAAGGAAAGAAGGAAAAAATTTTTAAAGATAAGATAAATGGGAAGGAGTAAAATATTCAAAACTAGCCAGCCAATCCTACAATTCTGAAGGCTGTAGAGAAATACATTTTAAATAAACTTTAAAATTTGCAGTTTTTATAGGATACCTTTTGACAAATAACAATGCTTTCTAAGTCACTGATTACAGGTCTATTTGACAATAATATTGTGACAATATTTCACAATATTAGCATATTGCAATATTTTCTTAGCATAAAATTACTCCAATGATGCTCTCAGAGAAGTGTCTCAAGATGGTTATGTAATTAATAGATTGATCTACATTCTCACTCAAATAGAAGTTCTCACTTACCTTTTCTCAATTCAAAAACTACATATGTAATGCCTAAAATTCACCGAACAATAATGAAAGCAGACCAGCAATTATATATATATAATAAAAATTATATATATATTTTATGCGGACACATACGCTGGTTTTTCGCTTGACACACAACAAACCAGTGTTTCTTATGTTAATGTTTTACATAAGGCATAGATAAGGTGAATATGGCTATTCCTTCAAGATCCACCATCATCATCTTCACCGCTTAGTAAGGAACTCTGGTAGAATATGCATTAAATGATTTGTTTTTCTAATTAGCATTTCCTTGGTGTTTGACTCTGTAGACAGGAATCAAGTGTAGGCCAAAATGTATGATCTCATTATAGACCCTAGGTTATGTAGACTCATACAAACCTTATACTATAATATTACTCTGAAGCCAAGGTCATTAGGTGTGGTCTTTAAAAGGATCAGTTAATAATTTCCAATGGGGATAAAAAGGATAAGCTTTGCTACCCAATTTCTTTTGAACTTGTTCCTTAATGATGATGCTACTTTTGTATAAGCTGGATGCCTTCTCTGCTTCTCTAGGAAAATGAGAGAGAAGTGTTCTCTTTTATGAAGAGGCTATGGATTTATGATCATGATCTGTAGCAGTCTTAATAATAAATGGCTCTGCTTTCTAATCATCCCTAGAAAGTCTACAAATCAATTATTCCAAAAATAAAGTAATTATTTTGGTAAACATCTATCTTCTAATTGACATACGGTTGACAATTCCAAACCGCAGTTATTTTGAATGAACTTGAAAACATTTGGGCTATAAGACTTTATGATATCAATCAAAATGAACAAATAATTCAAGTTTCTATTTTAGGAAGAAGTGTTCACAATCTAATTTGGAAGATCTCCTTTCTATCTTCCACTTGTAACTCTAACTATTTGCCACTATTTTCAAAACAATTTCAAAATCAATTTCCAGTACTGAATGCTTCAGTACTGAATTGGTCAACAGAGGGATACATTTTAAATATAGTAACTAAAATAATTAACTCTTCTCTTTGAAACACTTTCAAATAATTTTCCCTTTACTATTGGGACCTCCCAATCTTGCCAGGGAGACAAAAATAATCACTTCCATTTTTATGAAAGAGAGAAGGTAAAAGATTCTCTCAAACTGTATAGTAATTAATAATAGTACCTAAATACCTCTTATTAAATCCTAAGTTCTAGGTTGGTTCTTACATCATTTTTGTGGTCTATGCATTATTACCATAGTTCATTGACTTTTGCCCATTGAGAAATCAAACTCTGCAGTCTCTTGTTTTATATAAATCAAACATCATTATAAAAACAGTATATGACAGTGTTGACTAATAGCAGAAATGAAAATGGGTAACGTTTTTCTCTAGACACATTTTTCTCTGGACAGTTAGTTACCTTGCCCCATTTCAGAAAAAAAAAATGTATGTATTTATTTCTGATGATTTTACTTTTGTGTAGATTATTTAAAGACACAAATTACTGTTTAGGATAGAACATGGTGATTGTATGATGCAGCATTATTTTATATTCTACTAAGAAAGAAAAATTCTATCAATCAAAAGATGCCATTGATTGTAAAATGCTACCCTATTTCCGAGTTGCTAGCATATGAAAAAACTTTGTATCTTAGAATCAATTAAATGCAATATTAGAAAGTCTGCTTTCTAAAGTTCTTGTCATTATTTCATCTAGCCTAGTTCTTAGTGAATGAGTTTTGATTTACACGTATACTTTAATCTTTGGGCTGCTTTTGAATATAACACTAAAACATTTTTTTTTGATAGCAAATGTGAAGAGCTGACTAAAAACAATCAAAATAAGGTTTTTAGTATCTTGTTGCATGGCTTTGTTTCCCCAGAGATGTAAAATATTCACTGTTGCAGATTTCGCTCTGAATGACTAAGGTACTTGGTGAACATGCTATTCTAGTTAATTCCAAATCGTCTTAAGTTCTTGCTACTAGAATGATGAAGGACTAAAGTATATGTCACAGGAGTTTGATTTTGACACAGTTTTATAGAACACTCCTAAAATTTTGAAATTTGGAAAGTGAATAGCAGATTTTTAAGGAGTTAACACATATGGAGCTGAAACTCTCTCCTATACTAGGTGCATGCACTCAGTTGTAGTCAGAAGCGAGATTTTGAACTGTCGTTGAATTCCCAAATAAGACAACTAAGCAATTTCTTTCACAGTCCTGTAGCTGCTGTCCTTCACTCTCTGCATGTGGTGGCATACCCTGTCATGTGAAAAAGAGAGCTAAATAATGGACTATTTCATATTTTCATTCATGGAAATATTTTTCCAATATCTTTTAAATTACATTTTATTTTTGAAGCGGAAGGTCAGTAGCTCACACAGTCAAAAGTATGATAGTTATGCCTTTGAAGCATTAGACTTTACTGTGTTATTTTTCCCGCCACCTAGTTCACACTTTATGTGGTAGACCGCAAAAAAGATCCTTTTATTTTCCTTCAAAATTTGAATGATAATAAAGACATTCAGCCTCCTTCATCTAACATCCAGATATAATAATATGTCTGGGAGACACAGATTAAAATACTTCCACGAATTTTCTTTTCTTATAATACTTTGGCCCCAATTAAAGTGCTTTTACTAAAGAATAACCTCTAGGGGGCTGGCCCCGTGGCTTAGCGGTTAAGTGTGTGTGCTGCGCTACTGGCGGCCGGGCGCAGATCCCAGGGTCGCACTGACACATTGCTTCTCTGGCCATGCTGAGGCCGCGTCCCACATACAGCAACTAGAAGGATGTGCAACTATGACATACAACTATCTACTGGGGCTTTGGGGAAAAAAAATGGAGGAAGATTGGCAATAGATGTTAGCTCAGAGCCGGTCTTCCTCAGCAAAAAGAGGAGGATTAGCATGGATGTTAGCTCAGGGCTGATCTTCCTCACAAAAAAAAAAAAAAAAGGAGAAAAGAATAACCTCTGTATCTCTCAAAGGGCACTGTGGGAGGCAGAACAAACGCTGGCCAGAAATCAGAAAACTTGGTTCTAGTCATGGATGTTCTACTTATTACTGATGTCTGGAACACAAAAAGTACTCAATAAAATATTCATCTATAGCATGGATTAATTAATAACTAATATAGCAATATGTACACCATGGTATACCGTACACCGTTCGGTATACGTGCATACCTACGATACGTACACCAAGGTCTGTCCTCATGTTGCTCATAGAGAGGTTGAGGAGGTAGACCACTACAGTATCAAGTGACTGGATCTGAATTAGAAGTATGGATGAAGTCATCACTGAAGACATTGCAGAAGAGAGTGAGGAAGAGAATTAGAGTTTACTGAATACATCTCAAGAAGCATGCAAGTTACAATCTCCATTTGACTAATCAGAAAAAGGAGGCATACTGAACCAATCTACTTTACCCAAGGTCATTCATTTAATATATGTATAAGAATTCAAGCTTATGCTAGCTGTTATTCTATCAAAATTTTTTTATAGATTTGGGTGTCATACTATTTCAAGACAGAAAAAAAGCAAAATATCTCTATTCTAGGTACAAAATATTTTGTATTTACTAACATGTATTATGATAAATACAACCATAGCTAACCTTATTTTGGTTTTTTTTGAGATAAAATTCACATAATAAAATTTCACATAAGATAAAATTCACCATTTTAAAGTGTACACTTCAGTGGTTTTAGTCTATTCACAAAGTTGTACAACCATCACCATTATCCAATTCCAGAACATTTCCATCATCCAAAAAAGAAATACTGCACCCATTCATAGATAAACTTCAGTGAGTATATTCTGTGATTAACCACTATGCTGAGCACTTTATGTATAATGTATAGTTTAATACTGACAACAGTCCAAAGAGGTAGGCAGGTAAAATTTTCGTATCTATTTTATCAACGAGAAAACTGAAATTAAGAGTGGTTGATTACCAATGTCAGAAATGCTTGACTACTGTCCCCACCTTGCAGACTTCTGGTGTTCAGTAACACTCCAGTTCTTTTCTCTTCCTAAAGATGAAGTTCACCTAAAGAGTCACCTTCTTTCATACAGAAATAAAAGAGACAAATAAGATATGTGAACTATATCTTCTTTTCTCCATCTTCATACTTTATACTGTATATTTGAATTTTCTGAGAGGATCTTGACTTCAAATCTTTTGTTCTGTTGATTGATCATAAGTCAGAAGATGTGTACTTGAAGTCCATATACATGAAAGCTTTATATATTTTAGAATTACTTCTGTTAGAAGTGTATTCATTTCTTTCATCACAGCTGCAAATTTCAATTACATTTTCCTGGGGACACCTGTAGTGTTTAGGTAGAGATGAAATTGTCCTACTGGTACAATAGACTTTGGTAGATATAAAGTTCATTTTGCGGATTGTCATGAGGATGAAATCTTGCATAGCACTATTTCTATAGAAAAAGATAACTGTTCCAAACAGCAAGTTCGTAAGTAGTCTATTTCCTTACTACTTGCCAGATACTTCATAAACATTGGTTGAATAAGTAAATTAACATATAAGTCATAATTTGGGAATTGCCTGTACTGCTGTAAAGAAATTCATCCTGAAGTGTTGTAAACATATTATGACATATTGAAGTATATTTGATTGTACCTTGGGAAGAAGTTATACTTTCCAAAAGAAGTAGACTATATTTGTAGTCTGCAAAAGATTGCACTTACATGAGAAGTTATTATACTGAAATCCCAAATTTTAAAATTTTTCATGAAGTTATACACTTTAGATAAGGCTACCATGGTACTTCCTATTTTCCTTCATGGTAAATGCTAGTTTGTTTTTCCAGTGGTGCCAAGTACCTATCTCATAATAATTGTTGCAATGCTAAGCAGTCATTTGCTACTAGTACATTCAGTTATAAAACATGGAATCACTCATTTCTACCTAGAAAACAAGATGAGTACTTAATTTCCTCTGGGTGTTCTGTGAAGGGATATTTTGGAGAGTTCTCATGGCACTCTGGATGATCAGTTATTATAATATTAGTCTCTTAGTGTTACTAGATTTCTTCCCAGTTCCTTCCCTGCCTAACAACCCTCTGCCCAGGTTTGATAAGAGGCTGTAGTTATAGTGATGTAATGAATAAACTACACCCTAAAGGATCAGTATTGAGAACAAAGTTTGCCCATATCTTCAATATTTTCTGTAAAAAAAAATTGCTTACCATAATTGGAGCATCTAGTAATAATTCTTGTAGGTATTACTTTTATGTAAATTCAAAATTTTAGAGGTTTAAAATTAAGTCCTAATGCTATCTTTGAGTCACAGTGAAGATGAACATTTCCATTTGGTAGACGAATTTAAACATAAAATGAGTGTAATATGTACCCTCTGTGTATCAAGCTTAGTTAAAAAAAAAAAAGAAACTTGTAACTTTTTGCTAACTCTTTATTGTGCATATTTCATTATTTTTTAGTTTCTAAAACAAAATATCTCCAAAATATTTTTGAGAACAAACAAAAATTTTTTTTTGGTGGTTGGTTTGTTTTTTACTTAAAAATATTTCTCCCAGTAACTTTAAAAAGGTTTACTGCAGATTAGTTTCATGGTCAGCAAATGGTACTGCTGAGGCCTAAGTTAAGTGTGAGTCTTTTTTTGAAGGTCAAAGACCACCATCTTATTCTCTTCTAAAAATGAGAACTGCTATAAATTTTTTATGTGTGTTAACTCATTTAACCTTTCAGTAAGACCTATTTTACAGACGGGTAAACTTATGCATAAAAGTCCATTTAAATTGTAAAAAGTAGATTGGAGATTTGAACCCAGACAACCTCCTAGATTGAAACCACATTTTCAGAAGATCAGTTGCAACAAAGTTGCGTTTGTATTTTTGTTTTATTTATCTTAAACAAAATACAATAAAGAATAGACTAGGGAGTTCTTTGAAGGGCTGCGTTGATTCCTTCAATATACTGTACGTAGTCAGACATGAGACCTGCATGCTTAATAAACTTAATCTCAATCCTCGCAACCAGCAAGAAGCTCTTCATTTGCCTAAAATGAGCGTCATGGCATAAGAAGTCTTCATCCAAGCTCCCTCCTTGAAAAGGGACAGAGATTTGGAGCCAAGCACAGATCTGTCTGATCTAAAATGGACTCACTTTCCGCTTCATACCACTTCATAGTCTGAACTACCACTTACAGGACTGAGCTCCAGAGTACGGAGTTGCTTTCAGTGGCCATCAAAGTGACTGAAAATGAGAGAATGGTTGGATTATTCCACTGCTGACAATTTCTAAGATATTGTGAGAAACAAACTCCCGGATGGTGTAGTACTGATAGTGGATCGGTCATGTACTATTTTTATGTGGAGTTACCACATGTATCTAAAATTGCGAATGAGGCTACAGTATCTTTTTATGCCAATGATATATTTAGGCTTTTTAGTATTAGACTTCTCATTTGTCACTATGAAATTCACCTATTTTCTGGCTCTTAAGTGCCACCAATGTGTCAAACCCTTACCAGTTGTTATACATTCGGAGTCAAATCATTTTTTAAATTGTTTTTCAATGATCCTAGCAACTGATTTCTGTACACTGAGTTGAATCCATCATATAGACATCAAATTAGACCACAAGTGGTTGTTTAATATGCTGCTAGGATTTTATATTTTTAATCCTGTATCCTAGAATCATTGTGTTCATTGTAACCAGATGGGTGAATGATACAAAGAGAGCTGGAGACTATTTAGCCACATCTCATATTAGATTTCATGGAGCAGAGATTTTCATAGAGTAGAAGTTGGCAGTTCGTTAGGTTGTTCTGAAATATACTTGGAGAACATTCAAAAACATTACTGATGACCTCCAACGAAACTGATAAAACAGAATTTATTTACCTATAAATTAGAGAGCAAAATAACGGCTATACCTAATCGTTTCCCACCTGAGGAGTTGTTGCTAAGCAAACAGCAGGACTGTGTGTGTCCTGCTGTATGTTGATGATGATGGAGCTGTGTGTGCCTGTGAACACTATTATTCATTATCAGTCTTCCCCATTTTTCTACTCTGTATCTTACTTCCTGGGCTTTAGCTCATGGTCCACATCTCTTTCTCATTCCTGCTTCGGTCTCTCATAACATATTGTGCTGCATGGAATCTTTCATTTCTCAAAAAGAAAAACTGAATGAACAGCAGAAGCACTGGCTTTCAACACAGAATTTGATCTTTTAGTCATAGGCTTAGGCTCCTGAATGTTACTCTTATTTTAGGGTGCTTAAAAATATTCCCACCAGTTATAAATAAATCCCATTACCTCTCACATAAAGGGTATTTTACCATTCAAAATCATGTTGGCCAGGTTCACTACGAGGTCAATATTCTTTCTAATTTTCCTATCATTCACTCATATTAATCAGAAACTTGAAGTTAATTGGTTATGTGGCTTCCACTGACTCCAAATTTTTTTAATCTCTTGCCACATCAGTTGAAAAACGTTGAGAGCGTGTCCTTAAAATGCGTATATATTTATTTGTAAATTACATGAATGTAATGCATATAAGACTATACTTATATATTCTGTACATGATATTATATACATAAGTGGAAAAGTTAAAAGAGAATGAAAGAGAAATTCTAATATTTTATAACTAATCTTAATGTATGGTCATGTACCAGCTCACCCCACCGAACACCCAGAGGACACTATTTTGAAAGGCAGTGCTGTTAATTTCTCCACACTATTCCGTATCATGACTATAGTTTGGATCTGTGCATCTTCATGCCATTGACCTGTGTGTTTTTTTGTTCAGGAAAGCTGAGGCTTTTATTGCAATTGTCTGTATATGCCAAAGTTTCAGTGAGTTTTATCTATTATGTTCTAAGTATGTTGTGTTGAATTAAACAAGCGCCAGCAAACTACATGGATCAAATGTGGTTTACCACAAAATTTTGTAAATAATGTTTTATTGTAATGCAGCCACATTCATTTGTTACATAGTGTCTTTGGCTATTTTCACACTACTGGGCAGAACTGAGTCGGTGTGACAGAGATTGTATGGCTTGCAAAACATAAAATACTTATCATCTAGTCCTTTAAAGGAAGATGGTGCTGACCCCTGAGCTAAATGATCAAGTATTATGTCCAGTTAGTGATACTTGGAAAGAGATTAATATCAATATCTAAGCATTCCAGTAATTATCACCATGCCTATTAATGTAAAATGATATGTGAATGGGTTATAACTCTGGTTTAGTAATAGACGAGTATATGAAAAACAAAAATAGGTTTACTCATGGATTTAAATTTTTCCCTGACACCATTCTATTTATATTATGTATTCCTATATTCAGTTCCTCTCACAATGTAACAGATACAATTTGGTTTAGCTTGTGATTTTGTTGAAAGTGTAGATAAAGGGTTCCCAGCAGAGTATCTGGCATTATACTAGGCACTGGAGAAACAAATGTGAAAAAATGTATTTTTTATCTTTCAGAAAGGGTAGCTAGACGTGGAAAAAACATTGCAGATATTATCACTGAACTTTTTTTCTTAAAAATCACAAAATAACACCTAAAAAAACTATAGAACATTGTGATTTACAAGTATTTTTACTTATGTTGTGTCACCTGGTACTTACACCCTAAGAGATAGGTAAGGGGCCTATTATTATCTGTGTTTTGCAGAATAGAGAATAGGAAATTTAAGTGACTCATTCAAAGTCACATGGCCATTAAGACGTCATGTATGACCTTGAACCCAGTTCTCTAGATGACTATAGATTAGTATAGCTTTAGTGTTGACCAATTCTTAAGGCCTTCTTAATAGCGTTATCTCGCACTAAGTAATTTGTATTTGTATTTATATTTTAAGTTCCCATTAAAACTCTATGCTTTCATTATAGTGTGGTGTATAAACATCAATTTCTTGACAAGAATGAGCTTCTTAAACACAGTTTTCCCAGGCTTTGAGAAGCAAATGGTTCAGAAGCATTATCTATTCCTCCTTACACAAGTGTTATATACCATATTATGTCCTTTTCAAAGAGCCACAAGTTGAAAATCTAATAGATGTATATAACAATCTACACAGGCATTGAGGGCAGCTTATATAATAAATATAAGGGCCAGCCCTGATGGCCTAATGGTTAAAGTTGGGTGTGCTCTGCTTCAGTGGCCCCGGGCCTGGTTCCCAGGTACAGAAGTACGCCACTCGTCTGTCAGTGGCCATGCTGTGGCAGTAGCTCACATAGAAGAACTAGAAGGACTTTTAACTAGAATATACAACTATGTACTGAGGCTTTGGGGAGCAAAAAAAAAAAGAGAGGAAGATTGGCAACAGATGTTAGCTCAGGGCGAATCTTTCCCAGCAAAAACAAAAGAAAAGAAAGAAATGTAAGACTAGGCACCTGCCTGTAAGGGACTTCTAATCCAATTAAAGACCAAATTTAATCTGGTGTAAAAAATCAAACTATTAATTTAAGGTGATATGTATTAGTGTGTTAGAGAGAAAGTTTTTATAAGGAATCAGAAAAGAATACTTTCTGAGGACTAAGAGGGTCAGGGAAGACTTTAATGATAATATAGCATTTACATGGTGCAGAATATTGTCATAGGTAAAGAGGCAGAAAGAAGAGAGAAAAATATATTTCAGATGTGGGATTTATTTATATAGGTTCAGAACTTTAAATGAGAACAAAGAATTTACGAGGGAAAAATAACTGCTAAAGTCTAAAACCAAGAGTCTTTGTATGTTATTGTTGTGTTTTCTTTTCTCTTAAAGAGGGGCTGTTATTATTTAGTTTTATTTTGAATAATCACTAACATGGCCAAGTATTGAAATTTTACTACTGACAATCTGAAGAATGTGGTGTGTGTATGTGTTTGTGTGTATGTGTGTGTGTTGGGAGTAGGAAGAAGTGGGCTTTGCTTCCCAGTACAAACTTGCTTCTTTAATTTAACAAATGCTGTTGTGGTTAAATAATCGTATTCTATCCCTCAACATATCAGTTTTATCAGCTGTACTTAAGCACCTTTATTGAAGTGCACTGCACAGCTCAGGCATCATCTTTAAAGTGGATTTTGGCTGTATGAACTCTCAAATGGTGAATCTCAAAATGCATTTCAAGTTTCTTTATAACTTCGTGTCTCTCTCTGTCTCTGTAATTTGGAATCCATGGTACTTGCTGGAAAAACCTGACACTAAATTTCCAATTGATAGAATTATTTACTGTCAAGTTCTGTCAAAAATCAGCAGACCCCACACTTTGCAACATAATTGGTGCATGCACCTTGTTATGTTGAAAGCAGCAACTCTCACATAGGATCATTGTTCATATTATAAACTTTGTATCCAGACTACCTCTGTGCTGTTCTCAAGCCACAGGTCAAACATGTCAATCCATTTGATAAGTTTAAAGAAGATGATGAGAAGCACTTCTAAATCTGTATCAATTGATCAACCAAATACAATGTTTGCATCCTTTAACAGATTTTATTCTGACATAAGTAATTAATTTCAGGAAAGTAGATTGGTGAAAATTTTGTAGAAGATTGATGCTATCACGAAATATTGGATAATAGTGCATAAGTTTATTTTGTATGGAGCCAACATAGTTGCAGCTGCCAAACCAAGTCAGCCACATGGATTTATTTTCGGTACAGTCATGCGCCAAACAACAATGTTTCAATCAACAACAGATCACATATATAATGAAGGTCCCATAAGATTAGTACCATTTAGCCTAGGTATGTAGTAGGTTATAACATCTAGGTTTGTGTAAGTACTGTAGGGGAGGAAGAATTTTCCTCTATCCTTCTAGATTCTTTTGGCTAGTCTAAGAATTAAATTGACATGAGACAGATTAAAAGGAGAAAAACAAATGAAAGTTTAATGACAAGTATACATGGGAGAAACCCAGGAAATCCAAGTAACTTGCCAAAATGGTTGAAGCCCTCACCTTAAATATCATCCACAGCTAAAGATAAAAGAAGATGTTGGGGGTGGTAGAATCAGAGACTTCAAAGGGAAGGAAGACAATTCACAGGGAGGTGAAAAGGAGCAAACATTTGGAAAACAAGTGTTTGGCCGCACAGAAACAGAAGAACACAGCGGGGATTCCACTAAACAGGCTTTTCTAGGTTCCTCCCTGTCTACCACCTAGTTCATGTTATGCTGAGGTGATAGCTCTCTTCCTGAGACAGGTTTTTTTAATCTGAATTCTTTTAAGCAGTTAAGAGGGAGATAACAGGAAAAATTTTGAGTATTTTTTTCTCAAAAATAATCAGCCTAAAATAATCCTCATGTTAAAGAGACACATTTTGGAGTGCTAAATTTTGTTCCCCTTCAGTACACTCTATGATGTTTGCGCAAGAAAGTCACCTAATGATACATTTCTCAGAAGGTATCGCCATCGTGACTGTATTTCAAGCAGATATCGTCCTTATATTCAGCTCACTTAAGGTTAAATGTTAAACTTTGTTTTTGTCTAAATCCCTGTGTGACTTAAGTCCAAATTTTTCTAGTTATTACAAAACACTAGTTATGATTGCATTATACCCTAAATGGTCAGATGAGAGGTTTGATGAATTAATAAATACTCAGTTATTTTCATGACTAAGGAAAAAAACTGCATAAACATGGCTGATTTGGAAACTCCGTACAAAACTTGTTAAAAAGAAAGCCAGTAATCACATGGGATTACACGAAAGTGTTTTACAATTAAAAATAAAAGTCACAGCCAATGTCATTTCCTTCTAGCAAAATTATTATGATGCACATTTTCTTTTTCTTTGTAATAGATTTAAATCTTTAAAGGAAAATCACCAATATCTAGGGAATAATTTATTTATTGATGTACATTAGAATTCTGAACAAGTATATTATAGTAGTATTATTTAAAAAGTTATTGGCGTTGTAATATTTAACACATTTTCTAGAAATTTAAGAATTAATGTTTCTTTCAAAGGACTACCCAGAAGTATGCTTATTTATCTTTATGCTCTTACCTCAATGGAAGATGGAAATAACAGATTTAAAAAAAAGATAAAGAGAGAGATAAGATTTTTAGTGGATATTTTATATGTTATTTGGATGTTCTAATTTAAG
The DNA here is from genome assembly GCF_020826845.1 of Diceros bicornis minor. NCBI lineage: Eukaryota > Metazoa > Chordata > Mammalia > Perissodactyla > Rhinocerotidae > Diceros > Diceros bicornis. The sequence continues at coordinate 33,532,729 of NC_080761.1, read as the reverse complement.
AAATATTGTAATTTATTTGAAAGATATAACTTTACTCTCTTAAAATAAGAGATGATGGTTCCTAGTCAAAAAAAAAAAAAAGAAAACCTGGTATATTGTCAAGATTTCTTTCAATTATTAGTATATCTGTTTGTTTCAATATTTTTGTAATGTTTTTAGAATATTCACACCAATAATCGTATGTGTTACTCATCAGGAAATTAATTTTCAAGATGATAGTTTTATAATTCTCTGGAGCATAAAATGGTAATTTTGCCTTTTTTCTTAGCCTCCCTAGTTAAAGAATAAGAACCCCTATAATAAAGAAAAGAAATGGTGTTATTATCAATTTTAAGAAATATCTATAATGTGTATAACAATAGATTTTATCTATTATTATATACTGAGATAGGGCAAAGCCCTTTACTTTAGCTGGTCTGTTATTTGTATGTAAAGCATGTTTCCTCAGTAGTTTCAGACAGATAAATGTGAGTCTTCGAGGAAAGGGCTAGGAGTTTAAGCGGTTTGTTTGTCATCCTTTACATTCCCAATTCTTCCTGTTTCTTCTAATACATTCCTAATTTCTCCACTTCGCTCCCTTGTGTCATGATTGGATTAAAGTGTGGCTGTGACAAGTGGTTTGAATATCAATGCCTCGCTATTGCATCTACTCTGCATACACACTGTTAACATTCAGGTTTAGTCTAATAAAGGAGATACAGCATTTGGTCCTCTGGTGAAATTGTCATTATTTCTATTTTGGGTTTTCCTGCTCGTGCCTGATTTTCCTTTACTGTGAACTGTTATGCTGCTCTGTTCTACCAGCTATAATGGTGATGATCTGTAACTAGTTTCCTTGAGAGGATATGCTGTCAGGCAGCTACAGAAAGCTTCCTTAACTTATGATTTAAATGTATGCTGTTCCCTTTGCATTTAGGTTTTACTTAGACTATTAGAGGCATTTTCTCTTTCGTCTTCTTATTTGTGTTTGCTGTCTCCTAAGTACTGCTCTCTTCTGTCACACAAGTACTGCACACTTCTGTCACACACAATTCTTTGTTTGTTCTTCCCACACATTTGGCAGTGTCATCTGTCAGAACGGGATTGTGCACACCAAGCTGGAGAAGAAGAAATTGAGCATTGAATTACCTTGCATTCTGTGAAGTTTATTCATATATTTCCTGGGAATTATTCGTAGTAAATGCCTAACTCCGTGTACTCAGTGTCCTTTGGGGGTCAGTGCAAATACACCCATTTAGCAGTTGGTTTCAGAATGACTTTGCATTTGCTGAGTACACATCCCCGAAAGTGAGGGAAACCAACCTTAACTTAATCAAGACCAATTCACAAAACGATTAAGACGGGCACAGAGATTTACAGCTGGAAGGGATCTTTGAGTTTCCTAGATAAAGTAATTGAGGGCAAGGGAGAGAGAGGTTGGTGGCAGGGTACTATATTTAATCCAAGATCACATAATTAGCAGCAAGACCAGAATTAAAATTCAAATCTCCAGTCTTGATGTATGCACTCAAACGTGTAGCATGGTGGAAAAGAGTGATGTGAAAAACAAAGGGTCTTGATTCTGGAGTGCCTCCTGCTTGGATGCTCTGAAAAAAAAAAAAAAATAGCCCCGGGGTGGCCTCAGATTTCATTCTTGCCAATGAGCATTTGGATTTGAGAGGAGTATTACCATGTATTACCATTCCTTTTAGTGCAGTCTTTGAGTAGGTGGCCAAGAGCGAATTGGCCATCTGGAATAGTAAAGCCATCAGAATAGCTGCAGTGACATGTCTACCTAGCTCAGATCAATCCATATCAGAGAGTCAGACACAACCTTAAGCTGGAAACTAGAGTTTGAAAGCTTGCCAGTGCCATTTTTCCTTTCCAGAAACAGCATTTGGAATTGACTTGGAGGGAAGTATAACAGTAACATAGGTTGGTCTCTTAATAGTACATTTTAAGATTTAAAACCCAGGTAAGCCTGGGTGCAAAGGACAAAGATCTGAAAATTGTCTGCATATAATTATTTGAATTCCAGCAAACAAAACCCTCCATTCATCTTGATGACTGGAAGTAGTTTTAAGCTGGATAATGTTCAACCAGAAGAAGTTCAGAAAAAAGCAGTCAGATGGTAAGTCATCTGGAAACCATGTCTTACATGTCATGTTGTTAGCAGGAGAAGTATAAGAGAAAATACTAAAACCATCTCTCAACTATTTCAAGAATTATCAAGTGGAAGACGAAGCAGATATTTTACAGAAGAAACAATAAGAAACAATGGATATGAAGAGAATTATAGAAATTAGAGCTAACTGTTATACAGGCTATTTCATGAAGTAGTTAAATAATGATTAACTCATCATCTGAAAAGTAGAGACTAGATAACCAATCACCTGGTCGGGATTCTTAATGATGCCAACAATAAATAGAAGGCTAAACAGGATTATATGGAAAGATTCCTTCCAACTCTAAGATTCTATGACTTTATATAATTATTAGTATGGGATATTTGGTAATGTTTAGATTTATTCTTTATGTTTAGGGATTCTTTTCTTTATTACTCTGGAATCATTCACTACTGGATTTTTTAGTATTTCTCAAGATTCTTTGAATTAATTTGTCCCCAGGTATTTGTCTGTGGATAATTCGTTCCTATAAAAGCTGAGAACCTGTGTAAGGTATAGAGGAGATACAAGATGAATGAGAATTTATTTCTGTCCACGAGTTGCTTGGAGGCTGTAGCAACTCTCAGATTGTAATGCGTTTTACTTTCCGCTATGGACGTCAGAGTTCGTTTTGTATGGGAAAGGGAAATAAAGGTGAAGTCAGGCTGGATGTAACAGCATGAACCAGACTGTGTGGCTAGGCAATGAGAGAACCATTAACGCTGCAACATCTCGCCTACAAAACCAGTCTTGGTATCAGATTGACATTCACATTGTTAGGGCACTGCTGGCTATAACCTGTACCAGGTTTATTTAAGTTTGAGGAAGGAATGGGAAAGAGAGCATGTCAGCATGACAAGTTTTCCTCAAGAGTTCTTACAGCAGTTCAGGCTCTGCTTCCTAAACCCCACAAGTGGCAGCTCGGTTTTCAGAGTTGAGACCACATGGGTGGGTACAGACCACGGCAGCGTAGGCAAGCGTCGTGCGTTGACAGCCTGTGAGAGTGGTTGACAGGCCTGTTCAAGGGCCTTGCTTTTTATAAGAAATATCACACAAGGAGACCAAGACTTGTATTTTCCAGTAGGTTTTTGTCCAGTTTTTGTCATGTAGACCTTCAGGGTCTATATGTTCGTTCAGGGTCCTCCCGATACAGATGTAGTTCACCAGTCAGAGGTAATAAACAATGATATCTGCCAGCACTGGTTCCTGTTTATGCGTTTTCAAAGAAACAGAGCTGAGGAAGGTAAACCTGAAAACATCTTCCCACAGAGAAAAGGTGTACTCTGCTGCTAATCCTTTCTCCCCGGAGGGTCTGTGAGCTGAAGAAGGTTACGATTACTGTGGTTCCAGAAGATTAGCTTGTAGTAAATGTAAGAGGAAGTGTTGGTAGTGAAACTGGAGGTGGGGAGACAGAGGTGGAGAGCAGTGCATGACATATAATAGACACTCACATACACGCTCAAGAAACAAGAGAGCCACTTACAGTAATTACAGTGAAAAATAATGAGGATATGAATGTCGGCAATGAGAATGGGAAGAGAGAACAGATCAGGTAACTAATATGGAGGTACTGAGGCCAGAATTTAAAACCTTTGTCAGGAACCTATAATAGATCATCAGTTAATCTGACTCTGAGTGATAATGTGAACAGACAGTGAAGGAGAATATTTTTCCTATTCCACAAAAAGAAAAATATGAACGTGAGGATTTTAAAGCACTTATACAGAAGGAAGTAAATTAACATGTAATTTAGGAAGGATGAAGTAGACATCTTGGATAGATGATTCTGCAATGAAAAGACCTTCAGCCCTTGGTCATCTCCCACTTGTTAAATAAGTATGAAGTTTAATATAGACTGCAAAATCTTAATTTTACACAGACCCTGGAATCAGTATGTCTAATATAATATCTCACCGTTACCCTAAACACAACCAACCTCCACCCCAAATAAGTGAAACAGAGATGAAGAAAAAATTTATTCATTCAGGAAATATTTATTGAGATCTTCTATGAACTAAGCACTGTCAAGGCACTTGTGAAATCTCCCATGATATAACAATAGATAAGAAATTCATATAATATGTTATAAGATTGTAAATGCTGTGGAAAATAAAGAATGAGCATTTAATAAAATCCAGAATCTTTAGTAAGTAAGTTATTTGTATCTTGGGCTTAGATTTCTTTTTAATCTTTTTATTTTTATTTTTTTTGTGTGAGGAAGATCAGCCCTGAGCTAACATCCATGCTAATCCTCCTCTTTTTGCTGAGGAAGACTGGCTCTGAGCTAAAATCTATTGCCAATCCTCCTCCTTTTTTTTCTCCCCAAAGCCCCAGTAGATAGTTGTATGTCATAGTTGCACATCCTTCTAGTTGCTGTATGTGGGACGCGGCCTCAGCATGGCCGGACAAGCAGTGCATTGGTGTGCGCCCGGGATCCGAACCCGGGCCACCAGTAGTGGAGTGCGTGCTCTTAACCGCTAAGCCACGGGGCCGGCCCATTTAAACTTTTTTTTAAATAAATACTCTTATTCTAGAGATTTAGAAAAGGAGAAAAAAGCATATTTCAAATAGATTTCTGAATTTTTGGCTTATAGTTATAAACCGAATCATAGTTATAGTTATAATCATTATGTAACTTCAAGGGACCTCTTTTTTAACAGATATATTTTCAGTAATAAAAATAAGTGTAACTTATTTCAAGTATTCAAAAAAGAAGCAAACCTTGTTTTGCTGTAGCCATTCCCCTTGGTAGAAATCAGTATGTACTAGAATCCACTGGAAATCTTAATGTTATTTCCATATCAGTATTTGCATCAATGGCTTATTACTTCATTAATCCGCTTAGTATATATCCAGAGAATGAATTTACAGATTTGGAATTTATTCATATTTTTTTCTCTCTCTTCTTCCACACATCTCATTTATGGAAAGGAATAGAAGTGAAACTTAAATTATTTGACTATGTAAAATTTCTCAAAAACTTTTGAGGAAAATAAAAATATTCCATAAAGTGGTTTAGGGAAGTGATGTTCCCATCATTATGGGAGGTCTTAAATGGTGGATGTATCACAGCATTTCATTGGCTTCAGATTGATGCTATATATACCACGTGTGCTTTAGTACAGCTTATCAAATCCCTCCCACTACTCTGGTTCAGAAACATAAGTTGAATGCACACGGTACGCAGGGAAGTCACAGGAGCCCACTCTTTCCTCTAAACCAGATCTGGTACAGAAGGATTTCTGAATAACCTCAAAGACTGAAGAGTTTATTTGGCATCCATGGCTGTAGTAGGATCAGAGAAAACATCATGAAATTAAATGAAAATGCAGTGTGTCTGTGCATTCCTTTTTTCCCCGTAAGAGCATCCAAAGCATTCATCAGATTCCCGAAAGCTCCCACAACATTAAAAAGGTTAAAAATACCATTCCTCTGTCAGTTTTAGAAGTTACAGAGATCCAAACTGAGCCAACAGCACCCTGAGTAGATAGGTGCACAAAGAGGGTCTGGAATTGAGCTACATTCTTTGATTTTTGTTTTATTACTTTTTTCTGGATGTGGCACTGGCTTTGGGCTTGGACTGAAAAACTGCAAGCTATTTTGCATTGCTGTGGGTATTATCGTTATCTAAACATTCTCTGGCCACCAAGGGAACCTACAGAGATGAACAAGAAGCCAACTGGCCCATGGTATCAAATGGTGTATAAGCAGGCTAGTGAGAGGAGCCAAATACTTTCTGATGCCACAATTCAGTCCAGTAAACATAGGGTAGAACTGAATAGGCCATTTGAATACTTGCAATTGTGGTGGATATCTGAAATACCTACACTGGGCTCACACACACAAGATCTGGGACATTCTGCGACAACTCACACAAGGTAAAATATCACTCTGTAGGATACTTATTTGATGATTATAAAGAGGATTATAAGCATCGCAATATTTTATAAATGCTTTACCCATTTTTAAGAATAATCGAAAGTTCTTTTTATTCTGTTTTCTAGCTATGCTGCTTTTAAAAGTAATCAGTCAGTCCATTAAAATTACAAAAGTATTAACGTATATTTTAATAAAATCAATCACTTGAAAAATCTTTCAAAAAAACAACTGAACCCAATATAGTGTTTCCTTCCTACCTTACCTCAAAAACCCGTCACAAAAAGGATTGGAGTATAGACTTAACAGAATCTAGTTGAAAAATCTGGCTCTTGCCGATAGAAAGCCTTTTGGCAGCTCGACTTTTGGCAGCTGTCAATGACCTGGAAATCTGAAGCTGTGGAATACAAGTTGATGAGTTTTATTCTCTCCTGGTGGAGAGCTCTGGACTCAGTCAGAGGAATTTGACTCCAACCAGTGCGCTGCAACTTTCCTAGCTTTGAGATTTTTATCAAGTTACATAAATATTTTGTGACGAGTTTTTTTTTTTTTAATGAACTAAAGTGTATACTTATTTGGATTTCTTTAATTTTTCCTTAATGCCCTTTTTCTGTCCCACAGTCCCATCCAGGATACCACAATTGATTGTCAAGTCTCGTGGGCTCCTCTTGGCTGTGGCCAAGTCTTCAGACTTTCCTTGTTTTTGACGACCTTTACAGTTTTGAGGAATAGTAGTCAAGTATTTTGTAAAATGTGCCTTAACTGGTATTTGTCTAATGTTTTTCTCATGGTTAGACCAGAGACATGGGTTTGGCGAGGAAGATCACAGAACTAAAGTGCCGTTTTCACCACATCATATCAAGGATGCAAACCCATCAACGTGAATTTTAACTGTTGATGTTAATGTTCATTACCTGACTGAGGGAGTGGTGGTTAGGCTTCTGCATTGTGAAGTTATTCCTTTTTCCCTCTTTCCATACTGTCCTCTGCATAAAGATGTCACCCACACTTAAGGAGTGGGAAGTTACACTCTATCACCTTAAGAGTGAAATATCTGAATAAATTATTTGGATTTCTTCCAAATGAGAAATTTTTTCATTTCCCTTATTTATTTATTTAGTTGAAGTACTTACTTAATAATTTATTTATATCAATATGGGCTCATGGATATTTATTTTGTGGCTCAAATTGTTTGAGTTTTGGCCATTGGGAATTCTTTCAGTTGGCTTCCATATCCCTTTGACATATCCCCATCATTGTGGATTTTTTTTAAATACTTCCTTCCTTTTTAGCTAAAGATGAGCTAAGAGCTCATCTTTTATATTTCCTGGCTCGGTCTTACAATCAACAATTTCTCCAAGATGCCCTGGATCCTTTTACTGGAGAATGGTATTTGAAACCAAGATTTGGGGCTAAATGTGCTTGTTGCTAAATATTTTTATATGTATTCATTTGTATCTGTATTAAGCTAAACATGAGTTCATACTGATGTCTCTACTTCTGATACGTTACCACATGGATCATTCTAGCCTCTTGCTCTTACTTATGTGTAAAGTTTCACGCCCAAACAGTGAGAGATCTGGCTGCCACTTTTCTCCATTCAGTTAATTAATTGCTCAATTCCAGTGTATAAGTACTGTGGTGTCTGAATTGCTAACCCATACTCTTGTAGGAAACAACTTTATCAACTATAGCACAGTGTTTATGTGCAGTTCCTTTTGCCTTCAGTCATAGAGACTACACTCACTTCCAAAGTTACTTAGGTCAGCATCTTTTTCCCCTCCAACAGGCTGTTTCATACATTTGTAATGCAGTTAGATTCTTTCGTCACAGTCTGTACTCCATCCTGGTAACCCATGACCTCCTAAATATATATATATATTTTTAATTTTCACAAATTAAGGTTCACTCTTTGTGCTGTAAATTTCCATGGATATTGACAAATGCATATTGTCATGTGTCTACCATTACAGTATCATAAGGATAAATTTCTCTGTCCTAAAATCTTATATGCTTCACCTATCCAAACCCCCTCCCACTCAATGGAATCTCTGGTAACCACTGATCTGTTTACCATCCACTTCCTTTGCCTATCACCTTTCAGACCAGCTTCTTTCACTTAGCAATATGGATTCATCCGTGTCTTTATATGGCTTGATAGCTCATTCCATTTTATGGCTGAAGTATTCCATTGTATGGATGTACCAGTTTGTTTACCCATTTACCTATTGAAGGACATCTTGGTTGCTTTAGTTTGGGGCAGTTATGAATAAAGCTACTATGAACATTTTTATGCAGGTTTTATATGGAAATATGTTTTCAAATCAGTTTTTTAAATATCTAGGAATGTGATAGCTAGATTACACGGTAAGATTTAGTTTAGCTTTGTAAAAAAATTGCCAAACTTTCTTCCAAAGTGGATGTATTATTTTATATTTTTACCAGCAATGAATGAGAGTTCTTGTTCTGCATCTTCACCAGCAGTTGATATTGTCAGTTTTTAGATTTTAGCTATTTTTATAGGTATGTAGGAATAGATCATTGTTGTTTTGATTTGCATTTCCCTAATGGGAAATACTGAGCATATTTTCATATGCTTAGTTGCCATCTATATATCTTCTTTGGTGAGTTATCTGTTCAGATCTTTTGCCTATGTTTTGAATGATTTGTTTTCTTATAGTTGAGTTTTAAGATTTCTTTGTATATTTTGAATACAAGTCCTTTATTAGATATGTGTTTTGCAAATATTTTCTCCCAGTCTGTGGCTATTCTTTTCATTCTCTTAACAGTATCTTTCCTAGAGCCTAATTAATTTAGTTTTAATAAAATCAAACTTGCTATTTTATTCACAGGTTGTGCTTTTGGTGTTATATCTAAAAATTCATCACCAAACTGAAAGTCACATCATTTTTTCCAATGTTTCCTTCTAGAAGTTTTGCACTTATATTTAGGCCTACAATCCTTTTTGAGTTCTTTTTTGTGAAAGATGTAAGGTCTGTGTCTAGGTTCATTTTTTTTTTTGCATATGGACATCCAATTGTTCCAGAATCATTTGTTGAAAACACCATCTTTTCTCCATTGAAGTTCCTTTACTTCTTTGTAAAGGGTTGGACTCTCTATTCTGTCCCAGTGATATGTATCTGTTCTTTCACCAATACTCTGCTGTCTTGCTTACCGTAGTTTTACAGTATATACGTAGTATGAGTCATCCAACTTTGTTCTTCTTCTTCAGTATCGTGTTGGCTAGTCTGTGTCTTTTGCCTTTCCATATAAATTTCAGAACCAGATTTTCAACATATACAAAACTGCTTGCTTAGATTTTTATTGGAATTGCCTTAAATGTATGGATCGCATTAAGAATAATTGACATCTTGGCAAAATGGAGTCTTCCAATCCATAAATGTGGAACATCTCTTTATTTTCTTTGATTTATTTCATCAGAATTTTATAATTTTCCACATACAAATTCTGTATATCTTTTGTTTGATTTGTGACTATGTGTTTCATTTTTTGTGCTATTGTGAATGGTATTTTTTTAAATTTGAAGTTCTAATTGTTCATTGCTGATGTGTAGGAAAGCAGCTGATTTTTGCGTATGGACCATGTATCCTGTGAATTCTATACTCACTTGTTAGTTCCAGATGTTTTGTAGATTCATGACTGTTGGGTTTTTTTTCCTTTTTAACCTGCAAAATAAGAGTAATAATAATTCTTGCCTGATAGTTTAGGTTAAAAATTGGCCACGGTATCACATATGGCAGTGGCCAACACAGGATCTCACATGCAGTAAAAACTTACTAAATAGTAGCTAAAATTTTAATTCAACAAGAAACTTTGATGTAGAGACTATCCTCAGAATTTGTTTGAAAAATTCTAAGGAAAATCTTTTCTTTTCCTAACTACTTCTGTTATTAATTTAAAAATAACTAAAAAAGTATGTAGCAATGTGATTCTATGTTTTATATAATTGGTTGTCTTTTCCTATCTGTAGTTCGACACAAAGATAATCTCGTTAATGCATCTGTGTTTTTAATTGTTCTTGGTGTTACTGTCTGTCACAGAATATCTTGTGTAAAAAACTGAGAATCTGTCATATTAATGCATGTCATTGTACTAGATTTTATCTATAGTACTACACAGATGCTGAAACCAACTCCAAGGAATTATAATCTTTAATTTTCATTGAGTGGGAAGTACACATAAGGTTAGAAAAAAATTTTATAATCTTTTCTTTGACTTTTTCCTTTCTTTCAATCACAAGTTAAACAATGAAATTAGTCAGCAGTGAGAGAATAGAAGAGCTTGAAAAACTAGATAGAGGCAGAAATGGTACAATGGAGAAAAGTGTTGAAAGAAGGGATGGAGTAGAACAAAGAGGTGGTGTGGTGCCTGAGCCAAAAGAGCCAACGTACAAACTGCTTTCTGGCCCATATTACAACTGGCCCATATAGTACTTCTATAATAGCAATTTCCTTTTTTTTTTTTTTTGATGAGGAAGATTGGCCCTGAGCTAACATCTGTGTTCATCTTCCTCTGTTTTGTATATGGAACGTCGCCACAGCACAGCTTGATGAGTGGTGCATCTGTCCGTGCCCAGGATTCAAACCTGCGAACCTCGGGTAGCCAAAGCAGAGCACACAAACCTAACCACTACACGACTGGGCAGGCCGCAGCAATTTCCATTTTTAATAAACAAAAGAATCACCTTTTTGTTGTTGTTATTAATGTTTAACATTCCCAAGCTTCACATCAAAAATTTTAATTCAATATGTCTTGATTTCAGTCCAGGAATCTGAATTTGAATAATGATCAGGGTGTCTGTGGGACACATTTTGAGAAAGTTCCTGTTAGGGACTGAATTCTGTTCTCTCAAAATTCATATGTTAACCCTAACACCCAATATGGCTATAATTAAAAGTAGGGCCTTTAAAGAGGTTTATTGTTGTAAGTGCCCTCAAGACAGTTCTGACTCGCAGCGACCCTGTATACAGCACAGCCTAACCCGGTTCAGTCTCTTTTGCACCATTCAACACTATATCAGACAATGTGTTACTCATACGATTTTCATGGCCAGTTTTTTTGGAAGTGTATAGCCAGGTCCTTCTTCCCAGTCTGTCTTCATGTGGAAGCTCTGCTGAAACCAGTCCACCATGGGTGACCCTGCTGGTAGTTGAAATACAGCCTAGCTTTCAGCATCATAGCAACCTGCAGCTACCGCAATATGACAACCAGTAGGCAGACTGTGTGGTTCCCTGACCGGGAAATGAACCCGGGCCATGGTGGTGAGAACACTGAATCTTAACCACTAGACCACCAGGGCTGGCTCTTTAAAGAGGTAATTAAGGTTACATGAGGTCATAAAGGTGGAGATCTAATTTGATAGTACTGGTGTCCTTATTAGAAGAGGAACAGACACCAGGGGTGCATGTGCCCAGAGAAAAGGCCACGTGAGGACACAGCAAGAAGCGGACCATCTGCAAGCCAAAGAGGGAGGCCTCAGGAGAAACCAAACCTGCCAACACCTGATCTTGGACTTCCAACCTCCCGAACCATGAGAAAATAAATTTCTTCTGTTTAAGTCACCGTGTCTGTGGTATTTCAATATGGCAGCCCTACCAAACTAATACAGCATCCTAGAGCATCATTCATACAATGTGTCTATTACATGCTAGGTATTTTTGATATAAGTGTGCTGAGCACTAAGTACACAGGATTCCTTCCTTTAGGGAACATAATTTTGTTGACATTAATTATCAAAAAATTGGGAGAAATATTGAAGCCAGCAAGGTACAGAAACATCTCAGCTTGTTCATTTCTCAAGAGATGTCATAATTGTCAAGGAGTATGGTTTCTGATTCTTGATTATCACTGTTTTGTTTTTTTTTTTTTTCCCTGAAACAGAAAACAGGAGTCAATATCTCTTGGAAATTCCACTACTTTTTAATTTTTAATTAGGAAATTGGGATCTTCTTTTACTGGAGTCAAAAGTAAAGTCCCAAGGGACAATTAGTTTGAGTGCTAATTAAGCCACCAAGTCAAACACTTGTCAGACATGCACACTATGAATCTGAATAACTGCATCTGGTTTTGTGACAGAAAGGAAAACATCATTGTCTCAAGAGAAATCCTGGGAGCAACTCCACTAGAGCTCTTCACAACTGACAAATGGTCAGGGAGTTTGGAATTGGTATGTGGAGGAGAAAATCCAACTCCAGTGGGGAGTCTGGCGTAGTACAGCATCACAAACCAGGAAGGGGCTAATGTTCACCACATGATTGCTGCAGGTGCTCACACTCCTAGAATTGTAACCGAGTATCACAAAGAGAGTGTCTTCTTGTTTGCACTCTGTTGGTGACAAGCCTTACCATCCTTGCTGCCTTCTCGTAGTCCGGGGCTCTTCCCACTGGGTTATCATCTCCAATCTGTCTATATTCAGAAGGTCGGGGCAGATATCTGTCTTCTCTGCCAGGGGGATAGAAGTCACACAATATCCACAGGGTTAGGCAGAATGATGAAAGCCATTTTGTGAAGAGATGAAGGGTCTAAACTTGGGATGGAAGAACAAAAATAGCTGCCAAATCCAAACGGCTATATGGGAGCTGGCAGCCAAAACAGGGCAAAAATAAATAATGTTGCTGCTGAGCAAAGATTATACTGATAAACAAACTGGTTAATAGAATGGAAATAAGCTGAACCTGAAAGAAGTCTGAAGGCAGACTAAACACGCACAGAATGCACCTGATTTCAGCCACCGCTGCTTCTTTATGGACATGTTGGGCGTATTTTAAGGGGCCAAAATTACCAAAACAACATGCATGTTAAACAAAAGTACAAAAAGGAGAGAGCTTGTGTTTGTGCTCATTCTTCTTGGCATTTCGTGCTGTTTCCACAGTTAGTGCCCTTCCCTCCTGCTCCAAGTTGGTAATGGAAATGTTTGTTCTATCCTAGTGGAATTAATAGGCACAATATTAGAAGGTGCATTAACAGCTCTTGTAGTTACATTACTTTCCAAGTATTGGCCAAGAGAAGCTGAAAAAAGTGAAGGAACATGGCTTCGGGGTTGAAAACAGTCACTTCTGTTGTATTCTTTGAGTGTGTATAATTTCCAATATACTCCCATTATTATTTAGATGAAATTGAATAGTATGTGTAAGGGCATGGAGTGTGTGACAGACCAACTCAAAGGACTAGAGAATATCCTTGATATCAGTTATACTCTATACTTTTAACATGTTATTATTTATAAAATACTTCAGGATGGATTATCTTTTATGTTACTCACCTTGAAGGCCATTAAGATGGGGGTTACTACTTCCCTTTACATGATGATAAAGCTGAGGTTCAGAAAGGTAAATGTTTTCCACTACCTTCCCCACATTCAGTCAACCAGCAAGTGGCAGATTTGGAATTCAAATTGAGTATCAGTTTTTCTTATTCCTTGTCTGATATGCTTTCTCCTTTATCTGATTGCCTGTCTCATAAAGCAGAAGCACTCTATAAACTGACAGTGTTCCTAGAAAGTGTTGCTAATTTCAATGGGCCAGTTGAATCCATTCCTGGTTACCAGAGATGGAAGACCTAGAACAAAGGGACCTGAGAATATATGAGAAATTTGGAAGGAAAAAGTTTGAATTGTGATCCAGTTTGAGTCAGCTAGCACCAAATCCCAAGAGCCAATTGTTAGCATCTCTTCACAACTCCCTGTTCAGTAGCTTGAAATTGGCCATCCTGGGAGTATGTACATCAGAGAAAAAAGCAAATGCTATGTACAATCAGGGCTTTTTTTCCTGGAGAGATAGTTAAATAATATTTATTAACACATTGGGGTGGGAGGTGGGTTATGAGTAAAGAGTAATAGAAAAGTATGGTCTTTGGAATAAAAAGGACTTTGGTTTTAATTCTGACTCTACCATGAGACAGTAGAGTGACTTTGGCCAAATTACTTATCCTCGCTGAGTCTCTATTCCAACCTAAGTATAAGCAGCTAATAACCTCCTTGCAGAGTTGTAGGATTAATGATCATGTATGTAAGTGCTGACATACAAAAGGCAGTCAATTTTAGATGTTATTATTAGGATTATTAGAAACCTCACCTCTTTTTTCTTTTGTGACAAGTTTCCACATGAGTAAAGTCAAAATCACATTAGTGCTCTGTGGAAGATGTATGATATTGGAGAAAAGATTTTTAAAAATGGATAAAAATGATAAAATCTGTTGGGATCTTTAGAAACAGGTACCCTTATAATTCTAGCTATTTACTGTTGCTACACAATGCAACAGAATATAAAATCCAGCTACGAGAGAGCTACTTTTGCCAAATTGAAGTAACAGGAGGTAAATGGTGCTGCTCTCCTCCAAAGGATCTGTGGATTTATAAATTGGTTGGAAGCATAGGGTTTTGGTTATTTTGTTTCATATGATTCACAGCACCAAGCACTGCAGTCCTAATTTTATCCTGGGGCGTCTATTCAATACTTGCTTGGATAGAATAGTGCCACCAACCGCGTCCTCATAAGCACTGCCAAATATCCAAGTTTCTTTTTCCTGTTTGGAGAGGAATACACTCTAAAGAGCATCAATGAAGCCTAAGCTAATTTTTTTTTTTTTTTCTTCTCAGGATGACAACTCAATGCTTGTATCAAAGTGAGAGTTTAGATTAGGAGTGAGATTTTCGTAAGAAGCATTTTATTTTAACATTCTGGGACTCGAGGAACATGAGACAGAGAGTACAAATGTTGTGAAATCTTCAAGAATATACAAGGTAATAAACATAGTAGTGATGAAACTAGCAACAATCCAGAAGCCAAAACAAGCACACAACAACAAAACAACGAAAACTTGTTTTTGTTTAGTGGAAATGCCAAGGAGCTTAACTGCTCCCAGCGTCTCAGACTCAGGGAAATCTGGTGCTTTTTTGATCTTTCAGGAACATCACATTGCAGGGGTTTAAAGGAAACTGTGGTGCCTGCTAATACCGTATAGAACAAGCAACCTAGTAGGAAGTCCTCTCACTGAGGCACGATTTCATGTTGCAAATAACAGCTTTTGAGCTACCCCATTTTCAGCTTATTCCACAAAAAGAGCTGTTAAACATCAAGCACGTCGTATATGTGATTATATGTATTTTTTTGAAACCTGGTCATAAAAGTATAATTGATGGCTTTGATTAATGAAGTCATTAAATGGTCTCTCCTCAAAAGAAAATGAAACATAGAACCATGGTTGTGGATCAGGAAGCCATTGAAATGGGTGTTAAATTTACACCTGCTTCTTTGCATGCAAATAGATAAACATGTCTACAGGACAGAGGTTTAGGTTCTGAAATGTGAGGTTATATTAGTAACAAGGTATGCTTTGTGGTTTCCTATTTAAAGAGCTGTATCCAAATCATTGGCAGATGTTCAGAAGGAAAAGTATCCTCCAGAATTGGCAAAAAGACCAACAGTCCACTCAATAGACCTTTCATATTACTGAGAAAAAATATTTCACTTTCTGTTCCAAGAGAAATGACACTTTGCTAGGAGATACTAGCATCAGGAAACTTGAATACCTTTAGATGATAAACTGTAGTTACTCATGTACAATCTCCAAAATAAAGCCTTATGGAAATTTTGTGTTTGCAAAACTGCAAGTTTGTTTTGCGACACCAATAACATTAAAGGACTGCTGATATGGGCAGTAGTCTTCCCAGCCCCCCAAATGGAATTGCTCATGATGGATTTCCCTTACTCTCTTAATCACTGACAAATGCTTTCTTTCCCAGTTTGTCAAGGAAAAAAATTTAAGGAAAAATCACAGGCCTACTTCAATGCCTTGTATCTTGGTGGGATTTTGCAATCCTTCTACCTGTACTTTTCAGCTCTTCATATATTGGTAGATATTTGAGGTTTGCTTTCACAACTACAGCAATCTGAAAATTGCCTAAAAGGATATTTCCCCTCAAGCCCTGGGGAGCTCAAATGTATCAGACCAAAAAGTTTGATTTTATTTGTAGTAAAAATGGTAGAGCACTATAACAAAAATCAAATGGTCTAGTGGTGCAAGCAAAGAAAATAGACCTTCTCCCAGGAAAAAAGCCTATTGGAGTTCTTGCTTTAAGCGTGAAAAGTAAAGCCATCTTACCACGACAAAGCTGCATGGTATTTTGTTTATTGTCTGAATTTGTAGGGCTGGAGGCCAATGATGGAAAGCAACTGTGGACCCGTTGACTAACATGGTGCAACTCTGCACCACTTACCTTGGATTAGAGTTGTGTTCTCAGGCAATAAATACATGCAAACTGGAAATGATGAGTTTCTGGATCTCTACAAAGCATCCTTTTCTAAAATCCAAATTATAGCAGAATTATTAGGCAGAAGAATTCATTTGAAAATTTATAGAGACAGTGCGGTATGCTAGGGAAGGCACATTATTGTGTGTATTTGGAAACATCTTTTTATACCTAATTGGATTTCTCTGGTTCTTAATTAAATGTTACAATTCAAGTCAGCAATTGGCTTTATAAACTCTAAGTTTGAGGGAAGTGGAGCTATAAATTCAGTTTAGCATTCTGCATTAATATGTAGGACACTGGCCTAGACCGTGAAATAGCAGATCTAGCTTTTTGTCTCATGGTTTTTGTGGACTAACTGCTTAATGTCTTTGAAGCTCATTTCTTCTTTTATAAGAGGGACATTGTTCTGGGGAGTAATGCGACCAAACCTACTCTGAGTGAGCTTCTTGGAGAGAATCAAGCCTGTAGAATTCCTGATGATGATGTTATATAAAAAAAAAAGTATCATTAACCACAACCCTCTGACTGAAATGAGTTTGAATTCACTTTAAAAAAATACAGATATCAAAGATAAATACATTTTCCTTTCTTTGGAGACATGAGAGAACAAGAAGACTGTATATATATAATTATATTATTTATTTATTTGTTTATTTACTTACATTCTTATAGTTTTTGTCATTTTTGAGGTCAGCTGGGTTTTGGAATATATATTATTCAAATTCAGCAAACATTTATTGTGCAACTAATTAAAGTTCAAGTACTCTGTTGGGCACAGAGGTGATAAATTAATCCAGATGGTTCCTCCCCTCAAAAGGCTCACAATAGAGAGTCAGTAATAAGTATTTAAATAGCTCACTGTTCTACAAGAGAGAATTAAATGAAGACCACTTCAAGTGTAAAGAATTTTTAACAGAAACAAAGAAAAGAGAATAATTCTGATGTAGATGAGCAGTAGACAGAGAAAACTTCAAAAAAATATTTTTTTTTAGTTATACATTGAAGGCTGAAAAAGATCTTACTAAGTAAAAAATAAGAGAAAGCTATTCACTACAAGCTGAGAAAAATCCCCTGAGGAACATCGAGAAAACTTATGAAGATTTAGGGAACAAATTTGGTGTGTTTTTATTATTATCTCTATTAACAGCCACATAGGGATGTTTTAGCCATAAGATAGGCTAACGGTAGATCTCTTTGAATTCATAAGTTGAGGACTATCCACTGGAAGCTAGAGATTCTGAGTTATTTTCATAGTACTGCTACCTGTGATAGATTTTATTGGCAGTCCGATTTTCTCTCAACTAGATAATATTGCTAGATTGTAAGAAATATGGAATATTTTCCAATGGCCTTTATACTTCAGGTTCAATACCTGAAAGACATAGCGCTTTCAGACCATAATTTTCCAAATTTCATATATTTATAATGAAGTCTGATGGGGTTTGGAACATGCTATGGCAAATTATGGCACTTTGGCATATTAAATATTTTAAACTGAAGAAATTTGAGAAATGGCAGGTGTGGGAACTACTCTGACCTCCCACTTTTCTCCCCTGAAGCAGGTCATAAGATCCTCTTGTGAGAGATGCCCTCCCTGTACCTGGAGGAAAAGAGCATCCTTATCTCTGAAGTCAGAGGGACACCAACGGGAATCCAAATGAACAGGGCTTCCTAAATTTCTGCCGGTTTACTACCCTTAGCTCCTGCTGTTTTGTCCTAACATGTTTTCTATGACTTTCCATTCTTCATTAAGCCTAATATTAAAAAGTTCAGGTTTAACTGTTTCTTTGAGTCGTCATTTCCTTATAAAGGCTCCAGTGTCATAAAAACTTGTATTAAATAAATATGTATGCTTTTCTCCTGTTAATCTGGCTTTTGTTCGGCCAATTTACAGGGCCTCAGCTGAAGAACATAGAAGGGTAGTAGGAAAAATAATTTTTTCACCCCTACACGTGCATATGATATTCACTCGTATGGTGTTGGAACTAACCATTGTTTTATTAATTACACAATATTTTGCCATATAATAGAAGTCTTCTCAATTCAAAGATATGAAAACTAAGACTAAAAGAAGTTAAATGATTTGTCAAAGTTCACCAAACTAGTTTGTAATAGATTTGGATCCAAACCCCCAAAATTCCTGTTTTGTTTTTCATAACTCTTTTTTTCTACTATAGGGGAAGAAAAATAATTTTCCCTCCACCCTTCTAGGTTATTGGCTGAGACTCCCTCTGTAATAAAAAGACAGATTAGCAGGAGAAAAACAAACAAAAGTTTAATAATGTGTATACATCCCGTATACATAGGAAATACCCAGGAAAACTGAGTAACTCTTAGAAAAGGCCCAAGCCACCACCTTAAATACCATCTCCAGCTAAAGACAAAAGAAGATGTTGTGGGTAGAGAGCCAGTTATAGGAGGTTTTCAGGCAAAGCACAATAAACAGGGATATGGTTGTTGTGCAGATTTATGTCCATGCCCTCTCCATTGATAAGAGTTTCTAGGGTTTTAGTCCTCCTCCTCCTCCTGGTACAGAGATGGAGACACCTGTAAAAATGGAGATTTCCTTTATAAGTGTAAAAATCTCTTACAAAAAGCATAATTTCTACTTGGTTTTCAGAGGCATATTTTGGAGTGGCAAATTCTGCTCCCTTTTGCTACTGTACTCAATTACTCTTTCATCTGCAATAGATATTTTAAAGATATAATTAAACCCCATTTGGTATTAACAACTATTATTAAATGGAACACATTACTCAGGAGAAAAAATGAGAAATACTTTTTTCTTTGCAGTTGGCAGGTTCAGTTTTATAACTTGAGTACCAATGTCAGTATGCATTGGTTAAAAATTTGACAGAAGTGGAGCAGTTGAATTTTGCTGAATTTACACGATTCTTCTTTTCATGCCTGACCTTATCACATACAATAACATGCTTGCTTTATTTGCTACAACTGATTGCCTTTGTGTGATAGATTCTTATTGCCCATTTACCAGAATTTCTCTGCCCTGCGGACAATCTGCAATTTTGATATTAATTTAGTTGCTACACTAACATTTCAAGATATGGCATGAGATTTTATTTCCACAATTGTTTCTTGACATATTCATTCTTAGGACAGTAAAATGCTCACATGATGCCTACAAAAAAAGACATATTATTTCTTCTCTCTCATTCCCATGTTCTCTCAGAACTAACTGATTAACTGAGGTCAATTGAGAGTAGATCTGGGGTAAGGATAGGCATAAAAATGGGCATTTTGAGTTGGGATGATCCAGAAATCCCAAGGTGAAAGATGTTTAACCATACTTAGCTTTAGGGGAGCAAAAGTGGACTAAACTGTCAGGAAAAAAATATACGGGGGCCGGCTCTGTGGTGCAAGCAGTTAAGTGCATGAGCTCCGCTGCGGCGGCCCAGGGTTCGCCGGTTCAGATCCCAGGCGCACACTGACACACCACTTGGCAAGCCATGCTGTGGCGGTGTCCCACATAAAGTAGAGGAAGATGAGCATGGATGTTAGCCCAGGGCCAGTTTTTCTCAGCAAAAAAAAGAGGAGGATTGGCAGATGTTAGCTCAGGGCCAATCTTCCTCACACACACACACACAAAAAAAACTTTGAAATGAGCAAAATAAAAAAAATTGTAAGAGTCTTGAATATCTTTCCCTAAGTGACTATGGCTATTTTTAACGCTGGTGTGGAAAACCAATAATAATACAAATGATGCTTTGAAAAGCAAATGGATTGTTCTTAGTGGAATGCAATTGATTATTGCCCAATGGATAGAGTAGTCTTACATCTTTTGTAATTCATTTCAGCATTTGTTATTGCCCAGATATGTGTACTTATCTGGATTCTCAGTTGAACTAGTTATAACATTTCACCACTCCTCTTACTCAGTTAAGTAAATTGACACAAGATTATTTAAAATGATATGAGTCATGATTTTACCTTTCTTTCAAAAATTCTTTTAACAGTGTAAATCAGTGGTTCCAAATTCTGGTGCGCATTACAATCCTCTGGAGGGCTTGTTAAGACACAGAACCCTGGGCCCCATTTCCAGAGTTTCTAATTCAGTGTTCCTGGGTGGGGCCCAAGAATGTGCATTGTTAGCAAGTGCCAGGTAATATTGATGCTGGTCCAGAGACTGTACTGTCAGAACCACTGGTATAAATTGTAGTCCCCTAGACTGATGATGACAATCCCAAGAAAACTTCATTTTACCTAAGCAAAAAGATGTTCGTTCTAAAACCTAATCTGCAGCCTAAAACTATTTTTCAGGTCCCTATGTGAAAAGAATGTTTCTAGTCCTTTCATTTTTTTCCTCTATGGCTGGATAAATCAGCCTCTTAAATCTCCTGATTTGGGCATTAGAAATAGTGGCAGCTTCTATTAGGTGATGTGATGGGGAATAGGAAAGTATCATAGAAGACAATATAAGCTTCACTCTAGACCAATTATGTAGTTAATTACTCTAGTGTGTGAACTTAGCCTTCAAAGCAATCTCATTTGGGCTGAGGAAAAAGCTACTACAGACAATTATGGGATGTGTGTGATGTTAGAAAGGGGAAGACAGAGCTGTTGTTGAGAGAACAGTGTAAATGCTGAGAAGTGTAATCTGAAATAAACATAAGTGAAACTGTGTTTTCCCTGAGCTGTAGTCTTCATTGCTTAACAGGTCCTTTCCATTCTAATTTCTATGATTCATTTGCTTATTGGGACAAGTTATATATTTTTCTTCTTTCCCCTTTCCTATTTGCAGGATATGCATTATCCTTCCCTGTTGTGGCTATAGAATTCAATATGCATTTTCATTGTCAGACAGAACGGTAGCAATGGGGAGTAATTTAAACGAGCAAACATCTTTTTCCTATTTAAATCAAAAGGAAAACCTGATACTCATAGGTGAACACCATACACTGACCTAAAGATGTGACCATTGTTTTCCTTTTGTATTCTCACATTCCATAAAAAAAGAAAAAGCAAGCCTTATCATTGGTATGCTGATAATGGGAAAAATACAGGCAGAACTTTCAAATACTTAAGAGGTGGCTTTTTAAAAGCCTTTTGTGAACCTATAAAACGTAAGGTAAATTAAATCTAATTTGCATGCAATTTGTCATGTATTTAGAGGTTGGTAACAATTAAGAAGTGCAATTTGTTTTTTAACACTGTATTTCTCTTTTATGTGCATTAAAAAATGCATCAACACATTTCTGTCAAATTCATGAGATTACAATGGTGCACTCTAGTGGACAAAGTGAACGCTTGAAATTATACATTAAATTTCTGTAAGGTTTTCATAATTTTATATATGTGAACTGACCTATATTTAGTTCAAATAGAAACTCAGTAATGACATTTTGTGTAGGTGGAAGACGGTGCATTATTTCAGGGGGGGAGAATTTGTGGATGGGACGATGTCTCTGAGTTAATTTGGATTTAGAAAGTAGGTTTCTTTTCCCCCTATCCTTTTTTTTCCTTCCCCTTCCTTCTCCTTTTCATTTTCTTTTAACCAAAAAATCCTCAATTCAACATTATAAAGCAAATATAAAGGTGGGAATTGAAAGCTGAGGACATAAATGAAATGCCTTATTATCATCAATTTGAGGGCCATTTTAGGTTTTCGCTTTGGTGGATAAAGCTATTTTAGCAAACGCATTCTGCAATGGTACCTCTTCATATTTCTTGAATGTGGGTTGTCAGGCAAATAGAATATCAGAAGCATCTAAAATAAAAATTCATAAAGACTTTTTAACTGGTTGGTACTCAACACTAATATTAGAAGGAGTAAAAATATCTGTGCAATACCTAAACTTCACTTAAGTTATTTTTCTGAATGCAGTGATATTTTGAGACTGAGATTTTTGCCTCTGTTATTCTAAATTATCTAGTAATGATGCATACTTCAATGTAAATCTTCTCAAGTAATTTTCGTATTACCTATATACTCTTTAAAAATATCCACAGGTGAAGTTTAGTTTTTTTAAATTTCTCAAGTGTTATCTTAGAGTCTTTAACAGATAAGGTGTTTTAATGTTTATGATACTTACAAATTACATATAATTTGAGAAACAGTAACTTGTTTATCCTCATAACTAATGTTTCCATAACTAAAATATTAGGAAAAGAAAAAGTGGAAAAGAAAAGACAAGGGTGTAATCTATTTAAATACTAAGCACCTAAACTCTCTATTTCAAAGTAAGGTCATACTTCTACGAATAAAACCTTTTTTTCTTTAACCTTTGTTATCAATTAAAAAGAGCTATCTAAGAAACAAGCTATACCCCTAGTGACTTTGCATATTATTGTAGAGAATGTTTAGTACAAGCCATGCCTTGTCGTGATGGAATGGCCCAATAGCCACCTGCAATTGTAACTGTGCCTCTCAGGAATACAGGTAGGCATATGTTTCTCTCAATCCTATCCCATAGCTGGTGTGCAAATCTTTGAGAGGAAGCCCCATGAGCATTCTTCGACAAGGAAGTTGTAAATATCAGCAGGCTGCTGAACATGAGTTTGTGAAGAACGTTTCTAATCTAATCCCCTATTCCAGTTCTGGCTCACTCATGAGACTCAACTGGCCCTAAAATAATCTTAAATTTGAACTTACTGCTTCAAGACAGTACATAATGCTATTAGCATGATAAATGAGGCTAAAGGAGTTGCCTCTACTCATTCTCTCTGATCCACTTATAAGAATTTTGTTAAATTCAACTGAGCATACCTGTTCGAAGTAAATGAACTTATTTTATTTTTTGGCTTTAAGATAGTCCTACTGAAACAGAAAAAGAAACTCCAACCTAATGGGAAACAGAACTAGACACTGCTACATACTGTCTCAATTCAATTTCTTTGTTTGAAACAACAGAAAACACAACAGAAACTAGGTATTTCTAGAACCAAAATGAGGTGGGTACAGGAGTAGCTCACAGAACTGAAGAAAGAGGTTCACAACCAATGCCTGGGAAATACAGGTACTATGAATGTCCAGGAGATATCAGAATTATAAATTTGTGGACCTTCTTTGGAATGCTCTATCAAAGAACAGAGCATAAGAAGATTTGGTCTTTAGAAAAGTTTCAAATTCTCAAAAGAAAGAGTCTGATTGGCCCATATGCTAACACAGAAAGATGGGGTTCTACCTGACGTGCATAAAAAAAGCCGATTATTTACGGCATCAGCTTTTGGGAAAAGAAAACAGCTTTATTGCTAGATCAATCTACAAGGAGACAGGTGGCATATGCCCTCAGATCTGTCTCCCCAAACCAGAGCTTGGGGCAAAATTTATGAAATGAAGAGCAGGGTGGTCTGAAGTGTGGAGATAGATGATTGGAGATACGGAGAAGCGAGGTAATGGATGATCTCCACAAGCATGGTCAAGCTTCATGGCTCTGCATAGGACGCATGCTCACAGAATGGGGGAATTACTGTGATCTGAGGGTGGAGTTTTTTGTTTTTGGGTTTTTTTTGTGTGTGTGTGAGGAAGACTGGCTCTGAGCTAACATCCATTGTCAATCCTCCTCTTTTTCTGAGGAAGATTAGCCCTGAGCTAACATCTGTGCCCATCTTCCTCTATTTTGTATGTGGGACGCCACCAGAGCATGGCTTGATGAGTGGTGCATCAGTCCGCCCCCAGGATCCAGGCCTGTGAACCCTGGGCCACCAAAGCAGAGTACACAAACTTAACTACTATGCCACTGGCCCGGCCACAGATGGTGGAGTTTGTAGCTCCTTGACATCAATAAGGTCACTTATCGATCATTTGCGCAGGCCCAGTTTGATGGGTTGGTGGTCTCAACTGGCCTGAACTGGACAAGGGGTCTCAGTTCCTGAAAAACCATTCTTAATTACTCTGTTGATAAGATGGAGTCAGTTGAACTGGACCTAGAGGGCCCTAGGTTACACATATTTGGTCAAACAATAACTCTTTAGTCAAGTCCCCTTGATTCAGTTGATAGTAGCAACTATGATATTCAGCTTCATGGGAATCACTTAGCAGAATGAATGAAAAGAGGATACGGTCAGTAGAAGGAGAGAAGGGATGCTGAGTAGCCAAAACAATCAAATACTCATTACATTCCAACTCCTGTCTCAGCACTACACACATACCCATATACTGACAATTCAAAAGTATTCTCTTTTAACAAAATGCAATTATCTTATATATTACTCAAAATAAACTTACCCTTTCCCAATAGAAAACAGACTCAAGTCATGTTTACTTTACATTCATATCACTGGCATGGAGAAGAGGTATGCTTCTTTAGGTCCTGAATTATCCTTCCACTTATTATAACGTGATTTCTTATTGATATTTTGTGATTTGTACATAGCACCCCAAAATTGAGGGAGCAATTGGTATGAGGATTAATTCTTAAATAGCATTGTCCAGCCTTTAGTCCTATAATGCTAGTTGCATCTGTACTATGGAGTGTGTACCATGCATATAGTATTTTCCTAAAATCTCTTTTGGTTGACATTTACTTTTTCATTACTCCATGTGGTGTTCCATCCCCAACTCAGAGTTGAACATGAGAACCAGATAAACAATAGACTACATAATCTTGGCAGAATTCTTTGACCCTGGATGAAGAGAAGACCCAAATAGTGACAAATGAAGTTGCCTGTGTTGGGGAGGAAAAATCATTTTTCTTCTACCCTTCTAGGTTCTTGGCTGACCTAGACCCCCAGTAATAGAAGACATATTAACAGGAGAAAAACAAACTGAAATTTAATCACATGTATACCTCTTGGATACATGAGAGATACCCAGGAAAACTGAGTATCTCTAGGAAGTGACCCAAACCACCACTTTTTTTTTTTTTTTTAATTTTTTGTTTATTGCAGTAACATTGGTTTATAACATTGTAAAAATTTCAGGTGTACATCATTGTACTTCTATTTCTGCATGGACTACATCATGTTCACCACCAAAATACTAATTACAACCCATCACCACACACATGTACCGAATTATCCCTTTCACCCTCCTCCCTCCCCACTTCCCCTCTGGGAACCACCAATCCAATCTCTGTCTCCATGTGTTTGTTTATTGTTGTTATTATCTATCTACTTAATGAAGGAAATCATACGGTATTTGACCTTCTCCCTCTGACTTATTTCACTTTGCATTATACCCTCAATGTCCATCCATGTTGTCACAAATGGCTGGATTTCATCGTTTCTTATGGCTGAGTAGTATTCCATTGTGTATATATACCACGTCTTCTTTATCCATTCGTCCCTTGATGGGCACTTAGGTTGCTTCCAAGTCTTGGCTATTGTCAATAACGCTGCAATGAACACAGGGGTGCATGTACCTTTGCAAATTGGTGTTTTCAAGTTCTTTGGATAAATACCCAACAGTGGAATAGCTGGATCATATGGTAGTTCTATCCTTGATTTTTTGAGGAATCTCCATACTGTTTTCCATAATGGCTGCACCAGTTTGCACTCCCACCAGCAGTGTATGAGAGTTCCCTTTTCTCCACATCCTCTCCAACACATATTGTTTTCTGTCTTGTTAATTATAGTCATTCTGACGGGCGTGAGGTGATATCTCATTGTAGTTTTGATTTGCATTTCCCTGATAGTTAGTGATTTTGAACATCTTTTCATGTGTCTGTTCAAACCACCACTTTAAATCCTATCTCCAGTTAAACATAAAAGAAGATGCTGGGAGGGGGGAACGAGTTATTGGAGGTTATCAGGAAAGGAATGGTAACCAAGGGTAGGTTCTTGGGCAGATTTAAGTCCATGCCTTCTCCATTGATAAGAGTTTCCAGAGTTTTAGCCATCCACCTCTTGCTGGTACACAGAAGGAGACACCCTTCCAAATGGGGATTTCCCTTATAAATGTAAATGTCTCTTACGAAAGGGTAACATCTACTCAGTTTTCAGAGTTTGTCCTGTGACTTAAAAAAAGCAGATCAAGATAATCCTTATGCCAAAGAGTCATATTTTGGGGTGGCAAATTTTGCTCCCCTTCACCTGCAATAATGCCTAGCCTCCTAATAAGATTGTATACCTTTAGTTTTGATTCACTGTAGATGGAAAATTTAGCATTCAACTATGGTTAGCAATAGTCCAGTTTATTAGCCCCTTGCATAGCCTTTGAATTAATTATGAGACTATGGGGTTTGAGTAACTGAAAACCCAGACTTGCATAAAATCTAAGGATATGTGCTCTTTGAATAACAGGAAATCCAAAGGTAAGGTATTGTTTTGAGTTGAATTGTGTCCCCCAAAAAAGACATGTTGAAGTTCTAACCCCTAGTACCTCAGAATGTGATGTTATTTGGAAATAAGGTCTTTACAGAGGTAATCAAGTTAAAATGAAATTATTAGCATTGGACTCAAATCCAGTATGATTGGTGTCCTTATAAAAAGGGGAAATTTTGACATAAACAGATAGACATGCACAGATGTGAATAAACATGGAGAGAAGACAACCAACTACAAGCCAAGAAGCTCCTGAGGCTACAGAAGCTGAGAGAGAGGCCTGAAAGAGGTCACTCCTTGGTGCCTTCCTAGGGAGCATGGCCTTGCCTATGCCTTCATTGGCCTCCAGAAACGTGAGACAATAAATTGCTGTTGTTTTAAGCCACCCACTTATGGTACTTTGTTATGGCAGCCCTAGGAGACTAATATGGGTAGAATCTACATGCATATTACCATCATTGCTCTGGTACCATTTCCCTAGAATTCTCTTGATTCTGCCCTCTTTGGTGTATCAGCTTGGATTTTAGGCTAGCTACATCATGTTCACAAGATGATTCCAGCAGGATTTGGGCTTTTTTATCCTCAGAACGGCAAGAAGAGAGAAAATGTCTCCTCAATTGTGGAAAAAAGTTGTTTGATTTGACTGATCATGTGTTACTTTTGGACCAATAACAGTGATCTTGGGATACCAGGTATTGATTGGATTGAGCCTCAGTTCCTAAACCAATAACTGCCAAATGGGGAGGACATGGAGGGATTGCTATATGTATCTTAGTCTAATCAGAATCTACCTCTGGAGCTGGAATTAGCACCCTGAATTACATGGGTTTTATGGGGATTGGGGTCTACATGAAAAGTCCAGGGTTCTTTTAGGAAGAAGCATAGAGGATGATTCCATGGTACCCATTGTATCCTCCATCCTTTCCACTGTGGCCAACATTGGAATGGCTGCAAACTTTGATTAATGGCCTCTTCTACAGTGGAGGCCTTCTGGTGACCATTCAACTAGATATAAATATTTGAGGGTTCTAGGATCTCTTTTAAAAAGTTCTGTCAACATATTGTTAATAAATTTCTTTTTCTACCAACCCTCCAGTCTTATCCTTTAGAAGTCCTTGACCATGTACCAAATCTTTGTCATTACTCAGGAGTCAATGTAGTTCCTAACCTCAGACCATATCTCTTTCCAAGCAAAGTGGAACATAAGACGCATGGCTTTAAATGCTGTCCTTTGGAAGGATTTTTTTCTTCTTTAATGTCCCTAGGACCACGCAAGAGGGAGTGTGATTATCTGGAAGTTCGCTTCAGCTGATGCTGCTATAAAACAGTTAATGCTGCTGCTAAAGTCTTGCTTGCCTTCCATTCTTTGGTTGGCTTTTCACCTCTTCGACCTCTTGGTAACTACTTGCTGCAGTTACCTGTGTCCCTAACTGGACCCAGACTGATAAGCAGTGGCCTAGTTATTTATCACATCTGTAGATAATGTTTGATGCCAGTATAAATATGAAGATTCTTTATAATCATTGTACAGCCTTCCAGATATTCCAGATCTGACTCACAACCATAGCACCTCAGAAATAAGGAAACTAAATTCAAGAAAATTTAAGAGGTTCACCAAAGTAATATATCTGGGGCTAGAGAAGGAGCTAGGAACTAGCTCTCCTGTCTTCCAATTTAGTGTCTTTTTATCCCTATATTACCTTATATTTTATAAATATTATATTTCTGCTTATGCTTAGATTTCTCCATCTGATAAAAATTCACCTACTTTTATAACTAGAAATAATAATCCCAAAGTGAATACCTAGGCAAAATTTTCAAGGTTCAATAATTTATAAACTTTAAGACAGATTGTCTGTAAGGCACAGCTTCAGTGCAATAAATAATACTCAAGTGGCTTGAAAGAGTTAACTCAGCTTGCAAAAGAGCTTAATTTATTCCCAGGGCATAGCCCATACACAGGGAGAATATGGCTCATTAAATCGCTTTCAAAGACTCCCGATAGAGAAGTGTGTTTTTGGATCAATATGATGTTCCTGTGGACTTAACAGAATCACAATTACTCTTGGGAGGGGGCTAGCTTTTCCTTCTGGGTGTGGAACTCTTTTCAGAGATGGATGTTATACCAACAGTTATTCATAATTCTGTTAAAAAAGTGAATTGACTCACTATTTTTTAAAAAAGACTAAGAATTAGGTAATTCTTCATTTGCTAGTCTTTTTCTTTCCAGCAGCTAATAAAAGAGCTTACCCTTTTGTAGATGTTTTGTTTTGTTGACTTTATTTGCACCTGGAACCTTCAGCCCATCAGATTCTCTAATGGAAACATTGTACTTCACAACATAGCCATAAGAAGTACTTCTCCAGCCGGCCCGGTGGCGCAGCAGCTAAGTGCGCGCGTTCCGCTGCCTTGGCCCGAGGGTTCGCAGGTTCAGATCCTGGGTGCACACCTACGCAAGCCATGCTGTGGTGGCATCCCATATAAAGTAGAGGAAGATGGGCACGGATGTTAGCCCAGGGCCAATCTTCCTCAGCAAAAAGAAGAGGATTGGCATCAGATGTTAGCTCAAGGCTGATCTTCCTCAAAAAAAAAAAGTCAAAAGAAGTACTTCTCAAAGATCAGAAACTGCAGCATAATTGTGCTTTGTAAGATGATTTTCCCCAGGTCATATATATACTGCAACATCCAATGAATATGATGATGCAGTAAAACTCTGTCTACATGATGTTGGACAATTGGATGCAATCTCAGAAATCATGATAGTTCCCCTGTATAACATAGTGAAGTGATGAAGAGTGAGGACCCTGGAATCAGTTCCCTGCATTTAAATGCTGGCTTCTCCACTTAATAGATCTGTGGCCTCAGGCATGTTATTTCAAGTCTGTCTCAGTTTCCTCTTCTATATACTGGGGTAAAAATAGTATCTTCCTCATTAGAGCATAGATGAGAGGACTAAATTAAATGACAGGGTATATGTGAATGGTCTGATGTTAGTAAGTACTCAATTAATATTAGCTATAATCTTTACATGGATATTTGTAAACATCTGCATTATTTTAAAATATGTGTGTAGGGCTGGCCCCGTGGCTTAGCGGTTAAGTGCGCGCACTCCGCTGCTGGCGGCCGGGGTTCGGATCCCGTGCACTCACCGACGCACCACTTCTCCGGCCATGCTGAGGCCGCGTCCCATATACAGCAACTAGAAGGATGTGCAGCTATGACATACAACTGTCTGCTGGGGCTTTGGGGGAAAAATAAATGAATAAATAAAATTATAAAAAAAATAAAGAAATAAAATAAAATATGTGTGTAGAAGCTCATTGGTGTAGTTCGCAAATATTATATCATAACAACTCCATCTTTGAAGGCAAATCTTGCATGTCTTATAGATCATGAAGTCCACATGAGCAGAGAGACACAAAATCTCTCTGCTGGCACCTGTTGACTATCTCTTCAGATTATAGAGATTACAAATATTACCTATAGATTATTAAGCAAAACATCATTTGTATGCTTACTACATGTCTATGAAATATTTTCCTCTCCTTGACAGCTATTGGGGATTTTCTGTTATAGTTCTCCTGACTGGTTTTAAATGAGGTAGGCTGGGGACAGGCGTTTACTTTAGAAGAGTTTAATAAACTAAGGAAAAATTCACATCTAAATTATTTTAAGCTGTATGAAAT
Organism: Diceros bicornis minor; assembly: GCF_020826845.1. NCBI lineage: Eukaryota > Metazoa > Chordata > Mammalia > Perissodactyla > Rhinocerotidae > Diceros > Diceros bicornis. The sequence continues at coordinate 33,502,529 of NC_080761.1, read as the reverse complement.
TTGTCCTATGTCCAATATAAAGGTAGAAATAATAGCACAATGTTTCCTCATGTGTTCTAGACCCTCTACTAAGTTCACAAATTAGAATGGTAAAACATGCAAAGCATTCTATGACGACTAAAATATATGAGATACTACCTAAAAACCTCAATGAGCAATGAAACAAAAGCTGCCAATGCTCAATCACTATTCATTTAAAGGGTCGTTGTTTTTGGACAGAATCAATGATCTATGAGGGGTACGCAAACATATTTTTGCTTTATTCACCCACTGAGAACATCTATGGTCATATCCTCCTTTAATTAAAATACACCACATTCTCCATGAAATATTCAAACATCTGACAAATTCCTCAGTTCTTTCCCCTCATTTCTGAAAAGCACTGATATACCATGAGAAACAAAGAATAGACTACAAAGGGCTAGTGGGAAGATGACGGCAGATGTAAGATCTTGGACTGCCTTGTTTCCTTACTCGTGTAGCTGAAACATTAAATGTCGAACACCTTTTAAGGCTTATTGTATATTTGAAAGTCAGTTCAGCTCTGTTTATTAACAACAAATCATTCTTTTTTGTGTGTGTGTGAGGAAGATTAGCCCTGAGCTAACAATCCGTTGCCAATTCTCCTCTTTTTGCTGAGGAAGATTGGCCCCAGGCTAACACCCATGCCCATCCTCCTCTACTTTATACATAGGATGCCGCCACAGCATGGCTTGATAAGTAGTGAGCAGGTCTGTGCCCAGGATCCGCACCCCCTGAACCCTGGGCCGCTGAAGCAGAGCGTACCAACTTAACCACTACGCCACTGGGCCAGCCCCCAACAAATCATCTATTTTAAGCACACATATGTCATAAGTCAATTATCTTCAAATTTCGTGTGGTTTGTTTCTTTGTATTTTGCTTACATAATCATCTTGAGTCAAACAATGTTTGCTTTATCTACTATCCTCATGAAAAAATGTGTTAATATAATATATACTTTCACTCATTAAGCACATTGTGCACATTTTACATTGGTGTAAAATTTAGATAGTTATGTAGAAGTTTTCTGTATTGTTCAAATATAATCTAAAGAGCAAAGTATACTCTTCATGGTGAGTATCATGGCTTATTATTTTTGACGTCCCACACAGTAATTGGTACATAGTAAATGCTGAATATGTTTATTAAAGGAAGAGAGAGAAGGAGACAGAGAAAGGAAGGATGAGTGGATGGTTGGTTGGATGGATGGATTTGGGAGAAAAGAAGTATTGGGAAGGAAAGAAGGAAGTTTGTGATATTTGAGTGAGAAAAACATAGACTTTGAGTGAGAAATATTTGCATTTGAGCCTGGATCTTTTTAGCTGCGTGACCTTAGTTTTCATTTTCACACCTGTTAAAAAAAATTAGGATGATAATAACCACCTCACTTTGTTTTGAGAATTAAGTCAGATAATGTGTGCAAAATGCTCCCTTTCACAATATCTGAAGTATAATAAGGGCTCCATAAATGTCATTTTCTCCTCTTTTACAGAACTTGGCCTGATTTTACCTTAAAGGCAGGTTTTCGTATTTTCAAGTAACAGTTGAACAGATGATTTGAAGGTGGGGAATGACACCGTTCCAACTCTTAGCACATCTTCCTCCTGTGCTGTTTCTTTTGGGAGTTTGCCACTAGGCAGGCGCCTTTTTTAACCTCACTGTGAGTGAGCTCATCTTTAAAGAAACTTTCCTTCTTGTACTCTACTTTATTCCATCAATAGGAGCTATTGATTTGTAAGGCCAGGTGGGGCTGCCCCTGAGGCATGTGACCAGGATGCTCTCTGAAGATTGCATTGCAATGTAAATAATCACAGAGGAGCCTAAATAATTAACAAGGCAAAATGCGTGGTTATAGTGGTGTATCTTTAAGGTAAATGTGAATTTGAAAATTAAAATATTTTTAGCATTCCTTAACTAAATAAAAAGAGAATTAAAACGTAATCATATTTGAAAGGGAAGAAAAATTAAACGTGTCTGTTAAGGGAGAAAAGATTATTCTTTGTTGACTAGAGAAAAGGAGTACAGAATGCCTGGCACAGAAGAGGCAAAACGGTGTCCCTTGACACAGGAAAAGAAAGATTATAATGTCACTGACTTTATGGAGGAAAAAAACACATTATGACTAAAAACAGGAGAAGATGGATTAAAATGTACTAGCTGGGAAAGAGCTCACAGTGGGAGATGAATGAATACTGGTTAATATTTCTAACACTTTAAAGGGAATAGTACAGCACAATAATTACCAAATTATAACTAAGCCATGTTTTCCTAAAACAGAATTCTTTCCTTCAAAATTATGAATATTCTTCTCTTTTTCTTCCCCAACATACAAAATGAACTCTTCGCTTAAAAATAAAAATGACTTCATTCTATGCTTGTAGAGAATAATATACTAGGTACACAGTATTCAGTGGCTTCTACATTTTTTTTCTTTTTTGTGTGGGTGTCAAATCTGTGAGAATGTAGCAACTTTTATCATGCTTGAGGTACATTTAGCATAGTATGGAATAATATATGATTTACATTAATTTAGGAAGTTTTGATATTTATGACAAATAAGCATTATATATGCTTATCCTTTTCATAAAATTGAAACAGGAAAGTGAATCAACATTTGACTTTATATAATTTTCTAATAAATGGTTAGATAGAACATTTTTCGGCATCCAATATCCAATATGTATAAAGAACTACAACTCCCAAAATATTGGATAGGAAATTTAGGGTTAAGACTGAAAAACACAGTAAAACAAAATAAGGCAAGGATATACATTAGAGAGCGTTCCATGGAGATTTTTTTAATTATTGGTTTACTAGATAACTATTCATTGAAAACATAATTTTACTTATTCAGACATTTCTGCAAGGTTTGCCAGGTTTATTGTACCAAGCTAAGTTAATTTTTGTGTTTACATAGAGTCGTAGTTTCTTTGTCATTGCAATATTCCATAAGTATGGCCAAGATCATCCCCACCTCCCACCCCTACAACACAGCCTGTCTTGTTTGCTTCTCTTCTTACGGTCCACCTTCATTCTTGGGATCCCAGCTCAGGCCTTATGGTACAATCTTCTCAAATTCACGTTTGTCCTCTAATTCAACAGATATTTATTTGGGGCCTACTATTCCAGATACTTGGAATAAGGAATAAACTTGACAGATAAGATCTGTCTTCATAGAACCTACATTCTGATGGAAAAGTAAATAAACACATTAAAAAAAGAGTTTATGATAAGTGCTATAATCAGATTGTAGATCCAGCAAAAAGAATTTACTGGATTTTGAAATGGGTCATGCTGCCGTAAGATGAATCTTGACCACTTGGTTCACTCAAAAGTCTATCAGATGTAAGCATTTTGCTACTTTAGATAAATACATAGACTTGGCCTATGAGCCTTTCTACTCTTCTATAATGAAGTTGGCACTAGAGTATTTACAAGTGCTATTGCTATAAACACTTTGTAAAAAATATTCTAAATAAAACCTACCCTATTTGGTATACGCTGTTCTCTATTAAAAGTATTTGGGGGTTCACATATAACTGCAGAAAATTACTATTGGAAAACTGAGTATCCTTGACATAGTATATAGGAACTTGACTTTCCCTTCAGATGATTTCCCTCATAACTCTATTAACATTGACCCAAAAGCTTTGGCAGCATTGCGTCACTTGATATAAAAAAGGGAGCCTGACTTTAAGTGGAAAAAGGAACAGATGGCCAAGTGTGTTCTACACACACATATAGGTTTTTGCCAGGGAAGATGCTTCTCCTTTTAATCCAGTTCAGTATGTTCTAAGGCAGCTACTATTTATGAAAGCATTGAACATGCAGGGCCAAAGTTTCTAAGTATGGACCCACAAGAGGCAGGAAGGAAATGATGTATGTTAAATGTCCTGGAAAAATAAGGAGGCTGCAGGAGATGGTTGCAGATCCCTTCAAGCCCCGGCACCCTGTGCCTCTGTCTTCCGCAAAGGCCACAGGGAAGTGGTACCAGAACCCGTGGCAGCTCCCAATTGACATCACCGCTTTTCCCTCTAACGCTTTGCTTTTCTCATTTCTCTTTTGTGACTCACATTTTATGCATTGGAACATTCTTCTCAAACCTCATCGAATTCCTGTTCAAGGGCTGCAGCTCTCTCCTGCTCTTGAACTAACCTAATGTCAGACCTCCTCTCTAATGCCTCCAATGGCTTCCAGTCCTAGTGTAATTCAAGGCTTCCTAATCCTAAGTAACCATCTTACGACCAACCTTTTGCTCTTTCTGTTTACTGAACTTGACTCTTGTAAAAATTAGATATATTTTGGAGGCTTACCATTTAAATTAATATAAATCATTAGCATTTTAGTGAAAGAAACACCTGAAAATAGGAGTTTTGAGGGTAAGGGGTAGGGATTGATGGTCACTATTTGTCCCTTGGGTGCCAAGGAGCTATTGAGCTAAGAGGTTTAAATATAACAATTGAAGGTTATGAGAAAATCCTTTACTTGCCTTTGTAAATGCTAGTGGTTCTAGATCCTACCTCTCTATAGATTTTTTTTCCCTACCAGTTTCCAGAGTGATTATAAGTAATAAGAGTCTTAATGAAATTAGGAGTATAAAAGATGAGAATCAATCAATGGTGGAGTAAGGATTCAAGATATGCAATGAAACTGAAAGCTAAAATAAAGCAGTGGAGATAAAGACAAGAAGATAGCTGGAATAAATCCAAATGGCAGCGGTCAGGCCAGAAGCACAGGCCAAAGCTTATATAAGAAGCCAGAAACCAGAGCACACACAAAAGTCAAAGGCCACCATCAGGCCATGGATACACACTAGAAAAGGAATCAGTAAGGAGACCTGAGGTGCTGAAGACTAGAGAATTTTGAGCACTTATTGACCAGAAGATGAAACAGATTGTAATAATTTAAGAAGCCAAGAGCAGCAAGTCAGCACAAGGAGCACAAAGGAGATGAGAACTGAGGTTAAGGAAAACAATACAACAAAGCAGAAGATCAAGAAAGTAATAGACACCAACTGCTAGAAAACATGACAATGAGGGGCCAGCCCTGTGGCACAGTAGTTAAGTGCGCGCGCTCTGCTGCTGGCAGCTTGGGTTCGGATCCTGAGCGCGCACCAATGCACTGCTAATCAGGCCATGCTGTGGCAGTGTCCCATATAAAGTGGAGGAAGATGGGCACAGATGTTAGCCCAGGGCCAGTCTTCTTCAGCAAAAAGAAGAGGATTGGCATGGATGTTAGCTCAGGGCTGATCTTCCCCACAAAAAAAAAAGAAAGAAAGAAAACATGACAATGAACATGTGGCAAACATTTGTCTCACATGGGAAACTTTTTATATGTTTCCTACTTGCAGCAAGAAATAGACAGCTAGATTCAGGAACAGAGCTAACATACAACCTGGAGGCAGCTAATGCTTGTGTTAGAAAACCAGGATGTTCACTTGGCTGTAAGGAGAACTATCAGAAATGAGGACTACTTGACAAGCCTACTGGGAAGACATGAAAATAAATAGGATAAGGTAGTTAGTGAGAAGGAACTAATGTTTCAGTGCTAGGTTTTCTACCTGTATTAGCCCATTTAACCATGCTTGCAACAATTTTGAGAAATTGATAGTAATCTTTGACAGATGAAATAACTATGTCTGTGGAAAGTTAAATGAATCGCCTCTAGTCAACCAACTGATTGATCAAGTACTCAAATCCAAATATACTAGCTAACAGTGTAGAAAAAAGACCAATTTTCCAATGTTATCGTACTTTACTTACAGTGGTGTGCCATATGAAAAATGAAATTTCAATGTTTTCATACTTATGGAGTCAAAACAAGATTTTGGCAGGGGTATAAATGTGGAGCCACAATAGTGTCAAAAAAACACATGGGCAGCATTGAAACAAAAGTTCAGAGATGCTAAATTGCGTACATAAGGAGGGAATTTTCCTTGGCTGCATTTTATGAAAGTTGATTTGCTCTGAAGAATTTATTTCCTCAAATTAATGAAATAAAACTAATAATAGTAATATATATACAGCAATCATGGCATGTATAGTAAATGCCACGTATGCTGAAGTCTTTACAAGCATAATCATCTATATACAAGTCTCATAAGAACTTTGTGTGGCAGTTACTATTATTATCCTCATTTTATAGATGAGGAAACTGAGATACAGAGAGTTGAGGACACAAGCCCAGGGCCACATACTTATTAAAGGTTTGAAGCAAGGATTCACACACGAGTATCACTCCTTCATAATCTTTAGACATTATAATTTTATGTTCACAAAATAAGATATTTAACTTACAGGTGTTATAGGTTTGGCAATATTCAAACTACGGGTGAGCTGCCATGGTATTATTCTTCCTAAAGCTTAAGTATTCTTTGCTAAAAGAATATTTAACATAGCAAAAGGTGTTTGAGTAGTAAAACAACCATGACAACAAAATATCCATGGCATATAAAATTGAATAACCGATTTTCATGTATCTTTGATCTACTTATTACCTGTAAAATATTCCAGTTTGGATGTCTGTAGTTGTTTTTCAGTGAGTGTGCAAAATAGATTTTTATGACAGGTATAGTGGTGTTTTAAGACTAGCACAGTTTTTTTGTGATATTTCCATTTTTAAACAAGGTGGGCATGTGGTTAAACTATCTTGCTTTCTCTATAGAAATGTTATCCGGAATAACAGCATATACTTGTTCATCGTCGTTAATGGAGTGGGGAATATTAATTGATCTCTGAATATAATCATCCATCTTATCTTTTCAGATAAGTGATGCATGTTTGATTGAATACATTTTTCTCTGAAATAAACCATTGCATTGTTGCAAGTAAATAATATCTATATGTAGATATACTTAGTTTTCTGAAAAACATCGAGGCATCCTGAGACAACTTCTGATACACTTTTACATTGTTCATTCCGGTTTTCGGCCTGTCATGTACTTAGAAAAATCAATTTAGTGCATTTTGAAACAGCATTTTGTAAAGGTGAAAAGAGTTTACAATATTGCTTTTGGTTTAGAATGGCCAATTTTCCAAATCCTGAAACAATTTTGGTTGTTGAGGCTGTAATTTAACAGTTCCTCAAGTTTGTCAGTGAAGTATAAGAGACTTGTTGAACACAAAAGGTTAAATATCCAAAGATATAATTGTGTTTTAATCAGAAAACCTAAAAACGTTTATGGATAACTGAGGAAACAATTATATAAAACAGAATATAATATAAAAATTATCACTAATGTATGTGCTTTAGCATATTTACCTAAAATCACTAATGAGGCTATCTAGAAAAGCTGTTTATTATAGTTTGTTAGTAATATGTGCAGGCAAATTACTTGATCATTAGCTAAATCCAGCTGCTAGAACATTTTTGTATAATACATCAAATTAAAGGAAGGTATTATTTTGTAGCTTAATATACTTCATATTTCACAAATTATCAATATCATATTAATACTAAAATGCCCTTTTCTTGAACTTAGAAGAAAAAGAGAATCATTGATAGATTTATAGTTTTAATTTATTTTTCCCAATATTGACTTGCCATATAATATATTACAGAAAGTTGCAAATATAAACCTGAGATACGATACGGTTGTGATTCTTAACACAGAATCAATGGAGCTAGCTCCTTGTAGAAATAATTTGAGGAAAATAAATATTGCTTATACAACAGCACAGACTAGTGGCCATGCCTTTATAGCAAATCTTTGCCTTATTCTGGGACATGTTATCTGAGGTAGTCATCTGTATATATTATGAAATCGTATTAAACAAATTATTTATTTAAATAGTGATTATTATAATACAAGATAGTTTTATGGAGCTTAAGAGTACATTAACCAAATCTATTTTATTCATTCTATTTTGCTTTCACTCCAAATTGCCTAGAAATTGTTCTGAAAATGATAGGTGAAAAAATATACACGTAAATATCATCACAGATAGTGAATTTAAAGACTATCTAGTTATTAAAATGGATATTTCTGTGATCTGTATTTTTTTTGTCTTAAGCTTACAATATAATTAGTCCTCTGTAAGCGAGGCTATTTTTTACTTAGAGTAGGGACAGACTGATGATATTGTAGTCACTTGTTATAGATGCCAACTCACTTGTCTCAAGACTCTCAATTTATATGAACTAACTTTATATTATGTCCTTCTAATATTTAAACTTTATTTTACCCCATTTTAAGTGTTTTTCCAATTATTAAAATGTTTTCCCAAATTATACTTTTTTATTTTAAAAAATTCTTAACAAATTTGTCTGTGGGGAAATAAAGGGATGCTACCGCTAAAGAAAAGTTATAGATATTTTCTGAACTGTGTCCTGATAATGCCAATAGAAGAAAAAGATGAGCAAATTAGTTAAAAACTTCTTTTTGATCTCTAAATCTTAAATAAAGTTTCTTTCCCAAAATATGTAATCAGATCTTCCTGCATTAACAGGATCCACCATCTGGAATGGTAGAGAGAGAAAGGAGCCTCACACTGTGACAGGCAGGCAATTTTGGAAACATAATTATTAGTTGACTGTTAATGAAATGACTCACAGACTGGCAGTAAAAGGGACGTAGAATATTGAACAGATGCAAATAATCAGCATAGTAGATAAGAAGCCTGGGATAATTTAAAATTGTGTCTATTCCCAGGAAAGCACAAAACCTCTCCTCTAACTTCTGAAAGGTTTGCTTTGGTGCGTGCTTTATGACAATAATTTTAACTTGGACTCCAATCCCAGCTCTATTACTTACTAGTTCTGCAAACTTGAGAAAATTTGCCAGTCTCCCTGAGCTTTCCTAATCTATAAATTGAGTATAATATTAATGATCTAACAGGGTGATGGCCAAATGAGATAAACTTTGTGAACACTGAGAAATGCAAAATGAGAACAAATTATTTGATTATTCCAGTCGCTAGATTCTCAGTCTATATTTGCGGCTATTTTGTTTGTTTACTTGTTCATACAACAATGATTTTAACATTGCTTTTTAATCTCTTTTTATGTGGAAAGATCATAAGTATCAATTAAATCTGATTCCATTTTTACATCTGAAAACATATTCCCCTGAGATGTAGAGCCAACACAATAAACTAGATCAAAGACTTCATTGTTTTACATTTTTGTTTTTAAGTATGAAGGAAAAGTTGAATAGCATAATTTATATCCTCTAAAGTTTGATGATAAACTGTTATCTCTTTTTTATTATTCAATCACAAAGAATTATTTTAAGGAAAAAACCTTAGACACTATTCTCTTATTCCTGTTAAAATATACTCTCAAACACAATTGTAGCGAGAATACCTCTTCTATAGTGGCACAGTTCTGATGCATTATAGGTATCTTCAATGGTAAAGGGCAGGATGATGAACAAGAAAGAAGGTTCCCTTGTACCTTCCCTGACTTTTCTGAGACTGACCTCCTTGCTTTCACGTTAAGGACTCTCTGAAGGGAAGATGGGGGCTTAAATATATGTTGCAAATTCTGAACTCATGTCCCTGTGTTACAAAGCATAAGAAATAACCAGCAATCAAAATGGGATAGTGAATTTAAATCACAGTTGTCACAGCTCATGATCAAAATATTTGTTTTGGAACTGTAATTCGTTATACACACTCACTCATTTGGATATTTACCCTACCAAAGACAAATCAGCCTTTGGAATTATGCAGATGTGGGTGGGCAAATCCTACATTCTTTACCTAGACTGTTGTTGGGGAAGGGGGAGAATCCCCCTCCGTCTTTTCCCTTAAGGTTCTTATAGCTGGCCAAATAATTAACAAGACCAATTAGCAGGAGAAAATAATACCAAGTTTAATAACATGTATACCTGGGAGAAACCAGGGAAACTGACTTTCTCAACAAAATGGCAGAGATTCTCCTCTTAAATACTATCTTCAGCTGAAGACAAAGGAGCATGTTGGCGGTGGGGGAAGTCAGCTATGGGAGATTACCAGAAAAGCACAGTAAACAAGAGTATGCAGATTTAAGGCCTCACCTTCCACATTGATAAGTTTCTAGAGATGAGGTCATCTCCCTCTTCCCAGTATGGAGAGGGTGATACTTTTACAAATGGAGATTTCTCTTATAAATGTAAATGTTTGTCTGGCAACTCTTTGCAGGGCCACCTAGAGAATGTGGCCAGGGAGAGACAGAATTTTTGATAAGATGGGCTTGGTACCTTTCCTATTGTTACATCTATTTTACATTATATTACAGCCATCATATGATAGTGGCTCCTTCCTGAAACAGGTCTTCTATGTTAAATTCTTTAGGCAGTTTGGGGAGGTCAAATGTCCGTCAGAGGAAATAATCAAGGTAAAGAGACATATTTCAGGGTGGCCAATTTTTATCTCCCACACTGTCTCCTCAGAAACATCACATTTGTCTTGTCTCTCCATGTGATGTTGATCTTCAGGTGAGAACCATCTCTTTACATTTTTGTACATCAGAAGACACTTTGAATTGCAGATCTAAGCTATGAAACATCTCAGAAAAATGTACACATGCACTTCACATAAAATTTTACAGACTTTTTTAGAAGGCTCATAGGAACTCCAAAGTTAACTCTCGTATGCCATAGAAGTTCATTGAGAGGAGTTAAACTCCCAATCCCAGTTGGTGATTGCCAATCTATGTTTTCTGCAATACATTCCATGGATAAATGAGAACTTTGAAAGAGAGGAATTTATGGTTGGAATATCAAAATTGTTTTTTCCCCAAACACAATCCCTATCTCTAAGTAATGCAATGGATGTGCTAGCAAGTGGTTTGAATCACTTTGGTTGTGTGAATAGTATACATTAGTTTTACATATAAATTATAGGTTATTATGCAGAAATAATCTGATGTCCAACCCTAGCAGAGAGGCTGTAGCAAAATTCATATTTTCTTTGCTCCACTACCAGAAAATATTTTATTTTGTACAGCCCTGTGTTTTTAGAGGCCTAAGATATCTTAGCAATGATCTGTTTCTCCTGCCCTCTTCTGTATAGATGAAAAACTAACTGAAACCCAGAAATATCCAATAAATGCTCACATTTGGTCTGTGCTAAAACTGAGATTAGAATTCAAGTATTCTCAGTTCAAACTCAGTGTTCTTTATTTCTGGACTTTTCAACTGATGGCATGTTATAAGGATTGAAAAACTTTTTCAGGAATACAGGTCTTCTCCATTTACAGTGGGGTTATGTCCCTATAAACCTATCATAAGTTGAAAATGTTATGAGTCAAAAATGCATTTACTGCATCTAACCTACCGAGCATCTTAGCTTAGCCTACCCTAGCTGAAACGTGCTCAGAACACTGACATTAGCCTACAGTTGGGCAAAATCATCAAACACAAAGCTTATTCTATAATAAAGTGTTGAATAACTCAAGTAATTTATTGAATACTTTACTGAAAATGAAAAACAGAATGGTTGTATGGGTACAGAATGGTTGTAAGTGTATTGGTTGTTTACTGTTGTGATCATGTGGCTGACTGGGAGCTGTGGTTCCTGCTTCTGCCCAGCATCTCGAGAGTATCGTACCAAATATCACTAGCCCTGGAAAAAATCAAAATTTGAAGTAAGGTTTCCTCTGAATGCATATCGCTATTGCACCATGTAAAGTTGAAAAATCATTAAGTCAAACCACGTAAGTAGGGGACCGTCTGTGCTTTCCTATTAGGTAAAGGAATGAACTCTTGGAAATTTTATACTTTCTGTTTGCAATAAAATATTGTCAAGATTTTAAAAGTGCTAGGTGGTAACTGTCATTTAAAATTTACTTGAACAAGGTCGGGGAAAGGAACAGTGTTCTTCAGGGTTGGTGCCAAACTAAGCACACCTAGGCAGCCCTCAGCGTTCCTGTTCTCAAATTCTCCCTCATCTGGATTGTTCGCTACTGGTTCTCTGTTCTCTGTATTTTGCCTTCCACAAACAACACCATCTCTGTCAGTTTCTTCATCAATACTAATTAGTAGTCCTGCTAATAGTGCCTCCTGTTACTTCTCCTAATGGTAACTGCATCTTAATAAGGATGCCAGCATAAGGAAGCAGGTAAAATTTCTGAGGGTGGAATTCTACACCAGAGCAGGAATAGTAGCATTCTGGGTTCTCAGAAAATGATCTAGATAAATGGCTTCCTCCTCTACAGCTCTATTGGGCTGCTTTTAACTAATTTGGCAATCTATGGTGTTTTCATAGATTACATTTAATCTACTTTCAGGATTAATCTCTGAGTCTTCCATCTACTCTTCCTTCTGATTCCTCAGAATGCACAATAATAGGACAGAAATGGAATAAACTTTAAATTACACATAGAGGAATGACCCCTGCGGCAGCTGAACAGGTGAAAATGGGGTTAAATTCGCTCCTATCTTTTATATGCCTACAGGGCCTTTTTTGCTGGTGTTTAAATTTCTGGGAAAAAGCAGTCCGAAGTTTAAGTATTTTGCTACCTCTGCTGCTGCATTCCCACTGGGGCAGTGCCCTATTTCTTACCATTATTCATTTTTGTTCTGCTTCTAAACAGCAATACTTCTGAGGATGATTGTGCAGTCCTGCGATGCTGCTTTGCTTCAGCTAGGATGACATTCCAGAAATGCTGTCACTGAAGATGTGCTTCTAAGAAGGAGGCTATTTTGCCATGAGTGGATGAGATCATACATTGTATTTAGGATTCATAGGGAAGGCAACTGCTAATGGCTTCCAGCCTGGATCTAAACTTTATATTTTATTTAAGTTCCATCAGCTTTAAGAAACAACAACTTTTCGTTTTCCTGGGTAATAAAATTTCTTTCAAGTGCTTAATCATTTCATGCATTTAATCAGGCAAAAATAGTATAACGTTCGATAAAATTAAACCAATTAGTAACATTTTTATATCAATGATACCCAGATTACTGAGATTTTTAAAGCTACATTTCTTGCTCATATTAAGTCTTTAGTGAGTCCTGCAGAGCCTCAAATATAACAAGGCAACTGGGAATGGTTTTGCTCCTTCAATCACCCCTCAATTTTAAGCAGCATTAAAAAAATGGGCTTGAAATAGTTGCTCCAAAATATAATATATTTATTTTCATAGGCCTATCTTATTTTAGGTCTCTAAAAAGTGGGTTATTGACCTACTGGGAAAACTATTTTCTATAAATAACATCTAGAAATCTGGTTCTTTTAAGTCTGACTTTCCTAGAATTCAATTCCATAAATTTCACATTTCTATTTATTTTATTTCTAGCACATGCAAAGTTAAAACTGGAAACTCTTCGATGATACAGTCCCAGTCTTTCACATAATCTCAAACTGTCTCAAGATACAACTACGTATTTCTCAAACCACAATATTTTGTGTGTGGGCATGAAAAAATAAAATATGATTTACAATTGTTACTTTCAAAAGCGATTCTCTTTCACTAGTGGCATAATGTGTTTTTGTGAGTTGTTTAAATATATTTTTCTTCTGGAGAAAGCGTGTGCTTTTATGGAAATATTACATATTTTTACATTCTTATTTTTCAAAAACATTGAAATGCATTTACTTTAAGAAAATGAAAAACATTTTTACGTGTATCACTCTTCAAAACAACGAATAGAAATTGTGAAAGAAAAACAATCTCACCAACATTACAGTAAATTTGGTTAGCAAGAAGGTGGAGTTTTACAGTAATAGCTTTTAGGCAGATTATCTAATTTTAAAATAGTGCATATTGCACTTTGTGTGAAACGGATATGGAAGGATACATTTCAATTTGTTTAAATGCCTTTAACTGTGGGTTTATCAGTGCTCAATTTCATTTTGTATTTAATACCTTTTTGCTAAATTCTTTCTGTCATTTTTTTTTCTTTATCTCATTTTTTTTTTTTAATCTCATTTTTAAAAGAACATTTCGCCACTAGGGAAGAAAATGTTTAAGATATCTTTGTTTATGGCCACTGATTCAGAAAGAAGCTATATGTGAGCCCCATAAACAAGCCTGCAGAAACCAATTTGTAGCCTCTGGTTGCTAAGGAATTTGCTGCTGGTTCTCCCAACAGCCCTGGGCAGTCTGCTGAATTGAGTGCATCAGTAATGCTTATTTGGGAAAAACAAGGGTGGGTAAGCAGTGACTGCATCCCACATTCGGGGTAGTGGCAATTAGGTTGTAGTGATTTGGCTGGCTGTAAAATTGGGATTCTCAGTACGTGGTTTGGGCAGAAGCACATCTGCTCCTAGGACTCCCTATTAGATGTATCTAAAGTGCTTTGACCAATTGTTGAAAGTGCTGGATGGCTATTTATTCCAAGCTACATCTAGCATGCATGAAAACAGTGTAAGTGTTTTAAATTCAATGACACCAGACTTGCAACAAAATGGGAATTCTTTTGAGTTTTCTGGTCAGGAACATTCCATCCGTGCATTCATTTTTATCGATCCTTTGAACCAAAAATTCTTGCTCATCTCACTTCTTCCTTTAGTTTGAACTTGGTTTTTGGATAGAGTTTTACCAAACACTGAGGTTGCTGCTGTCATTCACTTTTTCTATTCCAATTATATCCTCACTTTGAAACATAGCCATTCATTACTGAAAACAATGTGTATGCCTTCATGATTTGGACTGAGTACACTTTAACAAAAGGCAATTTTGGGGAATGGCATTAAAGCTTCTGGATTTTTTTTCCTTAGAAATTAAAATAATTCAAATTGTGAACCTCAAATTTTTGTTTGTGTGTGTGTGTGTGTGAGGAAGATTAGCCCTGAGCTAATATCCAATGCCAATCCTCCTCTTTTTTGCCGAGGAAGATTGCTCCTGGGCTAACATCCATGCCCATCTTCCTCTACTTTATATGGGACGCCGCCACAGCATGGCTTGACAAGCCGTGTGTCAGTCTGTGCCCGGGAACTGAACCTGCAAACCCCAGGCCGCTGAAGCAGAGCGTGCACACTTATCCACTACGGGCTGGCCCCCTGTGAAGCTCAAATTTTAAATCCCAAATGTCTTATATTCTTTGTTCTGCAAACAGGCATAATATTGTTTTGTTGATTGTTCATATTTTGTCCTCTCTATTAATTTACATGATGATACCAAAGCAATTTTATCCAATTTGAGAAATCTACCAAAATTGGAAGGGTAAAGGAGAAAAAGATCTTAGAATTCATGGAGTAAATTCCCCCTTTGTTTTATCCCCAGATAAGAAAACTGAGAGCCATAGAAGCTTAGTGACTTTCCTTAGGACACAGAAATAATATTTTAGCACAGGAGTTTTAGTTTTCGTGTTCTTTATGGGAGGAAAATTTCTTTCAGGTGGAAACTGAAATAAAATGTTTTGAATTCATGATAGTAATCTAGCTTACTTGTGCGACTCTTCCCAATTTTTAATGCAACTTCCGTTTCATTTCTGTATAAACATATACAAATGCTAGAGATTTATAAACTTTAAATTTTGGCAGCCAAAACTCATATAGACCCTTCTTTCTCATAACTTTGTTTTTGCATATCATGAAAACAATTGGCTATGGGGACATAGACAATTTGAATGTCTTAGAGTTTACATGAGACAGAAATCATGGTCTTGGTATTTATTTTATGTTGATTCAAAAGAGAGCTTTAAATTGTCCAAGTACAAACAGAATGGTGGTTTTACTTCATAATTTTTATAGATTTTCGATTTTTTGATAATTCAATCATATTGCTGATGATTAGAAATTCTATCCTGTATCTTAGGAAATTGAGCTATGGAGACGGGAAGAGTTTTGTACCCATCAAACCTATGCATATGCCTTTTTCATATAGCCATTTGAAAACCATGGTGGTATTTATGACAAGTTTTTTTATAGTCATACTTTTTTTTCAGTTACATAGACTGATCTTAAACACTTGATTGAAACCAAGACCAGAGCTTAAAGTTTATTGTCAGTAAAAAGGTTGGACTAAAGAGCCATAATTATTAAAATAATCCAGGTGAGAAGTGAAGAACTAAACTAAGGTCAGAGCCATAGGAATGGAGAGGAGGAAATGAATTCAGTAAATATTTTGTACCCATAATCTAGAAACTGAGTGACTATAGTTCTCTGACGTGAATAAAAGTGAAATCTCAACTGATTCCAAAGACTGAGACTTGCAACTGAGCAAGTATCTTTCAAAGTGTGATAGTTAAGTGTGTAGGAAGTCTATTCAAATCCCAGCTCCAATATTTATTGGTTGTGTGAATTAAGGTGAGTAACTTTACCTTTTTGTACATCAGTTTCTTCATCTTCAAAATGGTGATAATATTAATCTCTGTCTGATGAGGTTGTAGAGTACTTAAGTTATCACAAGTGTCAGGTACGGAAGAAATGCTGCATAAGTGTTGTCTATTATTACTGTTCACTGAGAGAATGCAGGAGCAGATGAATGGAAGAAGGGTGATTGAACATTTTCACAAATTGAATTGGGAATGTCTTCTGGACATCCACATATAAACGTCCAATAGCAAGTTTGATATAAAGGTTTGGGGGCTATACATTTGGAATTTATCAGTAATAAGTTATTTTTGAAACCATGGCTTTGTGTGAAGCCATGGTGGGAGATGGTATAGAATGAGAAGGACAAAGCGTCAAAGATGAAGTTCTGAGAAAAAATATCATGACATATACGTGATCAATTAATTAAGAAGGAATAACCAGAGTGATAGCAAGAAAACTAGAAGAAAGCAGTGTCATGGAAATCAGGAGAGAAATTTTAAGATGGTAAGAGTAGTCAACAGAAGCAAATGTTAAATAAGAGAGGTAAAATCATTGAAATTTAAATCTGTAGTGGAATGGTCAATATGGAGGTCATTGGCAACTCCAGATATCGCAATGTCAGTGCCAGGAATCAATAAGAAGGTGTATCAGCTGTGAAGAGAAGATTTGGAAGTAGAGTTAGTGAAAGTAAACCAATTGTTGGAGAGAGCATGACTGAGAAGAGGAGAATGGAGAAAAGTAATAGCTATACAGAATGCAAAGCTTGGAAGGATTTTGTTTATTTGCTTTGTTTTTCTTTCTCTTTTAAGATGAGATATTTGATCTGTCTTTCAAGATCCTTTCAGTGGAATTATTTTCTAGATACTGCAATTGAAGTTTAATAAAACAAAATATCTTTTTGTATGTAAGATAAGTGACACACTTTCCAACAAAATGAAGACTGTTGCTCTCTCAAAAGGTTCTCAGGTTCGGATCCTGGGTGTGGACCTAGGCACCGCTCATCAACCCATGCTGTGGCGGCATCCCACATACAAAATAGAGGAAGAATGGTACAGATGTTAGCTCAGCAACAATCTTCCTCAAGCAAAAAGAGGAAGATTGGTAACAGATGTTAGTTCATGGCCAATCTTCCTCACCAAAAAAAAAAAAAAAAATGGGGAACTTGTCTTGATTAAACCATCCACTAAGTGTGAAGTGGATATATCAGTTTCCTATTTCAAAAAATATTTTTTGCAGTTTGTAAAATCCTTGTCAAATTTCTTAAACTTATGTAAATATCTTCTGCTGCTATTTGATATCTAAATGGTTGACTCATATTTTATACTGGGCTGTTATCTGACGTGATGTTTAAATGCTGATAAAATTGGTATTCAATAAGCAAATGGGCCTTAGAATGTTTAGCCACTCCTATCAGTCAGAAACATCAGTGAATTAAGCATGGTGGGTAACACTTTGGTCACCATCAAGCTGTCAACAGGCTACCATTTGTGTGTCTCAGATGTCAAGGAGAAAGGGGTGACAATAGGCCTTAGAAAGCAGAGATGCTGCTAATGTATGCACACTGTTGGCCCTAATCTGCCTTGGTTCTTATCAAAATATTAGTAAATTGGTATGTGTTTTTGAAATATGTAATACTGGAATTATTTGGAAGATACACAATATGAGTAGCAGTGTGTATACTGCCAGCCGCCAATTATGAATATCTAACAGTGAAGCTTATTTTAGACCTACAAGCTGACAAAGATCTGAAATGATCATTGGGAAAGCATGTTCCATCCCAAGATTTAGATGGACGCATATATCCTCCTAACCTTTTAAAGACAAACAAATGCGGATATAGGCTTTCTGGTTCCTGGACAACACTCTACAGTTAATAATCAGAGCCATGCTGTCTCACCGCTATTTATTCATTAATCTTTTTCCAACACAATTTTTCGGGCAAACTATTATTATTAATAAAGAAGCCATTAATCAGGAGTTTCATCAATAAGGAACTCAAGTTGTCAGAGTTGGGCAACATAAGATTTGTAATGGAGGAAATGGACTGTTGGTTGGTCTAGAGTTTTCAGTTAGCAGGATAGTGAGACTGCAGGAAGGCCAAGGGGATAGGGTTGTGGTTAGAAGGTGTATGAAGATGTTGACCCAGGGTCAACCTGGATAGCCAAATAAGAAGAGTGAAGAGGGTGAGATAGACTGAGAGAAGAGTCAAAGGCAGATACTTATAGTTATGCTGAAGACATGATTTAGAGGAAGGAGAGTAGAGGCTGAATAATAGGAGGTTATTGTAAGAAAGATAGAATTTCAGTGAGATATAGTTTTAGTTTTACTTGTGGATTGAGGCCAATTGCTGCATGATTATATTTTATGATCTTTTATGAAAGCATTATGTGTATCTTTTCATTATAAGTATCTTTTATCAGATAATATATGTTTAATATCTATTCACAGAATTCTTTTATTACAAGAGGCTAAAAAACTTTCAAAAGAAATGCACATAATTTTTTATATTTTCACTTCTTTCCTGAAATTGTGTACTTTTATAACCCTCAGAAATTCCCTCTTTTGTATAATTTATTTTGTGATAGAGCAGAAGGCATACTTTATAAATTTTTCATTTTCTCCAATATTACGTGTCTTCCTAACTGCTTGTGTTTATAATGTATTTCATAGTCAGCAATAGTGTTGTAAGAATTAAAATCAGTGACCATGGGATAGGATTTAATTTGTAACATGGATTCTCATGGAATTTTTAAAAATGATTAGCATGTACGAGAAATGGTGATGAGTTTCTGGATTTATAATAGCCGATTTTAGGTAAGTAATGGGTTTAAACATAAACAGCATTTTTTTTTAACAACATAATTGCTCCTGTTTGTGTGTATATGTGTGTATGAAAGTCTGGTACTCACTGTTTCTGTGAAAGCTAAAAGCAAAATATGAAGTGCCAGAAAATGATAACAATACAACACAAAAGAAATAAAACAAAAAGAAACAACAGGAAACCCAGCTTCAAAGAACAGGGGAAAAACTCAAGCTCTTCTAAGAACAGCTTGAGTAACATTGGGCAGTGATTCAATGTGCCTGAGACTCATTTTTCTTAACCTTTAAACTGGATGATGCTGTCAGTGATATCTAGCTCAAAGTTAAGTGCATACTATAAATCTAAAAAAAAAAATGCTTTTTTATAAGACTTATAATAACCTTGTGAATCAGCTTCCAGAAAGAAAGCTTAAGAGTATTCCCGTGCATAAGTTTTAACACCACTGGTATTAATTATTGCTTTAGTCTCCAAAATGTGCATAGTTTAGGGAAAAGGGTTGGCTTAGGGAAATGTGAAGTTTGTAGCACTAAAAGTGCAAAATTATACTCAGTTCTTACAGATACTGTATTTTTTAATGGTAATATAAAAATGGTTAAGATGTTCAAGAACAGAGAAGTAAAGATCAAATTTAAAAGCTATTTTAAATCTTACTTAAAATTAAATTCCACAGTTAAATTCTCCTGTATTATGAAAGATGTTTGATAATGAGTGCCCATGTAAATATCTAGAAAGAAATTTCATTTTTCTCTTTGAAATCCCAAGTATAATCCTATATCTAGATAGTGATTTTATAACTCTTTGGCTGGTTTACATGAAAACATTGATACTAAGACGGCCTGGTTTATACTGAGGAAGGAGTGTGAAGGGCAGAATCCTTTAGGAATTGCTACTGGCTTTTAAAAAAAAGTCAGTTCCACATTTTGACAATATATAAAATGTCTTTCTCACCTTCCTTTCAGCATTTTCTTCCCCTTTATCTAGCATACGGGATTTGTAGACACAGGGAGCGTATTATTGTAGTAGAATGAAAGGCTCTGAGTCAGGCTGCCTGCTCTACCCTTTACTGACAAATTCTCTTTGTCTCAGCTTCCTCATCTGAAAAGAAGGGAAATCAACAGTAGTTTCTACCTCATTAGTTTGCATTTAATCATGCAATCAATAATGTGTATAAGGCATCTGGTACCTAGTAACTACTCTATAAATGTTTCTTTGCTTGGGTTCTAAAGAACCTACGTTCTTTGTAAGTTAAGCAGAAGGTTATAGCAATACCTTGTAATATTTTACCAGTATTCATTAAAGGCATGTAGAAGAAATTAGTTCCAAAGTCGTTTTCTATTAGTCCTGAGAAAGAACTAATTGTCAAATTAGACAGAATAGCAGTTTCTTCCTTTCAAAACCAAATTCATTTCTTGGTCAGCCAATGGAGATTTTGACATTGATCATTTCAGACAGTGTGTAGTACCAAAACTCTCCAATTAACTAAGTAATCAAAACATATATATAATGTTGTCCCTGCTAAGTAGTCAGAATTCTACTGGATTCTGAATTTCTGAATGCACACAGAACTATAGGACGTGATTGCTATTCCAATAAACTAAAAATTTAGTTGAGGAAAGAAGGCACATACGTGATAAATATATGATGAAGTGTATGTTAGTATTAGAACAAGCCTATGAATGCAAAAGAAATTATGGCTTCATAGATTAGGTGCACTTAGAGTTTAGTTTAGAAAGATGAATAATGTTTGAATAGGTAGCAAGGGAACATTCTAGGAAGAGAGAAACATAAAAAGTTTGGATGTGGGGCCACCCCGTGTCATAGTGGTTAAGTTCACGTGTTCCGCTTCTGTGGTCCAGGGTTCGCTGGTTCAGATCCCGTGCACAGACCTACTCACTGTTCATCAAGCCATGCTGAGGCAGCATCCCACATAGAAGAGCTATAACTCTACAACTATGATACACAACTATATACTGGGGCTTTGAGGAGAAAAAAGGAAAAGAGGAAGATTGGCAACAGATGTTAGCACAGGGCCCATGTTCCTCCAAAAAAAAAAAAAAGCTTGGATATATTTGGGAGGGGGCATTTGGATCAGATGTGGGGACTCAAGATGAACCCTAACTTCTCACTTCTTTATGGTCAGTAAATAGCCAAAATTTTGCAGATTTCTTTTTGCCTTAGGAGCAAATGACTGGCTGATCATTAAGCACTTAATGGGACCAACTGATCATTGTCACCCAATTCAATTTTCTGCTGTTAAATGTGTGATTTTAAGTGAAATATTTAATTATATATGACTTTTCTTTGAGTTGTGCTTATCTGGTAAATATTCAGCTATTGGCTTGCAAATTCTCCATTCTGATACATTAAAAGTTTTTGATGTACTTTGTTTATTATAATTATAGCCTCAGATATTTTCTGTTTAGTGCTGTGCTGTTAATTTGAAAGTTGTTGACTGTCCTAGAGTACAGCAGTCCCTTGGATGTGGGACAGGAGTTCTACTGATAATAAGCGTAATTTGATAGACAATGCTGTCTGAATCTATGAGAACACATATCTGAATAATGAGTAGTATAATATTAGAAGAAAAATTGAGTGCTTCATTTTCTTATGTAGCACAGAAGAAAAAAAGCAGATTTAAAGATCTTGTACATAAACTACAAATTATGTTTTAATAAAGTAAATTGTCATTTAAGAAAAGAAAATGAGTTTGTGGTTAATCAACAAATTAATGTCCTATAATGTGAATTTTTATATCAGAGAAAAATTTAAGGATTGTATTTATTCTTTAAATGCTATGGATCATAATACCTTACGTCAAGGAATAGTATAAACATCCTTTTGATACTATCATTTCCTAGCATTAATTCATCAATTTCATTAATCTACAACCTGTCAATTATTTTTGCTTTCCTTCTTCATCTCAACTGACTTAGATTTGGCATCATATAACTGCCCCAAAATGTAAATTCAAAATGCGTTTCCCATTTTTTTTCTTTTCAGGGAAATCTTGAGGAGTTTGATACTTTTCGTCCTCCAGCCATTAATCATTTTGTGGGAGAAGAATATACAGTGGTAAGTCTCACTCATTCTAATTGCTCTTTTTGTAGTCCAGTTTAAAAAGTCTGTGACTTGATGGTAATACAGAACAAGCAGGAGTAAAGACAGGTCAACATCATTGCTTAGCTAATTAAAGAATGCCTTTTTTTCAATCAAAATTTGTAACATCAGGATTTTGTTTTTGTTTTTAATTACTCTAGCAATAGTAGTGCTATTAAAATCTATAGATATAAAACTAAAATTATGTGGAGAACGGAAAGTAGTAAAGTTTTTTAAAAAGTCTAACATTGTGGTGGTATTGCTTATAGGCACTTTTTAAGATATTTTATTCATTGACACCATGGTCCACAAGCAACAGTTGAATGAACATCCATGAAGAGGTCTGAGGCTGCAGTCAAACAAAAGCTACTAAATTTTATCAATTTTAGTTATTTTGCATATTGAAATTCAATTTTGAAGTTAAACAATTCTTATTTATTTTTATGCCATAAAACCAAATACATGCTTTTTTGCTTCAATTTATTCTTTTTTCTATATGTAAATAGCATTAATGTATCCTGGTATCATGTTTCTGAAGGACCCTCTCTTCGACTATGCAACTATCCAACTCTCTCTTTCTCTCAGATGCACATATACACACACACAGACACACATACACATACATTCACTCATTCCTTAAAATATCATGTGTTACATTCAGGTCACCAATAGTTAATTTGAACTTTCCCAATTCCTCTAAAATACAATTTTTGAGGCACTTCCCATGCCCTCCTGTGCTTTAGAGCTACGATCTCCAGGTGTTTTTGATAAAACCTTCCATCAGTTAAAAATGTTAAATATGCACACAAATATATGTACATGATTTATAAATTACATAAATTTACTATTACCTTTATAGATAGACAAATAATAGTAAAAAATGTAAAATGCACACAATAGAAATTTTAAAAGCTACAAAGACTATATATATATATGTGTGTTCTAGTGGAACTTTGGAAACCCCAGTTCTAGAAATCCTCTGCTTTCTCCTATTTCTATTAACTCAGAAGTTGTATCGGGCACTAAAAGACTCTTTAAAAAAACAAAAGCTCATTTTAAGCATTAGATTGAATAGATTTACTACATGCTGCAAGTTAGCAAGTGTGTTTATACATTTATACACACAAACGTGTGTGCATGTGGTTGATGTAGATGGTATTGGCTGGATCAAAAGTTTGAGGTGGCTTAGAGTGGCATCCAGTGATCTTATATGAATATTCCCCTTTTGGAAAGCTTAGAGAGTAGAAGAATTCAGAGAGATTGTTTTGGAGAATCAAAGAGACAAATAGTTAGGAAAGACACCTGGTGTCGTATGGAATACCTCCAAAGATATCTTGCCAAGTTAATATCTTGGCAAAAGTAGACTCACACCATTAATGGTCACTATATGATAGAATTTCTTAGTCATGCATGAGCTTCCCGATTTTTTCTTAATAGAGTCCTCAGTGTTGGGTCACTACATGTTATACTATAAGGAGAAGAGAGGAAGACTAAATGGTTATAGTAAAAAATCATTTAACACAAATTGTTTCTGCATGTGTGAACCAACAATTGACCTCTAAGAGTTATTCACATTGCACCAGATAACTTCCTTTGACTGCTGAATGTAGATCAGGAACTCCCCAGCCCTACGCCTTACAATAGGAGCTCACATTTAACTGGAGTCAAGCCTCAGTTCAAATCTGAAGCCAGACAGGAAGGTGGTGAGACATTACATGACAAATTCAGGACTTTCCAGACAAGCCAGCCTCCATTAAATCTTTAATATAAAAAGCCTTTGTAATTGCTGATTCCACTTATTTGAGCCCTCTTCTAACTCAAGAACCGAACACTGCTGAACCAGTTAGGAATCCATTTAAATGCTCTGTTATCCAGGAAGCAATTTTCCATCTCTTATCTTTCAAAATCTCATGTCAAATACCTTGCTGAAATAAAGATATATTGCGTCTACATAATTCCTTTAATCTACCAGTAAACTCCATCAAAAATAAAAAATAAAGCGAGGCTTGTCTGACACAACTCAGTGAATCCTTAATGACTTTTATTGATTATGGCTTTCTTCACAGCCCAGCCGATTGATAGATAATTCATTTAAATTCAAGGATATTTGAGGGATCAAGTTCTACCTCACCAAGTCATAGCACATGTAATTTAGCTTGTCTTTTTTAAAAAACCTTCTATTAACTGGCATTAGGTTCACTATACTTGAGTCCTAGAATTTGTCTATGACTTTCCTCTAAAGAAAGAGAAAGAAAGCAGAGAAATCAGTTTTGCTGTTTCATTTTGGATTGAATTTTTCCTGTTCTGTGTTCTGAGCAGTCAAGCACTTCATGAAGGTGTCTGAGTTGTCTGCTGTTAAAAAGAAAATTAGTTTACTACCTTCCCAGAACACAGATGAAGATTTAAGCAGCTTTGTACTCAAAGTTGCTGGTGAAAAATCACAAACCATAGAATCCAAGGGTGAAGGTGAGGTGGGGTGTAGGTGTAATAAGTTGGTTGCTTTGTCTCTTCATTGAATAATCCATGTGCAGTGCTTGTGACACGGGGACCCACTGCTCAAACTTTCAAGATCTTCTCAATTGGAATTTCTGTAGTTGGATATATTCCCCATGGGGATTCCCTTCCTTTCCTTACCCATCACCAAGCCTTAATACATTTAACCCTTTTCTTTGCTGTAAGTCTTCCCTTTTCCCAGATATTCCTCTCAACAGTTAATATTAGCCAAATAACTGCTTATGTTTCTTCTCTTTTCAGTCTATGGCTTTCATGGTTGAACTCACCTACTTTTGTAGCTTCAAAGATTATTTATACCTAGTGAAACTCAAATCAATATGTCTTCTTAGGATCTTATTTCTGAGAATCAAATCAGCATCTCTATTTGATATCACATTAGCTTCAACTTCCAATATATTAAAATTGACTTGCCATATTTTCCCAAAAGCCTAATTTTGTCTTTCCCATTCCTATGAATAGAAGTACCATCTACCCAGTTTCCTAACAAGACACCTGGGAAATACCTCGGATTCCTTTCTCACGTCTCTTATTTATGTCACTCATGAAGTCTTATCATTCCTACCTCTGGACCAGTGGGAAATGTTACAGGAAGTGTAAGGAAAAAATGTAATATGCCTTTTTTAAACAGCTTGAAATGCTTCAGTGGAAGCTAAATTCATTAAGAGAAACAAAATGATCGCTGTAGTCTAAAACAAGGACAAAGAGATAATTCATTCCCAAGTAAGAGCTAATGCCAAAGTATTTTATCCTTTAGTTGACTGTATTTTTATTATAAACTCCAATCTCTTTAATTTTATTTCATTAATACTTTAGCATTTTCTACCCATAAATATATATTCATGTATCTTTATAGAGCCATTGTATCATTTCCCAATAACCCTGGCAAGTTTAATGTTCAAAATTTTCCATTATGTGATAACATCAGTGAGAAAAGAAGTTCTGTACCGTATATACACACACCAAATGCTTCCATTTGTAGTGATCAAACATATATATTCTTCTTTAATTCTTTTAAATTGAATAGAACATATGATATACATTTGAATGTTAATCTAGTTTTAGCACTTTTGTACACAGACTTAGCAGATGCATATGTACATCTCTCCACGTCACTGGACCATGTTTGTAAACTAGGGAATGACTGTTGTCCTGATAAGTTGAAGAAGGTCATATCCCATCCATCTCTTTCTACCCCCAAGTTTAATGCTTATGCTTTGCTCTCAACTGTTTTGAACATCATGATGAAAGTTTTCATCCAAATGCTCAATATTTTCTTTTTATTACTGGAAGTGGAAATTTTGTATTACCCTTAGGTTGTATGATATAATAGAATTGATAATTCTTATTGTGTTCCAACTGTATTTAGTTACAGTGGACTTTCAACCCCATATGTGAGATTGTCTAGAATCTGGCTTTATATTCCTATCAATGGCCAGAGTGAACTGAATTAATAGAAGGAATTACCTCTTTTTATTTATTCTACCAAGGCTGAGTCTCCCGAGGAATGTTTCATTGTTGCAGACAATACATTCCCTGGTTTGCTGGCTGGCCTTAATGGGATGTTAAAATCGATTGGAGCAATTTCTCTGTCATTTGAGAAGCATTGTAGTAGGTTTGTGGTGTGTTGCAGTTTCATATCCTTCTCATGTTTTCTTAAAAAATCTACATCACTAAATCAAGTGTCTTCCTTTTTTATAAGACCACAACTTCCTTTTTCTGAGGAAACACTTCTTGTTAAATGTGTAATATACCTGGAATCCAGGCAGATCCACCACAGTGGTTGTGTCAAAGCCATGATAGATAATACTGCATATGGCAGAGGCTAAGACTGCGTGTTTGCAATTAATAACAGTGCTGCTCTGTTGAGAAAACACTGTCCCCTTGTGAAGGCAGCCTTATCTTTGTGAATATTGTTCCAACACTCATGCACAGATTGTGGGATAAAATAAACAAAAACAGCTTTATTTTTGTCTATGATTGTCTATGTTAGTCACTGTCAGGATAGTTATTTACCTGCCCTTTGAGAAACGCAGGCAGGCTCCTTGAGTTTTCTGGTAACTTTATGATGGTAAAAAATGTCCAGCATCACTTCAGAACTTTAAAACACAGTGTCAATTCACGTCCGTTCCCATGGATTAATATTGACACCTCTCCTTCTTGCCAGTTTGGCCCATTTGCAGCCAGTAGTTCAGGAAGGATGAAGTGATCAGCTTCTTTCCCTTTCTCTGTTCAAACCTTGTGCAATTCCTTCCCCTCCAGCTTTCCAAAATGCTTTGCTTTGGGGCATGGTAAGGGAGAAGAGATATAGGGATCACTCAAGCTCTTACTTAAATGATACTGGCCTGGACTGGTAGATATTTAAAGCTAATTTTTTCTGATCGGTGCATCTGTGTTAGGATCCTTATCTCACCCTTTGTATTTCCCAAGTGGAAATGTTGAAATGTCCCCCATACTATAGCAGAGTATTTAACCCCCAAAATGGTCTCCTTAGAGTCAGTTTCTCTTGATTTGAGGTTAGTAGATTATACCCCAAATTCCTGAAAAGTCAGTGAGGGAAGCACATAGCACAGCTCTCTCCAAGGAAATCCTCTTCAAATGTTATCCAATTCCTTATTTTCTTAATGTGGGTGGGGGATTTAAAAATTACATAAATTTTAAGTTATCTAAAACTCATCTAAATTTTGCATCTGTTTGGAATATGCTTGGCCAACCACCCATTCTAATTCTCTCTTAGATGCACAAAGAAAGTTTGAAAGAAATATGTATTCTCTCATGATCAATGTTGACTCAAGAAAATCTAGTAAGCCAGTTCAAATCTGGCGGCCAAATAGTTTGTGTGTGGTTATGTTGAAACACATGTTTAACATTTATCATTCTCATGTGAAATGGCTTAATAATCGTAAAACGTCAAAATTTCTATAAGGAGTTGGGGAAAAGTGGGAATGAGTGAGTATATCAGAGGTGAAACAGTTGGAACTTGTGAACTGGGCCATCTGATTGCAGTGCTGAATATACTGCAGCATTTTATCATTTCTTTACAGTATGACATTATGAGAGTTAATTATGCAATTACTATAACAAGGTTGTGAATTTGTAGTCATAAAGGTTTATATTCTAAGAGACACTATTTTCTCAAGCTACCAGGCATTCACACTGAGCAATAAAACTTAGTAAATGACAAACAGAACTCCCTTTACGGGGGAAAACTACTTTCCCCATTCGGAAGCAATTAGAATATACAAACCTCTCTATATAAGATCTTGTGCAAACTTACTCTGGAATGAATTTTAGAAGCATTATTTCAATGCAAATATTAATACTTTAAACAATGACGACAAATGCTTATCACTTTTTTTTTTTTTTTTTTTTTTTTGTGAGGAGATCAGCCCTGTGCTAACATCCGCCAATCCTCCTCTTTTTTTTTTTGCTGAGGAAGACGGCCCTGGGCTAACATCTGTGCCCATCTTCCTCCATTTTATATGGGACGCCGCCACAGCATGGCTTGCCAAGCAGTGCGTCGGTGCGCGCCCGGGATCCGAACCAGCGAACCCCGGGCCGCCGCAGCGGAGCGCACGCACTTAACCGCTTGTGCCACCGGGCCGGCCCCTGCTTATCACTTTTGATTACATATTACTAAAATATTTGTTATCTTTCATCAAATACATCTCCTGACAATGACAATGCAAATGTTACTTTCATAAAACATTTGAAAATGCATTTTAAAATAATTGAACATTATCTTATCAATATAAAAATATAGGAAGTACACATAACTGAAAATAAATAATATACTTTTTAGTTCAAACAAAAATATTTAGAGCATATGGGCTAGCCCGGTGGCGCAAGCGGTTAAGTGCACGTGCTCTGCTGCAGCGGCCCGGGGTTCGCAGGTTTGGATCCGGGGCGCGGACTGACACACCGCTTGTCAGGCCATGCTGTGGCGGTGTCCCATATAAAGTAGAGGAAGATGGGCACGGATATTAGCTCAGGGCCAATCTTCCTCAGCAAAAAGAGGAGGATTGGCATCAGATGTTAGCTCAGGGCCGATCTTCCTCACAATAATAATAATAATATTTAGAGCATACAAGTTAAAGGTCTTGTTATGAACAAATGTGTATTTGAAACAATTCCTGACCATTATTTTGCAATATTATTTTGAAGCATAAAATACTACAGCAGTATTTTGCTGAAGAATGAACATTGGTATATCCATCATGAATGTAAAAAATGTCTTACCTTTCTTAAGTGGACTTTCTTTCTTCTGAAGCCTTTTTTTTAGGACTCAAATACTTCTTAAGCATTTTTATTTAGGCCCTAACTTGCAATGAAATATGGTACTTGAGTGCTGGTGGCTAATGAGAAAGCAATCTTAGGACTTAATAAGAATAAGAATATAGCTCTTAGATAATTCTGTACTAACTCTCCTGCTTTATCAGAAAAAAAATATGTGTTCAATCTGACTTCTGACAATAAAATACATGAAGAATCATGTGGAGGGAATGCAAGAAAGAAGAGCAATAAATATGAAAGTTTGTGAAATATTTGAAGGTAAAAACAGAAGTTTGATTTATTTAAAGAAAAGAGGTAGAGCTTTCCTTTCTTCAAGTGCGTGGTAGAAATTATGTACAGAATTGGTATTATTTCCACTAAGGATGAACAAGAGTCTGCTTTTAAATGTATAATACCCCATTACACAGGCACACATGTCTATGGCACAGCTAGAGAGGCCAGGATCTTTCTCAAAGGAGGCTCTGAAATCTCCTTTTACTGGACAAGTTTCTAGGAAGTCTGGAGTGTGTAGTTGAGATATAGCTTTGGTTCTACATGGAAACCAAGAGATGGACTTTTTGAGAATCCTCCTTTTAATGGGACCAGTGTGTAGATTATTGACTTATCTTCAAAATTCTTAAGGTGATGAAGAACTTTTGAAATACTGTGGTTTGTGAACTCCAAAGAAAACTTTGGAACTATGTATATTATCTGCTGTAAATTCAAAATGATTAGTCTTAATTAGATTAGTCATAACGGTGATGTATTTATATATATTTAAGGATTTACGAAAATATGATTAGGGTTTTTTTTGCTGTTGATTAATCTTTACAAAATCTTTAATCTACAAACAATCTTTAATGGAGGAATTTCCTGCATAAATAAATATATAAAAATATTGTATTCATTTTATTTTAACTTTTACAATTTGGTCAAAGAGTATATACTTTTAGTACAATATTATTTTCTGTGGCAAAAAAAATTCTATCCAAGAACAGCTTTATCTAAAGCCAGTATCAGATTTTTTTGGAGACATAAAAAAATACTGAGGCATAAAACAAGTTAAAGGAACAACCTAATTACAACAATATAATTCAATGGGCTTTCTGCCCTATAATAGTGAATTATTGAGAACAGGAAGACAATTAATGGAAGAAATCATTTCTAAAATGGGAATTCGGCATTTGGGTCTAGTTTATTGCATTTTATTCATTCTAGTGGCTAAAATAAAGCTTAGTCAATTTAAATCCAAACTGCTGCCCAATCTACATAAACTGCAGTAAATTAGTTTAATGATTTTACCTATAGTTTAAGATGAAATACCCAGTGTGTAAAACTTTTGTAGGGTGGTTTTAATCTGTGCAAAACAAGTGCCTTTGGCCTTATGGAAGGCCGTGTCATGGAAGATCCAGGAAAATTCTTTCTTGTAGCTCTGCCTGCTTGAGTCCATAAGCTTTCATTCTCAAGTTTATTCTTCCAAGATCTCAAGATGACTTAATCTGTGAACATCTGATTTTTTAATGCCTGACACTTTCTTTAGAAACCTCCCTGTAGACTCACTCAAGTGCCACTGACCACATTTGGAAAGCAGAGTTACAAGATTAAATAGCTCACATTTTCATATTCTATAATGGGAGGTGGATCTATTAGGAAGGAACACATGTGTGTCTGGAAGGCCAGTGCTGTTAGATGAGCACTCAGCAATGTTTGAAACAAGAGCCATAAACAAATCGCTGCGGTTTAGAGTTTAGAAAAACCATATTGGTATGTATAAGTCTAGTAAATCTTCACAGAGGAGATAATACTGGCGATAGAGAGGATGATTAAGAGTTTTCAGATAAAGCAAGGGATTCATAAGTGGGTAGGGGTGACAAAAAACATAGGATTCCCCAGTCATATTGATATTAATTGACTAGCATCTATTTCTCAGAATATTCTTGTGGCATAATAAATGTGAAAACAAACAATATGGATATGCTTCTAAATTAGGAGATTGTGTTGTAGTTAGCCAAAATTGTTGGTTCATTTTCAGCAGAGAAAAAAATGTCCAATTAAAGTAGAAGCATTCTTTTAAATATTTGATTATAAAATGGTTCCTCTTTCAAAGTAGGATGTATTCATTCTTGTTAGCAATAAGTCTTTAATTTCTTCAAATGACAAAATTAAGATGATTATAACTTCAGTCTTTATATTCAATATCTGAAGCTGCATTCAATATAATAAAGTTAAAATTATTGTGTCAAGCATTGTTATAAACCTTTTAAATACATCAACCTTTATATGCGTTAACTCAAGATGATACCGTGAGGAAGGTACTATTGTTTTTCCCATCCTACAGATTAGAAATTTGAAATTCAAAACAGAATCTATCAGAAATTTCACACTTCTGTTTTTTTAAATCACCAATCTTTTAGTTTTTAATTTAAATCTTATCCCTTAGAAAATCTTACTGAGAGAGATCTGTGATTTGGAATAAAATCAAGCTCACAAGATAAATGTATTCAAATAGTATTTCCTTTAGGGAACTTATTAGATACTTCAAAAATTGGTGGAAAACCAAATATTTTTGTAGAAATACTCCCCTAAAGGATTGTGCTTATTAACCATATGTATATTGGAAGTACAACTCATAAATAAGTTATTTTAGCAGACTAGTGGTGTTTGTGATAATAAACATTTCCAAAGCCTAGAAATGTGAACATTTTATCTGATGTTTAAGTTACATGATAAATGTGAAGTTTATAAGGAGGCATAGATCTAGAAAGGTAGGGAAGATCTGAAGCTGGCAGATATGCTGAGAAAATATGCCTCTACCTGGCGACCTACAGCGTCAGATTTTTTGAACCACGTGAAAGAAGGAAAAAATCCCAATCTACATCTTTACATCCCAAGAAGTTTTCCTCTCTTGTTTTTTCTTCCTCTCCTCCTATTCCTCCTTCCTCTTCCTCTTCCTCTTCGTCTTCCCCTCACACCGCCCTCCTCCCTCTGTCTTTTCTTTTTCTTCTCCTCTTCCTCCTCCTCCTCTTTCTTCTTTTTCTTCCTGTTTATATGGAGATGTGGAGTGGGATATGGGGACATTGACAACCTGATAGTGAAATTTGTTTAAAATGAAAAAGTCAGAAAAAGACGAGAAGCAAAACTAACCTACGGTGTTAAGATTCAAGATGGTAGTTCCACTTGGGTGGAGGGTAGAAGCTAGAATGTACCATGGGGGAGGCTTCTAGGGAGCTGCCAATGTTCTGGGTCTTCATCTGAGTGTTGGTTACAACATGAGGATATTCAATTGGAGAAATTTCATCAACTATATACTTATAATAGGTAGATTTATATATAAGCAAGACATTCTTGAAAGATTAAGTCTTCTAAATATCAAAACTTAATAAAATGTTATAATAATTAAGAAAATGTGTTATTGGCTTAGGATTGCACAAATAGGCCAAGGAACAGAATAGAGTCCCACGTATATGGATAGACCCTCATATATGGACACTTGACCTTTAAAAATTGAGGGGAGGTGCAGGTTGATGGAGAAAGGATGGTTTATTTAATAAATGACCTAGGATAATTGGTTTTCCAAATGGAAAAATTAAAATTGGCTTCCTACCTCATACCATCCAGTCTAGATAGATTAAAGACTTAAACCTAAAACAAGGCTTCAAATTTTTTGAAGAAAATAAAAGATAGTCTCTTTATAATTAGGACATGTAGGATTCTATAATAAGATTTTGAAAAGTAAAGTACAGTCCATGAAGGAAAAGATTGATAAATTTTATAGCAATAGAAATAGAAACAGCAGCTTGTTAAAAGCCTCCGTACTCCATACAGAAAATAAAAAGTGAAACAAGAAACTTTATTCAACACGTGTAACTTACAAACAACATAACATATAAAAAAGACTCCTGAAAATTGATAACCAAAAAGACAAGCCATCAAAAGAATAGACAAAGTCACGAGCAGGAATTTCACAAATGAATGCCTTGTAACTGAGTGAAAAGATGGTAGCAATAAGATGAATGCAAATCAAAACATAATGAAAAATATTTCTATGCCCACTAGACTGACAAAACTAAAAAATATGGCATCATTACTAATTGTTAGTGAAGATGTGTAAGAATGGGAACTTTTATACACATCGCTGGTGGGAATGTATATTGGGACAATCAGTTGGGAAACAATTTGGTGTTTTCTCATTGGGTTAAAGATGTGTGTAACCTGTGACACAAAATTTCCACTCCTAGAAATATATCCTAAAGAAATGCTTATAAATGTGCAAGAGCAGTCATTTCCAATAATGTTCCTAGCATTATTTGCACTAGAAACAAACCAACCAACAAACCTAGAAACAGTCTACAGGTTTCTCCACTTTAAAATTACAGTTTTCCTTTCATAATTAATGAGTACTTTATAGAGAGATTTTTTGAGACTCTGTAAATATCCTGTTCTTTCTCAAACTTTCATCCATTGCTTGTAGCCTCTACTGATGATTTTAAAACTCCATTATTTCTTCTGTACTTATTACTTGAAATTCTACTGTAAGGAAAAACCTTTTTATCTATCTATCTATCTATCTATCTATCTATCTATCTATCTATATCTACTTAGACACATAGATTTCTATTTTATTCAAATGGTTAGAACCCATTATTCTAAATGGATTAGTATAACTAAATATGTTAAAAGAAATTTTAATATCACTAACAGGTTTAAAAAACAAGCATTTTTCTAATATTTGTTAAAATGAAAAAAATAATTATAATATAAAATGTTCATCTACAAACAATCCAAAATTGCATCCACGTTTTGGCAGATTACGTTAAGCCTTTATCAACTAGATATGCCTTAATTCATATTGATAGCAACTATGTAACAAGGTTCTGAGGGACAAGACAGACACAGGTGGATGGAGGTGACTGTAGCCTGGTGCCTCACTCAGCAGAGGCAGATCTAAGTGACTGCCGTGTAGAGGGGGCAATACCGGTCAACAGGCAATTAGAGAGGGATGTGAGGCACACTTAGTATGAAATCTTGAAAGCTTGATAGCAGGACTTCTAAATTTTGCCTGGGAGTAACCCGGAGATGAAATGTTTCAAAAGAACCTTGTAATATCTTACATTATAAACCTGCTCAGTTCCTAAATCCCACCAGAGAAGATAAAGTTTATAAGATTCTATGATAATGGCCACTGTTGAGCCTCCCCCTCCCACTACTCCACTCTTCCTCTTTTTTCTTCTATTACTCCTACCATTAAAATAATAATTTTAGCAGACACCTCATATAAATCACTTAGTGCTTCAGACACTCTACTACGTGCTTTATATATTATTTCATTTAATGCTCACAGTAGTCCTTTGAGATACATATTATTTTCACCATTTTGCAAATGACAAAAATTGGAATTTAAAAAAGGTTAAATAATTTTATTGAAATCTGAATGCAGTCTTTATCTTCCATTAATTTACCCTGTTAATACTAACTACACATCCCTCTGATCTCAGAAATCTGTCTTCTCCCAAGTCAAAACTAATATATTCTGCCTAATTTTTCAAGGCATTTTATCCACTGGGCTTGCCTTATTTCTCCAGCTTTATCTCCTACATCTCCCTACAAACTTTCCTAGTTTCAGTCTCCTCAATCTCTCATAAACATGATAAGCTTAGTCCTACCTCAAACTTTCCATCACCATCTACTCTTCCTTATCTAGAATGGTCTTCATTTCCTCATCTGCCTATCCAAATCATATCTTCCCTTTAGCTCAAGCTCTTTACCACTTCCTCTGTGGAGCCTTCCCTTTCCTTCCAGAAAGTTCCCTCTCGTGAAAACTTATATTACTTAATATTGGTAGAAAAGATAAGAGAGTCAAAAAGCTTACAGTTAGTGGAGTATCTGTTGTATTCTAGTGTTATGTATGATAAAGATATCTGGCTCCAGAATCAGGTATCTGAGGTAACAAAAAAGCTTTCCTCTACTACTTACTGGCAGTGTGAAGTTACTTGAGCAATAACTTAACCTTTCTCTGCCTCAGTTTCTTATCTATAAAATGGACTCAGATATAATACTAATTTGTACCTCATAGAATTTTGTGAGTATGAAAAGACATAGTATGTTTAATGTACCTGACATTGTATTAACTGCTTTGCATGTACAGAAATTACATCTTACAGTGATCTTCCTTCTAGTTGCAGCTGGGATTGACTTCTACTTCTCTAGTATCCATATTTCTACTATGTCCTATGTAATCTCAGTACTCCAGTTGTCAGTTGATTGCAATTTCATTTTTAATAGTTCCCAAAGGGTTTCTAACACAAAGAAGCATGATTAATTTGAGTGTGGAATATTTTCATATAGACACATTGACTTTGTGTTACTGTGGATGACTTTGTTCTACTACCATGGTTTTCTTAACTACTTAAATATTTATCTAACGTAATAATAATAATTATAAAATGTAAGTCAGCAGCTGTTAGTGCACATATTTTTGTTGCTGAAAAATTCAATAAGAGGCATTGCTAGCTAAACCAATCAAAAAGGAGGTAACTCTGAAAGGTCATTTCTGAGTTATTGTTACCCATAATCATTTCCCAAGCCATTAAGCCTATAAAATCCAATTGAAACTGAAAGCCATGAAAGTAAATTATAGAAAAGCTGCCTAAGAAGGTAGTGAGAGTTCCACACATGTGAGCGAGACACTTGTCTACAGAAATTACTTCGACTGGATTATCCACAACAAGACTGCTGTAGTGAGTGTTATGTGACCATTACCATTTATAGACCCCACATCTCAAGGACATTTTAATTAATCAATCTCAAACAATCCAGTGAGGTGAAGTGCTAACTGAAGTTGTTTTTAAATATACCCGTAAAATGGGGTAACAAGTCTCTTTACAAAAAAAGCACAGTTAAAAATAGAAATAACTACGTACTCAAATCACATCAGATATCTTTTTTTACAATAGAGATTGATGCAAAAAAAAAAGGTTGGGAAATAAATCTACATCATATAATTCTAATTGAGGATTAAAAATATATATTCACTCTAAGTCAAAGTTTTTCTCTCCTTTTTTGTTCCATATTTCAACTTATTTCATGTCTCATTTCTCATCTGTAAAGCCAGATTAGTTTTGTCATTTATGACTTGTAGAGGCTGCCACCTTTTTCTTTAAGTGAAATATACTGAAACCATGTGGATGACAAAAGAATAAAATTTAATGTTGTGATGCAACGTATTATTTCTGGAGTGAATAATATTTTCTTATCATACAACCAAGTTTTTAGAAATCAAAGGTCTAAATATAGCAGTAACTCTCAGAGTAAAGACCCACATAGAACGATTTATTGCCATTGGATTTGGTATATGCAATTAATAGTTTGCATAATGAAATGTGAAAAGTAAATGTAGAATTCCTTTTTGGAAGACAATGGAGAAGTGGGAAGAATATGGACTTTGCAACCTAAACACCTAAACTGGAATTGCAGCTTTGGCAAATTACTTAGCCTGTCTGAGTCTTAGTTTCCTCATGTGTGAAGTGGTAACATTCTTTTCATAATGATGAAGGGATCAATCCATTAATAAAATATGGCAACTATAAAATATATGCACCTAACAACAGAGACCCAAAATACATAAAGTAAAACCTGACAAAATTGAAGGGAAAAATAACCCATTCAATATAAATAGTTAAAGATGTCAATACCACAATTTCAATAACTAATGAAACAACTAGGATAGAGAAGACTTAAATAACAATATAAACCAACTAAACTAACAAATTTCTATAGAGAAACTACATCCAATAATGGCAGAAGAAAGACAGGTAATATTTCCTATGATTAGAATGAATCACTTAAATAGCAAAGGACAGGCTTCAGGTATTGAGCTGTGTCCCAGGTGTGAGAAGGACTTTTCAAAATAAAATGAAAAAAAAAATTTTAAATAAGAATTAGTAGTTTTTAATTACCAATAGTAGTATTTGATCACTGTAGAAAATTTTAAAGACACAGAATAAGAAAATAGACATCACACATAATCTAATGTTTAGAATCTATGTGTTTTTTGATGCATGCTTTTCTAGATATTTTAATCATATATTTTTCTTTAAAATATTTGGATTATATCATACATACTATTGGAAAATCAGTTCATCCTTAAAACATATGGTAGACAATTTCCATATCATTAAATATATTTTTACAGCAAATTTTTCATGACTTTATATATCCCATCAATAATCCATCCATTGTTTAAATATTATTTGATATGTAATTTGTTTTCACATTTTCACAGCAGATTGTCTTATTTATCATTTTAATTGATTAAAAAGAGTCCATATAATTTTCCAAGGCATCATAATAGTGTTTAAAATTCAAATTCGTGATTCACAAATGATAGACCAAGACTTTAAATAAAAGAGAAAAGTTAAGAGAATAATACATATTCTGATGGATTGAGAAAATGACAACATGGATGTGGTACCTTTCACACACCCATAAAGTTTCCATTTAACAAGTCATTAATTTCAAAAATATTAATTGAGACCTATTACGTATGAGACAATTGGGTAGATGTCATGAGGGTACTAAAATGAAGATGCGCCTGTCCTCAAGGAAGAAAAGAGAATAGATAAAAAGTACCTTTGGAGAATGGCATCATCATAGCATTGTGAGATGCTCCCTTGGTCTCTTACCTTCAATCTACAATGAGCAAAACATCCATAACTCAATAAAGGCTATATTGCCTAACACACCTGGATGCCAGAGAGATCCACATATTAGTACAAATCAAGGTGAGTGGATTGGAGCACACAGAGGAAGTGAACTGAGGGAACAGCGGAGGCATTGCTCATGATCCTAGTTCCCCGCTGCAGCAGCTAAGCCAGCTGCCCACAGCCCCAGACAACCCGGCAGCAGCAACAGAGGTGTGCACATGACTCCAGCCTCCTGACTGCAGCAGCACCTCTGGCCACAGGGAATCAGACAACAGTGAAGGCAGAGCCCCATGATCCTGACCCCACAGCTGTGGCTCAGAATCAAGTAGCAGCATTGGGGGTGCACACATGACTCCAGCTTCCCAATAGTAGCAGGCCTGTGGCCACAAGGAATCAGACAGCAGTGAAGCCGGTGCCCCATGAACCTAAATCCATCTCTACCCTCGTCCTCCCCATTCCCCCACCAGGGCTGCAATGCTTGCAACCCAGCCGATCCCAGATATGGCTGGAGTGTCTGCCATCTCTGCGCCCCTGGTGGCAAGGCCAGTGACTGCAGTCACACCAGCAACAGCAAGGAGTCAGTGACTTCCTAAAGTGCAGGCAGCAATGACTAGGATACTGGCGACCCCCCTAACAGAGGTGGTAGAGGGTGGACAGTGCCAATCATCACATATAGCCAGAGGTAGCTCAGGTAAGAGAAGCCAAAAACTGAAAAACACCACCAACTGAAAAACAAAAGAATCACCAACCAGTTCAACAGTTAGAATCAAAACAAAGAAAGCTATACCAAAATAAGAAAAGTCTTGACTACAACAAACTCTCCAGCAGAGGAATAACTCATCAAGCACCATGAAAAGACACAGAAACGTGTCATCACACCCAAAAAATAGCAATTCTCCAAAATGTAAACATAACATCATGGAAGATTGTGATCTAACTGATAAAGAATTCCAAATAGCTGTCATAAAGAAACTCAGTGAGCTACTAGAAAACTCAGAGAGACACTTCAATGAGCAGAGGAATAAAATTAATGAACAGAAGGAATACTTTACCAAAGAGATTGAAACTCTACAAAAGAAACAAACAGAAATTCTGGAGCTGAAGAACTCATTAAATGAGATGAAGAACGCATTAGAAAACATGGGAAATAGAGCAGACAATATGGAAGAGAGAATTAGTCAGCTCAAAGACAGAAATCTAGAAATAATACAGGTAGAAGAGGAGAGAGAACTAAGATTTTTAAAAAAATGTTTAAATCCTATAAGAATTATCTGATTCCATTAGAAAGGGCAACATAAAGATAATGGATATCTCAGAAGTAGAAGAGAGAGAGAGGAAGCAGAGAGCTTATGTAAAAAAATAATAGCTGGTAATGTCCCAAACTTGGGGAAGGAACTAGATATAAAAATCCATGAAGCTAATAAAACACTCAATTACCTCAATGTAAGAAGACTTTCTCCAAGACACATGATAATAAAACTGTCAAAACTCAATGACAAAGAAATAATATTAAAGGCACCAGGGGGATAAAAAATAATAACCTACATCAGAACCACCATTAGGCTATCAGCAGATTTCTCGGCAAAAACTCTACAGGCCAGGACAGAGCGGAATGAAATATTCAAAATCTTGAAAGATAAAAACTTTCAGCCAAGAAAACTCTATCCAGCAAAGTTATCCTTCAGATACAAAGGAGAAATAAAGGCTTTTTCAGACAAACAAAAGCTGAGGGAGTTCATTGCCACTAGACCTGCCTTACAAGAAACACTGAAATGAGCTCTCCTACCTGAAATGAAAATGCAAAAGTACACAAACCTTTAAGCAAGATGATAAATAGACAGACAGAATCAGAAAATTGCAGCTCTATATCAGAATAGCCTGGGAAACACTTAATTATTACGTAAAGGTTAACAGGAAAGGAAGCATTAAAAATAACTACAACCACTTCAATTTGGTAATGAACTCACAACATAAAAAGGGATAATTTAAGACAACAAAAACATAGAAAGGGAAGAGGAAAAAGATGAAACCTCAATAGGCAAATGAAAACAAGATGCTTACGCAGAAAGAGAACCATCTTATCTATGAAACCTTTAATACAAATGTCGTGGTAGCCACAAAGCAAAAATTCAGAGCAGAGACATGAAACAAAAAAAAGAGGGAACTGAGAAAAACATCGCAGAAAACCACTAAACTGAAGTGACAGATAGAAACACAAGGAAAAAGAAACAGTGGAAATGTAGAGCAACCAGAAAACAAAAGATAAAATGGCAGTACTAAGTCCTCATATATCAATAATCACCCTAAATGTAAATGGATTGAATTCACCAATCAAAAGACACAGAGTGTCTGGGTGGATTAAAAAATAAGACCCAACAAAATGCTGCCTCCAGGAGACCAATCTCAGCTATAAATACAAACTTAGGTTCAAAGAGAAAGGATGGAAGATGATACTCCAAGGAAATGGCAACCAAAAGAAAGCAGGTATAGCCATAATTATTTCAGACAAAATAGGTTTCAAGCCAAAAAAGGTGACACAAAGATGGGCATTCTATAATGATAAAGGTGACAATCCATAAAGACATAACATTTATTAATATATATATACCTAACATAGGAGCACCAACATATATAAATCAATTATTAGCAGACGGTGAGGGAAACATTGATGGCAGCACAATAATAGTAGGGGACTTTAATACACCCCTTATGTCAATGGATAGATCATCCAGACAGAAAGTCAGCAAGGAAACATCAGTCTTAAATAAAACTTTAGACCAGATGGACTTAATCGATATATATGGAACATTCCATCCAAAAGTAGCAGAATACACATTCTTCTCAAGTGAACATGGAACATTCTCAAGGATAGACCATATGTTGGGAAACAAAACAAGTCTCTATAAATTTAAGAAGATTGAGATCATATCAAGCACCTTTTCCACCCACAGCAGTATGAAACTAGAAATTAACTACAAGATGAAAGCTGGAAAGCTCACAGATGTGTAGAGACTAAACAACATGCTAGTGAACAACTATTGAATCAATGAAGAAGTCAAAGGAAAAATAAAAAAATACCTGGTGACAAATGAAAATGAAAATACAGCATACTAAAATCTAGTATGGGATGCAACAACAGCGATACTAAGAGGGAAATTTACAGCAATACAAGCCTACCTGAGGGAACGAGAAAAATCTCAAATAAACAATCTAAGATTACACCTAAAAGAACTAGAAAAAGGAACAAATGAAGCCTAAGGTCAGTAGAAGGAAGAAAATAAAAATGAGAGAGAAAATAAATGAAACAGAGACTAAAAAGACAATAGAAAAAAATCAATGAAACTAAGAGCCTGTTCTTTGAAAAGATACATAAAAATTGAGAAACCCTTAGCTAGACTCAGTAAGAAAAAAAGAGAAAAGTCTTAAACAAATAAAATCAGAAAGGAAAAAGGAGAAATTACAGTGGATACCACAGAAATACAAAGGGTTATAAGAGACTGCTATGAAAAGCTGTATGCTAGCAAATTGGATAACCTAGAAGAAATGGATAAAATCTTAGAATCATATAACCTTCCAAAACTGAATCAAGAAGCAATAGAGAATCTCAATAGACTGATCACTAGTAAGGAGATTGAAAGAGTAATCAAAAATCTCCAAGAAAACAAAAGTCCAGGACCAGATGGCTTCTCTGGTGAATGCCACCAAACATTCAAAGATTTAATACCTATCTTTCTCAAACTCTTCCAAAAACTTGAAGAGAAAGGGATACTTCCTAACTCATTTTATGAGGCCAAGATTATGCTGATACCAAAACCAGACAGGAAAAAACAAAAAAAGAAAATTGTGGGCCAATATCACCGATGAACATAGATGCAAAAATCCTCAACAAAGTATTAGCAAACTGAATACAATAATACATTAAAAAGATCATACACCATGATCAAGTGGGATTTATTCCAGGGATGTAGGGATGGTTCAACATCCGCAAATCAATCAGTGTGATATACCACATTAACAAAATGAAGAATAAAAATAATATGATCATCTCAATAGTTGCAGAGAAAACATTTGACAAGATTGAACATCCATTTATGATGAAAACTCTCAATAAAATGGGTATAGAAGGAAAGTACCTCAACATAATAAAGGCCATATGTGACAAACCCACTTCTAACATCATACTCAATGGTGAAAAACTAAAAGCTATTCCTCTGAAACAGGATCAAGACAAGGATGCCCACTCTTACCACTCTTATTCAACATAGCATTGGAAGTCCAGGTAGAGCAATTAGGCAAGGAAAAGAAATAAAAGGCATCCAAACTGGAAAGGAAGAATTAAATCTGTCACTATTTGCAAATGACATGATTCTATATACAGAAAACCCTAAAGAATTCACCAAAAAACTATTAGAAATAATAAATGAACACAGTAAAGTTGCAGGATACAAAACCAACATGTGAAAATCCGTTGTGTTTCTATACACTAACAATGAACTAGCAGAAAGAGAAATCAAGAAAACAATCCCCTTTATAATCATAATAAAAAGGATAAAATGTCTAAGAATAAATTTAACCAAGGAGGTGAAAGATCTGTACATGGAAATCTGTAAGACATTGTTGGAAGAAAACACAAAGAAATGGAAAGATATCCTGTGCTCATGGATTGGAAGAACTAAAATGTTCATATTATCTAAAGCAATCTACAGATTCAATGCAATCCCTATCAAAATTCCAAATATATTTTTCATGGAAATA
Source organism: Diceros bicornis minor (assembly GCF_020826845.1). NCBI lineage: Eukaryota > Metazoa > Chordata > Mammalia > Perissodactyla > Rhinocerotidae > Diceros > Diceros bicornis. Next base: position 33,460,167 of record NC_080761.1, on the reverse strand, counting down.
GAACAAAGAATCCTAACATTTATATGGAACAATAAAAGACCCCAAATATCCAAAGCAATCCTGAGAAAAAAGAACAAAGCTGGAGGTATCACACTCCCTGATTTCAAAGTATATTACAAAGCTATAATAATCAAAACAGCGTGGTACTGGTAGAAAACAGACACACGGATCAATGGAATAGAAGTGAGAGCCCAGAAATAAACCCACATATCATTGGACTGCTAATTTTCAACAAAGGAGCCCAGAACATACAGTGGAGAAAGGAAAGTCTCTTCAATAAATGGTTTTGGGAAAACTGGACAGCCACATGAAAAAAAAACAAATACAACTAGACCACTATCTTATACCTTACACAAAAATTAACTCAACATGGGCGTCAGCCCAGTGGCGCGAGCAGTTAAGTACACACGCTCCGCCATGGCAGCCAGGGGTTCACCAGTTTGGATCCTGGGTGCACACCGATGCACTGCTTGTCAAGCCATGCTGTGTTGGTGTCCCATATAGAGTGGAGGAAGACGGGCAAGGATGTGAGCCCAGGGCCAGTCTTCCTCAGAAAAAAAAAAGAGGAGGATTGGCAGATGTTAGCTCAGGGCCGATCTTCTTCACCAAAAAATAAAAAATTAACTCAACATGGATTAAAGACTTGAATGTAAGACGTGAAACCATAAAACTCCTAGAAGAAAACATAAGCAGTACAATCTTTGACATCGGTCTTAGCAATATCTGTTGGAATATGTCTCCTCAGGCAAGAGAAACAAAAGAAATATACACAGATAGGACTACATCAAACGAAAAAGCTTCTCCACAGTAAGGGAAACCATCAATAAAATGAAAAAGTGACCTATGATTGGGAGAAGATATTTGCACATATATTCGATAAGGGGTTAATATTCAAAATATGTAAAGAACTCATACAATTCAACAACAACAACAACAAAAACAAGTAAAAAATGGGCAGAAGATCTGAACAGACATTTTTCCAAAAAAGATATTCAGATAGCCTACAGATCCATGAAAAGATGTTCAACCTCACTGGTTTTTAGGGAAATTCAAATCAAAACCACAATAATATATCACCTCAGGCCATCAGAATGGCTATTATTAAAAAGACAAGAAATAAGAGTTGGAGAAGATATCGAGAAAAGGGAACCCTCGTACACTGCTGGTGGGAATGTAAATGGGTGCAGCCACTATGGAAAACAGTATAGAGATTCCTCCAAAAATTAAGAATAGAACTACCATATAATTCAGCTGTTCCACTTCTAGGTATTTATTTGAAGAACATGAAAACACTACTTCAAAAAGATATATGTACCCCTATTTTCATTGCAGCATTATTTACAAAAGCTAAGACATAGAAACAACCTAAGTGTCTTCAATAAAGAAGATGTAGTATATATATACAATGGGATACTTCTCAGCCATGAAAAAGATGAAATCTTGTCATTTGCAACAACATGGATGAAACTTGAGGGTATTATGCTAAGTGAAATAATTCAGATGGAGAAAGACAAATGCTGTATTATTTCACTCATATGAGGAAGATAAACAATAGCAACAAAAACAACAAATAAACAAACACAAATACAGAGAAATGACTGGTGGTTACCAGAGGGACAGGGAGGGGGAATGATTAAAGGGGCTCATTTTTTCGGTGCTGAATGGACACTAGATGTTTGGTGGTGAGCACGATGTAGAGTATACAGAAGTCGGATTATAATTATGTCCATCTGAAATCTATAAACCAGTGTTACTCAATTTTTAAAAAGTACATTTAACAGAGAGATTTATTTACCATTCAGAGAAAGAAGTAGGTAATGGTGAAAAACAATCCTCAAAAACAGAACAGTATAGTCATGTGCTGCATATATGACTGTGGTCCTGTAAGATTAGTACCATATAGCCTAGGTGTGTGATAGGCTATACCATCTAGGTTTGTGTCCGTACACTCTACGATGTTCGTACAACAACGAAATTGCCTAACCATATATTTCTCAAAAATATTCCCGTTGTTAAGCAATGCATGACTATATTTGAATGGCAATGAGGTAGACTCTGGAAGTACAAATGGAAAGAACGTAGAGTTGACAAACGAACAACATGGTTCATGACCTGGGCTCTGATGGTGCTAGCCTCCTCCGTGACCTTGAAGAAGTCCCTATCTCTCTCTTCTTCAAGAGCTGATTTCACCACTTGAAAGAGCATGGGATTGGAATTCTTGGCCACCGAGGTTCTATTCAGCTTGAAAATGATGCATAACTTTCACGGTAGAATTAGTTTTTCTTTTTCTTTTTTCACATCAGAGATTGTCTTTTTTTTACATTGGAAATTACAATTGGAGAAAGTAATCACCAAACCTGTCTGAACTAATTTTTCTTCTTTCTTTTCAAATGTTGCAGGATGAGAAACTTTCATGTAAAGAGTTTTATATGTATTTCACGTTTTTTGGTAGTTTATTTTTTAAAATCATAGTTTTCGGGAATGGCTCTCTGAATTGATGCAGTTGTGCGTTAGCAAATTTCTTGATCTATGCTTTCTTCTCATAAACTGTAAAATAGGAATAATAACAATTTGTTATTCTATATAGTAGAATTATTGAGAAAGGATAAAATGAGATATCATTCCCCTTCTCTTGTACTCCTCACTTTTCTCTCCTCTGAATCAAACACAGATTTTAAAAATGAATTATGTATTTTACTTCACCACAAATTATACCATAAATTCTACATGAGCATCTTTACTTTTGACTCATCTACTATGTATTTGTAACTTGTTTGTATATTCAAGAAGCTACATTACTAGAGTTCAAATGTAATTCTTTCAAATTCCCAACGACTCTACTGATCAAAATTTAGTTTTCTTGCAATTTTACTACCTCTTGTATTACTGTTGAAGCAATAGAAACCGTAGACAGTGTTTAACCAACAAATCAGAGATGTATATGAAAGTAAAAAGAATCCTCACTAGGACTGTAATCTGGACCTCACACTGTCTTTAAGGTAATACTGTAATTTAACATGGTAAGAACAAAGTAGTAGTTATGTGGTGTTTCATTTGACTGTTTAATTGCAATGAGAAATGTAGCTGAATTTTTGAAATGTCAGAATAAGAAGTCCTCTGATAATCTACCTTTACTATTATCTTGTAGGTAACTAATTTGTATAAAACCATGTGAAGAATTCCCTGAAAAGTTAGCAAAGCCCTAATATGTGATCTTTTATTAAACAGGAATCTAAAAGACGGAGAAATGAAATTTAAGATGTAAGCCTATATAATTGTGCAGTCTTACTATCTTCCCTCTGGTAGAGTTTGTAGATAAAACTAAATGCATCTTGCACAACAGGTACTTGGGAACACTAGTCTGCAGTTTTCTGATCCTCTCTGTTTATGTCTGAAACTTCAGGATCTATTGTTTGTACAATTTATTAGACATCTCTTGAATGTTCTCTAAATCGTTAATGAACCGTATTTTTATACCAGGTTAATAAAAGTTGGGTATCTGCTATTTTCTTAATGTTGGTGATACTAAGGTGCAGGAACCCAGGATTTCCTTTTTGAGAGCTCAAAATCTGGTGGTCAACTGACAGAAAATATTTAAAATGCAACTACTTGAGTACTGTAAGAGACATACAAGGCAATAAAGAAAAGCATGGTTTCCTCAAAAAAAAGGAAAATCTTTTTTCTTCTTCACAAGAGATATCCTGCTTCAATATCAAAGTATTATAGAACCTTAGAGTGTGCGACAGAGAGTGTTAAATAATGAGATTGGATAGATGAGCATAAGTCTTATTTTATGTATCTTTGACTTTGTACCTCCAATGATGCATAGCAAAGTATCTCATTGGATGGTGCACGTTCAAAAATTATGTGTTCTTTGATTGATGTCAGTGAATTGGCTTGCATTCTTGTATTCATGACTGAATTGCTACGTAACTTTGAGCAAATGACTCCAATCATTATTTATAATAATATTTTTCCATTTGGCAATTTGAATGATAGAAGAGATGATTTATGCAAAGATTTAATCATTCAGAAACTCTGAATACCTTGGAGATAATTTTAGACTAGACAATAAAATAAATAACACCTGGTTAAAATTATACATTTATCCTTTCTTTCTCTCCATGCTATTAAACAGAAAGGTACAAAAATCTAACTTTTGAGAACTGTACCCAAAGGAAAAAACAAACAAACTTTCTTACCTATGAGATCACTATGCAGATTGGCCAAAAATGTCAAACTATAAAGCATCACAACACGAACCACAATATAAAATGGTTAGCAGAAATTTAAAATATAAAAAGTTGCATGTATTTTCCATTGCAATAGCACCTTGAAAAATAATTCTGAAATTAAGCCATCAACATTCCTGCATCTATTTTTAAGAATCCAATGAAGTATTTCATCCATGTGCAATGGAGTCTTTGTAGAATTTACTACACTTGTGATAGTATTTGCCATCAAATACTTTTGTCCGTGGTAAAATTTTTTCCAACTATTCTGTTTCAATAGAAAAAAAAAATGAAAGATTTTCTGCTGTCTATCCAGGTTTTACTTCTGAGGATAATTGGCTAGAATTGTCTAAGGTGAATTCTATTTTCTGCCCCTTGGTTATTGTATGTCATAGAGGAAAAAGGGTCTACCTATATGGTTCTGGGAATTGAAAAAAAAATTTGAGTAACACGAATCAAGACTGATTATTATGTTTATTAATGGAATATTCCCAATTGTTTTCACATTCTTAATATGAATTTAATTTTGTTCTTTTGTTTCTGTGAAAATGGTCTTTTCCAGAATCAGCACAGTAAAGTGCTCTCAACTAGAGGTCAGGGGCGTGACATCACTTTCAGGCTCCAATTGCAATCTTGCAGAAATCACTGAACAACCTCTGTATGTCTTTATTCTTTAATCAAATGGTAACAATAAAAACTTATTTTAGGTATAGTGACAACAGATGTGGTAGAAATAATACAGGCCTTGAATTGATAAAACTGAAGTTCAAATCATGTTTTTGCCATTTATTGCTTCCAGTGTTTGGATAGAGAACTTTAGGTCTGAACTTTAATATCACTTATAACATAATGATAATAATCATGGCACATTATTACTGAGATTATTGAGAATTAAAGAAATCTACTCTGGAGTGGATATACTTCTCTAACAGATCATGGAATTTATTAATAAAATAGTAATATATTTTATTTATCTAGTCATGATCTTGAAAATTATATGGACCATTTCCAGGTAGTAATGTGATCTTGCTTCTCACTGATTTGGATGCTTTTGATGGGTTGTATGTTCTCTGTTGTTTCTTGCTTTGGAGTTTAGCCTGTAAGCAGCTATCCTAATGTGTACAATGCAATACTCATCCAGGTAATTCAGTCTTTGGAAATCTTAGTGTTTTCCTTTTATCTGTATTTAACAGTTGTCTCAAATATTGAGCATTGTGGTGCTCCTATCATGGGTCTAAAAACCTTATCTTGGGGCTGGCCTGGTGGTGCAAGTGGTTAAGTGCGCGTGCTCCGCTGCAGCGGCCCGGGCTTCGCAGGTTTGGATCCCTGGCGTGCACCAACACACCGCTTGTCAGGCCGTGCTGTGGCGGTGTCTCGTATAAAGTGGAGGAAGATGGGCATGGATGTTAGCTCAGGACCAGTCTTCCTCAGCAAAAAAGAGGAGGATTGGCAGATATTAGCTCAGGGCCAATCTTCCTCACACACACACACACACACACACACACAAAAACCTTATCTTGAAGAATTATCATATGGGGATGACAGTGCTAGCCTTGGGATACGAACTAGTGAGTAAGAGCTCACATTGGCCCTGCATTAATGAAACTTATAGTCTGGTGGAAGAAGACGTACATTAATAAAAATCATCTCATACGTATGTATAGAGTGACAACGGTGATAGTGCTGCAAGGGACAGTGGAAAACATAATGATTTTTCACATCTGTTCTTCCTACAATATTTTTTTCTTTTTCTCCAAATCTTTCCCCCTCTTTTTTTCCATCTCTCTGTTCTTCTTGTGATTAGTTTCACTTTAGCTTCACCATTCTTTAGATATTTTTTATAGTTCCTCAAAATTCTTACATAACATTTCATTTTTATACCTCTTACAATGTTCAAAAATTTTCAGTAAATAAATATTCAAAAATAACTCGATTAAGGGAATGATTAGATATGTATATGCTTCTTATAAAATAGTCATTATCTACAGATGACCTGTCAATATCAGTATTTACCATTTACAAGGAAGGATTTAATGGAATAAAAAGCTAATTGGCTGAAAACAAGTGAGCTTTGGGCATCTACCTGGGCCAAAACCCTGCCATCAACCAGGCACGATAGAGGGTGAATGCTTGTCCCCACTGTGTCTCAGTCCTTACCTCCAACTTGTAATACTGATCACTGATTAAAGAAAATTAAAAAGATTTTAGGAGGTGATTTATAAGATATAAGGAATGCTTCTGCACATCCGAAGTAATGTTTGAACAGAAAACTCATAAGTCAAGAGCATGGAAAGTCTCTGAAACTCTTTTCAAACTTATAATCATCAGTGATTATTGCAAATAACCTGAATCCCCAGAGTTGGACATGCTACAAAGGTGTATTGTTTTTGAGAAAAAAGCACACTGCTCCCTAAAAAAAAAGGGAAAAGAAAAGAAAAATACAAAATGTTATTGAAATCAGCCTTGCACTGGGTACTTGCCAGCAGTAGGGCATTATGCTTTGATGACAGCCTATTTATTACTGTGCTTTGACTTGCTAAATAAAGTGGAAGAATGAATGAAAACTAATTTAAGAAATCTATGCATTAGAAACTTATAAAGGAAAATGAATTAGAATAAGCTCTTTTTTTTATTTATTTTGTTAAATTCCAAGTTCTGAAATGCCAGGAAGTGCCAGCTTCTTGGTATGTCTTTAGACAACAGGTTACTGACTTCACTATCAAAGAAAATAAAATTGGAAAGATGTTAACTAAATTCAATCTAACCAACAAGCGTTTTACAATTAAATGCTTTTCTAATGATAGGAGTTTCAGCTTTTAGTCTATGAAATCAGAGTTAACAGCTTGGAACATTGACGAGGGTCTTCTAAATCTTCTTCCAATCCAAGAAAAATAACCTAATCTGTGTGGTTTCTTTCTTCCAAAAATAAGCGCCTTCTATAGTGATAAGGGTTTGGTGGAGGGATTGTGGAGAATTTTTTCTCATAGTAAGTTTGTTTATTCATTCATTTATTATTTTTTAAACAAACGACTTTGTAGAATTTGCAATGTATTCCATGTACTAACCAGATGAAATACTTTGTTATTCGTTTCTTATCTATAATTACTTTAAGATACAATTTTCCTGATAAATCTCTGGTATTTAAAATGCTACCTAGATTGGATAGAATTTTCTTTTGATTAGAACAATTATTACATTGGTTTGAATGCAATGGCATATGTAATAGTTCTCAAACGTGAAAAATGTTTTTAGTGTTCTATTAGTTTTTGCAGAAGTTTCATAGACTTCTCTGCGGTCTCCCCATAACCAAGAGGATCTGGATGAGATTATTTAAAACTTCAATTTTTTGTTCCATTGCTTTCCCAAGATGTATGTATTTATGTGTGTTTCTGTGGTAGGGCAGCAGTCGGAACTTAATGGTCACCTCTACTGTGGAAATCCAGTTACCACTGGCTGAATCCTGCCTATGAATTGCCTCAGGGTCCTGTGCATGCCCACTTGATGGTACACTGTGCTGAGCCAGGTGCAGAACGCATCCCTTCCCTCATTTTCCACCAACCCCACCCCGCAAACAAACAAGCAAACAACCTCAAAAGCATTCACACAAGCCACAGGCAGCCATTACAGAATATTTAAGAGGCAAAGGGAGCATTATATGAACACTATAGGGTAATGGCAGACATCTCATTTATGTATATATTTGAGAAAATTACTATGTAAATTTGTTGCATTTTAAAATAATTCAAAATTTACATTCAGCCTCTTTTTCCCAAGGTCATGGTGTTTGGAGACATGGATCACAGTTCAAATGCTGTCTTTTGCAATTTCTAGGTGGGAAAATGTGAGCAAGTTTATTTGCTAAGTTTGATTTCTCAACTTAAAATGAAGATAATACTACCAAACTATTAGATTGCTCCAAAAATTAGATATATAGCATATTTCAAGCACAAAGCAAAAGGTTTAAGACTCCAAAGGCCCTTGATGTTAATGGAACTGCATTAATTTAATTTTCCATGGTATTAGATAGTTGATCTTTTCAATGCAATTTTTTACTAAATAAGTTTAAAGCCCTTTTTAATGCTTTATTCTTAGAGAATAGGTTTGATTTGTCCATCAGTAATTGGAGAAAAAAACAGAAAAATTAAATCCAACCATTCATTATTTTCCATTAATTAATATTTATTGTTAAATATTGCTGTTTATATTACTGGTAGTGAGTGTATTCACAAATTTGTTTCCAACCACAATGTTTCACTAGGGGCATGAGCCGTTTCTTCATTTTGGTCTTTCTCGAATCTGTCATACAGAATTACTGGTTAACTAGAAATTAATCTTGTATCATATTGGAAATGCCAACCTCCCCTAGATTTGCAGTATTGCAATGAGTGTTTTTCATAATGTAGCTAGTATACTGCTTTCTCTATATACTTACTAGGATTTATGAATCTTAGGTAGAACCAAAAGTATGGAACCATTATTATGAAAAAATAAATATATTTTTCTTTAATATGGCATTAACCTTAAAATATCACCCAGATTTTGGTAAATATTGGCAGACAAATAACTTTTGATTATTATGCACAGATTGTGCACAAAATTTATATCCAACCAGTTTCGACTCTAGACAGAGAGCTAAGATCTCACATATCAAAAAATACACTAAAAATATACATAAATTTATTTATTTCAGCCAAAAACCTTCCTCATATGCATGATAGTATAGATGGCTTACTAAGAAAATCTTTGGCTGTGTCATATTTCTCTTGAAGAAACAATTTAGATATGGAAGAGATGAACATCATTGGAATGGAACCATATTACCAGAAGTAAATTCACGACATCATGTGGTTCAGCTCTTCTAATGTGACGCAAGTTAGCGCCCACACTGTACAAACAGATGGCCTTCTGTCCTATTTAACTGATCCCCAAGGACAGGCAATTCAGAACATCTCTTGGTAGCCTGTTCTCACTGTTATAATCAGGAAATTGTTGATTCTTCTTCAATGCTGCTTTTCTTCTAATTTAAGTACTCTTTTGTTTATTAAGAAGATTATCTTCTATAGGAATGGAGAAAAAATTCATCAGCCATTTTTTATAGATTTAAAAGCTTAATCCACTTCTATCTTCTGTTTTCACTCTAATCTATTTATCCAAGGTAAGCTAAAAAATAATATTAGTACAAATACAGTGAACCGATGTGTTTGCCATCATTGCATTAAAAGTTTATGTCGTTTGGTACAGAGATATGGATTTTGGAGCCAAACAAACCTGTGTTTGAATCCTGGACCAGATAATTTCTGACTGTATGTCCTTAAATAAATTGAGCTCTTTAAGCTTCAATGTTTTCTTTTTAAAAACGGAAATAATTACCTTTACCTTAGAATGGTATTGAGGAGATTAAAGACTAGTAAATGTGACTGTCAAAAGTGTTTTGGACATTTGTTATATTATAATTGTTGCTATTGTAACTAATATATCAGCAATAATATCATCATTTTGGAAAACCATTTAGAAAGAAATAATGACCACTGAAAACCAAAATGCAAACTTTGACAATGAAAAATGTCAGAATAAATAACTTTGTTCCATTTCTTTTATAAGGTAATTAGTTCCGTAGGTAGAATAGGAGTATATTGTCAAAAGACTATATCTGGATTGTAGCAAGTCTTGAAGACGTCTGGTCTGGTATTTTGTGGACAGGATGGAGCTATACTGGATGAATGGTAGGAAAGATAGAGGAATTCCTACTTAACTGAGTAAAAACATTGGCTTGATGAATGAGGAAGTAAACAATGCCTGACATAGGGACCCAACCTTTTCAATTTTTTGAATGAAAATGTTAATTATATTCTAATCATGTTCATGGATGGTACAAACCTGGAGAAGTACTATGACTGGATTCTATAAAACATGATCCAAATATAGCTCATTCTAACAGTGGATAGTTGTATGGACTGGACCATAAAAGATGAGTAAGAGTTTGGGGAGCTATAAAGGAAAAATAAATTTTAAGGCAGAAGGATCAGCATACAGCTTAATGTTCAGATTACCTATAACCTGAGTTAAATTCATGAAAAAAATAGTAATAGTGAGACTACAGCAATGAGGAATAGTCACATTCCTCAGATCCAAGACCTAATGCTAAGTAGTTGAATTTTTATCTTATAGCTATCGAGGAACCAATGCAAATCATTAAGTAAGGGTGTAAAATGGTCATATTTCTGTTATTACTTTTCCCAGGGTTTTCTGTTAGAAATTTTGAAATCTAAGAATCAAAAGCACTAGCCAATCGTTAAGTACAGTATTTATCGTTTTCTTACCTCCTTTTTAATAAGACATTATTATATATTTACCTTATGTATATATGTGTGTGTGTATATATATATTTATAATTTCATGCCCTGTATATTTTCTTTATGTTATAAGAATTATTAATATTATTAAAAATTCTTAGAAACTTAATTTTATTGGCCCTATAATAGTTTATCCTTTGATTGTTATTTAATTATGCATTTACCATAATTTTTTAGATTTTAATACAATTTTGTCCTTTTAGAAATAATACTTACAATAAATATATTTTTTGTTCATTTGTGTACGTTTCAGATTCTTAGAGGAGGATAGAATCTAAGGACAATAACTGGGTTGAAGACTGTGGTTATTTTAATTTTGTTGATATATATTACCAGATAGCTTTCCAGAAAGTTTTATAGTGTCATGCCAGAGAGATTAATGTGAGAGGGAGAACCTGCTTTTGAGTAATGAAGGGCACATACCCATAAAAACCCAAGGGTTTCTGCCCCAGATGCTTCCACTGTTTCTTTAGTAAGGAATAGAAAAGGAGGAGATGGGACACAATTTTAAATTCTCAACATCCTGATAATCATTTTGGAGTTATCTGAAAAAGAATGAAAAAGAAAAAAAAGTTGTGATAACCTTTGATGCTTGGCCATACTTCCTGCCAAGAAGGAGGGAGGGGGCTGGGACTATAAGAAGTGAGCACAATTAGGACCTATAACTGCTTGCTGAAGAGGATCTTGGTGTTATCTGTTGGTTTCCAAACTGAACTGCCATAATGATACAGCAATAAAGCCTAGTGTCTTAATGATCAAATAATAGAAAGATCTAGTGTCTCATATTTACCTTTAAAAGCTAGTGGTTGGGTGCTTTTCAAATGCCAGCACTAACCATTTGCCTCATGTGCTGCCCCAGGACAGTAACAGATACAGTCACTCAAGGATTATACAATGAACTTTGTATGGGCTCAAAATAAAAGGCAGAAAAAAATTCTATGAGAAATGTTTTCTGTATTTTACACCTACTTATATTTAGTTTTCTTTGCAAGGGAATATGATCACGCTGAGAAAAGTAAAGATATTCCACTAGTGTGAAGTGTGGCAACCTAACATTACAGTTGACCTACATTTTGAATTAGTTAATAATTACGGTATATCCCTAACAGACAAACAAGCACTGACCTACTTTTTAATTCCAGTTGCTTCATATTGTTGCCAACTCTTATTAGTGATTTTATACCTGGAGTGGAAGGTTAGGTCAGAAGGCATATGTCTGTTCAACTTTAGTTGATACTACCAAATTTTCTTAACCGCCATCTGTGTATAAAAGTTCACGCTGATATCTAATTGTGTTTTAGTTTATGATGACTGCTGTACTGGACCACATTATTTTTCCATTCTATCTCATTTTTATTATAACTTTTAATTTTCATTCCATCTAATTTTTGGTAGCTTTGTTGAGATATAATTTACATCACATAAGTTCACCCATTTAAAGCACTATTCAATGGTTTTCAGTACATTCATAAGTCATGTGACCATTATCACCTTATAATACCAAATATTTCATCACTCCCAAAATAAAACCTTTATCCATTAATGGTCATACCCATCATTCTCCCCACACTCCCAGCCCTAGGAAATCACTAATCAATTTCCTTTCTGACTCTACAGATTTGCCTACACTGGACGTTTCACGTTAATGAGATCATACAACATGTGGTCTTTTGTGACTGGCTTTTTCCATTTAGCATAATGTTTTTGAGGTTACCGTGTTGTAGCATGTACCAGTACTTCATTCCTTTTTATTGCCAGTTATTATTTCATTGTATGGATATACCGCATTTTGTTTACGTCAATGGCCATTTGGAATTCCTTTTTTTTTGTGAAGTGCTGTTGAATTCCCTTGCACATTTGTCTTTTGGATTGTCTGACTTTTGGCAACGAGTCATGGAAATACTTTGTATATTCTGAATATGTGACCTTTGTTTGTTATACACATCACACGTATCTTTTATCTCTCCATGGATTGCCCTGTCATTCTTTTAGTGTTGTATTTTGATGAAGAGGATTTCTCAACTTTAATCTGTGGTTTATCAAGACTCTCTCTTTTGGTTAGTGCTTTTTATGTTTTGTTTAAGAAATCTTTCTCAAGTCCAAATTCATGCAGATATTTCATTATTCATCTTCCCTAGAAGATTTTATCTCTTGTATTTGCAAAGCTATTTTGATACAGAGACAGTGCATTTCTCCTGAGATCCCTTATGAAGTGTGCAATATCTAATGTGGTGGCATGTCCTCTAAAATAATATGGTAATAAGTTTAATGGAGGTATTCGTAATAACACTCTAGGCAGATGCCATCTTGCCAAGGCAAACTTTAAGAAAAGCAACTTTTCAGGGATGGGTTTGTGGGCAGCTTACACCAGACACCCGTCCCATCCCAGCATTGGGCTAAACAACATTCCAAGCACAAAGCTACGGTTCTACTGACTCTGAGTTATCACCGTATCAAAATGAAGATGATATATAACCACAGTAATCATTTTACAGATAAACAGTTTCATGTTGAAAATTATTTAATATAATTGACATATAAATAACATGGCTTTGTGACAAACATTATTCAAAAGAATTCTAAAACTTATGTTCAAAGGTAATTTTTACTTATTTACATGCATAATTCAAATATTAGCGTTTAAAGTAAACAAAAAATGTCAATTCCTTTTATTTTTCATCTTCATTTTATCTAGTTTGAGTTTGATCCTAGTTGAGTTTGATCTAGTTGAGTTTGGCTTGCTCAGCTTGTATTGTAGGAGAAATTCTATAATATTTAATGATGGGAAATGCTTCATGATGCTATTATAAGAAATAAACCCAAAACAATGACCTGAATAGACACAGATACTAATTCAGATAAACTTGTTCTGCTAGGTATCTTTGTTGCAAAAGAGAAAAGAGAAAATAAATATCCCAAGAAAAATTTCAGCTATGAATCTAATCCTCATTAAACTTTATAGTCCACAAACTGAGATGTGTGCATTTGCAAAAATCTAAGTTCAAAGAAGATGAACTTAATTGGACTATTTTTTTTTAATAAATGAGGAACCAAAACAAAATTAATGACTGAGAATTTAAGGATGGTGTGCTTATAAAACGGGAGCTCACTCTGTTAATCTGTTTGCTAGTTTGCTGTTTTTCAATGCCATATATATATATATATATATATAAATTTTTTTAACTAATATTTTCCATTATCTGAATCATGTGTAGCTTCTTTCCTTTTTTTGTCATCCTAGAAATGAAATATAGCATATTAAGAGCTTACTATGCACTAAGCTTTGTGACCAGCTTTCATATATTATCCCACTTAATCCTCATGGTCATTACCCCCCATATGGCTTACTGGGGAGGGGGAAATTTTCCCTTTACCCCTCTTGAGTTCCTGTTGCTGGACTAATGATAAATTAACACAAAATAGATTAATGGTAGAACAACCAACTTAATAAATATGCACAAGAGATCATAAAAATGATGCTCAGGGAGTGACCAAAAAGCAGGCAGCTTTTATATCTTTATATATAAAGAAACAATAAATTTGTGAGGATTTGACAGGACAAAGAAACTTAGATTAGGATGCTTAATTGGTAAGGGATTTAAGCCGAGTTTGGGTTCGAGTTAGTAAATTAGTAAAAAGATAACAAAGTTTTTTATACAGACTTCTCAGCCCTGAATGCCCTAATTCTGGTGATAAGGATGTCTCTGTCAGCCTCCAGTAGTAGAAAAGGCACCCTTCACATGGGAGATTCTTTTCCTGCGTTTAAGGGGAAAAGGAGGGTCAAAGTGTCTTCTCGCACCGGCTGCTTTTCAAGTAACTTTAATTCAAAATAATCACTATGCCATTGAGGCATATTTTGGGGCGATCTGCCCTGGGACCCAACATACTGCAACCTGTGTGACTATTTTCCCATTTTTATAGATGGAGAAACTGAAGCTCTGTGAGGTTAAGGAGCTAATCTAAAGTAACCCAGTTTGTAGAACTGGACTCAATCTCGGATGTAACTGACACCAGAGGTCATGCTCTTTCCAGTGCACCCTAACTTTGTGCTCTGCTGTATGTTTTTTATGTATGTCATTTTTATCTCTGGTAATAAAGTCTCAAATAATGTCTGTCACTGAAACACAATAGCTTCAATTATAGAAACAAATATGACCTCGGTCTGTAATTCCATTCAGAATGATCTTTCCTTTAATTTTCTCTATATTAGTTACATTTTCCACATGTTAAAATGTGAAAGAAATGTGACTGAAAATATGTCAGATTTGCAAGTTGAACTTCTTATTTTTGGCAGAGGATATAGCTACCAGCTAGAACAACTGTGCCGGTGTAGTTGTGTGGAATCATTTATTGCTGGTGAAACCAAAGAGGCAACAGCTTGGTCCCTGTAAGTGGGTAGAGTGACATTTCCTGAAAACAGACCGTCCTAATGTATGGGAAGAAGAACACAGATAGCACCTTTATGGTATAAATGTTAGTGCAGAAAATAATTGGTCTTATTTTGGTTTTCTCTTTGTTTCCCTAAAACAAATTGATTCAAAGATCTATCGTTCCTTTTCTCCTTATTGAAAATAGATTAAGATTTTCTCTCCTTTTTATGTATGAAAGATGCCTTTTATCTAATTCCTGACTATAAGGAAGAAAATAAAAGCTTTCCTTTTAGATCTGGGCAAATAAATTTGCGTATCTTGAAAGTATTTTAAACTCGTTTTTTAGAGTTTTGATAAACTGAGCTCTTCTACTTCTAGATGTGAGAAATAACAGGTTTTGTTATTAAGAATCACCTTGGCATTTTTTAACAAAAAAAAAAAGGAAAAATTGACATCACTAGCGCTGTAATACATTACTAGACAGAGAAAAAAATTAAATGTTCTAAGAAATAAGCACAAATGTAATGGTGCATTTGTGATAGATTCAGATCAGACACTTTAAGACTTACGTTCTGCGTGTCCTTAAAATCTAATCCAAAAAATACAGATACTATATTTAATCTAATTCAAAAAAATCGTCATCAGCTGCCTTAAGGAAATCAGTTAGATCTACATGTTTGAAGGTCAGGAATCTCTTGAACTAATCAATTTAATAAAGACTGGAAAGTTGATATTCATAATACACACAGTTGTCAGGTCGCAGCTTCTGAGAGAGAAAATAAAAGATTAAAAAATAGACAAGAAGACACTTAAAGACAGCATAATTTCATAAAATACAATTTTTCAGAAATAATTGATCGATATGTACAATGTATTCTAAAGCAGTTTTGCTTTTTCACATTGATGCTCAATAGGTGACTGTCTATTGGCTAGCAGAATTTAGTTATGTTTGTGTAATCAATAAAGGCATGTTACTTTTGAAATAAAGTAGGTGATACATTTAGCTATAAAACACCCCAAAATAAATATTATTTTATATTCAGACACCTGTTGTAAATGCAGATAATTGTCTAGATGCCTAGTTATTGACATCTCTTAGAAGAAATAGGTGTTGACATGATTATAATGAAACTGCTGTTACTGCAAATCTGTCAGTTTAATGGTACTCTAGAGCTGCCTTGTAGAATTTCATTACCAATTACAGTAAATAACATTTCTCCTGTGAAAATGTGAAAAATGAGTTTCAGTGGACCAGTTATCTTTTTCCAGTGTGCAATCAGTATACCAGAAAAAAAAACCTATATGAGAGGTAAAATTTATTCCATACATTACTATACTGCTAGCCAGTCTGAGTATGAAAAATTAAATACTATTTCATGAAATATGTGGAATACCAAACCCCAAAGAAACTGTAGGAATTACTTTTGGGAATGAATCGTTGTGAAGAACTGATAAGTGTATTTAGTTTAACATTACAAAGCCTAATCTGTGAAGTTATTCATTTGATGTTAATATCCAAGTACTTATCATATATTTAAAGGTTGAGTTAGAGATTCATGACATATGCTTATGATTTCTATTAATATTTAACCTACCCAGAGAAAAGGTTGTTCATTGAAGATAAGAGTAACTACAGTCTAATTGGAGTCAAGAGTACAGTCTTGAGTTACAGTCTAATCTCTGATTGATTATCGCTACATGGCTTTCTCCCCAGTCACACCATGTATACCCTATACGTTTTTTCTTTCTTTTCTTTTTCTCTCTCTTCTTCCCTAGCTACTCTCCTGGATTAAAGTCTAATTTCCCTAAAACCAATTCAGTTAGATGTCATTCCTGTTAAAGCAATAGAGGCAAGTTTAACCATCCTAGAATACTCTAGGGAGAATTTTTTTAATTGCGATAAAAAACACATAACATGAAATCTAGCCTATTAACAAAATTTTAAGTGTACCGTATGGTAACGTTAGCTATATGTGTATTGCTATATGGCAGATCTAAAACTTTTCCATCTTGCGTGACTGAAACTCTATACCCATTACACAGCAAGTCTAGAGAGTATTTTAATCACAAAACAGAGATGGTGCTTTTCTAAGTGATAAATTTTAAAAGTAAATGTGTTAACCCATGTAAATGTTTTCTTCCTTAACATAAAATTTGTCTTTTTGTTTATTTTAGAGGTAACACATGCTCAATCCAAAAATTTAAATAGTATAAACACATATTAAAAAGACAAAATAAAAGACTGCCATAGCCCCCACCAGTAGGAGATTACTATTTTTAATTGTTTAGAGATTTTACTTTGAGGCTTTTGTGTTCATACTCGCAGAATTTTTTTGTTTATAGCAACAAGATTACATTATAATTCTAGTTTTTATCCTCATACCATATCATTGGCAACTATTCACACCAAAATATTGTTCTACAATACCAGTTTAATGGACATATTTTATTCCATTACATCAATGACCTGTAATTTATTCAATTTATTCTTGATGGACATTTAGTCTATATCCATTTATCACTATTGTACTTATACTACAAAGCAAAAGCTGATGTTTATAGCTTTTCACAATTGTCCATTTACTTTCTAGATGTGGAATTTTGGGTTCAGAAGACATATCCAATTTTAAAGCTTTTGACATTCTGCAGAATTTCTCTACAAAATTTCATACCAATTTGTATTTCTCAGCAATGTAAGAGAGAGGTTGTTTTCCTCAAACAAGGCTAACACTGGATATCTGCATTCTTTATAATCTCTGCCTAATGGAAAGTTTTTAATTAGTAAAAAGCTTGGAAATGATATTTTTGAATTACAAAATTCCCAGGTTCCTATAGCCATCCTCCCCATCCCCCAAACCAAATTAACTAGTCTTAAAGGGAGTAAATGAATTTTATATAGTTATTGTCAGAGTTTTCAATGTTTGCTCTTAAATTCCATCTACATACTATTTTTCACTATGACAAACAGTTATATAGCTTTCTCTGCCCCCCTCCAGGACTTAGGAAAGGGGAAAAAATAAAGAATATGATTGTACGATATTACTGTATTTTTCCAAATATGATATATCATTACCTAATATACAAAACATTATTTATACATGTGTTTCTCATAATCGAAAAGTGTTATAGTAAATAATATGTTGCTAATTTTTCTCAGACTATTTATTATATTTATACCATGTGGACATACTATTTTTAAAAAATAATTATTCAACTCTTTTCAGTATTTTGGGATGAGAACTGCAACCAAATGCATCAAACATAGCTGTTAGCACTAAGAACTGAGACTACATATTGTCAACATGACTTAGTTGTTTGTTCACAGGAAATCTTTGCTCAGGAAAGATAAAGCTATAAACTAACAAATAACATCATGCTTGCTTCAGAAAACTTATGCAGAAAAATTTATGAGACAACTGATCAAGATTTAATTCAAGATCTTCACTTTGTTATGTCTACCAATCTGGAAGTAATATGTCACAGACTTTGCACAGTTCTAATCGGTCCCCTGACTCAAAAGCCTTACCTTAAACCACTTGTGCCAAGACTCCAAGATGATATAAATATCCCACTTCTGACTCCCACCTTCTAAATCATTGCTAAGAACTTGCTAAAATGGTGTTTTCTCTTACTGCAGTGATTTCTAGTAAATTCAGCTTTTCTTTATTAGCAGGCTGTCTGGTGATACTTTGGGGAGTTCACCAAACTTGGGGAATTTGGGGGGAATCTCACAGAGATCCATTCAAGACTTCTTCACTGCCATAGTTCTAAAGCCTTGACTCAGAAATAATGTGCTCCAGTGGACAGACTTTGAGTCTCTCACTCAGGGGCTTTTCCAAACAAGATGGTGGGATTAGTTGCATGGTGGATCTCAGCACAGATTTCTTTTCTTTGAGCTTCAAGTGTTAAATTCATTTTGCAACCCAGAAAGTAGGAATCTTTTAGTTTTCTGGTTATATTTGAAATCTCTCATTCTTAGTTGAAATTTATCTTGTGACTACAAGCACTACTGTTTGTTTTGTTAGTCCTTAATTTATATTGTATATCTACATATAAGAAAGATTCTATATGAAGAAGATGGGCATAAACTCAGTAAGTCTGTCCTCAAAACAAGTTCTGAAAGTCTCTTCAGGAATCCCTTGGGTATATTTTGCCTCAGGTCACATTTTCAAAACCTTAAAGACCTTTCTCAGTTGTCTTTGTAACTGATGTGTTTAGTTTTATCTACCTGGATTTGAGAAATTTGTCAGGCTCTTGATTGGTGATAGACAGTCTGCTGGCAAACTTCTGAAGATACTTTTTTGTATGTGCACCACTCTTTATGACTGTTTCAATTGTGATGGGCCATTCGCATTTAGGTCTTTAATCCATAGAATTGTTTTTTATGTACAGTGTGAAGGAAATACTTACTTTCATTCTTCTTCTATATGTATACACAATTTTCTGGAACATTTATGGAAAACTCTGTCTTTTTTCCACTGACTTGCAATGCCATTTCTGTGTATATTGTATCCATATATGTGTGGGTCAGTTTCTTGGCTTTCTTTTATGTTTCTTTTATCTATTTGTCTGGCCCAGGAATATCACCACACTATTCCAATTATTATATTTTTATAATAAGCCTGAATATATATTAGTGCATTTCTCCCTACTTTGTTGTTCTTCTTTATGAATGCCTTGGCTATTTAGACCCCTTTCACTATTTTATACATTAAAGAATAAGCTTGTCAAATTTGATAAAAAAAATGTAAGGATTTTTATTTGGATGGCAATGAATCCATAAAATAATATGGAGAGAATTGACTTTTTTACAACATTGGATCTTTCTGTTATGAACATGACATAACTCTATTTATTCATGTCTGTCAATTAAATTTTATAATTTTCTTTTTTTGGCTTTTGAACATTATTCATTTATTATTAATAGAAGATGCATTGCAATTTTTAAAAAAAATTATTCAGTAAAATAACTGAAGATGGCACTATACAAATGGTGACAGATGGTAACTAGACTTATTGTGGTAATTGTTTTGTAAGGTATATAAATATTGAATCACTGTGATATATGCCTGAAACTAATAGGATATTGTATGTCAACTATACTTCAATAAAAAAAAAACATAACTGAAAATGGTGTGCCCTATGGAATCTCTCTTTTCTCCCAAGATTACTCACAATAAATATTTAAAGTTTTCCTCATTATGTATCAGTTATTTGGATTATTAATAAGCCTTTAAATGTAGGCTCATCATTTCCACTAGTATCTCTATCAGTGGCACAGTATTTATTTAGATATTTGGATAGTTTTTGTAAAAGCAGCTTTCCCAAGAAAGATTATGGGAAGTGACCACAGTGTGTTGTTAGTAGAAGAGTTTCAAATAGCATATAGAATAGAGTACTAATGGCTATAGATCAAAGAATGGAAAGGTATATACAAAAATCTTAACTGCAGTATGTATTGCTAGTTATTAATTATTGCCTCTCAGCTCCATTTTAACTCCACAATACATGCTCTGCAATAATGAAGTTTCTCTAAGCATCCCTTCTTTAGAGGGAGGACAATGTTAAGCTTTCCCAGTAGAGGGCACTAAAGACATTGCAGGAGAAAAGGTTCTCCTGTGTTTTCTGGATGCTGCATGGTGGGTCAACAGTATGGGTGTGAGGACATCCAGTGATGCTCTGCCTAGCCATGCACCCAGAACTGTCCCTCTTGACATGGACACTGGACACTCCAGGTCTTCTTCCCTCACCAGGGCCCTGATTCTCTCTGCTCACTCATTCACTCCCACCGCAGGTTTGTCTCCCAAGATTTCTCCCATTTGGTGGCCCTCCCAACAGAGTTACTGTGTGTTCTAGTCCTCCTTAACAGAAGGATCTGTTCCCCCATTCCCTTTGAATGCCATGTGCCCAGGCATAAGCTACAGCTTGCCTGACTCCACCCGTGCCCCAGAGGGTTGACACTGGTGCCCCTAGTCCCTCTGCACATCTACACAGCTAGCTACCAGCTGTGGCTCATTTGCACTTTGGAGGATCTCTTCTTGCTTGTTCCGTGAATCCAGACCATCCCTGACCCAGCACACCAGTGAAATTCTCTGTCTTTCAGTGGGTTGCAAGTACCTCTTCTCCAACGAGGTCTATACTCCAGCCTTGGGGAGGCGAGTCCCCTTCCAAGTTTGTCCTTCCTCGGGTAATTTTCCCCAGCCCAAGGGTATCCGAGATTTGAAAGTTTTCTTGTACCCTATAATTACTCTTTTATCAGAATTTAATAATTTTTATATTAAACTTCGCCTGATTAAATCACTGTGTGGTGTCTTTCTCCTGATTAGACATAGACTACTACGTGTAGCATGTAGTTATCTCCAGTTTGTGGTTTAATGAGTGATTTCTATTATCATCTTTTTGTTTTGTTTTGGTTTGGCTGGTTTTTTTGTTGAGGAAGATTAGCCCTGAGCTAGCATCTGTTGCCAGACCTCCTCTTTTTGCTGAGGAAGATTGGCCCCGGGCTAACGTCTGTCCCCATCTTCCTCTACTTTATATGTGGGACGCCTGCCACAGCATGGCTTGACAAGCAGTGCATTGGTGCGTGCCTGGGATCTGAACCTGTGAACCGCCTGGGCCCCCACAGCAGAGTGCGTGCACTTAACTCCTACACCACCAGGCCAGCCCCTTATCTTCCTTTTCTTATTCTCCATTTTGAAAACTTTCTGTAATGATCATGAATTATTTTTTGTAATAAGAAGAAGTAATATGAATAAAACAATAGAAATATCTGCTTTTTGATCATTGCTCCATGCTTCTCAATTCTTTATTTTATTTGGATATCTATCCTTCTATTAGAGGTTGACTCCATGGAAACAAAGGAATAGTCACATTAAATCAGAATTCTGTCTCTACCAGGGCACTAGAGAAAAATTGGTGGGAAAAGCATGCTTGAGTAAATGAATGAATGAATGCATGACTTAACTGCTAACTGTGTCATTAGCCTCTAAAGGTTAGAATTGTGACTCAACTATCCTAGTATTCACTAGTGCTATTAATATGTCTAAATCCTGTGTGGTCATTCTATGACAGTATTTTTTAAATTGTGGATTGTTTAGTGTGTTGCAGTCATTTTTTTTTTTTTTTTAGTTAGAATTGAATAAAAGAATAGTAAGGATAACTATTATTTCATAATATTTTTGTTTCCACTTTGTATATATATGGGTGTGTATGCTTTCGGTCCTAATGTGAAACATGTTTAAAGTAATAGCTACCACTAATACAGAGCTTATTATGTAGCAGGTACTAAGTGCTTTCCTTATATTTTATTGTTGGTCGCAATTAAATGTTTAAAAAGTACTTGTCATCTTTGTGGGGCTTCGCTTTGCATAGTTTTACTACCCAGTGTTTTTGTTTCATTTTTCCCTTCTCTTTGGAGATGCTTTTATTACAGAGTACTATTCTATAGCTTAGAGATTCTTTGAAGCGGTAACAGATTTGACTCTACAATGAGATTCCAGGGACTCTGGCAGAAAAGCTGTGGAACCATGCTGAGTCCTCTTAGCAGGGAGGCTGTTGCTGCTGCTGCTACTTTACCCAAAACCAGGTCAGCTCTGCTGCTGCACCTTCAAAATGGGTGCCTTCTTTCCCTGTAACCCATTCTGAATCAAAGTCTAGCATAGGTGCATTTGACTGGCGCTTGTATCAACTATCTGTATCCTATCCACAAGTGAGGATCGGAAATAAAGATTTTTGCATAACTCAGTAAAAGGATTTGATTTACACAGGTCGATCAAAATGTTGAACATTCAACAGACCTTAGGCAGCCGAGAATGACCTATGTCCATTATATGACCTTGCTTGGAGAAGTTTACTTATCCCAACAACCATACAGATGTCATCTTTGTCAAAACAAGGTTTATTTAGCATATGAATCATCACCAAGCTTGATTTATGGGAAAGCTGAATCTATAACAGAAAAGCTTTGTAAAGAGAAAGTTACAATCAAGAAGTGAAAATTTGTCCTCCTTAGCATATGAACACTTATTCTTTTTAATTTCCAGGATCTTTCCTCTGAGACACTAACAGGTAGCATCAGTCAAAAAACGAAAAATTAATTGTAGAAAACCCAAGCTCTAGCTTCTGTATTCATATACAACCTCGAAAAATAAGTAATATAAGTGATTGTATTACTTGATTGATACAAGTAATTCTCACCTTAGGGAAAATGAAGACTTACCTAAAAAGTTACTTTTCTGTGATTATAATGAAGGAAATGGCAATTAGTTCACGCCTTTATTCCTATTTATCTATATTATGGTTATAGAATTGATTTTTTCCCATTTCCTGGCCAATGATGTGAATGGCATCCATACCTAGCACCGTGAATAATATATCACAAAAGTGCTATTTTAACTTAAGGACAATGTGTTGCAAGGTGATAATGTGGAGGTTCTTGGACGATGTCATTCTACTGAGTGCTTATAGACAAAGATGAATATAAAGGCTCCTGAATGAGTACCTCAAAAAGACTTGTCAATCTTTAGGAAACCAGAGGTTTCTTGGCAGAACTTGGTGTTGGCAACATTTTCTGGATCACAGGAAATATAGGAGCCATGCCTCACCATATGTTTAGCCAAGGGATCTGTCCACCAAGGGGAGGCATGCTGTTTCAACTGAGCATGCTCAGAAGAAGTGATCTGATAAAGCAAATTATGGGCAAATTATCATCAATTTATTGATGATTCAACAAATAATTTTTAGCATCTACTATGTGTCTGGTATTGTTGTATTTTAAAATATATTAATGTTCGAGACCCTTGGACAAAACAAAGGTCTTTTGGGACCATATATTCCAGCTGGAAAGAGACATATTAAATAATAAACAAAATAAGTAAATTAAATATTATATTAGAAAGTGATAGTCATTATGGAAATAAAGAGAATAGAGTACTGGTAGGGATCACAAATACTCCTCTTATTTTTTCCCCATTATCCCAGATCCTAACTTCTATTTCCCTTTCCCCACTGGCACCAATTTTAATATGCATGTATGCATATAAATAATGTAGCATTGTTTTATGTGGCTATGTATTTTTAATTTACCTAAACGTTGTTGTCCCTGAATTTTGTTCAGCATCTTACTGTTTTAAAATTAAATCTGTGTTTGAATTTTATCCATCTTGTATGTGTATTCATTTACTTGTTTCTAACTGCTGCACAGATTTCCATAGCATGCATTCACCGACTTTGACTTAGGCGTTTCTGGCGATAGGCATCCAGTTTGCTACCAATTCTCACTTCTATAAATTACAGCATGATGTAGGTCCACTTGCCAAATTTTTGAGAACTTCTTCAGGGCATATATCTAGGAATGGGATTGCTGAGCATAAATATATTCAATTTTAGTAAATAGTATAAGATTGCTCTCCAGAATGTCTGTACAGATGATACTCTCAGCAGTAGTACACTGAATTCCCTTTCTCTATATCTGGCTAACACGTACTACAATATATCTGTGATTTTTATATTAAAAGGTAAGATTTTGTCGCTCCTAAAATAAAAATTTTAGCTACCTTGTAGACAATATCTCTTCCATTGGGAATGCATGCTATAATCCACCACTTGTGTGTTTTCATCTTTTAAAAGAATTTGGTTCTGTAATCTGTCAGGTAATTTTTATTGATCAGAATAGCTTATTTTTTCATCTATCTGTTAATTTTTGTTGAACAGAATGCTTAGTTTTGAAATACTGATATTTTTTGCCTTATGACTTATTCTTTTTAGTTCTTAATAAGCCTTTTCCCAATTGTGGCTTACAATTTATTTTCCTATTTTTCCTTCTATTAATGTATAAGTTCTCCTTTCACATTTAGATCATTAATACAACTGACATACATTATGGATCCACTTTTACTTTTCTCAATATCATAACGAATTTTCCCAGCACTACTCATCAAGAAGCCCATATTTTGCCCATTCCTTTGACCACCCTTCTATATGTATCTAATTTCTCTATGTTTGAGGATTTATTTCTAAGTTATCTGAGGTTTTTCCCCCATTAATCTACACTGTTTTAAATACTATGTTTTTGCAGGATACCTTAAAATCTGTTTGGGTAAATTCCCACTCTTAGTCAGAGTTTATTTCGTTATTTATAAATTATTCCATGTTTATGTTTTATTGAGTTTGCCAAGTTCTTCCAAAGATTAAAATTAAAGTCTGATGGTGATTGCTTTGATTTGCAGATTGATTTGGGATAATTGTTCTATTTATATATTCTAATTTCATCCTAGAATTATGTCTGTCACTTCACTTAGATTTTTAATTAAATTTTTACTTTTATTCTTTCTAAATAGGTAATATTTAAGCAAAATTCAAAAAGAAAAAAAGTATATCGCTTAAAAATTCTCTTTCTCATTATTTATTCTCCTCTCTACAGGCAGCTACCACTATTAGATTTTTGTGTATTCTTCCAGAGGATATGCACTTTAGTCGTTGAATGCCACAAATTTTTAAAGTCTTATTAGTATTATTATTGGGGTTATGTTCCATCTATAGATTAATTTCGGGAGGATTGTCTTTGGCATGTTGAGTTTTTTGATCCAATAACATGGTGTGCTTTTCCATTTGTTTGTCTTCAAACTTTTGTGTCTTCAATGGATTTTGCACATCTTCTTAAGTTTATTTCTAGGTATTACCACTTCTCATCCTATTGTAAATGGGATCTTTCCTATGTCTTCTAAAACAAGAGTTAGCAAAATTCTTTTCTGTAAAGGGCCACTTAGTAAATATTTTAGGCTTTGAGGATCAGACAGCTTCTGTTGCCCTTGTAGTGCAAATGCAGCCATAGACAAATCTTAAATGAATGGGCGTGGTTGTGTTCCAATACAACTACAAGAAAGGGCAGTATGCCAGATTTGGCCCATAGGCCACAGTTTGCCCATTTATATTATAACGGGTTGTTGTTTGAACATAAGAAAGCTATTAATTTTTGGATATCAATTTTATACTCAGTCATCTCACTAAATTCTTTCATTGTTGATAGTATTTTTTCCTTCATTCCCCGTGTTTTCCAACTATACAATTATGATATGCAAATAGTGATAATTTTATCACCTCCACTAGAGTTTTATACTTTTATTTTATTTCTCTTATCTATTTGCACTGGTTAATTCCTGCAAAATATGTGAAATAATAATGTCTATTTTGGCGATCTTGTCTTATATCTTTTCATAGTGGGAATACTTCTGGTGTTTCCCAGTAAGCGTGATGGTGGCTTTGGGAGTGAGATACATGTTTATATTTGGAAATTTACTCCTGTCCTTATTTTCTTAGTAGTGTTAATGAAGCAGAAATGATGTAAAACTTGTTAAATGCCCCTTCAGTATCCATAAAGAGAAAATATTCATCCTTAAACCTGTAATATGATGAATTATAATAATAAATCCCCTACTACAGTCATGCTGTGCATAATGATGTTTCAGTCAATGATGGACCTCATATACAACAGTGGTCCATAAGATTAGTACTGTATAACCTAGGTGGGTAGTAGGCTATACCATCTAGGTTTGTGTAAGTATTGTAGGGGAGAAAGAAATTTTCCTCCACTATTCTAGGTTCTTCTGGCTAGTCTGAGAATTAAATCGACATGAGACAGATTAACAGGAGAAAAACAAACAACAGTTTAATGACATGTATACATGGGAGAAACCCAGGAAAACCGAGTAACTTGCCAAAAGGGCTGAAGCCCTCACCTTAAATACCATCCTCAGCTAAAGACAAAAGGAGATGCTGCCGGTGGGGAGAGTCAGGGCCTTCAAAGGGAAGGAACGTAATTCACAGGTAGTGAAAAGGAGCAAACATTTGGAAAACAAGTGTTTGGCCGGACACAAAGAGAACACAGAGGGGAGCCCAACAAACAAGTCTTTCTAGATTCCTCCCTGTCTACCACTTAGTTCATGTTATGCTAAGTTGATAGCTCACTTCCTGAGATGGGTTTTTTAATCTGAATTCTTTTAGGCTCTTTAGAGGGGGTAATAAGAAAAACTTTCTGAGTCTTTTGTTTCTTAAAAATAATCAGCCTAAAATAATCCTCATGTTAAAGAGGCACATTTTGGGGTGACAAATTTTGTTCCCCTTCAGTACACTCTATGATGTTCACACAATGACAGAATCACCTAACACATTTCTCAGCACCAATTCCCTGTCGTTAAGCAACACATGACTGTGTTGAATCATCTTCACTTTCTTGGAATAAATCCCTTTTGGCATAGGTTATTTTCTTTTAATAGTGGCTAGTTGTAAATGATTTATAATTTATCTAGGGTTTTGGCATGAAATTATATACTCAAGTTATTAAAAAAAAAAAACCCAAAACTTGGAAGCTTTTCCTCATTGTATCTAGAGAATGTTTTAAATAGCATTCAGATGATCTGTTCCTTAAAGATTTAATATAATTATTCTCTCAAAGCATTGTAGCATGGTAATATTTGCACACTTTTTGCATTTTTTTTAATTTTTCTTTGTAACAGTCTTGAACATTCTTCATTATGTTGATTTCCATATAGTTTATATATTTATTGTTGCATTGTAAATAATATATATATTCATTATCTATTGCTGCAAAGCAAATTACTCCAAAACTTAGTACCTTAAAATAACAATAAACATTTATTTTCTTCATTGTTTCTGCATGTCAGGAATTTAGGAGTGGCTTAGAAGGGTGGTTTTGGCTTGGAGTCTCATGAAGGGGTAGTCAAGATGTCAACCAGGGCTGCAATATCTGAAGTCTCCACTGGGGCAGGAGGATGCACTTCTAAGGCAGCTTACTCTTGTGGCTGACAAGGTGGTGATGACTGTGGGCAAGAGGATGATTCCTCCGCAACAAGGACCTCTCCACGGGATGTTTGGTGTCCGGAGAACATGGCAACTGGCTTCCTCCAGAGTGGGTGATACAAGAGAGAATTCAGTGAAAGTCATTATTTTTATAACTTGGCCTCAGAAGTCAAATAACATCTCCTCCATTGTTATCTATTTATTATAAGTGAGTTATTAATTCTGGCTCACATTCAAGGGGAAGGAAATCAGACTTCACCTTCCCAAGGGAGAAATGTCATAGAATTTGCAGGCATATTTTAAACCAATAGTATATTCTCTGTTCTATAGTTTGCTCAGTTAGTGCTGATATAAAGCAAAGCTATCAAATTGTATAAATTTATCTTGTATTCAGTCTTATATTAACAATTTTAACAATTTGAGGAATCTTTCAGTTCTTTATGTAGTTAATCATATCAACCGCAAGTAATGGCCGTTTCACTTTTTTATAGTCAATTCTTACCTCACATTCCTTTTTATTACTCTCTAAAGTTAGCCAGAACATGGAATTTTATACTAAATAGTAAAGGTGGTAGTGAGGATAGTGTTGAAGGTATTATTGTTTGTATGCTTGTTTATTTTAATGTTTCAGAAAGTTTTCTGGAGCCCCTCAAAGATCAAGTTATTTCTAAAAGCCCGAGTTATACTGACAGTGATGTCTCCAACAGTCTCGGAAGGATATGTCGGGGGAAGAGGGAGAATCTCCCTCTGCCCTTTTCCTTAAGGTTCTTATGGCTGGCCAAATAATTAACAAGACAGGTTAGCAGGAGAAAATAATACCAAGTTTAATAACATGTATACATGGGAGAAAGCAGGGACACTGCGTTTCTTCACACAATAGCAGAAATTCTGGTCTTAAATACCATGATCAGCCAATGACAAAGGAGGATGTTGGGGGTGGGGGGAGTCAGTTACAGGAGATTATCACTAAAGCACAGTAAACAAGAGTAAGGTTATTATGCAGATTTAAGGCCTCACCTGCCACATTGATAAGCCTCTAGAAATGAGGCCATCCCCCCCTCTTCCCAAAACAGAGAGGAAGATACCTTTACAAATGGAGATTTCCCTTATAAATGTAAATGTTCGTCTGGCAACTCCTTGCAGGGCCATCCAGAGAATGTGGCCAGAGAGACAGAACTTCCGATAAGATGGGCTTGTTGGTGCCTTTCCTATTGTAACATTTATCCTACATTATCTTTACAGCCATCATGATAGATCTGTTCCAGGAAGGAGCCACCATGTCAAATTCTTTAGGCAGTTAGTGGGGGAGGTCAAATGTCCCTCAGAAAAAACAATCAAGGTAGAGAGATATATATTAGGATGGCCAAATCTTGATCTCCCACAGATACATTTCCCAGTAATAGGAGAAAGATCTGGAAGACATATATAATAATATAAAAGCAAAGTGTTCATCTATAAACACTTTTATAAAAATACTCAGTACAATTTGAAATATGGTAGAATAGAAAAGAAGTTATAAAGTAACACTATTCTACACCATCAACTATGAAGACAAACAATTATCATGTAACAGATAACTTGTGCTGCCATCGTTTTTCTTTCTTGACTGCCTCACGTGGAAGAGAAAAACCAATCAAAGCTAGTAGCTCATGTCTTTATTAAAATAGTGCATGTAAGAACAGCTTTAATATGAGCGTCCTGTGGGGAGTAAGGAACTTAAAAATTTCATAGGCGCAGGAGGTAGGGGCAGCAAGCTCAGGGTTGTCAGCCTGCAGCTGTTGTTTGAACAATTTTGTTTTAGCAAGAGGGGTAGAGAAGAATAGTTGGGAGCTAAGGTCTTGAAAATATCCATGGAAAATTTTTAGTCTTTTGGGGTTTTTCAAACACCATACCCTCTTGATCATTCCTAAAATATGACTATTAAGTAGGTATGTGTTCTAAAATAACAATTTTAGTGTTAGCCTAAAGAAAACAAAAGTAATTTTGAAGTATTTTTATAAAGAAGAAAAATTATACAATTCCAAAAACAAGTAAAATTTTATTTTTGATTATGCATATTTATTTGGATTATCTAACCATAGATATATATGTTTATGTGGAATGTAGATTAAACAATATAAATCATGAACATTTGACATATCACCTGTATAGTAAAATATGTTTGAATTTCTGTTAAATGTTCATATCAATATATAGGCAGACCTCATTTTATTGTGCTTCACAGATACTACATTTTTTACAAGACCCTCCACTAGCAAAAAGGTTACAACTCGCTGAAGGCTCAGATGATGGTTAGCATTTTTTACAATAAAGTATTTTTAATTAAGGTATGTACATTGTTTTAGACATAATACTATTGTAAACTTAATAGACTACAGTATAGTGTAAACATAACTGTTATGTGCACTGGGAAACCAAAAAGTTCATATGACTCGCTTTATTGCAATATTTGCTTTATTGTGGTGGTCTGGAACTGAGTATCACCAAGGTATGCCTGTAACTCTTTTACTCAGTAAATTTTATCCACTTAAAGAGAGATACACATAATTTAATATAAAAGTATTGATAATTATCTTCAAATATTTAAAGCATAACCCTTTTATCTCCCCATCCCCATGACACGCATGCAATTTGTAAAACTTACTTCTATCTGCACTTTGTCTTTTGATAATATAATCCATTCCCACGGCTTTAAATTTTATCTCTGGCTTTGACTTCCACATGTTATGTGTTAATAAAGACCATTTCTCTGATCTCCAGACCCATCCATATAGCCAAGTGTATGACTCATGGTGGCTTATAGTCATTTCACTCTGTATATTCTCTGACCACTCTCTATGTAGGTCACCTCACTCCTTTGTGCTCTGTCACATTACTTACTTTTTTTCAACAACAATAGCTGTAGACTTTTATTTATTTATTTATTCATTTTTCTCGAGGTAACATTGTTTTATAACATTACATCAATTTCAAGTGTACATCACTATTTCAACTTCTGTACAGACTATATCATGTTCACTACCAAAAGGCTAGTTTCCATCTGTTACTGTTCAAATGTCCCCCTTTACACCTGTTGCCCTCCGCTCACCCCACTTCCCCACTGGTAACCATTAATCTGTTCTCTGTATCTATGTGTTTGTTTATCTTCCACATATGAGTGAAATCATACAATAATTGTCTTTCTCTGTCTGACTTATTTTGTTCAGTATACTACCCTCATGGTCCATCCATGTTGTCGCAAATGGCAAGATTTCATCATTTTATGGCAAGGTAGTATTCCATTGTGTGTGTGTGTGTGTGTGTGTATCACATCTTCTTTATTCATTCATCCATCAATAGGCTTTTAGGTTGTTTCCCAGTCTTGGCTATTGTAAATAATGCTGCAAGAACATAGGGGTGCATATATCTTTTCGAATTAGTGTTTTTGTGTTCTTTGGATGAATACCCAGAAGCCAAAAGTGGAGTAGCGGAATCATAGTAGTTCTATTTTTAATTTTTTGAGGTATCTCCATACTGTTTTCCACAGTGGTTGCACCAATTTACAATCCCACTAGCAGTGTACAAGGGTTCCTTTTTCTCCACATCCTCTCCAACTCTTGTTATTTTTTGTCTTTTTAATAATAGGTTTTCTGATGGGCGTGAGGTGATATCTCATTGTGGTTTTGATTTGCATTTCTCTAATAATTAGTGATATTGAACATCTTTTTGTGTGTCTGTTGGCCATCTGTATGTCTTCTTTGGAAAAATGTCTGGATCCTCTGCCCATCTTTTAACTGGGTTTTTGTTTTTCGTTGTTGAGTTGTATGAGTTCTTTATATATTTTGGATATGATCCCCTTATCAGTTATATGATTTGCAAATGTCTTCTCCCAATTGGTAGGTTTTCTTTTCATTTTGTTGATGATTTCCTTCACTGTGCAGAAGCTTTTCAGTTTGATGTAGTCCCCTTTGTTTATTTTTCTTTTGTTTCACTTGCCTGAGGAGACAGTTCCAAAAAGACATTGCTAAGACTGATGTCAAAGAGTGTACTGCATGTGTTTTATTCTAGGAGTTACATGGTTTCATGTCTTACATTCAAGTTTCTAATCCATTTTGAGTTAATTTTTGTGTAAGATGTAAGATATGGTCTATTTTCATTCTTCTGCATGTGGCTGTCCAGTTTTCCCAACACCATTTACTGAAAAGACTTTCTCTTCTCTATTGTATGTTTTTGGGTCCTTTGTTGAAAATTAGCTGTCCATAAATGTGTGGGTTTATTTCTGGGCTCTCAGTTCTGTTCCATTGATCTGTGTCTATTTTCCTGCTGCTACCATTCTCTTTTGATTACTATAGCTTTGTAGTATACTTTGAAATCAGAGTACGATACCTCCAGCTTTGTTCTTTTTTTCCTCAGGATTGCTTTAGCTATTCATATAAATTTGAATACCTAAAATTGTTGTTTCATATAAATTTTAGGATTCTTTGTTCTATTTCCGTGAAAAATGTCATTGGGACTTTGATAGGAATTGCCTTGAATTTGTAGATTACTTTAGGTAATGTGGACATTTTAACTATGTTAATTCTTCCAATCCATGATCATGGAATATTTTTCCATTTCTTTGTGTCTTCTTCAATTTCTTTCAACAATGTCCTATAGTTTTCAATGTACAAGTCTTTCACCTCCTTGGTTAAATTGCACGTGAGATTGTATTCTTGATTTCTCCTTCTGCCATTTTGTTAGTGTATATAAATGCAACTGATTTTTGAATGTTGATTTTGTATTCTACAACTTTACGGTATTCATTTCTTATTTCCAATACTTTATTGGTGGATTCTTTAGGGTCACCTTACTGACTTTCCTTCTAGCATTGCTCACCAACTCTATTTTATTTATATAATTATTATACTTGTCTGCTGTCTCCTTTAGTAAAATGTAAGCTTCATGAGAATAGGTACCATGTCTAAATTATTATTGCATTTTTACCGCTTGACAGAATAGTTACCCAGTAGATGTTTATTTAACATTTAAATTTGGCAGAGCTAATTTAGTTGTTTTGAAGAGATGGTACATGAAGTTCAGAGTCCTGTTGTCCTAGGGAGGAGGCTACTGAGTTACTTCGTAAGGGCTCTATAGAATATATTTTGAAAAATATTCATTTAGAAAAGCAAAATATATCAAATTTCTTTTACAAAGATTGCCATAATCATTAAAACAATTAAAAATTTTTAAAAGGCTTTTATATTTATTTTCATTTTTACTACTTCTGACACACTTCATTCCTTTGTGTAAGTCCAAGTTTTATGTCTCAAATCATACTCCTTCTGCCTGAAGGATGTTCTTTGACATTTCTTGTAGCACAAATGTACCAACAATGAATAAGCTTTAGCTTTTCTGAGAAGTATTTTATCTTTATTTTTAAAATGTATTTTCACTGAGTAGAATTATGGGTTGACAATTTTGTTTTCCTTCAGAATTTAAAGATGTCACACTGCGTGTTCTTCATGTATTTCTAGCTTGCATTGTTTCTGACAAGAATTTAGCCGCAATTTTTTATGTTGTTTCCGTGTATGTAATATATCTTTTTTCTCTAAATGCCTTAAAATTTTTTTTGGTTTTCATTAGTATGATTGAGATGTATCTTAGTGTGTGCATGTGTTTTTCTGTTTGTTTTGTTTTGTTAGGGTTCTCTGAGTTTCTTGGGTTCTCTAAGCTTAGGATTCTCTCAGCTTCTTGGTTCTGTGGTGTGCTCTCATTAATTATGGAAAATTCTCATCTGTTACCTATATCTATCTATATCTATATTGATATATTATTATTATTCTCTGTTCTCTATTGGTTCTCTTTGTGGGACTGAAAGAAACTCATCATAAATCATTTAATATTGTCCTACAACTGTTGATGCTCTGTTCTTTTTTTTTTTTTTTTTTAATTTTACCTTCAGTTTTATTTCTCTCTGTGTAATTTCTACTGACATATCTTTGATTCTTTCCTCAGCTGGGTCAAGTACCCTTATGTGTCCTTTGAAGGAACTCTCCAATTCTTGTTATTTTTTATTTTTTGTTTATTGCAGCAGCATTGGTTTATGACATTGTAAAAATTTCAGGTGTACATCATTGTACTTATATTTCTGCATAGATTACATAATGTTCACCACCAAAATACTAATTACAACCCATCACCACACACATGTACTGAATTATCCCTTTCACCCTCCTCCCTCCCCCCTTCCCCTCTGGTAACCACCAATCCAATCTCGGTCCCTATGTGTTTGTTTATTGTTGTTATTATCTACTACTTGAACGAAATCATACGGTATTTGACCTTCTCCTTCTGACTTATTTCACTTTGCATTATACCCTCAATGTCCAACCATGTTATCACAAATGGCTGGATTTCATCGTTTCTTATGGCTGAGTAGTATTCCATTGTGTATATACACCACATCTTCTTTATCCATTCGTCCCTTGATGGGCACTTAGGTTGCTTCCAAGTCTTGGCTATTGTGAATAACGCTGCAATGAACACAGGGGTGCATGTACCTTTACAAATTGGTGTTTTCAAGTTCTTTGGGTAAATACCCAACAGTGGAATAGCTGGATCATATGGTAGTTCTATCCTTGATTTTTTGAGGAATCTCCATACTGTTTTCCATAGTGGCTGCACCAGTTTGCACTCCCACCAGCAGTGTATGAGAGTTCCCTTCTCTCCACATCCTCTCCAACACATGTTGTTTCCTGTCTTGTTAATTATAGCCATTCTGACGGGCGTGAGGTGATATCTCATTGTAGTTTTGATTTGCATTTCCCTGATAGTTAGTGATTTTGAACATCTTTTCATGTGTCTGTTGGCCATCTCTATATCTTCTTTGGAGAAATGTCTGTTCAGGTCTTTTGCCCATTTTTTAATTGGGTTGGTAGTTTTTTTGTTGTTGAGATGCATGAGTTCTTTATATATTTTGGAGATTAAGCCCTTATCAGAAGTATGGTTTGCAAATATCTTCTCCCAAATGTTAGGTTGTCTTTTCGTTTTGTTGATCGTTTCCTTTGCTGTGCAGAAGCTTTTTAGTTTGATGTAGTCCCATTTGTTTATTTTTTCTATTGTTTCTCTTGCCTGGTCAGACATGGTGTTTGAAAAGATGTTGCTAAGACCGATGTTGAAAAGCGTACTGCCTATGTTTTCTTCTAGAAGTTTCACAGTTTCAGGTCTTACATTCAAGTCTTTAATCCATTTGGAGTTAGTTTTTGTGTATGGTGTAAGGTAAGGGTCTACTTTCATTTTTTTGCATATGGCTATCCAGTTTTCCCAACACTATTTGTTGAAGAGACTTTCTTTTCCCCATTGTATGTTCTTGGCTCCTTTGTCAAAGATTAGCTGTCCATAGATGTGTGGGTTTATTTGTGGGCTTTTGATTCTCTTCCATTGATCTGTGTGTCTGTTTTTGTGCCAGTACCATGCTGTTTTGGTTACTATAGCTTTGTAGTATATTTTGAAATCAGGGAGTGTGATACGTCCAGCTTTGTGCGTTTTTCTCAGGATTCCTTTAGCTATTCGGGGTCTTTTGTTGTTCCATATAAATTTTAGGATTCTTTGTTCTATTTCTGTGAAAAATGTTGTTGGAACTTTGATAGGGATTGCATTGAATCTATAGATGGCTTTAGGAAGTATGGACATCTTAACTATGTTAACTCTTCCAATCCAAGAGCACAGAATATCTTTCCATTTTTTTGTGTCTTCTTCAATTTCTTTCAGCAATGTTTTATAGTTTTCGGTGTACAGATCTTTCACCTCTTTGGTTAAGTTTATTCCTAGGTATTTTATTCTTTTTGTTGCAATTGTAAATGGGATGGTATTCTTAATTTCTCTTTCTGCTACTTTGTTGTTAGTGTACAGAAATGCAACTGATTTTTGTATGTTGATTTTGTATCCTGCAACTTTACCATATTCATTTATTACTTCTAAAAGTTTTCTGGTGGATTCTTTAGGGTTTTCTATATATAAAATCATGTCATCTGCAAATAGTGACAGTTTCACTTCTTCCTTTCCAATTTGGATCCCTTTTATTTCTTTCTCTTGCCTGATTGCTCTGGCTAGGACTTCCAGTACTATGTTAAATAGGAGTGGTGACAGTAGGCATCCTTGTCTGGTTCCTGTTCTTAGAGGGATGGCTTTCAGTTTTTCACCATTGAAGATGATATTAGCTGTGGGTTTCTCATATATGGTCTTTATTATGTTGACATACTTTCCTTCTATACACATTTTATTCAGAGTTTTTATCATAAATGGATGCTGTATCTTGTCAAATGCTTTCTCTGCATCTATTGAGATGATGTGATTTTTATTCTTCATTTTATTAATGTGGTGTATTACGTTGATTGATTTGCGAATGTTAAACCATCCCTGCATCCCTGGAATAAATCCCACTTGATCATGGTGTATAATCTTTTTAACGTATTGTTGTATGCGATTTGCTGGTATTTTGTTGAGGATTTTTGCATCAATGTTCATCAGTGATATTGGCCTGTAATTTTCTTTTTTTGTGTTGTCCTTGTCTGATTTTGGTATCAGGGTAATGTCAGCTTCGTAGAATGAGTTAGGGAGCTTCCCCCACTCCTCAATTTTTTGGAAGAGTTTGAGAAGGATAGGTATTAAGTCTTCTTTGAATGTTTGGTAGAATTCACCAGGGAAGCCATCTGGTCCTGGACTTTTATTTTTGGGGAGGTTTGTGATTACTGTTTCGATCTCCTTACTGGTGATTGGTCTATTCAAATTCTCTACTTCTTCTTGATCCAGTGTTGGAAGGTTGTATGATTCTAAGAATTTATCCATTTCTTCCAGATTGTCGAATTGGTTGGCATATAGCTTTTCATAGTATTCTCTTATAATCTTTTGTATTTCTGAGGTGTCTGTTGTAACCTCTCCTCTTTCATTTCTGATTTTACTTATTTGTGCCTTCTCTCTTTTTTTCTTGGTGAGTCTAGCTAAAGATTTGTCAATTTTGTTGATCTTTTCAAAGAACCAGCTCTTGGTTTTATTAACTTTTTCTATTGCTTTTTGGTCTCTATTTCATTTATTTCTGCTCTGATTTTTATTATTTCCCTTCTTCTACTGATTTGGGGTTTGGTTTGTTCTTCTTTTTCCAGTTCCTTTAGGTGCATTGTTAGAGTGTTTATTTAAAATTTTTCTTGTTTGTTGAGATAGGCCTGTATCGCTATAAACTTCCCTCTTAGAACTGCTTTTGCTGTATCCCATAAATTCTGGCATGTCGTATTTTCATTTTCATTTGTCTCCAGGTATTTTTTGATTTCTTCGTTAACCCAGTCGTTGTTCAGTAGCATTTTGTTTAATCTCCACGTATTTGTGGCTTTTCTGATTTTCTTTCTATAGTTGATTTCTAGTTTCATACCGTTGTGGTCAGAAAATATGCTTGGTATTATTTCAATCTTCTTAAATTTATGGACTTGTTTGGTGGCCTAATATGTGATCAATCCTGGAGACTGTTCCATGTGCATTGGAAAAGAACATGTATTCTTCGGTTTTTGGATGGAATGCTCTGTATATATCTACTAGGTCCATCTGTTCTAGTGTGTCATTTAAGGCCAATGTTTCCTTATTGATCTTCTGTTTGGATGATCTATCTGTTGGTGCAAGTGGAGTGTTAAAGTCCCCTACTATTATTGTGTTACTGTCTATTTCTGTTTTTATGTCTGTTAATAATTGCTTTATATAATTAGGTGCACCTACATTGGGTGTGTAGATATTTACAAGTGTTATATCCTCTTGTTGGATTGTTCCCTTTATCATTATGTAATGCCCTTCTTTGTCTCTTTTTACATTTTTTGTTTTAAAGTCTATTTTGTCTGATATGAGTACTGCTACCCCAGCTTTCTTTTCATTGCCATTTGCGTGGAGTATCTTTTTCCATCCCTTCCCTTTCAGTTTGTGAGTGTCTTTAGGTCTGAAGTGTGTCTCTTGTATGCAGCATATATATGGGTCTTGTTTTTTTATCCATTCAGCCACCCTATGCCTTTTAATTGGAGCATTTAGTCCATTGACGTTTAAAGTAACTATTGATAAGTAGGTACTTACTGCCAATTTTTAACTTTTTTTTTTTTCTCAGTGTTTTAATAGTCCTTCTCTGTTCCTTTCTTCTTCTATACAGAATTGATGGTCACTTTAGTTTGACCTCTGTCTGAAAGCTGTACTCTTAACTCCCCTCCTCCCTCCTTTTATGTTTTTGATATCATATCTAACCTCTTTTTTGTGTATTTGTATCCATTACATTCTAATCATGGAAATAGATAATTTTTCCTATTTGTGGTCTTCTCTTTTCCCCTTAAATCAGTCCCTTTAACATTTCTTGTAGCACTGGTTTCTTGGTGACAAACTCCTTTAATTTTTGCTTATCTGGGAACATTTTGATCTCTCCTTCCATTTTGAATGATAACCTTGCTGGGTAGAGTATTCTTGGCTGTAAGTTTTTTCCTTTTAGCACTTTAAATATATCATGCCATTCTCTTCTAGCCTGTAAGGTTTCTGCTGAGAAGTCAGCTGATAGCCTTATGGGGTTTCCTTTGTATGTAACTTGACATTCTCTTGCGGCTTTTAGGATTCTCTCTTTATCTTTAATTCTGGACATTTTGATTATGATGTGTCTTGGTGTGGGCTTCTTTGGGTTTATCTTGTTTGGGGCTCTCTGTGATTCCTGTACCTGGAAGTCTGTTTCCTTCCTTAGGTTAGGGAAGCTTTCATCTATTATTTCTTGAAATAGATTCTCTGCCCCCTTGTCTCGCTCTTCTCCTTCGAGGACACCTATAACACGGATGTTAGTGCGCTTGATGTTGTCCCAGAGGTCCCTTAGACTGTCCTCGCTTTTTTTAATTATTTTCTCTTTTACCTGTTCACCTTGGGTAATTTCTTCTAGTCTTTCGTCCAGCTCACAGATCCGTTCTTCTGTATCCTCTACTCTGCTTTTGAGTCCCTCTAATGAATTTTTCATTTCCAGTATTGTATTCTTCATTTCTGATTGGTTCTTTTTTATATCTTCCATTTCTTTGTTGACATTCTCACTGAGTTCATCTATTCTTCTCCCCACATCAGTGAGCATCCTTAACACTCTTAGTTTGAACTCTCTGTCAGGTAGGTTGCTCATTTCTGTTTCACTTAGTTCCTTTTCTGGGGTTTTGTTCTGTTCCCTTACTTGGAATGTATTCTTTTGCCTCCTCATTTTGCCTCTTTCCCTGTGGTTGTGTCTCTGTATTAGGTAGGTCAGCTATGTCTCCTGCTCTTGGATAGGTGACCTTATGTAAGTGATGCCTTAGGAGGCTTCCAGTGTGCTTCCCTCAGTTCTCAATGTTCCAGGGGTGACCCCTATGTGAGCTATGTGTGTCCTTCAGTTGTGGCCTGTTTGCTCTCCCTGTAGGTGCCCAGGGAGGCTGAGTTATGCTCCTGGCAAGCTGTTGTAATGCTCAGCTGCTTGTAGTTGTTGTGGGCCCTTCAGTCTCTTTATCAGGTGTGGGGAACCCAGCACAGTTGGCTGCAAGTTCTAATACCACATTTGTGTTGCAGTATTTCTTTTAAGTGAGTAGGCCCCTAGCATGGCAGGTTGTTAGGCTCAGGGCCTTACAATTGCTGTAAGCCTCTAACCTATTAGGTCTCTTGTCAGCTCTCTGAGGATTGCAGCTGGGTGTGGCTGGCCTCAGGCACAGGAGCACCCAATCGTTTCAGGCTTTGGAAGGTGGGGCAAACCTCCCATGTGGGTCTTTGAGAAACACAAGTCTTCTGCAGCTGACAAGCCCTGCTGCCCACAGGTCCACACACACAGTCAACACAATCCTGCCCAGTGTGAGCGCCCCGACCTCCCCAAGCGGACCCAGTCTCTCCACGGGAGAGAGACTGGGCCTCTCTGCCACCGCTCCACACTCTCCACCCACTCCTTGCGCACACTCTGCCCTGCTCAGTTGCCAGGCTGCAGAGAATCCAGTCACCAATCTATGCAGGCCTACAAGTTGCCTGAAGGCTTGTTGTTGGTTGGGGCCAGTCTCTAGGGTGGGCTGCCTGCCCTGGCTGAGCTGGATTAAATTGGTGCTCTAGTGGGTGGGGCAGACCCGAGCTAGCAGGCCTCAGGGAGAACTCCAATGGTGTCTGTGTCAGCACGCCCAGACCAGGGCACAACAATGGCCGCCGCCAATGTCCCAGTCCCTGGAGAGGTCTCACCCCTCACCGAGATGCACTCAGGGCCTATTAGGTGAGTCTCTTGTCACCAAAGCACTGTGCACCTTTCTTTCTGGTGATTTTAGGATGCTTTCTGAAACAGGTGAGTTTGCGCGCAGGCTCTTTAAGAGCCAGTTTTAGTTTCTTTGTGAACCGGGTTTTCTGGGGGTGCTCCCCAATGTTTTAGTAGCAGGCACAGTCAGATATTATGCCGCTGGTCTCGATTGTGCTGGGTCCACAAAATGCCCACAGCGAGGGCGCTCCCGGCTCAGGGCCCCGCGTCTCCAGGGAGGCTGCGCACCTGTGAGCTGCTCCCGGTGGCGGTGAAGCTGGCGGCTTGTGAAGGCGGCGTTTTTTCTCTCCAGAAGGGAGTGTCTGCCTCTTCCACCTCAGTTAGGATTGTCCGTTGTTGCAGGAGTTCCTCTTATCCAGTTTTCAGTTCTGTCTCAGGGGTAATTTTTCCACGAGTAGTTGTAAATTGGCTGTGTCCACGGGAGGAGGTGAGTTCCGAGTCTGCTTATGCCGCCATCTTGACTCCGCCTCCTCCAATTCTTATATCATGTTTTCATTTTTAGCATTTGACTCTTCCTTATAATTTCCATCTCTCTGCTAAAATTCCCCATTTATTGAAATATGTTCTTTATCTTTTCTCCTAGATCTTTAACAGATTTCAAAATCATTTTAGAGTCCCCACCTAATAAATCCAATATTTGGGTTACCTATGAGTCTGATTCTATTGATTATCTTGTCTCTTCAAGATGAATTTTTCTTTTTTTGTGTGTGTTTTCTAAATTTTATTGAATTCCAGACGTGAATATGTAGAAGAGCAGAGACCAAGGCAAATAATATTTATTCCTGGAAATGGGCATACCTATTATTCTGTCAGGCTGTTAGTATGAAGGGTTGATATAAACTAATCAGCAGTGAAGCTAACCTCTCATCCCATACTTGATCTTTAATAACTATTTTTAATTATTTTTTAAACCTCCATATGTGGTGGCAATCCCCTCCTTCTATTCCTGTCCTTTATGAAATTCTGGTTAATTGGTTCTTTATAACATCAGTGATCTGATGGACTTGAGAAAAGTTATACTTTTATAAATTTTTGCTTTTTTTTCTTATTGCTTGGTTAGGAGCCATACTATTTCCCAGTTTCTACATCCTAGATAGAAGCAGAAAGCTCACACTATTTTTTTTCTAGAAAGATATTTTTAAAATGCCACATTGTATAAGAAGAAACAGTAGTTTCACATTTAAATAGGCCTTCAAATGTCTTATTTTCATATTACCATTTCCAACTAGCTTTCATTGAATCATAACCACATCAAATAACCCTAAATTCCCTTCTTTCTTACTTTTATCTTTAAATAACTCAAAGGGAAATGACATTCATTCTGAGAGAATTATTAAACTCAAAGGGAATCATCAAAAGCTAGTTGATATTTCCTCTTCAGCTGTATTCATGGCAATTTTCATTGTTTTCACTCTTTTTCTTATCATTCTTGAACCATGCTGTTATACTTTAATATTTCTGCACAAAGTTTTAAAAATACCAAAAATGAAAATCATTAGTCCCTCTGTTTTATAGTGTTCAAGTCTGTGATTACATGCTATTTATATCATTATATTTATGAATTTTTTTCAACATTGAAAACTTAAACATACATCTACTTGGATAGAACTCTGTATTTTCTCCATGCATCTAAGCTCTTTTCCTTGAAAGGTAATTTTATTGTTGGAATCTGATATTATAAATGTATTGGGGAACCAATAAGGGCCTTGAGGTAGGAGCATGCACCGCACACTGTTTTACTTTCTTCTTTTATTAAGCCCAGATAAGCATTCGGGGCTTCTATTTGATGCTTTCTGCTCTCGAGCTCCCAGTGCCTTGCAGAAACTTATAAATGGTACAAGTCTCAGAGATGTCTATCAACTGCCATAACTTAAAAGAGTAATCTGTAAACTTCAGAGACTTTGAAAAACTATGCAATATCCATACATTTTTAAGTTGCCATCTGAATTTTATTTGCCATTTTTTAAATAATCATAAACGACTCAATTTAAGAGTACTTTATATTTTTTATGGGCTTAAAATATATTTGTCCAAACCTTTTACCTTTAGCTATAACTCATTCAATT
Organism: Diceros bicornis minor; assembly: GCF_020826845.1. Taxonomy (NCBI): domain Eukaryota; kingdom Metazoa; phylum Chordata; class Mammalia; order Perissodactyla; family Rhinocerotidae; genus Diceros; species Diceros bicornis. The sequence goes on along the minus strand of NC_080761.1, from coordinate 33,418,068 downwards.
TATGGGAAGATGTCTGTTCTAATTAAACGGCGAAGTTAATCCTCATTGCCAAACCAATCATCAAGTCAAATTTACTGTCAGAAAAGACTGGTTTCATTTTTTAATTTAAACTTGTTAATACTCATCACACGTGCAGACATCTGTGTGTTCAAGTCTGAACTCTTCTAAAATAGGTAGTTGGGTGGCTAGCTGGAGAATAGGCCACAGAGTCTTGCTATTCCTAGTTGATCACCTAGATGATGCATGAAAAGTGTCTTTGGTGCCAAAAAAATTCTTGTTTGTATGTTTGTTTTTACACTCAGGGCAATGTGCCAGAGTAAATTTTAAAATGGCTGGGAGTTAGGTTTTGATTTTGTAAATTAGGAGGACTTTTGTGAAAGGCAAGTTGGGAGAGGAAAAGAAAGGCAAAGCTCAGACACTATTGCAGGCATCACTAATTTTAATTTTAGATAAATTATAAATGGATGCATGTGGATGGTGAAGATCTGCAAAATGTTCTGCTGAAACCTAAGGGTTCCTCTGTTCCATCTGGCATGTCTTCTATTCCCTTTGGGACTTTGCATGCCCCAGTTGAAGACTCCTGTTTTGGTTTACTCCAAGGCTGATAAAGACCTGAAGAGAATGCCTTCCACCTGTTTTCAGATCCAGGCATACTCAATACTAGTGGCAATACCAAACTTGACTGAGGGCTTACTCTGTGTCAAACAATTTATATGACCCAAAGCAAACTTATGGATTTGGTATTATAATTACCTCCATTTTATTGTAGTAAACTAAAGCTTAGGCATAATAAGTAACCTGATCAAGGGAACACATCTAACAAGTGTTGCAATCCGGGTAGTTTGACTCCAGAACTCAGATGCCCGCAGATTATAGTGCCTACCCCAAGGGCCTTTCCTGCTTACCTCAACAGAGTTCTCCCCCTTGCTTTGTAATTTAGTAGGTTGATATAATGTAGAGCAGTGCATCTCAAAATTTAATGCATGTGTGAATCACATTAAGGAATTGTGTTAAAATGCAGCTTCTGTTTCAGGAGGTTTTTGGCAAGGTCTGACATTCTGCATGTCTGACAAGTGTCAGCTGATGCAGTGCTGCTGGTCCTAGGTCCCCACTCTGAGTGACTCGATGGTTCTCAATCCTAAATGCACAGCAAAATCACCTAATGTTTTGCCCACTTCCAAAATTTCAAGATGGAGCATAGGCAACTGAATATTGTAAGGCTCTCTGAGGTTATTCAGGATAACAGTAAGACGGAGGAACCACAGTTAAATTTTTATGTCTGCACTTTTTTTTTTTCTAATGCAACTCACTAAAGGCTATGGAAGCTCCAGAATTTTGAATATGTGGGTTGGTCAGAAGGAGAAAGCTAGAGGATTTGTCTGAAAGCTTACCTGGGGAGTTGGAAAAAATGGAGGGGAGTTGATGGAGATGGTAAGACTAAACTCCACTATGCCACATCACATTATGACTCTGCCCATGGGTGCGACTCCCACAGCTGTAAACATAATAATGGTGCACTCTGTCAATGGTAGTGTGCCTGTGGAGAGCTGATGCAAAAAGATAGTGTTAATGGGAGAGTGGGCTAGGAAGGCAGCAAGTTCAGGTTGAAAATCTGCCCAGGTGATTCTGATACAGCCTTCTGCTATGCCTGGAGAATCACAAGTTTAGAGCATGTATTATGATTGCTTTTCAATTGTATGTGGTTTTTTGAGAATTTTCTCCAGTATTGCTTCTCTCTATCCCTAAATAAACTATAAATATCTCAAAATAAGACTTGTGAGGGGACCAGCCTGGTGGTGTAGTGGTTAAGTTCACACGCTCCTCTTCGGCGGCTGCCTGGGGTTCACAGGTTCAGATCCCGGGTGCAGACCAATACACTGCTCATCGAGCTATGCCGTGGCAGCGTCTCATATATAAAATAGAGGAAGATGAGCACAGATGTTAGCTCAGGGCTAATCTTCCTCAGCAAAAAGACGAAGATTGACAATGGATGTTAGCTCAGGGCTGATCTTCCTCACCAAAAAAAATAAAAATAAAAAAAAAATTACAGTAAAACTTGTGAAATCTTCTTGAATCTTCCTACCAAATGAAAGAATTCACCAAGGTCTCATACATTGTGTGTTGTATTTATTAATTTATTCATTCAAGAAATATTTATTGTGACAACAAAAATTTTCTATGTCAAACAATATGATAGAAAATTATAGGTGTAAGACATGGTTCCTATCCTCAAAGAGTTCATAGTCTAGTCAGGGTAGAGAGAGAAGTATGTACGGAAGTGTTCTGAAGAGATTTTGAAAGGAGGGCAGAGACTCCAGAGAGAGGCACCCAGCCTAAGAAATTTATCCTGAAATTATTGGAGGAAGTAGGTTTGAGTTCAGAGACCAAGTATAGGTTCATTTAAATGGGTTACCTTGAAACAACTACTGGAAAAAAAAAATCAAATTTCCCTAAGCCTAGTGACCTCCTTGGCCCAAGAGATGTTGAGCTGGGAGTCAAAACACTTCTATGGAAAGGGGTACAAAATTGCACGCTACTTGTTAAGTGAATTTTATTCACTGTCCACATGAGCCTGTAAGGCAGCTTCTTTGATAGCAAAGAAGAAATATTTTTGTAAACATTTTGGCATCATTCAATAACGGCCACCTGTGCATACTTCTGTGAGAAAATAAAATGTTTTTAATTGGTGGTTTTATATTTAAACACCTCTAGGTCCTAAATGGTTTAAAAATAATACATTGAGGTTATATAGTCATAGGTATCTATCAGTTGTAGACCATACAAAATAAAACAAGACCAAAGAAATCTCTGTAATAGAAGAGAAATAATAGGATGACTTCTCCATTTTCTCTTCAAGTTAAAGATGTTGGCAAGCCCATTTTTTCTAGCTGCCTATTGTGAAAGCTGCTTCATAATACAATTAGAAGCAAATCATCCAAGGGGTCACAATTTCTAAATTCCTATGATGTGGACAAATCTAGTTATAGAGCAAACAGAATATGTGCTCTCCCTCTTTACAAATATCAAAGCAATTTTGGGTATGGAAAGTCTGATCACCTCTCCATTTTTGCTGAGTTCCCTTAAGTGTTAATTATATTAGAGCACATTTGCACCAACTGGTTAACTAGAAAATTGCCAAGAATATGATTATAAAAATCTTTGCCATGAGACAAAGAATGCCCGCAGCCTCTAGAAGCTGAAAAAGGCAAAGAAAGGTTCCGTCCCCTCAGAGCCTCCAGAAGAAACTAGCCATGCTGACACCTTGACTTGAACACAGCAGGACTGATTTTGGATTTCTTTCTTCTAATTGTAAGGTAATAAGATTGTGTTCTTTTAAGTCACTAAGTTTGTAGTAACTTGGTATAGCAGTAACAGGAAACTAATACACCTGGACATTGCACAATTAGTTACTCAAGTAATGTATTTTTAATGAAGTGAAAGAATGAATTCAAAATCAAATCACTAATCTAGAAGAGCAGCCTGGGAGCAGCAGTGTTTCACCAGAGCCTAACTGTAACTGTCAGAACAGTTACTGAAACAGGAACAAATGTCCAAGGGGACTTTCCAAATTCTCATTAACTTTTAAGTTGATTCCTCTTGAGGGGAGTAAAAGTAGAGGCAAGCTTTCATTCTGCCAGAGAGGTAAGGAAGAAACGCGCACGTAAAACACTGAATGTTTACTACTTAATGTTTAATGTGGCACAGAGAAATTGAGGAAACTGGTGGAAATGTCAACATACACTGGATCATTTTCTCTGTGTGGCAGTTCAGAACTTGAGTCGTGTTTTTAACTGACAAATTCTACACAATCACAGAAAGAGCATACAGTGTGATTCCACATAGTGTCAAAGGCTGTGAGTATGGCTTGTATTACTGGAAGAAATGCAGCTCACTCAGATGAAACAAAAATTCAATTTAATAGATTTTTTTCAAAAAATTCCATTCTTTTGTTAATTGTTTCTAAAGTTGAAGATCTAGTATAAACTACTAGCAACATTTCTAAACATGTTTTCATTTAAGAAACACTACCTTTTTTAAATACAATCTAGTAATTGTGAATTTGTGACCACCCCAAATTTGCTCTAAAAGTGATAAGTATTTATACTGTTGAAAGTTTAAGTACACAGGGAATATAGGGTAAAAGTTACATTTAAAAAATTAGTTTATTCTGTGTGAATCATAGATTACCTCTTCTCTCTAAATAAATCATGGGAGCAGCTTGGTGGTGCTATTTGCACAGCCACCACCAAACCAGTACAAGGATTCTTGTCCAAGCATGTTGAGTGCTTTCCATATATATTGCTATATATATGAATATACAATATATATTATAATACTAAAAAGGAGTTTATCTTTTTACAGGATCCAATGCTAATTAATTAAACGCTATGTTACAGTGTAACTCACTAGTTTCTAAACCTGAAATCCTCAGAATTGAGAAATTTTGGTATGTCGCTTATTTCAAAAGCTTCTTTTTATAGAAAATCCAACGCGCAAACAAAAGTAGACAGACTACTGTAATACTTCATTGTTCTAGCTAGAACAACCATCAAATCATGGCCTATGCTGTTTCATTTATTCTCCTCCTACCCGCTTCCAAATACACCCAGACCACTAGATACCTGATTTCCACTCCAGACCTACTGAATTTTAATCAGTCTAAATACTTCAAAGCTCTTTAGCTGATTCTGATTATCAGCTTAAGAATTACTTTCTTAAAGAAACTTTGAAGTCTTCTCTTTATACCTATTCTATTTTTAGTTTTTTTCAATTATTTTGTTGTTAACCACATGACTGTTCTCCATATTGTTTGTTAAACTGTCCATATGTAACTCTAGTTTCCTAAAAAAGCAGTAGATTGTCTAAACTAGAGCCATTTCCTTTGTGACATTCCAGAGCAATTTCTCAAGTCAGGTTTCCTGTGGCCCTGGGCAACGTGGAGACAGTGGTGTGGATGCTTCAGAAACTCTCTTCCAGTTTGTTGAGCCTAGGTGTAGGATCTGATAGGGAGTTCTGTTCAGTCAACCAGCAGGACTCTGTGAGGCAACTTGGTGAACGCTCCTACCTCAGGTTCTCTGTAGCTCCCCAAACAGAAGACCATCTTACAGATCTATGCAAATCCTTTCTAAGACTTTTAGCCTGCCTGCCTGTGTAGCGGGAGGGGAGCAGAATTTTTTTCCCACTGGGTGCATACCTGCTGCACCTAGAGCCATTTCTGAAGTACCCTCCACTCAAACAGAAAAAGAATTCAACCACCAGAGTAGTCCTCTGACGTTTAGACACTCTCTGCCTAAAATCATTTAATGGCTTCTCATTATTAAAGTAAAATCTAAAATCCTTAACATGGCCTTATAAATCTTATATGACCAGGGTGTGCCTATCTCTTGACCTCCCCCAGATCTTTAGCACCAGCCCATTGGACTGCTTCCGGCTTCGGAAATACAAATGGTCTCTCTTTCCACCTAGAGGCCCACGCCTATGCCATTGTCTTCATGCACCCCTCTGCCTCTGTCTTCTACTAAATGACAGTCTTCCAGATGCATTTTTGAATTAAAGGAGTGGGCAGAGATGAGAAAGCACAGCTAGCAGACTGGAGGAAGAGGAGTAGAAATGCTAGGCAGAGACTGAAGAAAAATACATTCTCTCTTGCCTGCTAGAGCATTCTGCAAGCAATAAAACTGAGCTGGGGTGGGGAGAAGTTTTCTTTCCTTCTTTCTCTCCCTGTAATGCTAAACTGTGCATTAAGGCTGAGGTTCCTGTGATTACATTTTCTGTTGTTTCTATAATCTAGCTTCCCTGCAGGAGAGGAAGAGTCCCCTACATTTGTCCCCTTGGGAATCCTAATCACTTAAGAAGAAAAGGTCTGATAACATGGTCAGAAAACTCTTTGTTAGCAATTGAAATGGCTTATAATTTCGTATGCAACAGGTTTTCTTAATTATTCTCCATCCATTGTAATCTTTTTTAGTTTCTTACTGCTAATACTTAAAGCATAACTTAAATATTTGTTGCTTAAAAAGACAACGCAAAATAAAGTTTTAGGGATTGTGCTCTCAAATGAGGCTACTAGAAATGTCATTACCACTTTGAATCAAATCGGCTGCAACCCTATCCAGCTTCAATAAAGTTGCCAAATGTATACCCTTCAAATGTCCTAGTATAGCACATGTGTGTGTAGTAAATACTCAAATTTGTGGCTTCATGGTTTCAGGGAAGAATAGTAGGTTCCCTTTTAAAATGTTATAAAATCCTTTTATGTTCTAAAATAGAATTCTTTTACCTAATGCAAAAGCTTAAACACTAGACTTGTGTAAATTTATACTCATTACCATAAGCATTAGAGAACATGTTTCTCACTATTCCGGTCAGAATGTTACACAAAAGCTTCTCTAATATGGATATAAAATTCTAATTTTGTGAAAATATTTTTTCTTTATATATGTATATCATAATATCAGTTTATTTAGAACACAGTTTTCATCTGTTGCCATTTCTCAGGCATGGTATACTTAAAAAAAATTTTGGCAAATAATACTGAGTTACATTTCAACTTTTTGCACTCCTTCAATGTATATATGCCAATTATCTTTCTCAAATCACTAACATAACAGAAGTCAAAGCCCACTGTAAACCAAAGCTACCAACGCCATTAAGATGGCTAGATCTCTCAATATCTGTTCCAATCCTGATAAAACTTTTAATTCTGTGTGACTTGAAGAAAGTCTCTTAAACTGTCTGAACCTCAAGTTCCTCATATAAATAATGAGATAATACTCATCTTTTAGGATCTCTGTGAGGATTAAATGATGCAAAATGTAAAATTACCTGGCGTACCTTCTAATACATAATTGTCTCTCAATAAATGTTTTATCCCTTCCCTCTCTCAACCTCTGCCCTGCATTTTCTTTAACATCTTAGTACAGCAAGGTTTATATTCAGTGGGCATAGAGGTGATTGAAAACAGGCTGGGAAGAGGCTTAAGGATCTGGAGACTAATTTTCTCCTTTAGTTTCCTCTGTGGATGACTTGAACTTGGCATATATCCTAATTGTTAAGGGCCTTTATTTCCATCAATTTGTCAACTTAATGCTATAATAGTACTACTAACAATAATGAGAGTTGCTAACACTCAGTGCAGTCCATGTAATTCTCACAACTCAGAGAGGTACTATTCATATCTACAATTTACAGATGATGAAACTGAGGCAAAGGTTGGCTAAGACATTTGTCTAGAGCGTCCAGATGATAAGCCCTGGGCCCTGGGCAGTTTGACTATAGAATCTGACTCTGAAACATGACACTACTTGGCTCACTGACTGCTCACTCTACACAATGCAGCACAGAGGAGATCTCTGTCTTTGGAGTCACCCTGCCTGGGCTCAAAGCCTGATTTTGCCATTTCCCATCTGGTCTTGAGTCTCTGTGATTCTCTATGACTCAGTTTATAGTACATCTGTAAAATGAGAGGAGCATTTATAAGACTTTATTGAGGCAGTGTATTAAACTGCTTTGCTCAATGCTTTGCACAATGTAAATGAGGAATAAAAGTTAACTATTTCTGTTAAAAGTTAGAAGCACCCATTATCCTTTTCACCTCTGCCTCTAAGCCCTCTCTAAAGCATTCATGGATTTTTGGGAAAAGTGAGTATTTTTCCTTCCTCTGTGATGCTCAGAGTGGTTAACACTAACCAAAGGAGTCTGCAACAAAAAATGACCCTCATTTAGATACTGGACTAACTCTTAAACCTCCTCACCCCCATTCATGACTTTTTTCCTAAAACAGTGCATTGCCCAATGTAACTACAATATACTGAAGTGAATCCAGAAAATTAGCAGGGGATATCTTTTCTCTTAAAGATGATGTTCTTTTTATGGAGATCATTATTTTAATAGCTCAGGCTTTTATGGAGAATTATTATTCACATTTAACCCCTCTAAGCTCTACAATGGAAGCAAGATCTTTTACTCCTAATGCCCTTCCTTGCTGACATACCACAGACCTATCTTAGAAACAGTTTTAGTAAAATTTACATTTGAAACAATGGAAAGCTGAGACCTTCCTGATACATCTAGCAAAAGCTGATAAGCACACTTCTTGTGAACAGATGAGATATGTCAAAAGGAGAAAAAAGTCACTAGGTTTGTAGACATAGAAAGTCTGAAGAAGAATAACTGGTGAATTGTGAATTTAGCAAATGTGTCTGGCCATGTGAACTTGGGCAAGTCTACAGAACATATATTTTCTTGATAATTTAGGTGTTGAGAATAAATCTCTTCTTGTTTTGCTAAAGATAGTCTTAGGTTCTCAGTTTTTATCCAGGTGTGCAAGCAGAATTATTGACTTAAGACGGTCTCATTTTATCCATCTGGTCAACAACCCAAAAGCCATTAGAGTCTTGACATACATTCTCTATGTGTAAGTGCTAAGAAGAATCCAGCATGGGTATATGCAGTCCCTAGGCTTATCTCAAATAAATAATATAAAACTGATTTTAAATGCATTCTTATAGCATTTTACTCAAAACACACAAAAAGATCACACATACAATTATCTAGCAATATGTTATCATACAAGCTGTACGTTAAGGAAACTTTAAGACGTGGTAATACTTATAAACAAATTAATTGTGTACCCATTATATGTCAGTCTATGTGAAATAACTTTCCAAGTGCTTTAAACTTAATCTCACAACAACCCTTTGTGGTAGGTACTATTCCATTTAAAAGATGAGAAGTCTAAAATTTGGAATAGCTTACAATGCTTTTCCAAGTCACACAGCCAAAAGTTGAAACCAGGTTTCTAATTCATGCTTGTGTGGCTCCAGTGACTAAGTTGTTAGGCTTTATGGACTCATGGGAAACCAGCGTTGGGTCAGAGAAGGAAAAGTGGAGCAGGCAATGGAACAGTATAATGTTGCCTGTCTTTATGCCGTTAGAATCATATAGTGGCTCCGAATCTCCTTAGCATAGCATGTAAGGTCCTTCTGAACTGGCTTGTAGTCTAATTTTCAATCTCGGCGCCTAACATTATCTCCTGTCCTTGACAGGTGCTCTAGGCTCATACTGAGCTACTCCCTTTTCTGCTAATCCGTGACTATATACCTGCCTCAACAGTTCTTTCCTACTTGAAAGCCCACTCTTCGTATATAGTACCAAACTCATATACCATTTCTTCTTACAAGTCTTCTCTATTCCCCCTCTTAAATCTACCTGCTCCAATCACGCCAAAATAAAATTGTCTCCCATCTACTTACCATTCCATAGCGCTTTATTCTTCATGATTGTTTTTCTGGCTCAGCTCTATCATTTCCAAAACAAATATTCTTCCTATTTTTAAGAGCAGTTTACCAGAGTTTACCCAGATCTGGAAGAATTTGCCGATTTGTGCTCCATCTGTGTGTTATGTGTGTGTCTGCACACATGCATGCACCTGTTTGAAGATCTGTTGTAAATCACAAAATTTTTCTAAATTTACACTGTTGAAATAAGTCATTAAGATCATTATCGATTTAGAGATTCCAAGACCAAAATAGAATTATGAATTTGTTTATGTGCCACTTTTTTATTAACATATTTTTACTTCAATCATCAAGTAAAAGGGGAAGAAAAAAGAAAAATCAAGTTTATGTGCTCACATTTCAGATGAAAAGTAGGTTCAGTTAAATAAGATCTTGGAGTACACATTACATTTTCTGGTTTAAACACGATGAATACAATTTCCACGTTTATGCTACGCAAACTAAGCCATCATTGTTATTCAATATATTCTTAATGTTTCACTTTTGAACACATCAATTTACAAGCAAAAGTTTAAAACAGATTTTCTTCCTAAAGAACTGTTTATCATAATTTTAGCTTACTATGCAGTTTGAATAGACATGAGAACTGAAACTAAAAAAAAACTGTTAAACTAAAAACATTAAGTCCTTTTTAAGGTTCTGTTGGAAAACCAGGTTTGCCCCACTCCCATCCTCCATCAGGAGGATTTGCTCAAATGTCCTTTATGAATCATGATTAAGGTGTAATATTCTCCTTTTTCCTGCTAAGAAAAGTATCCTCATCTCTGCTGAGCTCTTTTAAGTTTTACTCTACATCCTAAACAGTTTGTGGAATTGTCCAGAAAGATGTTCTCATTCCTTCCCACTTAGGCTTCTTTTTCTAAATCATGAGCAATGTATTAACCCCATGACCCACACTTGTCTTTAAAATACATCGCGTGTTTTAGAGAGCAATGTTTCCAATCAGCTCCCCTGTCACTTTCCTTCCTGCCTTGGTAGTGGCTAAATACTTGAGAGCTGGATTCCCTTGCACTCTCACCAAATTCAATATTAGCTTGGTGACTATTTATTTTTAGTCTCAAATCTGAGACACGCAATTTGAGTCCCCAATTTAAGAACATAGATATCTTACCGGTTTTATTTCAAAGACCATACAGGGAAATTATTCATGCACGTCTGAACAAATGCATTTAAATAAGCTCTCATGCTATTTATATAAATGCATGAAAGAAATGTCCATAAAAACGGAAACATGGGACCACTACTTGTTTGTCCCTGGGATAAACAGAATCATTTCTAGATTAAGAATTTCACTCTGACCTAAAATGTTTATGAATCCAAGTGTTTAGCCTTTAATGTTGATGAACGCTTTGGCAGCCTTCTAATTAACATTGAGGAGGTTATTTGAGAGTACTCTCCAGGAACTAAACTGAAGCCTCAAATTTCTTTATGGGCTCTAAAGCTTTCAGGTGATAACAGCTTTGTCTTTCTTGATTCGGACTTCGGGTTTTCATTTCCAAAAAGGAGAGGCTTTTCCCTCACTTTCTCCTCCATTAAATGTTTAAACATCAACCAGCTCTACTTACCCAAAATTCCATTTCTTGACTACGCATTATGTGCTGCATTTTTGCATTGCAATGGACTCTATACTGGTTAATATGCCAGGATCTGTAATGTCGCTACTTTGTCTACTGCTCTGATTTACTTAATGATACTACCATCCGGTTTCCATCACAATCCAATCATTCTCACTAAAGGAATTAAACTGTCAGACATAAGAAATTGGGTAGAAGGCAGAGGTTAATTATAAAGGAGAAAACTATTTACACACAGAGGTATTTCTCTTTTCTCAGTGCCCATAGAATTCCCATTACTGTTAATGGGACTTACAGAGACCTATTGAGTGGCAAACAGAGTATTAAATCTTGGTAATCGGCAGTAATGGAAAATGAAATTTAGGTGCGTACAATTCAGTTTAATGGCGTCTAGTAAGTTCTTTCATTTTTTAAATGTCTAAATTTGAGGATTGTTTAAATCTCAGTATTGTATTAAAGATTTACAGAAAACATTTAAAAAAAAAGGCATTCAATATGCCTGACTTATTTCTCTGCTAACCTTGTTTCTAAATTTGATTTTTCTGGTTGCAATAAAGAATAAGAGTTTTTATTACTTCCCTAGGATTATCAAGTACCATTTAAAGGCTGCACATTATTATTTTATAGTCAGGGTGGATTACTGTTCTTTCTAGTGTTTGACATAGGTTTATGCATCCTCATTCAGTTGGTTTACTCAAGTCATGGTGCTTTGCATTTTGAAAATTTGTGCTGACATCTTTTCTTTTATATGGTGAACAACCTTTATTGAGGTCTTATGTTTCCACTAAGATTCTTAGTAAGACTAAATAGAAATAGGAAACCTATTGAATGTATAGTTTCAGCAAATGAGAGGTTCAACTTAATTTGTGGTGATTAGACATGGATATGTAAAACAACTAGAGCATAGAATAACCTATTCACGCAGAGTAAAGGGAAAACTAACGGGTGGGTGGATGGATGAGAGAGAGAGAGAATCTGTTCTAGAATAGCAAGTCAGAGCAGCTAAGATGGCTTTTTCAAGAGTCAGCATTTAATCAGAAACACATATATTATTATTTTCCTTTTCTGATAATATTTGTCAATCACGTTGACGAAGATCAGATGTATCAACTGCCTGCTTTGCATCTATTCACTTTTTAGTTATCATACGTAATATCTCTGACATAATATATGAAGTTAAACTTGAATGACTCAAAATTATACAACTAATTACCTTCATTTTTAATTACAGTGACTAATTGACACAGATCTGTTAGCATGACCCCTGGTGGCAGCAGGAGCAGCAGGCATGTCCACAAGCTCTTAAAAGCTAGCTAATTAGAGAAAAGTGTTTAGGTTAAAAACGTCAGACTAGGTGTATTTGGGATGAGGCGAGCCATATTTAGCCCAGGGTTTCTTGTTGGACACTTGAGACTGAGAGAAATTGAAGGACTTAGATGTGTGGTTCTTTCACACTTTTTTTTGCTGGCTCCATATCATACACATGTGAAAAGAATAAAATATTAAGTTCATTAATTATACAAATGTGAATAGAGTAATATCATTATATACGTTAATTATATCAAGAAGACTGGCATTCGGGGGGATGGGCATATCAGAATTTCAGGGGGTATATCATTTCCATTTATCATTGACAAGTACCAGATACTTGTTGCACCCAACACTAGGGCAAGAAGGTGCAATCTTACTATGTGCCTAAGAGGTCAGAGCTCAGAAATCTTCAATGAAGAACCTTAAGGACTACCATAATTGCCTCAAAAGTAGGTCTAAGTAAAAAGGGCAGAGATTTTGCAACAATCTGTAAAATGTGTGTCTGTGTGTATATATATATATATATGCATTTTAATCATAACTTTTGGATTACTGAAATAAAATTGGCAATATTGGCAATATTGGCAATTGGGAAAAATGGAAACAAGGTTTATAAAGGAAATTTTCTAAAAGTAACTGTGGCTTAGTGTTTGAATAGATTGCGCTTCAAAATACGTTAGAGCGGGCTGGCTCCGTGGCTTAGCGGTAAAGTGCCGCGCTCCGCTGCTAGCTGCCCGGGTTTGCATCCCGGGCGCGCACTGACGCACCGCTTCTCCGGCCATGCTGAGGCCGCGTCCCACATACAGCAACTGGAAGGATGTGCAGCTATGACATACAACTATCTACTGGCGCTTTGGGGGAAAAACAAATTAATTAAAAAAAATTTAAAAAAATGTGTTGGAGGACCAAAAGAGAGAATGTGTATAAGGTCCAATATGCTCAACCTATATTAATTCAATTATTTTAAATAGAGGACTTATTTACTATATCACTTCATAAGTTTAGCTGGATGGATAGGAAATTTTTTATTGGTAATACTTAAAAAAATTACTTTCTTTAGCTTGCCTCTCTCTTATTCTCTCTAAGTATTGTTTCTTCTGTTTTTTAATCACTTTACCAACATCTTTTGGCTGTCTTAAAATGAACCTCAGTGATAGAGTGCTTTTCTTCCATAGAGTTAATTGATCAGTCACAAATTCCTGACATATTTTTTATGCCCAGTCCTTCATTGGTTTGGTGGTGGTTTTAGAAAGCTCAATGGTCTCCTTTTAATCGTCAACTTCTCAAAAAGTTGCTTTTGCTATCAGAAGCAAAACCCAGGATGTTCTGCAAGTTATGTGGGCTAAAGTTTGCTCATACCTTCTTCTAAGACATGCTTTTCTTCTACCTAATTCTAAGATCTTTTCTATGGAATTATCTTTGAAAGCACTTGTAGAAGCACTATGAGTTATTACTTGTGGAAGATAAATATAGTAATAACTGCTTTGCATTTTTTAATGAACTCTGACTTCTAAATTTTATGTGTTTTTATAGTTGGTCATCAGATTTGCCAAGAACTATGTTACATAGCTTATTTTGTCACCTCACTTGATTTTCATATTTAAGAGAACATGGATTTGCACTCAGGTTTGCCTGCCTCCTGCTTCCTGCACACTCTAACATAATAATTATCACACCGTGTTACCAGTCAGTGGAGTAATTATCATTGTGGCAGAAACAATACTTTATTCAGGCTTTAACCTACGAAATCTATGGAGCCCAGTGACTGTTATATGGTAGGCTTTGTTTAATGTTTGCAGAATTAGCCTTTACTAATGCTTCTGGGAAGTTTAAACCTTTTGTGGAGATGGGCTAACTTTATCATTTTCCCTGAGTGACAAAAATTCAAAAACAAAAGGTACATAGGAAATCATTCTTATTTTTTCTCAAGTTCAGTTAAGATCACTGTTTTAGCAAGTATATTGTCCGTTGCTTCTCAAACAAGGACTGGATGAAGGCACACTTGTCTCAACTTCTTTGGTTTTGAAATTTCTAATTCTGGGTGTTGATATGGAGTAGAAGATGTACACGGTAAAAATTATGCTTGAGAAAAGAGAGTAGGAATCTGCCTCTGAGATATATATAAATATACAAGTCATAAATATATGCACATATATGTACATATGAGTGATGTTGTGTACTCTTATAAGCCAATTTTATTTCAAGTTAAGTTTTAAATTACTTCATCTGTACAAGAGAATATTGATGCTACACTGCTAGTGGGTTTTTTGAGGATTATTTAAGACAAAACACATGCTAAGCCCTCAAGAATATTAGTAATATTATTAGGTAGTATCATGTAAATGTACACATATTTTCGTGGATAGCAATCACTTGAGTTAATGTCAAAATCATTCACAAGACACTTTCCTACCATTGATCATGTTGCCTCTCCTACTGGGAATGCCCTCTCCTCTGCATTCACCATCCCAATATTGAGTATGTCAAAAGCCTCCAGGCTGCTTAGGGTACACTGTGCTCCTGTATTATCTGGTGTATATCTCTCTCGAATAGTATCTCTACATTACTCTTATTACATTATACCCTGCCTACATATCTCTACATTGGTTTTATCACATTATATTGTATAACTTTTTATTTATGAGTTGTAAGGGAAATGATCGTATCTTACTTATCTTAAGAAATTCTGTACCTATATATGCTTCAGTAAATGTTGAATAAAAAAAAACAAAGAAAACAAATGAAAGGATGGATTTTAAAATGTCTCCATCTTTTATCTTACGGAATTCTCACTTCAGAGGCAATAATGGGAGTTATATCTTGACTACACGTGTGAGACAACTGAGGCTCAGTGATGGATCCAAGAACACATCAAGATTTTTTTATTATAAACAGTACATTCTGGATTCTTAACGTATGGCTGCATATAATAACATGGTAGGATAAGAGTAAGTAAATGGACATACAGCTGAAGCGGTGGATTGTAGAACCTCTAAATTTTCTTATATTTTTCTGTTTTAATGTGTTTGCAGAAAAATTCACAGTATGGAAATACTTTGGCTTCAGGTATAGATCTACATCACAAGGAATTTTCAAAATCACCTCTTGACTTTTATTCAGGATTTTTTTAGATTTGTTTTTCTTTGTAATTCCAGTATTTTAGATAGACTAGAAAGACACAGGGATGTAAAGTCTTCATTTGGCATGAGAAAAAGAGTAATGTTAATAGTATAACAAACTGAGACGAGCACATGGCCATATCTGACCAATCTGCTTCTTTTCCCACATAGCAATAAAAATTTACTTCTGTAGAAAAATTGCTTTTTTAATACAGTTCAGATCTTAGAAGTTTGAAACGAGTGGGAAAAGACAGGGTGACAATTTTAACACAAATTAAGAAAGTGTGACAGCAATGATATTTTGTAATGGAGGAAATAAGTATAGGGCTAGATGAGTCAATATACATTACCCCAACCCAGAGGTTCTGTTAATCTGTAAAATGTATCATTCCATATAGAAATAGCATAGAAATTATAGGCTGAACTTATTTAGGAAATTAAATTAGTTTCAAGCATATTTGTCTAAATTTATCTTTAAGATTCCTGTGTTTCTCTGTGCAACTAAATGTAAATTACAGTTTAAAATGTGAATAAAATATCCATTCATCCAAATTACTGATAACACGTATCGTATCAATTGTGCTTCCCTGAGTTCCTTCCATTGTGATTGTTTTTATCTCAAAACAGAACTTGACCCAAGTTCACATGGGGCTTCCGATAAGCCTTTTAAGCTGCAAATCTCTTTGAGTTTTGCATTTCACTTTCAATATTTTTCGCAACATCTGCATATTTATGTAAACAACCTGCCATCTTTTTCATATTTCTGTAGCTCCCTAACTGAATTATCAAGACAAAACAAATTGCCAATACACTTCTTTAATATTCTAAACCTTTGGTATTTTTCCTTAAGGTAGATTCAGAAAGAAATTATTCTAAAGGGATTCTATTATCCATTATGGACCACAAATATTGTAGAATCAACTAGAGGATAATAACTTGTGCTAACACTGCCCAGATTCTTCCCTGGGCAGACACGCATGCTGAGCTGAAAAAAGAACAACGTTTGCAGAAATACCATAGCCCAAAATGCATTCCATGCAACCTGTGTTGTTTGTTCCTTTGGGAGAGAAGCTTAAGACGTCATTCTGAGGTAACAGAATGCATTTATTACTAAAGATGTGCTTTCACATGCCTTCAGTTTGCTTTTTTTTTTTAAACCTGTCTGCTCAGCTCCGGTTCTTTAACCCAGCTGCCTGATGATCATTTCTGTCCAGATAATTTATATTTCTAATTCCAATAATCAAACTACACTCTAGCTTCCAAGTCTGTTCTTCCTCCTCCCTAAGGTCCTAGTAATACCACCACCATCTAATGAACAGGCTCGAATGTCTTTGATTCCATCTTCTCTTCTTCTAACTCCTTGCTCTCCATATCTATTCTGTTGCCATAGACAATCTCCTCCCTCAGCCTGTGGTCAGTCCTCTAGCTCAGATCTCTTCTTGCTTTCTTCCATTTGACCCCTCCCTTGCCTCTTTAACTCAATGCACTTCTTCCTTTAACATAATAATCCCAGAAAATTGCACTTCAATGTTGTTACTCCTCTGCTTTATAAACTTTGTATTCAAGTCCATCTATTCCCATTCCTTGATCTATCTAATGTCATTCCCCAATATTCCCTATCCTTTTTGCTGGGTCAAGTTATGCTGTTTGCTGGTCTCAGTGCAAATTCTTCCTTTTTATATCTTTGTACATTTTATACCAGTGTCATGCTTGTTCCTGACTTAAAATGTTTTTTTTTTTTTGCATATTTGAATTTCCAAATGATATTAATCTATCAATAACTTTTTTATTCCTCAAACATAACTTTCTTAAAAAATTGGTGCACCCGAAGTTTATACCTTTGTATTTTGGCAAACAAAATCTAGTAATAATTTTTGCCCTAAGGCCTGGCTTTTTATGATACTAACTTTGCCATACCCGTTTATTTGAGGTTAGTATTTACTCAATAAATACATATTTTCTATCCTTCTCCTTACTTTCCTTTATTTCAGTGCTCTTAAGTTTTTGGTGTGTTCCTAAGACATAACTCATAGCCACACTTTAAAAAATGTCTTTACATAAATTGAATTGAAAATATTTAATTTAGCTGAGATCTCATATGAAAAAGGTGTAGACATGCCAAGTACTAACACCATGCTGTGTAAACGTAAAAGAAAGTTTTTAGAGAAATGAGTTAAAATCAGAGAAGTTGCAGATTTTTTTGCTCTCATTTTTGCTCGTATTACTATTAATTATTTCAAGTATGTTTAATATTCTCCAAGTAGGTCTGTTCTACCATTATTATACAGTTAATACTTATTTTAGTGTACCCATATATCTGCCAGTATTTGCTACCCATTCCTCCTTGCATCACATTCTTTTATTGCATGTTTAATGTCCTTCTTCCTAAACTACATGCTTTCTAAGCTCCTTTAGTGAGACTTCATTAGTAGTAAATTCTCAGTATTTTTGTTTGCTTGTTTTTGCCAAGTATTCCTCTATACCTTTCTATGAAAGATTGCTAAGTACAAACTTGAGGTAACACTATTATTTTTTATCAAGCACATGAAAGATGCTGTTTCACCCTATGTTATTCTTCTTTTAGTTGAAAAATCTATCTTCAGTCTTAGACCTTTATATGTTATTTGAATCTTCAAATATTTCTAGCTAGTTTCTTTGTTTCAGTAGTCTACAAAGATATTACAATGTGCCTTCATATAGATTTTTATTCATTCTTCTCTATACTCTTTATCCTTACTAAATTTGAGGTGCTATGTCTTTTGACAATTCTGGAAAATGTTGAGGCCATTTTATATATATATTTTTGTATGTGTGTGTGAGAAAGACTAGCCCTGAGCTAACATCTGTGCCCATCTTCCTCTACTTTATATGGGATGCCGCCACAGCATGACTCGACAAGCGGTGCGTGGGTGCACACCCAGGATCCGAACCTGCGAACCCCGGGCCGCCAAAGCGGAGCGCATGCACTTAACTGCTGCACCACGGGGCCGAGGCCATTATATTTTTAAATATTTCCTTTTTAATATTTCAACTCTCTCCTACTAAAACTCCTATCTAACATTGCTATACCTTTTTATTCAGCTCTTTATAACTCTTCACCTCCCTTCATACCTTCTTTATCTTTATCTGTCTGAATTACTTAAAATTTATTTAGATTTATCTTCTATTTAACTATTACTTCAGAATTATCTACGTTGATTTCCATTGTTTTTTATAAAATAAATTTTTGAAATTGTTCTAGATTTACAGAAAAATTGTGAAGGTTATACAGAGAACTCCCATATATCCTATACCCAGTTTCCCATATTAACATCTTACACTATTATGACAGATTTTTATGGCAAACCAATATTGAAACGTTATTAACTAAACTCCATATTTTATTTCAATTTTCTTAGTTTTTACCTAATGTATTTTTTTTCTGTGCCAGGATCTCATCCAAGATTCCACATTACTTTTAGTTGCCGTGTCTCTTTAGGGTTCTCTTGGTAGTTTCTGAGACTTTTCTTTTTCATGACCTTGACATTTCTGAGTACTGGTCAGATATTTTGTAGGATGCCTTTCTATTGGCATTTGTCTCTTTTACTCAAGAAAAGACATGAATAATTGGTTACTGAGTGGAAGATCCCAGAGGTAAAGAGTCATTTTCATCACATCCTATTAAGGGCACATACCATCAAAATGATTTGATTGTTGATGTTGACCTTCATCACCTGCTGTATTGTTTGTTGGGTTTCTCCACTGTCAAGTTAGTCTCCCCCACACCAGTCTCCTATCCATTCTGTGTTCTTCAGAAGCAATAAGCACATACATTATTACATGCACATCCCACACCTAAGGAGGGGAGGAATTATGCTCCACCTCTTGGAAGGCAGAGTAGCTACATAACATTTTTGGAAGTCTTCTGCAGGAGATGCTTGTCTCTTCTTCCTCATTTATTAATTTATTCATTTATGTCAGTATAGATATTTATTTTATACTTGGGTTATAATCCAATACTACTTTATTTTACTGCTCAAATTGTTACAGCTTTGGCCACTGGGAAGGCTTTCAGTTGCTCCTGGGCTCCTTTGATATACCACCACCAATGAGGTTTTTTTTTGGGGGGGGTACTATTTTCTTTATACTCTGCTACTATGAGATGCTCCAGGCTCATCTTGCATATTTCCTGCCCCCGACCCAGAATCAGATGTTTCTCCAAGGATCCCTAATTTCTTTTACTGCCTGCCATTTCTTTCAGGCCCTCTCAGCTGACAGACCAAAAACATATATGCTTATATTAACTCATGTATATGCACCTATCTGTAAATATCTCTATATGTAAACATCTATATCTATATATAGTTAAACATGAGCTCATACTGATGTCGCCAACTCGAATCCATTGCCACACAGATCATTCTAGCTTACTCTCCTTGCTTATCTGTAAAATGCCGTTCCAACAGTTGGAAACCTGGCTCCCACCATCCATCATCCATTTACTGAGTTGTCCGTTCCAGTATACATGTATAATATCCGAATTCTTAACCCATACCCTGTGGGGTTACAAATTTATCAACTGAAATACAGTGCTTTTATGCAGTTCCTTTTGTTTTTATTACAGATTTCACTCACTTACAAAGTGACTTAGGTCAGCATCTTTCTTCCTCATCCCCTTCAGTGGGTTGTTTCATACATTTGTTGTACAGTTAGATTCTCTTGTGGTAGTCTGCATTGCTTCTGAGGTCCCCAGATCTCCTAAATGATTTTTTTTTAATTTGCATACATTGTTTCCCTTATTATGCTTTAAGTTCTATGAGTTTAGACAAATGTGTGCTACCTTGTATCTACCATTATAGTATCATACAGAATAAATTTACTGTTCTAAAAATCCCCTGTGTTTTACCTATTTATTTCTCTGCCTTACCCCAAGCCTCTGGAAACCATCGATCATTTTATTCTTCTATAGTTCTGCCTTTTCCAGAATAACATATAATTGGAATCATACGTCGTCACCTTTTCATACTGGCTTCTTTCACTTAGCCATTTAAGGTGGATTTAATGTTCTTTCACGTCTTTCTGTGGCTTGATAGATCACTTCTTCTAATTGATGAGTAATATTCCACTGTATGGATATACCACAGTTTGTTTATTCGTTCACCTATTGAAGGACACCTTGGTTGCTTCCAGTTTTTGGCAATTATGAATAAAGCTGCTATAAACATTTGTAGGAAGGTTCTTATGTAAATACGTTTACACATCAATTGGGTAATTACCTAGGAGCATAACTGCTGAGTTATATGGTAAGACTGTGTGTAGTTTTATAAGAGCTTGCCAAACTCTCTTCTAAAGTGGCTGTACCATTTTGCATTCCCAGTTGTTGCTCTGCATTCTCACCAGCATTTCATATTGTTAGTTTTCTTCTAGTTTTAGCCATTCTATTAGCTGTATAGAGGCTAATACATGTGGTATTTTTATTTCTCTAATGCAAATGATACTGAGCATCTTTTAATATCTGCCATCTGTATATCTTGTTTGAAGTGTCCACATATCTTACTTATTTTTTAATTGGTTATTTGTTTTCATATTGCTGAGTTTTAAGAGTTATTTGTATATTTTTGATAAAAGTGCTTTGTCAGATACCTGTTTTGTTAATAATTTCCTGCAAGTGTGGCTTGTCTTTGATTCTCTCGACAGTGTCTTTTAAAAAGCAGAGATTTTTAATTCTAAAGTCTAATGTATCTTCTTTTTCTTTTTCTTTTTTTAAAATTATTTATTTATTTTCTCCCCCAGAGCCCCAGTAGATAGTCGTATGTCATAGCTGCACATCCTTCTAGTTGCTGTATGTGGGACACGGCCTCAGCATGGCCGGAGAAGCGGTGCATCGGTACGCGCCTGGGGTTCCGAACCTGGGCCGCCAGCAGCGGAGCACGCGCACTTAACCGCTAAGCCACGAGGCTGGCCCTATCTTCTTTTTCTTTTGTAGATCATACTTTTAGTACTGTATCTAAAAACTCATTGCCAATATCAAGGTCATCTATATTTTTCTGTTATCTGCTAGAATTTTCATAGAATTAAATTTACTATTTGGGTCTATGATCCAGTTTGAGTTAAGTGTTATGAAAAATTTAAGTTCTGTGTATAGATTTTTTTTTTTTTTTTAATATGGGCATCCAATTGTTCCAGCATAATTTTTTGAAAAGCTATATTTTATCCATTGAATTGCCCTGCACCTTTGTCAAAGATCATTCAACTATATTCATGTGGATCCATTTCTGTACAATCTATTCTCTTCCATTGATCTGTTTCTTTTTTTCACCAATACCATGCTCTCTTGATTACTATAGCTTTTTATTAAGTCTTGAAGTTGGATTGCGTCAGTCCTCCAATTTTGTTCTTCAGTATTGTGTTGGTTATTCTGGGTCATTTGCCTCTCTCTATAAATTTTAGAATAGATTTGTCAATATCCACAAAATAGCTTTCTTGGATTTTGATTGGGATTCCGTTATATCTAAAGATGAAGTTGGGGAGAATTGATATATTAACAATAGTGAATCTTCCAATCCATGAACATGGACTATTTCTCCATTTATTTAGGTCTTCATTGATTTCTTTCAACAGTTTTATAGCTTTCCACATAGAGATATTATATATATTTTGTTAGACATATAGATACTTCATTTTTTGTTCTAAGTGGTATTCAGTTTTTAATTTCAAATTCTAGTTGTTCATTGCTGGTGTGGAGAAAAGCAATGAACTTTTGTATGTTAACCTTATCCTGTGATCTTGCTATAACTGCTTATTAGTTCTGGGAGTCTTTTTCTATTTAGAAAATCTCAAAGAATTGAAAAAAAAAATGTCATCTGTGAACAAAACAGTTGTATGTGTTCCTTCCCAATCTGTGTACTTATTTCCTTTTATTTCACTAGCTAAGACTTCCATTATGATATTGAATAGTAATGGTGAGAGAGGACATTCTTGACTTTTCCCAGATCATTGGGGAAAAGTATCCAGTTTGTCACTATTAAGTATGATGTTACCTGTAGCATTTTTGTAGATATTCTTTATCAGGTTAAAAATATTCCACACTATTCCTAACTTGCTGAGTTTTTGTCATGAATGGGTGCTGGATTTTGTCATATGCTCTTTCTGCATCAATTGATAAGACCTCATGAGTTTTCTTCTTTAGCCTATTGATGTCATGGATTATATTCATTGATTTTAGAATATTGGGCCAACCTGCATACTTGGAATACATCCTACTTTGTCATGGTATATAATTCTTTTTATACATTGTTGAATTTTATTTGCCAATATTTTGTTGAGAATTTTTGCATCTTGTTTGAGAGATGTTGACCAGTAGTTTTCCTTTCTTGTAATGTCTTTATCTGGTAGTAGTATGCTATGGTTTCATAGAATAAAGTAGGAAGCATGCCCTTTGTTTCTCCACTGAGTTTTAATTTCAATGATTATATATATACATATATATATGTGTGTATATATATATACACACACACACATACACACACACATATATATATTTTAGATGTTCAAGATGATCATTTTTTGTAAGTCTCCCTGCTTTTTGATTATCTTTTTTTCTCATTTGTTTTCCTTATCTTACAACTTCAATAATTTTAAGTATTATTATTTATAGTCTCTATCTATACAAACTCCCCTTAAAGCCTCTATCAACTTGTTTTGTAATTTTGGATTGTGCATTAATATTTGGCAGAGCTTTATTTGTGGAAATTCTGTAAGATTTGGATTTATGAGGTCTAAAGAGAGGAGTATTCATTGCTTCTGCCAAAATTCCCATGGATAGTAACAGCTCTGTATCACTTTTTATGTTATTTTTTGAAAAATTTATGAAGTCCTACTGTAGCCAAGGCTAATGCAAACAAGTTTTGTACTTATCTCCCCTAGTGAGAATAATTGTTCTCAAATTATTTCTAACTAAATGTATAACTGTTCGTGGACTTCAGCTTTATACGAAGTTATCAAATGCGACTTTCCACTTTACTTGAGCCCAAGCCTTTATCTCTTGTGCTGTTTTGACTCCTGACTGGTTGTAGACACTGACAATTTAACTTTTCACCATCTGTGAGCAGTTATAACATCAATATCCACATTTTTTTTACACTTTCAACTAACATGCATTTAAAGTTGGTATTGTTGTTAAATTTCAGGTATTTTGTGGTTCTGTGGAAGAAGTTTGGTTAAGTTTTTTCATTGTTAGAAAGTAAAATCCCATTGCTTTCTGACTTTTGATTTGCTAATATATGTCTGTTACTATGTAACTAGCTCCCTATGGGCCATGCCCATGTCTGATTTACCTCTCTATTTCCTACCTTATTTACTTGAAGTGATTATTTGTGAAAAATACATACTTAAAGAATACAAGATTAAATTCATGGCAAAATTCTGAATCATGTTCTAAAATTTATCTTCTCTTAATTTTGATCCTTTTTAATATTATTAGTTTCTTCCTATATGAGACATAATCAACTGATCTTGGAAAATCTCAAGCACCTTTTAAAAACAATCATATTTCTGAATCCAAATAACATTTATTTGTGAATGTTTTAAGATTTCACATTCATGTAGAAACTACGATCATCTGACCCACATTCTCAATACTTAATCCGTACAATACTTTTATCTCATATTTTCAGAGATTTTTGTCTATTTTTTGAGTTTGACTTTAGTCAGGGTTGAAGTAAGATTCCCCTCAGTCACCTTTACATTCTCTCCTTCCCCCAGAAAGCACAAAGAGTAATATTACTAATAAGGTGATGGGATGAGAAAAACCTCTCCAAAAGAACCTCTTCATAGTTAAATTTATGATGAACTGAAGACCATAGATTAGACTGAGCATTTCTAGAACATAACAGAAAGCTGGAAATAGTTTTTAAATGCTTGCAATAATTGAGTAAAAGCAGAGAAATATAACATATTGTACGTTTCCAGCTAAATATAGCCTCCACCAAATATTTATCTTAAGGGTTTTTTTTTCCACCCCAACAATGATTATAATTCAAAAGTCTTGGCTCTCCTTTGTTGAAGAGTACTTTGGATGCTGTTTAAGAAACACGTAGTTATACTCAGTCCTGGAAAATCTTTGTCTTTTAAGAGTAACATTATTATTTTCTTAATCGCCCAAATATTCAGAGTTGTGTTGTGGCTAAACTTGGTGATGAGAAGCAAAATTAGGGTACCAAAATGATATATAAAACAAAGTAAGAGGACAGAATTTTCTTTTGTGATTAGGAAAATGAAAAAGAAACACAAAAATAAAAAATTTTAATCATTATAGAATCTGGCTTAAATATATACATATCCTTTACAGTTGTATGTTCTCTTAGGTACTTCTAGGATGATAGTCAACTCCTAATTCTGCTACTTAGTACTCACTCACTTATTCACCTGTTTATTCATTTGTTCTTCAACTGAATGCTTCCCTTTCAGTCCTACACTGTAGACAGTGTCTTTTCTTTGCTGAGAGCTTACTTAAGAGGACCTGACTACTTTCCTGCTCGGCTTTCTATGCCTAACTTATGATCGGAGGATGTTGTTTTGTCTGTCCTCTCTATTCTACTGCTTTGATAAAATGCAAGATTTTCAGCCTTTAGTTTGACTAGGTATTTTTTAAAAATGAGAGGCCTTTAACTCATTTTTTTTCCCACAATTACTTGTAAAATGAACTAAAGTGGGTAGTTATCTCTTAATACAGATTTAATATTAAAATTGAGTTTCTTTCATCCTAGAATCTCATTCTAAATAAGATGTAAGCTGATCTCACTCATTTGCAATTTTTTCCAGCTAATCAAGATAGCCCTTTGAAGGACGGCTATTTATATCATTATGTATATAGTTACTTGTATCTATTACTATGTTAATCTATGTTTCCACACACAAATATTTCTGAAAGATAAACAGAAACTATGGAGGAAATAAGAACTGTTATCTCAGGTGGGAGGAAGTGTTAGTATTTCATATGAGTATATCATTTGAATGTTATGTGCATATTATAATCTACTAAAAAGAAAAATAGTTAATATTCATGGATGCCTTATTAATTCAGTGGCCTCATAAATGACAGGAAATTTTCTATTTCTGCCTATTTGACATTCTTGTCTTAAACCAGGAACAAAATCGTTTATTGCCAGGTTATGCATTTTAGAAATATAGTGTTCTTAGGAACAGTATTGATGTAAGAGACATGTTCAAAATGGTAGAATATTTTTAAAATAAATATTACTCCTAATTTAATAGGAAAAAAGATGATATAACTATATATGACCCTCTAAATAGAAGAGCTTATTAGTAGGACTGTTTATAGAGCAATGACTTTCAATCTATGATCCTAAATAGCTAGAGGCCTTCAAGGTAGTAAATGGATGAGGAATTGTGATTAAAAAACACAACTGAGAAATCCTGCACTTACACACATGGCAGCTCAAAGGCTAACTGCAATGTTGAGTGTGTGTGTGTACTAGATTTCTTATGGGCATCATATGTCACATGTCAATAAAGCCCTATGACAGGAAGTGAGAGGTATGTAGCATGGGCTTGAAAAATCATTGCCAGTTGGCAATTACAAAAACTGATTAAAGTATGTGCAAAACAAGTTGTTTCAGCAGTGACTGCAGTAAGCAGGAATGAGGTGATTTACTGAACATAAGATAAGTCAGGTAAACTAATACCAGACTGTATTAATTTGCTCCAGTTAAAATACCACATCCTGCAGGGTAACTGGTTTAAGTCTATGGATACTTATCGTTGTATTAGAGTGCTCCAGAGAAACAGAACCAATATGTTGTGTGTATGTATGTATGTATATAGAGAGAGAATGAGAGAGAGAGATTTAGTTTAAGGAATTGGCTTACGTAATCATGGAGTCCCAAGTCTGTTACTCAAATGTGAAGCCCATCAGGCTCGAGACCTAGGGAAGAACCAATGTTGCAGTTCAAGACCAAAGGCCGTCTACTGGCAGAATTCCTTCTTGCTGGGGGAAAGTCAACCTTCTGTTCTGTTTAGACCTTCAAAGGGTTGGGTGAGGCCTACCCACATTATGGAGAGCAATCTGCTTTACTCAAAGTTCACCGAGATAAATGTTAATCCCCTCTAAAAACACCCTCACTGAAACATTCAGATTAACGTTTGCCCACATATCTGGGCACCATGGCCCAGCCAAGGTGATGCATAAAATTAACCATCACAATCGTGACCCTTGTTCCATTTTGTTTTTGCCTGAACAAAACAGGTAAATTGAATGGGGATATGATGTGGATAACCACCTTTGCATTCTTCAAGTCTTTGATGGTGGCACTGATTTCTGTAACTCATCCTAAGATTCATTATTGCATATGATTTACTATCCAGGCTAAGACGGTGAGGCGTAGTCTCCAGGGCCTCCACTTCTTCCTTCCTAGCATAATGTTCTTTACCCCACAGATTTAGATCAACATTTAAAGAATGGGAAATGCATAAACATAAATCAATGAAGTATTTTTTAATTGAAGATTTTGCATAGATCCTGGAGGAGGAAATTAAGATATATCAGAAAATCATTGAGTCTATCTTTTTCCCTTATGTTTGAACTTTACCTGATTTAAAATTTTCCTTATTCATTATCTTGTTTTCTCGTAGTCATTTCTCTTCACCCCATCATAGAAATTTAGCGTTGTTTGGGGTACTTTAATATTCATCTATTTATATAACTCTATTACTAAATGTTTGGTTTTCATTTCAAATAGCCTTTAAAATTTGTGACTGTCATGTCTTGTATTTTGTAATTGTCCTCTCATTGTCCATTTTCAATCCCTTTTTTCCTTTATATCTGCTGTTAGCATCATGCCTTATACTGCCAATGTTTTTGGTTAGGCTGAGAATACTCTCCTTTCTCTTACGTTTGTAACAGTGCTCCTGAAGTTACTGCCATTGGATCACAGGAATTACCTGGATACACTTCTTACGATGTTTGGCTAAACTTTGCACTCTTACCCTTAAAATTTTATCTTTGTAAGATAAATGCAATTAGGAGAGTATTGTACCATCAGATAAATAAAACAATCACCAAAAAGGAGAAGCTAAAAGTGCATGGCTATTTGACTTTTAACTTACCTCTAAATTTCACTTTCATTTGCCTTTATCTGTTACATTTTTCACATTTTCTTCAGTCAGCCATTTTTTCACTAAACACTCAAAAGAACTTACTGTTTTCCAGGTGTGATGTTAGACACTGAGCATGGAGTGGGATGAGGGCAAAGTGGAGGAGAAAAGAGTGACAGCAATAAGGGATGTAGATCCCTTCTTGGAATATCCTGATCTAACGAGGGGAGATAGTTTCATATTTTTTTTTAATTAAAATACAGTGCGAGTAGTGCTGCTAGAGAACGACAGCGCAGTTCATAAGGATAGTAAATAAACAACTGACTGTGCTTTGAGGGTATAGCCGCATCTCCATAAAGAAGGTGACCTTGAATAAGGTCTTGAATGACCAGGACAACAAAAGGCAGACACGAAGTCAAGAAACTCATTTCAGGTTCAGTAACTATCATGGCCACTCTTCATGCTCTAAACTTTATCGTTTTTTTCTCTCTCTTCATTTTTGCCTTTTTTATCTTTCTGTCCCTTTTCTTTTTTTTTTTCTTTGTTTTGTGAGGAAGATCAGCCCTGAGCTAACATCTGTGCTAATCCTCCTCTTTTTGCTGAGGAAGACCGGCTCTGAGCTAACATCTATTGCCAACCCTCCTCCTTTTTTTTTCCCCAAAGCCCCAACAGATAGTTGTATGTCGTAGTTGCACATCCTTCTAGTTGCTGTATGTGGGATGCAGCCTCAGCACGGCTGAGGAAGCGGTGCATCAGTGCACGCCCGGGAGCCGAACCCGGGCCACCAGTAGTGAAGCATGCGCACTTAACCGCTAAGCCACCAGGCCGGCCCTGTCCCCTTTCTTGATAAAGTCAAGAAGAAAAAAATATTTTGCAAGCAGGATATCCTCCAACAAGGAAACACATAGATTCCTTCCAGAATAAGGAAATCCCCAAATGGTCTTCTCCCTCTAATGCCACCTTGTTTGATTTGTCCTCTGTAGAGAGATACTCTCAGGGACAGCCAATTTAATAAAATAATCTTGATAG
Organism: Diceros bicornis minor; assembly: GCF_020826845.1. NCBI lineage: Eukaryota > Metazoa > Chordata > Mammalia > Perissodactyla > Rhinocerotidae > Diceros > Diceros bicornis. The sequence goes on along the minus strand of NC_080761.1, from coordinate 33,389,643 downwards.
TCACATTACTCAGATAACTTTATGTGCAAAAAATAATTTATCTAGTTTCACAAATGTATTATGGGAAGAAAAGGTCTCTTGGAAGATATTCACAACCATGCTAACATGAATGATTTTAGTCTGTAGCACCAGAAATCAGAATGAAAATCTAACTTCGCCTCTCACTATCTACATGTGATAGTATTTTTGATTTTGTTATCTTGAGAGCACGTGTTAAATATAACCAGCAGAGGATGTGGACACATAAATTCTTACCATTATATTCCAAGGTACCTTGTTGAAATCTAAATGAGGTATTTGTAATCGAGAACTGCTAATCATACTGAACAAGCCTCTTCTATATGTAGAAATACATGATAAAGGGAAGTTTCAGCTTTTTAGCTCATCCAAATTATCTTTATAAAAAGATAATTTCTTTTGTGATATTTTTTGGCTCTTGGGCTAAAAATCTCATTTTATTTTTTCAGACGTTTTCTGGTTTTCACAAGCAAATAGAACTCTATGCGTGGCTTCCAAAATCAGAATTTTAATATATATAATCATTATTCATTCTGTCATTTGCATTATAAAAATGATAATGAGTCACACATATTCATAGTTCTGTCTCACAGAACATTTTGCTTAAATTAAAATGTTTTATATTGCAGTGAAACTCCTATGAGGTTTTTTTTTCTTTTTTTTGTGAGGAAGATCAGCCCTGAGCTAACATCCGTGCTATTCCTTCTCTTTTTGCTGAGGAAGACCAGCTCTGAGCTAACATCTGTTGCCAATCCTCCTCCTTTTTTTTTTTTCCCCAAAGCCCCAGTAGATAGTTGTACGTCATAGTTGCACATCCTTCTAGTTGCTGTATGTGGGACGCGGCTTCAGCATGGCCGGACAAGCGGTGCGCGACCAGGATCCAAACCCAGAACGCCAGTAGCGGAGCATGCGCAGTTAACCACTAAGCCACGGGGCCGGCCCTCCTATGAGTTTTTACTTCTAATTTTATTGTGAAAATCTCTTTATGATGTTGTAGGCATGGGCTGAGAAAAAAAGATTTGTGTCTTTAGAGCTTAGATGTCATTGCATTAGTGGTTTTATGTATTTTGTGAAACTTCCCAGCCTTTCCACTGAACAAACTGCACCCCAGGAAGCCGGTCTTTGTGTGGGAGGTTTGGGGGTACAGTAACTTGGAGACTAGCAATAAGGAAAAGTGTGTTTCCCTTTTACTAGAGTGTGCCTCAGCCAGGGACAGGCAAAAGGTCACAGCAAACCTCAGGAGTGGATCCCTTTTGGTGACTGATAAGCAGCTATTGAACTCTGCACTCTCTCTGTATATTTATTTTTCGTTCTAGTTTGAAGAGTGAATTTAAAAAAAAATTAATTTCACATAATTTAACTGATGTCCTACATGTCACTCACTAATCTAGGTGTTTTCAGCCACGCAAACTGCTTTGTACATCCCTCAATTATACTTATCAATTTATAATACAGTTAATTTTCCGCAAATTTATCTCATCCATTCATGAAATAAGCATGCATTGAGCACCACCCAGTTACTAGATATTTCACCAAGTGCTAAAAATTACCAAGATATGTAAGTACTTGCATTTAAACTGCCCACAGTCTAGTGAGAGCAAATAGTCAAATTATCTTAGAAATAGGGTATAAGACAGTGATTTTGTCTGCACGGCCAATTTTGCAAGTACTCTCATAGAAGCAGTACTGAGCCTATGAAAGTGCAGCATGGCAGAGAGGGTGAGGATCCTACAGGTTTCTCAAGTTTTCACATGTAGTAGTTCTGTTATCAATCCGCTTATATTTTAATTTAAACTAATATTTCTTCTTTGATTTTCACAAATGTTTTTTCATTTCCAGATGGATAGGTTGTTGTTTTTGTGTGTTTAGGTTATCTCTCCGTTACTGACTTTCAACTTATTTCCACTGTGGTGAGAGAACATGGTTTATAGGATTTCAGTCTTTTGAAATTTATTAAGGCTTACTTTTTGACATAGTCTGGTCAACTTTAATAAACTTGTACATGAAAATAGTATGTGTATGTTCTCCAATGTCTCCTTTCCAAATTTGTCTTGATTCCTCTCCATTCTAGTATCCTCTTCTACCATTTCACTAAAACACATCTTGTCACGATCGCTACATTGCAAATACAATGCACAATTCTCAGTCTTCGTCTTGCATGACTTACCAGCAATAGTTGACTCAGTTGAACATTGTCTCTTTTCACTTGGCTTCTGGAACCCCACTCTCCAACTTCCTTACATACCACCCTAGCAGCTCCTTTTCATTCTCCTTTCCTGGTTTCTCTTTATCTCCCAATCTCTAAGGGTTGAAGTACCCAGGACATCAGTCCTTGCACTTCTTATCTTTTCTAATCACACTCACTAGTTTGGTGATGTCACGGCTTTTTAATACTACCTAGGTTCTAATGACATTCATATTTATACTTCCAGGCACATTTTTTTCCCCATGAATCTCAGATACCTTTACCCAACTCCTATTTGATATCATCATTTGGATGCCTGATGGGCATCCAATGTTAAAACTAACATTTCTAAGATGCATCTCGTGATAATTCCTCCTAAACCTTGGTAGTCCTCTTTTTATGAGTAAATGCAAACTATTTTTCCTGATGCTCAGATCTAAAACCATGGAGTTGCACTTTATGTTTCTAACACCCCTCATTGAATCTCTTTGCAAGTTCTGTCTTTCCTACCTTCAAACATATCCATATTCGAATCATTTCTTGCCACCTCCACTGCTTCTTCTCTAGTCCAAGTCATATTCATCTCTTTTCTAGATTGTTGAAAGTCTTAATTGTTTCTGTTTCTGACTTTAACCCCCGTCAGTCTGTTAACATTCAGCCAGAGTGGTCCTGTCAGTTTTCTACTCAAAATCCTCCATTGGCTTTCCATCTCATTGAGTAAAAGCTGATGTCTATGATTCCTACAATAACATACTCAGCTTTATATGATGTGTCTCTTCATTACTCTTTGACCCCCTCCTCTACTCCTCTCTCTCTCTCATTCAATCCACTCCAAACAAACTGGAACCCTGGCTGTTTTTTAAACAATTTAGTCTCCTTAAAGACTGCTGTTCATGTTGCCTATGCCTGGAATGCTTTCCCCCAGTTATCCACAAAGCTGACTCCCAATTTCTCTCAGGTCTTTACTAAAATGTCACTTTAGTAAGGATGTACCTAACTCCCATATTTAAAATTGCAACCCCCTCCTGGACATTTCTTCCATCCCTTTGCTGCTTTATATTTCTCCTTAGCACTTATTGCTATGTTTATATATGACGTATTTTATTAATATTGGATTAATAATTGGATACCTTGCTGCTTCTGTAATTTTTGTCTTCTCCACTATAATCTTCATATGACCCAATTTTGTGGGGTTTTTTTTTTTACTGCTATATTATAAGCACCAAAATTAGTGCTCAAATACTTGTGAACAGAGTGAATAAATGAATGAACGAGGGCTCTATCCAGTTGTTAGCTGCACATTGGATGCCTTGCTGCTTCTGTAACAAGCAGACAGGCGTGCAGGAAGTTTATAGGGAGTGTTCTGGGGATCAACATCTGTGAAAAAGAAATGAAGAAAGCAGAAATGGGCAGACAGAAGACGGGAAGCAATGAAACCTCGACGAAGGGCTCAGCCAACACCACAGGAAGCCGTTCTGCACTGTGGCTATAGGCCAGGCCTTTGTACTCTACAGCCACCAGTCGCTGTATGCAGGCTGCCCTTGAGTGAGGCATTGGTGAGGCAATCTCAAAGGGCAATTTTAGGGCAACTTCAAAGTGTCATGAGAACTGGGGCTGGCAGCTGGCAGCACTCCTAGAAGCTGGATGACAAGGCCCCTTAATCCTGAAAGGGGATCTTTCATGTGTCCACTGCACTTACCAAGTATGTTGTGGCCTTAGACTGTTTTCATGTCCTAGAAGTCTCTTCCTCCTGGCGAGCACATAGTTCCAGCCCCTCCCTCAAACTCTTGCTCAGTTGTTGCCTTCTTAGAGGTCTATCCTTTTTCTTCCTATTTTAAATTGAAACATGCGCTCCCACCACACTCACGGGCCCATGTCTTATAGTATAGCACATGATTTGCTTAATTACACATTTACTGTTTGTCTCCTCCAACTAGAAGAAATGCTCCAAAAGGAGAGACTTTTTTGTCTGTTTTGTTCACTGAAAAATTCATGAGCACCTAGAACACTGCACATAGTATTCCAAATACTTGTGGAATGAACACATTGTAGGGGAGCAGAATTTGCTACCCTAAGATGTCTCTTTGGCTTGATTATTTTTAAGAACAAAAGACTTTGGAAGAAACTTTGATCTTCCCTCTAACTACCTAAAAGGATTTAAGATAGAAGGCGTGTTCCAGGAAGGAGCTATCATCATAGTTAACTAGAGTATAATATGAACTAGGTGTGGCAGGCAGGGAGGAAGCTAGCAAGGGCCATTTGATCAAAGTCCTCTCCATGTCCCATTGTCTCTGCATGGCATAGCAAACATCTGTTTACCAAACATTTGCTTTTCCATCTCCATGTGAATTGCCTTCCTCCCCTTTGAAATCCCAAATAACTACGCCCAAATCATTCTTTGTCTTTAGCTGAAGATGGTATCTAAGATGGGGGCTTTGGCCATCTTAGGGAGTTACTCAGTTTTCCTGGGTTTCTCCCATGTATACATGTTATTAAACCTTGATTTTTCTCCTGTTACTCTGTCTCCTGTCAATTTAATTCTTAGACGAGCCAGAAGAACTTAGAAGAGAAGAGTATTTCTTCCTCCCCTACAGCATGAATGAATGAGTTTCAGGCTTCCCACTGTGCTGACTTGGAGATATGTTTAGGACTTGGAATTCTGGAGAGTGATGATAGTGCTTTTGGTTTCACTGATGTATAGGGAAGGGTGAAGCAGAGACTGACTGCCCGGAACAAGCCTGCACTGTAGCCCACTGGCAAAGTACTCCAGGGCTATCTTTTAAAGCTAGTAGAGAAGAAAGGGAGGAAGAAAAAAAAAAAAAATAGAAAAGAAAGGAATCCTGCCTGATTAGGATACTCACCAACTTGCAGGCACACACCTCACTCCTTGAGGGCTGAAGTAGCTCCAATGTCTCTTTGTTTTCAGGGAGGGTGTAGTTCCATATTGTTTCAAAGATGAGGAGACTTGGGCTAGGCTTAGAGGCTATGAATGAGTCTGATATCAAGCTCTATCCACCTGCATACCTTTTGCCCGGAGAAATGTGAGGAAGATGCAATGGAGCAGGTTGCCACCAGAGGGCAATGTGGGACCTCTTTATGATTAGCTTTCCTGTATAGGATTTCAAAAAGTTGGGGACAAAAGCTTTGAAAAACCTAAACATAGAGGACTATTTTGCTGATGTCATTAATGACTTTGCTTCACTTTGAAAATACATAGGATAAGAAGGAATGTTGTAAATTGCAGTTGGAATAAAAAAGGCAAAGGATACTAATAGGAATTTCACACAAAAAGATACACAATATCCCTTAAATGTTGTGAAAAGATATTCAACTTATCCCATAAAAATGCTAATCAAAATGACACTGATGTACAATTTTCACCTATCAGATTTGCAAGAATCCAAAAGTCTGCCCACCCAAGCTGTTCCTTAGATTGCTGGTGGGAGCATAAATTGGTTTAATTCTCAAGGAGGGAAATTTGGCAATATATTTGAAAGTTACTCATGCTTTTACCTTTGACCTATCTGTAGATGACCCTCTTAGATACTAATTTACATACTTTTTTTTTTTACTATAGCCTTTTAAATAAAAGGAAAATATTAGAAAAAATCAGAGAGGAGTGTGGTTAAATAACTTATGGTATATCAAAACAATAGAAAAACCTGAAGCTGGATATAATGAAGATGCTGTTTATTTACTGATATAAAAAGCCCTGTAAGTTACTTTAGATGGGGGGGGGAAGTAAGGCCCATAATAGTAGGTAAAGCATGCAATCTTAATTTTTTTTCTTTTTTTTTAGGAAAGGGGTAAAGAATAAGAATATAGTACATGTTTGTTTGTATTCACAGAAGGAAAGTTTGCAAGGATGCACAGATGCCAATAAAGATGGTTTTCCTGAGGGTGGCAAATGGAGAGGATGAAAGTGAGGGTGGGATTAAGATTTTGTTCTATGTAACATTTTGTGAGGCTTAGATTCATGCAAAGTCATTACCTATCCACAAAATGATACTTTTAAATGATTACAGGGGAAAAACTTTTGGTAAGTCATTGAGAAAATGCTGGCAATTCAACTGGTGGTTTTTCACTCAAATGCATCAGCTACATAGAGGTATTTGTTGTCATAGTTACCTAGTTTGTAAATTTCTAACTTTCTACTTGAAATCAATTTGTACTAGTGCTTCTGGCAGCCTTGAAATGAATGAAGTGAATGTTCCAGCAAGGCTGTCAGCGAGAAGTTGCAAAGTTGCTTGGATTTTCCTTTGGGATCTTTTAAGAGATTTCTTGACTTTCTATGATAGTCTTACTCCCCACTATGTGCCATCTGTCACAGGTTGATTTTCCCTTTGGGCCAAGAGGAAAGAAATTACTCAATCTTTTCCTTACATTGTCACAGACATATTCTCTTAAAACACGTTTATCCGCTAAATGTTAATACCGTTGCACTGAACCACCTTCTGAGGATACAAATCTGTATGACATAGCCTTTCCCTTCCCTCAAGGAGCTCACAGTCAAATAGGAAGACATCATGGTTTAATTGCTTTGCAGAGTGATGTGTGCCATGGAAAAACAAACAGGCAGTGATCCCCTTTTCCTGAGAGAACCTTCACGTTTCATAGATTATAAAATATGAGTAGAAATTCTCTAGGCAAATGGGGGTAAAAAAGAATTATTCTTCAGCAGAAGGAGCAACACTTATGAAAGTCAGATGTGAAAATGCATGGTCTATTAGAAAAAGTGCTAAAGAGTTAGGCGTGACTATAGTATGTTTGTATTTTTGCATTTTGAGAGGCGTTATGCCACTATTCTAATATTCAGCACTCAGTAGTAGTGTGTGCTGTGGGTACATTAGGCCATTTAATCCTAACAACAGAACTCTGAAGTACGTATTATCTGCCTTGTACGGATAGTGATACTGAGAATTCTAAAAGTTAGGTAATTTATCTAGGGTCACACATGTAAGTAGACCAAGGACTCAAACCTATATGTGATTCCAAATACAGTGCTCCAAAGTATGGATAAGAGTGTTTGGGTGTCTCCTATTCTTCCAGATTCACTCTGTTTATTTCTACTTCCTACTCTCTAACCCTGGAGACTAGCCTGGATGGAATTCATCAACAGGCTCCCATGCACTTGGAATTCCAATGTGGTTTGTCCCACAGGTAGTGTAGGCAGGAAACCAGAGGGGAGGGAGAAGATGAGTGTTTTATCTTTGGGCTCCCTTCCCTGCTGTCATCTTGTGCTACCTGAGACTCCCAGGCAAAGATCACTGCGGGAGGCCCTCCCTGTACATCTGCCTCCTGATTGCAGGAACTGCTCCCTGTCCTCGTCCCTGCAAGCCTAGGGGTGAGAAAAACTCCACCACACCTTCCCTTGAGGTTTTCCTACATGCAGCTCACAGTATTGTAAATAGGTTGTTTATTAAACTCTCCTCTAATTTGAAAGTGCCATCTGTTTTCAGTTGGTACCAGATCAACATTTAAGTTGTTATCTAAGTGAGAGCTGATGTGGTAGTAGCCATAGAAATGAAAGGGATAAAGTAGATTCCAGAATGATATGAGAGAAATCTGAATATTTGAGAGAGGGCTACAAGCAAGAACAATAGTTACTCCTAAGATTTGACTTCTATAAAGGAATTCAAGTGGGCCTTTCTTAAACCTTTCATGTTACACTACGTAGAAAAAACTCTTAACCTACGTAACAGCAAGATGGGATGAAATAAGAGATTCCTAAATTGATACCAGAAGAAGATTAGGGTTTAAGGAGATAGATTTCACTGCAAGTATTGAAGTACATGGAGCCACATTATTCATCCACAGAGGGTGGTGCCAGGCATCAGGTGGTGATTCAAAGAAGCGATGAGGGCAGAGTAGGTACAACAAGAGGTAAGAGGGTACCCTCAGGTGGATCAAACAGTAGACTGTATACCCTGGTTCTGAAGATTCAGGTATGCGGTGAGCATCAGCAGGAAGGTCAGCAAATAGCACGGTCTCCACTATGAGATTCAGTTCAAACTCCAAGTCCTGGGGAGAGGACAAAGGCAAAGGCAACATAACTGCTGGCTGGACCAACTGCAACAAGATTGGCATACTACTACATCTCCTGCATGTTTCCTTAATTTACTTAACCCAACTGTGCCCCAGACTGGGGCAAGGCTGAGAGCGCTGAAGGTCAAGTGGCTCTAATTGCGGGGAGTGAAAGGCCTAACACATCCCGTTGGTACACAGACAGCCCCGCTCTGAGGTTGTCACTAAGCCTACAATTTCATCATGTGGTCAAAATGTCTATTTTCATCTGATGTCCCAAAACATCAACACTCTGGTGCTTTAGGGAAAATGTCAGTGTTCCTCATCCGTGTCTCCCAAGTTGAAGAATATAAAATAGGGCAGGCGTAAAACTAATGGAATTGCATTATTAAATTCTGTTTCCTACCGAGATTCCTTTCCATGGTGAAAAAAAAAGAGAATTCAGAAAATATTTTCAACATTACCCTCTTTCTGGGGTTTAAAAATGATTTAGTATTTTGATTTAGTATCCAAGAACAGTATATAGAAAATGGCTTCTTAAATTAACACATCAATTACTTAAACCAAATGGATGGGAATAATTACATTGAAATAATAAACTTTTAGAATGAACATTTTATAGGAGATAAAATATAGATGGTTCTTTTGACTTATACAGGTGCTATATTAATCACTGAGGTGTAAATTATAGAGGTGAAGAGTTGACGCTTCTTTGTGTTGAGCGTTCTGATCAGCGAGTGTCTAATGTGACAGGAAAAGATAACATAATGAATATCTTGTTATGCTTGACAGAATATGAAAAAAAAATGACTGAGACTGTATTTTGTTCCAGGTGGGAATAAAAAGCAGGCAGTTCCTGGCTGTGATACTCCAGTTAAGGGTGTCTGACTGGCAGCATGTTGGCACCAGCATTGAAGGAATTGATGGGCTTCGGCTCCTGGTGAGTTCAGTTCTCCGAGACACAGTATGTGCATTTTTCCAACTCTTACCCCCAGAGCTCCTGAAGTAATTCCATCAAGCCTCCTACCCTTTGAAAATACTGGGCAACTGCATTTCTTTAAAAGATGATAGTTTTAAAATTCTATAATGCATATTGGTTTTCTTAACTTTAAGAGATAGAACACGTAACTATAAATGGGTTTCCTTCTGAATCGAGTGTCAAAATGCCTGAACAACAAGTAGAGTGAAAGATGAATTTCGTACAGTATTTAGGGGTAAGAAGGAAAGGCTATTTCTAGAAGTGACCAAGACCGGGAACCCAGAGTAATTGAGCATTTCACACTGACACATTGTTCTATAGTCTTCTTAACTGTAGACACGTAATGGCCAAATTACCTTTGAGGACTGAAAATTTTATTACTTCAGAGTCAGGCAACTAGAGCATGCAGATAGTCCAATAACTCCAAAGCCTCCTTGATTTCTGGTTTTCCAATTACAGGAGATCAAAACTAAGGGTCAAATATACCCTTTTGCTGCACTGATTCCAATTGTGACACTCCTTGGGTCTGTACTTTCATGAATCCATAAGCCAGAATGTATGCATCACTTAGAGAAATTAGTATGAAACTTGTGTGGGCAAAATAGAGTAACAGAGTATAGGTTTAAGGAATGGAAGATATATAATTTTTTAAAAATAATTTTTTATAATTTGTCAGACCTACATACTAAGCCTACACATATCTTATTGTAATTCACATAGAATCTCCGCCTGTCACAGATTCAAAGATTAATAAAGAAGATATACTGATCAAGATTACTGGGGCAAGTGCTATAAAGAAGATACAAGGAACGTGCAATAAGCGTTTAGTCTATTTATCAACTGCCTTAACAATTCCTCTGTTTGACAAAGCAATTCTATTATCTAGTGATTTAATATAAGAAAAGTATTAGGAATGTCTGAAAGGATTTAAACTAAAGGATGTTTCTCATAGTCTGTTTTAATAGCAGTGAAAATGATCAACAGCCCAAATATTTAATTATGTAGAACTTATACAATAAACATTTTTTCAAATAGTGAAATCCTATAGAACTATTAAATGTTTTAGAGCAATCCTTATAACATGGAAAAGGAGCAGATATATTCTTAAATTTTAAAAAGCAGGTTGAAAGTGTCTTTATGGGATAACATTTGTGTGTTTATGGAGAAAAAATATATAGAAGGAAAGAGACCTTCTATATGATAAAATGATTTTTATTTTATTTAACTTTTTTTTTTATATTTTTCACAATGGATATTTTTTCTAGAATCAGGAAAAAAACACCTTAATTTTGAAAATTAGGTCATGGAAATTTTTGCATAGGAAAAAAATAGTATTGTATAAGAATAAAAAGTTCATGAAAAAATAGTCACCATATTTTCCAGTGGCGTTAAAAATCAGGTTAAAAAGCACAATTGCAATAAAATCCTGTATTTGTATAAAATTAAACTTTAAAAAGTCATATCTATAAAGGTTATTAGCTTATCATAAAAAAACATAAAACTAATTTGTTTAAGTAAATGAGAATTTGGGAGAGTGAAGACAATAATTCCTATTTAGTAAATGTGTAAAGTCTCCAAAGAAGGGATTGAATTTGAGTAGGGCCTTGAAGGTTAAACATACAAAAATGTGCTTTCATTAGCAGTGATAGTTAAATTTGACCTGTTCAAATGGATAAATGTACATATTATGCTCACATATATTCCACTCTTCATTTTGTAGAAAATTATAGCGTAAACGATATACATTGCATAAATTTGAGTATTAATATTTCAAGGTTAGACAGAATAATCAATTTATACTAAATGCTGTCTTTTATCATACACTTAAACTTTGTAAATACTGCTGAATTTTTAACAAAAATTACACCATTATGTAAGTAATCACAATAAGAGTATATTCATCAAATCTTTGAAAGTTATCTGTGTTTCATTACCATATTTTTGTGCAATTCTTTATCAGACTTTAGTGATGCATGAATAAGTTGCACATTTATTTATATAAAAATAAACCTAGAAGAAATAACTCTAATTTCTTATACGAATATCTCATTTTAAAAATAAACTTTGTAAAGAATATTGGTGGGCCAGCCCCGTGGCTTAGCCATTAAGTGCGTGCGCTCTGCTATTGGCGGCCCAGGTTCGGATCCCGGGCGCGCACTGATGCACCGCTTGTCCGGCCATGCTGAGGCCACATCCCACGTACAGAAACTAGAAGGATGTGCAACTATGACATACAACTATCTACTGGGGCTTTGGGGACAAAAAATAGGAGGAGGATTGGCAATAGATGTTAGCTCAGAGCCGGTCTTTCTCAGCAAAAAGAGGAAGATTAGCATGGATGTTAGCTTAGGGTTGATCTTCCTCACACACACAAAAAAGAATATTGGTAATGTTCTTTCACAGACTTCTCTGTTCCTGTCTTCCCTTAGCCTGTAGTTTCCAAATGTATTCTTTACCCTTTTAATTCTTACTGCATCTTCTGCTAAGATGATCACAATGACACCCATGGCTTCAATATGCCCAAATTTATAACTTTAAACCCACACTCTAATTGCCCAGTAGATCAATGTGCCTAATGAACCACAGCTATCATTCTTACCTAGGCCATATTTACTGCCCTTTTCCTTCCAATTCCTCTTTAATGGAGTCTCCTCTTTCCACCTTCCCCAATATCAAATCTGAAAAAGCAAAATCCTACTGGATAGGGAGGGGTGTATGTGAGCGGCTGCCCCCAGATTGACTGAGTAGGTCTGAATTATCATTAATGGGTGGAAGTTTGTTAATTTTATTAATATAATAATGTATTAAAATTTTTCTCCCTTTTTATATCATCAGTGAATTTACTCTTGGTAATTCCTCATCATTCTCTTTTCTATGCTTCTTCCCCCCAACATACACTTTTTAAATGAACTAACATTAAGTGGAAACTAGAAGAATGTCATAAAAAATATGTACAGTGGTAGTTTAGAGTTGCCAGCATAAGTGCCGGGGACAGATCTGGCATTGGTTGACCTGGGCTCCAGTATCTGCTCTGCCTTGAATGAGTTATGCAATCCACAACGTACCATTCTCTTCAAACCGCTGAGGCTTAAATTACTTGTTTGTTCTAAGTGGACGCCATTCCGTAAGTCAACAAACAAAATGTTTGTGGAAACCTTTTATAAATGTTTAAGCACTTTGCAGGTGTGAGCATTGCTTGCTATTACCAACCGGAAAGAATAGATACAACTTACCAAAACACACACACGTGTGTATGTATATGTGTGCGTATAGATAGAGAGGTTACTTCCACTGAATTAGATATTAAACGAACTCTGCTCTTTATTTTCTTCACCTGACACAAGGTCAAGTCTCACTAGTTAAAGTTTGCAAATAAAAAAAATTAAGATCAGTTAATATCAGCTCTGATGACGCTAGTAGACAAATTTGTCCAAGTTATTCTTTTTTTCACTTTACAGAATCGTGTTTTTGTTGTTTTGTTTTTGTTTGTAGTAAAATATTTTCTTGCTTTTGAGTAAAGTATCTTCAAGTAGGTATTGGCAGAGAAAGTTCTCTCTTTTTTGCTTTAATGTATGTGATCTGCCCATCAAATCAGCATGGTTCAATAATTCAGGACGTGTTCACTCTGCTCTTTGATCACAAAGAAATTCAGCTCTGGACCAAATCCCAAGATAATGGGTTTGGCAACAGAAAGCAACTTCCTTTTATGAAATACACTCAAAAAATAAATGTGGTATGAAAATTAAAGACACAGAATATTAAGATAGCATTGATTCATTGATCCGGAAATTACTTCCAACCATATAATCTTAATAGCACTCCATGACCTGAAATTTAAACTTCAGCTAACATCACGCAACAACAAAAATTATTTAATATTGCCAACAACTATAGTAATGTTGAATTTTAACAGTTGAAATTACATTTGCTGAAGTACTATAATGAAGATATTTTGCAAACTACAATAAAATATTAGAAATTATCAGACAATGAGAATTTGTTCATACGCATCAATATTCAGTAGTCATTCAAGAATATATGCCTAGAATAAATCAAAATATATTTCACGTTGGTCATACTGAAACCACTTAGAGTTTCAAATAATGTGTGGTAAAATCTAGGTGAGTTTGATCACCACAAACCAAAACTCTCAACTGGATATATTTCTGTCCTTTATTCACATATCTCAAGAAAATGCAAGTGATATGAAAGTAGACCAGAGCTAAAAACAGAGACTGAGTCTCAAAATGATGGTTCTTAATAATAAAAGTTGCAATCATTCAAAAAATATTAAGCATCTCCTATGTCTGATGTATCTCGCTAGACCTGTGGGGAATATAGATATTAAGCTTTTCTGCCTTTAATTAATTATCATCCACTAGAGGAGACAAGCTATATATATAGATACTACTAAATGGTATGTTACTTTGCAAATGCTTATATCATATATTCAGATAAATATTTATTAGTGTTAGATGCCAAAAGATAAGGAGAGATCAAGTGCCGATTGCTTCCCAAGAAGAGTGACAACTTTTGACTTGTGTTAGAGCAACTGAGATGATGTGTTGAAGTTGAATTTGATAAAAATCAAATAGGGATGATGTGAAGGCTGGGAATGGCATTGTAGCTGGAGGGAACAATATGCATACGAATAATGATTTCAAAGGTAGAGGACACAGAAAAGGAGAGCTAGCCATCTTTTTTTGTAATAAAGGGAAGTAGGACTGAAAAGGATGGAGATGAATATTGGTGAATGTTAGACAAATGTTAGCCCAAGGAGTTTATTCTTTATTTTATGATCCTCCTTCAGTGATCTGTGGACTTTACATTGTGTCGGACCCCAATAACATCACAAGTACAAACGCTTTTAAACATCTTTTTTAACTTAATATGGAGATATTCAATATCTTATACTGATGGAATATATAATAGTTACTACCAACTGTGAAGTACATAACGGTGCTTAAATATCAGAGTTAATAAGCAAAATTAACCTCCTAAGGCATATAAAATATAAAACTTAAATGAACACCTTTTTCTACAACTTTCAAACACATTCAATTTTCTACAATAAACATTATTAGTCTCAAGGTTACAAATCAACAGTACTTGAAACTATTAAAACTATTCTTTGTGTATTACCTTTTTCTGTAAACCTGTTTTACATGCATAGTAAACAAATAGAAACTCGAATTTATGATGACATAATGCTGAAAAGGTATAGGTTAAAATGCAAATTTTATGGTAACATATATTCAGTAATCTTCCTTATCTTTCTAAACAAAGGCTAGTGGGTAAACCATAGCTTTGTTTTCTTAAAGCACTTGTGTCAAAGTTTTTCTTGAAATTTTTAGATTAACACTCGTTAGAAATTATGGCCTCAGGTTTAAACTATCATTTTAGTCAAGAAAGAGTCAAATATATTTGAGGCTTATAAATTTTACTTCTACCATTTCTTAATTCTTAGTGATACAATTATCTTCACGTTTACCAAAATTTTAAATCATGGAGAGTTTTTTCTTTTCCCCTCAGTTCCTCTGTTCCATTCATTCAACACGTATTTGTTGAAAGGAAACATTCTTCCAACTCCTGAGAGCCCTCTTATACAGGCTCTTTTATGTCTTCCTTTTTTCTTTCCAGTTTCCCCTGCCTATTCCCTTTTTAAACTCAATTATTTTTGGCTTAGCCAATTAAAAAGTTTTCTTACTGATTATCCCGTTACTGTCTTCATATCCACTATTTCTCCTCTTTATTTTATCATACTGTTGCCATAGTAATTCTTCTAAGATATTAGCGTTATCATATCGTTATCATTCACCAGAAAAATGGTATCTTTTTTCATATGGAGTTTTTGAGGGCTTGACGTGGTGGCAGAATATTATGTAGAAGTACAACATGGGAGTTACAAACATGAAACTTAGAGAAGTTGGAGCTTGGCGTATAGACTTGAGATTCCTCCCCATAAGTAATTATTTAACATCAGAATGCAACAGAAAGACAATAAGAAAAAAGATGTCAGAACAAAATTGTTTTGAGACGTGGACATTAAAAGACAGGAGAATAAAGATGAGTGAGAGAAGGAATAATCTCAGGTTATAAAGAGAAGCAGGAAAGCTTAGGTTGAAGAGACTTAAAAAAAAATGTGGTCAGTGTTATCATCTGCTGGACGTTGAAAAAAAGAAGAATTGATAAAAGACCAGTAAACTCAGTAATTCTGTTTAATAATAAAAATGAAAACAATGCTTTTTTAAAAAAATATTAATGTGAGGTGAAACATAATTTTTTGGTTATCCAGAAAGGTAAGTGAATTTCCTTCAAGGATCGATTATGTAATGTAGAACCTCCTTCAATGTTTTAGATAGAATATAAGACCTCAAATATAAAAACATCAGTTGCCTTCCTTTCCCCTAGATCCATGACAGATGCTGGAGATGACAGATTACATGGAAAACTCAGACTTTGACAATAGTAGAAGTTAAATGTACACATTTTTTTTTCTTGTAGAGGGAAAGATAGAAATTCCTGTTAGGGCAATGTTGTTTTTTCACCTCACTAAATGAGAATTTCCTCACATTTTTAGGTATCACTTAAGCAATCACTCCCTTTGTCTAATAGAATAAGAGATCATTGCCACTAAAATTTGTGATCATATCTTAGATGTGTGATAAAATTAAATTCTTTTTGTTGTGATCTGCTGTAATAGGTGAATAATGCCATCTGTAATACACACCAGTGTATACCAATTACTAAAGTCAAAGGTATTGCTACTCAATATTGGTAACTTGGAAATTACAGTAAACATGTTAGACCTGTGGAAATTCAGAAAATCTATCATCAATGGTAGAAGATAATTAGCATCTACTCTGGGTAGGAATTGAAAGCAGGGACAGAAAGTGCTTATTTTCAAACATATTTTTAACATTAGAAACAATTTATTTTACAAAACTTAGAGGGGTTTGTGATTTTCCTATCCTAGTACTGAAAGCTACAAAACTGTAGCTTTCAAATTTCTTGAAGTGAATCCTAATTTTTTTAAGCAATTGCTTTTAGAGATACAAAGGCAATAAGAACATCTTTCAGGCTCTCTCTGAAATTCCTTTTGATAGAAGATGGTTTTCCTTTCAAAAATATGTCATATGCAACACTGGACAATGTTTCTTTTTAAAATATTCCACACACAAAACTGAGGTAGGGGGCCTCTCCCTGTAATGGTCAATGCATTCTATCGTTGAATTGGTTTAAGTGGTTTTGGGGCACTAAGAATTGTTCTTAAAATTGCTTTTATTCTTATAAGTAAAATAGAAACTCATGATCTAGTAATCAAATTGTATTAAGAGGCTTATAATAACAGCAACAGAATCAAAGCAGCTTGCTCTGCACCTGTCTATGCTATAGTCACATTTAACAGAACAAGATTCAAAGCTTAGCTTTAGCTTTCATTTGGTAATTATCTTATTTTTAATTTAATATGCTTATAGTTATTTTGACATCAATTTTATTATTATTATTATTATTTTTTTTTGAGGAAGGTCGGCCCTGAGCTAACATCTGCCAATCCTCCTCTTTTTTTGCTGAGGAGGACTGGCCCGGGGCTAACATCCATGCCCATCTTCCTCTACTTTAAATAGGATGCTGACACAGCATGGCTTGACAAGTGGTGGGTCGGTGAGCGCCCAGGATCCGAACCGGCGAACCCCGGGCCGCCATAGAGGAGCGCCCGCACTTAACTGCTTGCACCACCAGGCCGGCCCCTTGACTTATCAATTTTAAACATTAACTTTCTATTATGATACCTATACAGGATTTAGGACAGGCACACCAATCACAGGGCTTCTTTTCCACCATCCCCTCAGTGTGTTGAATCAAATCGTTTTGGTGAAATCAATATTCAATGTTTACTTTATTGTGACTACGTAAATATTACTTTCCAAGTTTATGATTTTTTGGCATAAGATCTTTATTTTTCCTGAAGTTTATAAGATTATTAATGATGATTTCAAGTAAGCTCTTTGATTGATTTCAAATTTCAGATGCACAAGATGATTAAAATATTTGTGAATTCCATTACTATGTTGAGATCACATTCATTCAGCCTTCGATCCTTCTGCTCCCATCTAGCTGGTTGCTTTTTAAGCCTCCCTGTCTCTCTGTTGGGTTTCTTGTTCCTGGATTGCTCTCCTTCCTCCTTGATTTAATCCCTCTTTTCTGCAGAAACACTTCTAGTAGCTTCCTAAGAAATACGGTACATGAGAAGTATACATTTTGGATCCACAGTTGTCTTCAAAGAGCTTCCCTTCTATGTGGTTGATGTTTGAATATATACTTTAGTATATAGGATGAAAATGATTCTTCCTCATGAGTTATGAAAGCATCTCTCTAACGCCAGCCTGAACTCTTCTCATTTGTGGGTGATTTCTATTTGACTTTTCTGTTTTGTTTTTTTTTATTGCAGGAACCTCTTATGATTTTTGAAATTCACGACAATGTACCTTGGTGTGAGACTAATTTCTTTTTGAAGACTGATATTTTTTGTGCTAAAATTTTTTCTCACGTAATTTCTTTGCTAGTTTCATCTTATCAGCTGTCACAGGTTTCTCTTTTTATTATCAGTCAACTATTGGACCTTCTGGATTGCTCTTTTCCTGTCTTCTAAAAATTTTTTATCTCTTTCTTTTACTCTTTGAGAGATTTCCTTGACTTTATCTTCTGTCTTTCTATTAATTTTTGAAAATCGTTTTATTTGGAAAAAACATGAAACATACAGAAAGTTGTTAAAAAGTACAAGGAAAAATCTCAGTATCTTTTAACCAGATTACTTGTAGTTAACATTTGCCTCATTTGCTTTCTTTTACTCCACACTCAATCACACACACATATGCTATTTCTGTTTATCTATTCATGTTTTTTCCCTTAGTCATTTCGGATTAGATTGCATATATCATTGCCTTTCACATCTAAATACTTCAGCGTATGTTTCCAAAGAACAAGAAAATTCTCTTACATAATTACAATAGGGTAATCAGCTTCAGTAAACGTAACATGATAAAATCCTTTGATGTAATCTGCTGGTGTTCCAATGTTATCAGTTAAGCCAATTCTTTATAGTATCTTTTCCCTCCAGTGTGAGATCCAAACCTAGAATCACGTATTGCATTTAGTTGTGTTAAAAGATAAATCGACGCATATTAAAATTTTAGGTGTTTATTTGAGCAAAAATCTGTTTGAATTGGGCAGCATCAAACCAGAAGCGATTATGAGCCGCTCCACGGACTGGAGCTGGGGGAGAGATTTTTTAGAGAGAAAAGGCAGAAGCCAAGTAAAGAAATTATCGATTGGCTATAGCTTAAAGCCTTGTCGGCTTTTTGTGATTGATTGTCCTTAAGTTTCGATTTCTTAAGCTGGAGGCATTCACAGGCTTAGATTTTAGTGAGCTTACTTAGGCCACCATGGCATTAGAGCCACCTCAGTCTAGCGGCCTCCTTGCCTCATTTACCAGTTGCCATGCCTCTGCAGCCCCCTTCTATCTGGAACACTTCTTCAGCCTGTCTTGTCTTTCAGGACAGTTATGTTTTAAGAATAGTCTCCCTTTTTAAAAGTAGATTGTCCTCATTTTTGGTTCATCTGATGTATTGTTGGTTTTTAAATTTTACTTATCTACTTTTAATTTGTGATAACGTCTTCATGTATCACAGCATTCTGTTTTTGTTTTATTGTCATAGCACAGATTCTTTTCTCACTCCAACATCGATTACAGTAGTTGTTTCCTTCTCTCCTTTGACTTCCTACATTGCTCTGTTGGATCTCAGTCATTTTCGGTTGCCATCGTAGGTCTCAGCTATAGGTCTCGGTCGTGTTGCAGTTTTGCTCAAATAACTGATCTTTTGTTCCTCATTTGTAGTGTATTAGAGTGGGGTTTTAGAGTGGGAGCTGGGATGATATAATTTGGCTGTGGAGTTATGGAAACTAAGCAGCGGGACTGGGTTACAGGTATTAAGTATGTCAACTTCAGATAATAGCTCTGTCCAAAGTCTAAAGTGTACCAGGTTTATTTCTTCTGAGAAAAAACTTAGAATATAGGTTTTGGTGTTGGAGGTGATGAGGAATGAAGAGGAGTGTGGGGTGAAAGAGCAACCACTTCAGAATTTTCTGAAATTTTCCCTTTTCATCAGTGCACCTCACCCCTGCCTTTCAAGGCATCCAGTTCTTCCCAGTACTGGGCTGCTGGGGGCTTCTGTGAGTGATGAGCTGACTTCTTGTGTGTACCCCACACTGTGGGCACACAGGCAATACTTTCTCAGCTCATCATTTCTCCATCTGCTTCCTTCCCTCCACAACTTATTGAAACACAGCACAGTGATTAAAAGTATGACTCTGAAACCAAACCGCCTGGGTTTGAAGCCTAGCTTTGCTGCTTACTGAATATGTGATGATCAGCAAGTTGCTTAATGTTTCTGTGCCTCCATTTCCTCATCTGTAAAATGGACATAATGACAATGATGTTATGGATACTAAATGAGATAGAACAGTGCCTGACACCTAGTGTCCGCTGCTATCAACCTTGCTATTATTGTCATCTCTCTTCCGCTAGTATCTCCATTTTAATTCTAAGCCCCTGTAAGTTGGTTTTTGAAATTATTTTGCTGTCATTTGCCTGAGGTTTGCAGAAGGAAAAGAGATTAATACCTGTCATCAAATCATCAGTTTTTTTTAAATATTAAGGCTTTGAATGTTGTTTTTATTCTCCTGCCAATTTTTTTCCTGACCAATAAAATTTTTGTGTAATTAGTAAGTTCTCTTAGCATACTCCTTCATTTCATCTTAAGAACAGGAACGAACGGTAACTTTTAAAACACCGAGGTTAATTTCAGGATTTTATTTATCTATATGAAAAATACTCTTTCTATTTTCTAAGATATTTTGTTTTAGAATTATATGTGTGAAGTGTCAACCTCCTAAGTCATCGATTCTTTCAAGACATTACTATTCATGCAAGAACTTATGTAGAGGATAATTAGAGGATACATTCCCAATTGATATTGTAATATAAAACTTTACAAAAAAGGGAATTTTATTTTACTAGATGTAACCTATTAAACAGGTTCTACCTTCTGTGCACAGATATTTATGTTATAGAAATTCAGTTATTTAAATATTTATAAAACGAGAATTGAGAGCAGCACTTTTGAAAAGCAGTTAATAACGAGCAGACATCAAGGGAGCTATCATTATAACAGCAAAGTGCTTTGCAACTCCAATAACTTCAGTGGTGCAGAAGCTGGCCATCAAATTTAATTAAAAGCAGTCAAAAATAAACTGAGAAATTGAACCGTAAAAGGCTGTCCTTTGCCAGGAGCTGAAGGCAAAAAGAAAGCAAGAGAGAGCCTTGAAAGTAGTAATGAATTGATAAGCCTTACTGCCTGCAGCTTGTAATGCGCTCTGTCAGATTTTAGTATCAGTTAAACTAGATTAATAGAGCAATCACTGATTTTTCTATCTTGAATCCTTCTCCGTCGTCCTCCTATTACAGGCTCCCATGATGGATGGCAGCCTGAGTGGGTCAAAATTTCCATTCATTTCTCTGCTCAATCACTTTTTAAACAATGCTGGCATCTACTTTTGCTGGACACCAACATTCTCCGTGATATTTTAAAAGCAGAAATAAATATAGTTATTGACAGGCTGCAGTCCTCATTTCCAATGAGGCTTAATTCCTTTTTATTCAACAGAGGAAGAAATCCCCTGGAAGGCGAGGAATTGACATCTCCTTCTACCACTAGAGGCTACCATGGTGAAATGAATGATAAAGAGAAGATTACAAATTTATTGTTGCTTTAAACCCTCAGATTAATGTGAATCTGCAGAAACAGTATCACAAGGACAAAAACAATTTGCCTTCGATCATCTTATTTTTATAATAATGTTCTTTAATGAAGCTAAACCCTCCCTGCTGTGACCTTATTATGTTTTTCAACATCAGTGAGAAATAGATTCCTCTGAATTGTAAGAGAGCTCATGAAACAGCAGGGATATTGAAATGGAGGATCAATTACTTTTCTGCAGTAATTTTGAACTTGAAATGGCTATAGTACAGCCTATGTAGACAAGAAGACAAACCAGCTTATTGAAAAGCTGTGTACAGGTTACACAGACCACAAAGAGCTGAGGTGAGCAAACTGTTTTGTTTTCTTATATCTTTCAACATGATTACACAGTGTCCCTTTAAAGAGCTCAAGTATCTTGTAGAAGAAGCAAACAAAAACCAAAAATGGAATTTGTCACCAATTTAAATGCAAAATTTTAAAATATATTTAAGAATTCTCCTGAAAATTGCTCACGTCACTGCTTATGGGTTAAATCTTATTCATTTTAACCTGAAGAAAGGATCTTTGATTATGACGGTAACTCATCTTCAGATGAAGACAGAAAAGAAATATAAATGTTATAAATGTAACAGATTATTATTGCATTTATGAAATACTCTAATTTGTGAGGCACTTTCAGACTCATCATGTCATTGTGTCGTTGTATCCTGGCATCCATGTCTTGATAAGACATGAGCTCAAACAAGCATTGATGTCTTACAATTGCTACAGTAAGGAAGACGGAGACTCAGACAGGTTAAATGATGCGCAACAGGTCATGCAACTGCCTTACTTGCAGCTGGCACCTGGGCCAGCACTCTTTCTTTCCCTTTAGTTTTGGCAAGAACTCCCAACTTTCAAAATGCAAATCATTTAGCTGTAATAAAGTCAGTATTACCAGAGTATATAATTTCCGTTTCCATCTGCCTCATTCAGGAAGGAAATTCTCATTTGTGCTGATATGGGAGTCACATGGATCAATGGGCCTTTAGAGAATGGAAGCTCATAAGTGTACTTTATTTGAATGATGGTCCTGCAGCACATGCAGGACTTCACAACGCCCTAAACGGTAGGAAACTGAGAGAGCTGGTGAGGGGGCTGTCTGAGACACCTCTTCAGAAAAGGGCACATGAGTTGAAAGCCACATTCTTTCCTGGGCAGGGACTTTCCTGCCTGAACGGAGATTGGGGTAGGGCTTGAGCAAGAACACCAATCACCCTGGTCAATGAGATTGACTTAAAGAGAGAGATTGCTGAAGCTCAAGGTTATAGAGTCCTGAAACTACTTAAAAGGAAGAGAAATGAACTTTCAAGATTGGGATTATAACAGAATGGAATAAGTGGAATTAAGGAGAGTGGTGGAGTGAGAAAAAGGTGCTAAAGTACTAATGTGAGGAGCAAAAGATAGCTAAAATTCAAATGATAAGAAGCTTGCTCATATTCATGTAATTCAAACATTGTCATTGATTTGGTTATTTTAGCTTTTCTTAAAAACTGTTTTCAATTCTTTCACGTGAGTCAATAAAGGACTGCCAGATAACGTTCTACCTTCTCAACATCGACTGGTATCAATAATTATAATAACAATGGCATTTATTGGGTTATACCTATGTGCCAGACACTTTTCTAAGAACTCTAAATGTGTTAACTATTGCATTATATATGATACAAATATATTAACTATTATTACTCCTATTTTAAATATCAAGATAATAATGTACAGCAAAGTTAAGTATCTTGACCAAGATAAACTATGAAACTACTAAGTGGCTAAATCAGGGACATTTAACTCTACAGCCTTGACCCTTACGACTCCTCAGACCATTCCCTAAAATAAAATAATACATCTGCTTGCTCATTAGGACAGTTCTGTGATTTATTTGCATTTTAAAAAATAACCATTTTGGCAAGCATAAGAACTTATGTGAATTTCAAATTAGAGTGATATTGCTTGAATATCCCCAGAGTATTTTGGGTTGGGACAAAACCTATTGTGCTTTATCAGATAATGAGAAGAAAACAATTTTTATTTTTTTATAGTGTGATTATTTTAATTCATTATGAAATACAAAAATCTATCTAAAAGCACTCTGTGACATGGTATAAGAATGATTGCCGTGATACATGGAGATGTACAATAAAGTCTACTGTCGGACTACATCTTCAGATATGGACTTGAGTTATAACCACCTACTAGAACATGGTTTTTAGCATAATAGAATCTATTATAAACTATCCTGTTACTGAAAATTTTATATAAAGAGATAGATCAACTGTGTGTGTGTGTTGCGTACACACACACAGTTTATCTTCATTCCAAATTAGTGAATTTGCCTACTGGCTAAAGTTTATGGGTAGCCCCAAATTCAATGCTTATGGAACTTTCCGGTCACTCATAGACATGCACAAAGCAGTGAAAATTTGAGTCACCCTGCACACGTTTTCCCAGCTAAGATGGAACAGGTGATGCCCTGCCTTCTTGTTTGACTTGCATGTGTATAAACAACTGTCCTTTTCACTGTCTACTTAGTGGTAATTTTAACACTACTTTGTGCTAAAATTTTTCACACTTTTGTGGGTTTTTATGCTATTTTTGCTCTTTAAAATAGCCCCCAAGTGTAGTGCTGAAGTGCTGTCAGTATTCTAAATGCAAGATAACAGATTTGTTTGTGGAGAAAATGTGTGTGATAGATAGGCTTCATTCAGAATGAATTATAGTGCTGTTGGCTATATACTCACTGTTCATGAATTAACAGTATATATTAAATAAGGTATCTTTAAACAGAAACACAGTTAAAACAAGGTTATGTACTGATTGGTTGATGAAAATATTGTGACCGAAGCTGGTAGGAACCTAGCTTTGTATTTCCCCTAGGAAATACAGTATTTAGTATTCCTGGTGACTTTATAGAACCTAACTACTGCGAATAATGACTATATATCTTATCCCTATCTTGCCAAAACAGAACGTCTCTTCCCGGCCATTCCAATTCTTGCACCTTTCCACGGTTCTCCCAAATCATCTCTATCATCACATCAGATTCTAACTTTATTTACTCTCTGAGATATCTTATAACTTTCTTTTCTGGAAGAATTTTTATTATCTATCATTTAAAATGATGATGTTGTCTTCAACATATTTCCACTTAAAATACACAATAACCCCAATATCTGTGCAAAAAGAATTGTGAATATGTACCAAACGAGGGCCATTTCTCACAAAATGAACTTCTTGATGTATGACCATGATTTTAAAGTTGAAAAGGAAGGAGAGCCAGGTGGAGAAGAAAGTAATTGTTAGATAAAGACCCAGAAGAAATGATAATAATTGAAATCCAAGGTGTATATATAGAAGTTAGCCCCCAAAAAAGAGGAAGAAGGCATTTTTCTGAGATAGAAAAGACAAAGGGATAGATGAAAATGAAGGAAGGGACAGGAAATGATACAGAAAACAAACAAAGAAAACCTTGAGGAGAAAACTTATAGGGGGTTAGATTTGATGATTTTAATTTTCAAACTGAAAGGTGGGCAAAGTCATCTGCAGATGTGGTATTTATTGAACACCCTAATGTGAAATTAAAACACAACAAAGATGAATTAAACACAATGCGTACCCTCATGGGTTTATAATTTCATGCAAGATAAAAGATGTCATACAAACCATGGTATGGCACCAGGCATTATAGACCATATGCCACAAGAAAATATAAGTAAAAGGCTACAAGTGCTTCCCTGAAAACAAAAGGACTCATTGCATTTTCATTATCATAGTTCAGAAGCTCATGAGTGAAAACAGTTCTCCTTAAAATGTATGTAAATGAAAATGTATGTTCAGAAAACTAACTCCTGCGTGATGGCTTATTATATGATATCTTAAAACTCGAGAGTAGGGAAATGCTTGTGCATCTTTCGTATCATTTGTGATTGTACCTGTAATTACAAAAAGCTGATGAACTTTGGGGATGTAATGAGCTGGGAAAAAAGGAGCATTGAGCTTTATGAAAATCACTAAAGGAAGCATGTTAGCTGCAAAGGTTGTTTTTCTCTCTTGTAGAGTCTGTTCTTTGCAACTCACCGTAATGTATTTTAACTTAAAATATGTACTACAAATCAAACTTACTGGCATTATTTCAAAATTTTAAAAGGATGCATATGTTATTACCTGCTTTTATTAACACTGTTCTTAAATATAGGTATATCATTTTGGAAAAAATAGACAGTACAAATAATGATGATCAGAAATATAAAAATACTTGTAATATCAGTACTTAGATAAGTATGGATAATATTGATAGTTTACACCTGCATGTTTTCTATATATGTGTATATGTGTAAGTGTGTATGTGTGTTTATATCATCATTATTACTAGCATTTAATATTTTGGGGGAGCTTATTGAGCATTATTTCAATTAATTGTTCAGTTATCCCCATTTTATAGATGGTAAAGTGAGGCTTATAAAGGCTAGATAATTTGGTCAAGGTCCTGTGACAGTCACTGGGTAGCAAAACCAAGATATAAACCTCAGGCTACCTGAAACCCCTGATCTTAACACAACACTAGCTGCCATACTGTTCAGTAAACTGCTCTTTTTCAATAACAGTATATTGTAAACATGTTTCTTTGTCTGCTATAGTATATAAAATCCATTGTTCTCAATGGTTTTATAAAAATCCACTGCATGGATTCATTGACACTTTTTAACTAGTCCCCGTTGTTAAGTGTTTTGGTTGTTTCTAATTTTTCTTTATTAGAAACAGTGTTCTAATAAAGAAACTTGCATAAACACCTTTGCTAATTTGTCCCCTTATTTGCTCAGGATAAATTCCAGGAAGTAGCAGTGAATCATTAAATCGAAGCCTATGTACCACTTACTCTGTCAAATTGCCCTCCAGGCAACCATGCTGGCTTATACTCCCACTAAAAGTCCGTGTACCTGTCCCTCTCCCCACATCCTTGCCAGCTCAGGGCACAGGTTTCTTTTCAAGCTCCATCAATTATATACAGTTCTATTTTTAAAAATTAAAAAAAATCATTTTAATCTGTGTTTACTCTAAAATTTCAAGGGCTTTCAGAGAAATTATACAGGCTGAGGGAAGAATTCCTGGAAATAACATTTCAGAATGACATCTGCTATTTTTTAGAGTGATTTTCACCAGCACTGCAATAAATTCAAACATTCTTAATAAATCATTTTTATTTCCACCAGTTAGTAATTCACACTAGCAAAACTGCTTCCCTCTCTGGCTTATTAAATAAATGTCCAATCTCTTAATTTAAAGTTAACAAAGTTAGATTGACTGATTCAATTCAGATATTAATCATTGCCTATGATTTATCATTCCATAAGATTTTTCTTTTCGTTTTCACTTAAGTGATGTCTTTTCAATGCGAGAATATAGATAGGAATATTCAAAACATTTAGAAATCACTTAGATTCTAAAATAAATTGAACTGTTCTAGTAACATTCTGAATCTGCAAAACGGTGAGAGCAAAGAAAGGAATTCATGAACTCGTTAGGATTACTGAATCAAACAGGAATGAATCAACCTTGGCTGCCAATGAACATGTATTTCCAGAAGAGGGAATCTAAAATAAACAAGTTTGCATGTTTGCACAGTCCTGGCAATCTTAATGTTGCTACCCACCATGATTGCTATAGTCCATTCTCTTCCATCTAATTTGTAAGGTTAGTCAAATGTTGCTTTTATTACTTAGACTAGACTATTGACATGCTGATCATGCATAACTCACAATTATCTTTAACTCCTTTCCCTTTCAGGCAGAGATATACAAGCTATAGACTGACAACAGTTTGAGCCAAGAAGCAGTCTGTCTCAGAAATAAGTAGTAATTGAATACCTTACCAACTCCTTCTCAAAAGTTCTATTGTGAAGGAAAAAATGAGGGAAGAAATGCTGTAAGAAATTGTCTCAGTTCCCCTAGATCCTCTACATTTTATGTTTAAATGAAACTTGAACTGTATTTGGAATCATGACATATATAACATTGCAGTAACCCGCTTCATTGAAATTCTTACCACATTTTACTATAAAAGTGTACTTGAGGGGCCGGCCCCGTGGCTTAGCGGTTAAGTGCGCGCGCTCTGCTACTGCCGGCCCAGGTTCAGATCCCGGGCACACACTGACGCACCGCTTCTCCCGCCATGCTGAGGCCGCGTCCCACATACAGCAACTAGAAGGATGTGCAACTGTGACATACAACTATCTCCTGGGGCTTTGGGGGAAAAAAAAACGAGGAGGATTGGCAATAGATGTTAGCTCAGAGCTGGTCTTCCTCAGCAAAAAGAGGAGGATTAGCGTGGATGTTAGCTCAGGGCTGATCTTCCTCACACACACACACAAAAAATGTATACTTGAGTATTTTCCATATAACACAAATGTACATTTTGTGAAGGCCAAGGGGATTAATTTCTCTCAAGCCTCCATGCCAGATGGCTCTCTGTCACCTGTGAGAAACAGATGTTTTTATGTTATGGACACCATATATCACATAATTGATGTTTTTTTTGGGGGGGGGTGGGCACCAGGATGCCCAAAACCAAATTTAACAATGGTTCAGAAAAGCATTCAAGACCTTATGATACAGGTGGGAAGTATTAACCTCAAATAGCGTCTTTTCTTTCCTACTCTTTTTGATATATTACTTTGCTTAATTTTTCTCCTGTACTTATGTTTCTTTCTAGGCAGCCTCAAGTCCCATTGAAAATTAGTGGGATACGAGTAGTTTTACAATAAACAAAGTAATTGTCTTATTTGAATGTTGACCATATGAAGGTAAAATTTTCATAACTTTGAATGGTTTCCTAGCTCGAAGAAAGGTGGGGATATAAATTTAGACAATAATTTAAAAACAGTAACCATGTAAACAGAAGATGGCACGGAAATTAAAAACAAATGTAATTCTAAAGTCTGACTTGCAGTTTGAGGCATGTATACGTGATCCCCATTAATGAGAGGGGCAAGGAAGAAGAGGAAAACTTGGTTGTTATTTAAAAGTAAGAAGGAAGAGTCACAACTGAAAGGAAGAGACTAGGAAATTCTAGTGCCCAGCCTCTGAGAAGATCCAGCCAGGAGAGTATGTCACTTGACTAAATTATTCCAGATCTTATTTCCTAAAGCTGTGCTCATGGTTGCTGACTTCACCTAAAAGACACCGGGCGTTATGTTTCTATTTGGACCATAGAGATGGGAACAGGGACAGATGATACACAAAGCAAAGTGGGCAACAGATGTAAAGTTGTAATTAGTGGACTGATAGTAAATTTTATTAAACACTTAAAATGTCTCTTCCAGGACAGACATGACAGGATGGTGGAGCAAAACGTAGCTCTACCAAACCCCTCCAAGGTGATGAGAATGACTATCTCTTACCCTTCCCTTCCCCCTCCTGGAGCTACTCGTGTCCCATCTTGGAAGGGGGGCCCTTTGTAGAGGTGAGAGAGATGTAGACTCTGGGCTCCGTCCCTGGAAAATGAGGTGCAAAAGTTGCAACCGACTGCAGTACTCCTTCACCGCGGAAGCCTGAAAATAGAGTAGAGGAAGGAACGGGAATTTTCCGAGGTTGTAGTCTATGCTTAGCAGTGGAAGCACTGTGGTCTAGTGGAAAAAGCCCCAATTTTTCAGTCTGATAAGAGTTTTCATGGTGAGTCTGTCACTCCTTTTTGGAAGTCCTTAGTCACTTAACCTCATTTGAGCTCACTTTCCGCATCTATAGAGAGGGATAAATGAAACACATGGAAAGCATCAAGCACACTATCTAGCAGAGAATATGTCCAAAAGAAAAAAAGAAAAAACAGATCTTTCACTCCTTCTAACTCCAGCCCATAATTTTCCAGCTTATCAGAATTCCTAATTGGCTTTTATTTAATAAAGCACTGCATTTAGAGAGAGAAGCCTAAAATACCATAATTCTAGTACTCCTCAAATGGTATTACATGCTTAATACAATTGTTTAGAAATTTGGGGGAATGTAGTCATTCTTATTATTTATTTATTTATTTATTTATTTTTTAGTGCAGGTTCTGAAGGCTACCCAGCTAGGTAGAGTACTTTATAGAGTTAGGTTCCCTGGGTGTTGTCTCAGAATGGCTTTGGGAACCACTGATTCAGTGAGCCACTTACTAGGAGTAAACAGTATAATTTAATAGAATGCACACACACGTGCCATCTTTCTTGCACTTTCACAGTATAGCTTGAACTCACACACTGTCTCTCTCACACACCCACAAACATACCCACACACACACACTATCTTTTTGGGCTACTCTGCGAAAGTTGGAAATTGACCAAGGCCTGCTTCTGTAACTGGTTTTCCTTCTTCCTTTTAACCTCTCCTCCTTTGTCTCCCTCACTTAACCTCCTTCTTCATCTTTATCAAGTTTCTGCCCTGTCCTGTCACTCAGCATTTTTATCCACCTTCCCATCCTCAACTGTGGTCTCAAGGTATATGTATTTCTTCTTTTCCAACTTTACTCCTAAAACCCCATATTCATCTCTGACTCCCTGTTTCACAATATTTCCTTCATGTCTCACCATCTGTTCAGGTTTAGCAGTGAAAAACTGAACTCTCATGTTGTCATCACCTCAAGGAGCTTCTCATTGTGCCACAGGAAAGCAAGAGCCTGAAACTGTTGACTGGGGCAGCAGTAGGAAACCAATAAGTAGGAAAAGACTGTCGCCCAGAGTTGCTTAATACAAATCCAGACCAGCATGGTTTGGCTGCTAGACCTGACAGCTGAGCACATTACTAGGGAAGAATGTGTTTAGCTCTATAAATTGATAAAAATTACAAGGAAGTCTTTAAGCAAAAATCATTTTATAATTTTAAAAAATACTATCCTATTCATTTTTTTCTTTAAAAAATTTTATAGTAACTCAGTACATAGCTTGAAAAAAATCCCAAGAGGAAAGAAGGAAATCAAAGGAAAAGTAAGTTTTCCTCCCACATTGTCCTTCATTGTCTCAATTGAGGTAAGCATGATTTTTAGATTCTTACACACCCTTTGAGAGAGTATCTATGCATATAAAACACACGTGTATAAAGGCACGTTTTTAAAGTTATAATTGTTGCATTCTGTGCACATTGTTCTGCATCTGTATTTTGCATGTCTCAGAGAAAAAAGTGGAGGTTGGCCCTTTATGTGATTAAAAATAATAGAAAGACCACAGGTAACATTTGATAATTGCTTGTGACTTTGTCTCAGGCACTGTGTAAGCCCTATATATTAATTTAATTCTCATAACTTTCCTAAAATAGTACTATTATCTCCTTTCTGTAAATGAGGAGACAGAGCCTGAAGAAACCAATCGAGCTGTTGAAGCTCACCTAGCTAATCAGGGACAAGCCAGGCTTGAACCCACCAGTTGGAGTCCAGAATCTGCTCTCTTGTCCATCATTCCCAAACTTGACAGGAACCCTGGACTGAAGCCGGTTAGAAAAAGAAGTAACCAGGAGAGTTGTGGAATTAGCTAAACATAACCTTTAGTAATAACTCTGTAAATTGACATAAAAAATGGGGAACCTTAAAATAAGGAAAATGTATAAATGAATAATTGGATTTTCTTTTTTTTTGACTTAAAAAAGACTTTTAGAGACTTCCATGCAGATCTGGAGCACAATCTCCATTTTTTTCATTATTTTGTTTTATATTTTAGCTTTTTTGTTCTTGGTATCATAACTGAAATGAGCTGGAACAGCAGGAAGCTGAGACAGTGACAGGAGAGAACATTCTCACTCACCAAAGAGGGTGGATATAGAGTGGAAAGACGTGAAGAGGACTGGAAAGTTCATTAGGTGGCCAGAGGAAGCTAATTAACTTGTTCTTAATAGTGAACAGTTTTTGTAGAGTGGGCTTCCATGGAGGGAGCAGACCCATGTGATATTCAATTGCGAGGTCCTGGGTTTTATAAAGCAGAGAATCAATACAGGAAGAAAAAATAGAGCAGACCTCAAAAGACTAACGTTAGCTAGTGATTGTAAGTTGTCAAAGTAGGGAAAATCGAGTGTTCAGTTTTAAATTGTCTGTCTCAAATTGTTTATCACATACCTTGGAAGTAAGAATTAGAAAAAAGTAAACTATGTTATATTAAAAGGACATTTTTATAGAAAGAACACAAAGTAGGTTTATCTATGCCCTGTCTGGAGCCACAACTCAAGAATTCTAACCTTTTGACCTAAGTAGCCAGTCCCATGGTGCCATCTGGTGGAATCTATTGTAATTCCAAGTGCAAAGCCTCCAAAAACAAAGTCTCTAAAAGGATATGATTTTCAAACCAAACCTACAAAGTGATGAAAAATGGCAGAGAGGCTGGAATAGATTGGGCAGTGGAGGTTAGCATCAGCGATGGCAGAGTTTTCCAACATTTCAGTTTTGGCAGATGGTAAAATTGACCTATTTGAATTAATTCTAGCTTTTGAGAGGAATGAGTTGCTCTGGGTACTTTTCTTAAAAGGCGAAATATTTTCATGAGCATAAAGAGTAAAAGACAAAACAAGACTCAGAGCTAGCAAAGCCAGGTTGTGTATTAAATTGCCAGTGCCCTGGGAGCATAAATAATATCATCTTTGGTTTAATTTCTAATTTCCAAATGTGAATATGTAACACACATTTGAGAGTGAGATAAAAGTAATGGAAATATCTAGGAACTTATGTATACGTAGAAATACCTAGACCCTGCTCTGCACCCTATAAACAGGAGAACTGGCCAAAAGTGAAGGAGTGTTCTATTCAAGTTTAGGGATGTTCCAAAGCAAGACAAGCAGAAAAAGAAGTGAGGGAATCTAGAATACTAGAAAACACATCTTTGGTGGGATTGGACATGAAGTTCGGACTGAGCAGAGAAACAAGTGAAACCAAAATGGACTGATGGACTTGAACATGGACAGACTGCTGTGACACTGTAGATGAGGACTCACAGGCATGAGACAGGCAGCAGGGTTAACAGATCCTTTCCAAGGAGAGTTTACGAAATTCGGTATCTTAGAGAACTTGTTAGCAATGAAGTCCAAGGTATGGCCACATTGTGAGAAGTTTATGAGAGAGACAAAAAGAAAACAATTGTATTTAATCACCAGCATTGTTCTAGACACTTTCAAATATCTTCTCATTTAATCTTTATAGAAATCTGCTGATATGTGTGGTGATATCCCTGTGTTATAGATGGAAACACTTAGGCTCAGAGAAGTAGACAAACTTGTCTAAGGTTACAGAAGTATTAAATGAAAAAGCACTGTTCCCAAGAACCTGATATTTCTACCAAAGTTCATGGTGAAACTAGAGGTAAAGTAAACGCTAAGTGTACCTAGTAATACCAGCACATCTTAGGTGCTCAAATGATACTGATGAAGGAATTTTAAAGCAGAAAAATACAGCTGCTTTCACCTTAAAGGGGCAGGTTGACATTAGAAACGAGAGAATATGCAGTGAATAAGTTGAGCAATATTTGAATATATGTCTTGAATGTAGGAACAAAGTTGCTGCTTTTCCTATATAACTTGTCCTTCAATATGTGTGTCTATGATAAGGTAAATAAGATATTCTGGTATTGAATTCTAAACCTCAAGTTTTGAAAACAATTTATTCTACGAAAGAAAAATAGTAACAGTATTCTCAAAATTTGTGCCACAGAGCACAAGTTCTGGGGAATGTTAATAAGTGCTCTGTGGTAAAATGGCTGAACTTGATGGTTCTTGATTTGGGGAGTTTTCTGGACACTCTTTGCCCCTTTTAGATATTCACAGTGCACATTACCTTGGTACAACCTTCATATGACATTTATCAGTATTCTTTTACTTTGGGAACTACAATGCTGAATGAGATTCATGATCACTCGACTAAAATCAAGACTTTTTATGAAAGATTCTTCAAGGAAACTTGTATTCAATTTTGCTCTTAGCTAACCACATCAACAATCAACTACTATGCATAACAAACTTTTTTAATACAAAGATGAGTTTGTGGGCCAGCCCCAGTGGCCTAGTGGTTAAGTTTAGTGCACTCTGCTTTGGTGGCCCGGGTTCAGTTCCTGGGCGCAGACCTACACCGCTTGTCTGTCAGTCGTCATGCTGTGGTGGCAGCTCACATATAAAAAGAGGAAGATTGGCAGCAGATGTTAGCTCAGGGCAAATCTTCCTCAGCGAAAAAAAAGATGGGTTTGTGTCACAATTAGAGCTTAATTTGGAGTTATATTTCATTGGAACTATATTGTCATCTCTTCTGTTGATGACCCAGAAAATTTGTAATTGATCACATATTTGTCTGATCTTGCAAAATGAGGCAAGAAGCATACTAAAAAAAAACTTAATTTCATATTTTTAATTTTCCCAGCAAGCCTGAATATCATCCAATGTATTCATCTTGATTTACATTTATAAAGGAAGAAAGGAAAAGAGGAAGGAATGAAAGACAGAAAGAAGGAAAGAAGATGAAAAGAAAGTGTCAAAATTTAAGAAATCATAAAGTACATTAGCTTTACCCTGTTTTTCTACTCTCTGCTATGAGGAAGCTAGAATATTAGCTAGATTTAAAAATTCTTACCATGTTTTAGTGTTGTTGAATCATATTAGTTTACAAAAAGAAAAAAATCTTTAAGTCAGGAAAGTCTATGGGAACGTGATTTTATTCTTAACCCGGTGTTATTGGCTTCTCGCCTCATCTTATTAGTCCATTCATCTGAATTATAATACCACCTGCCTCCTTGTTTCTCTTTGCCTCCAGAGGGAGATGAAAATTCACATGTGGGGCCCCAGCACTGATTGCCAATGATAACATTTAGTATTATTCAGCTGTCTCTTGAGGAGCTTCATCATGAAATTATTTCTAGACACTGATAAAGCATGTTGCTTCTGGGGAATATTGTGATCTCAAGCTTAAATTCATATGACAAGAAGAACATTGTTTTATGCGGTAAAGTCCATGAGCACCCCAGAGAAACAGTAGAATTTACAGCATAATCAAAGCTGATATCTGACAAAGGAGACCCCCTCATAATAAATGAGTTGACTCTCTCAATTTTGGACAAATGTCTTACTTGAACACTGTTGTTTGCATATTTTAACTTGGTGAACAACCACAAATGCCTTGTGTTTTCGGTTTAAGTGGCAGGTTTTCCACAGGGGCTGACCTGCTCAAATTTAAATTAAAAGATAAGAATTTTTTATTTTATCTTTTATCAACTTTCATTTTTACTTGTAAATACACTAGATAGAAATTTACTGAATTTGAGGCTGGTGTTTCTTAGCTTTTTCCCCCACCTATCAGCAAGACTGTAAATTATAGACATCATTTTTCTTATTCCTCTTGCCTTACATTCTCAAACTCATAAAAGAACATTAAGAACTTTTACTTTTAAGTCTAGTAAATTATGGCAGTATATGTTGGCTCCAAAAAGTTGATAAAAAGAAATAGATAATCTGTTGTATGTCAAGTAAAATGACATAGTCATTTTTGAAGATTAAGCTTTCTACATGTGCTTTTATTAAACAAGAATGCTATAGGAAAATTTAAAAAATGGATTAGTTTATTAATGTTATTGTCTTATTATCCTAGAAATTTTACTTAACAGTAGAAATAGGAAATTGAATTATTTTTGTTTCCTATATCTCACTGTTATTTAGCCCAGTTACCTGGCATTTTGAATAATAGAAAAGTTCATAACTAAATGGAAATATAAAAGCAATACTTCTTGAAGTCTGGTAAAATATAAATTGTTATGAAAACAAAATAGGTTTTTTTTTGCCAAAGTATTAGCTTCATTAAAATTACCATAAGTTTTCAGGGCCGGCCTGGTGATGCAGCAGTTAAGTTTGCACATTCTGCTTTGGTGGCCCGGGTTCGCATTCCGGTTCTGATCCTGGGCTCAGACCTACTCACAGCTCATCAAGGCATGCTGA
Source organism: Diceros bicornis minor (assembly GCF_020826845.1). Taxonomy (NCBI): domain Eukaryota; kingdom Metazoa; phylum Chordata; class Mammalia; order Perissodactyla; family Rhinocerotidae; genus Diceros; species Diceros bicornis. The sequence goes on along the minus strand of NC_080761.1, from coordinate 33,354,663 downwards.
AGTGGTGACCCATATAGAAGAGCTACAACTCCATATCTATAATACAAAACTATGTACTGGGGCTTTGGGGAGAAAAAAAGAAAAAGAGGAAGATTGGCAACTGATGTTAGCACAGGGCCAATCATCCTCAAAAAATAAATGAATAAATAAAATTACAATAAATTTTTACACTGCATTTTATTTTTGCAGTAACTACTTGTGTAATAATTTGCTTGGGGTTTGTTATGGTGTCGGAGTGAACTCTGACTTGAGGTTTGTGTGTGTATGTGCCTGTGTGTGTTTTTAAATGTCTTCTTTTACTGTGTGGCTAATGTTCATTTTCACGTACATTTGCATCCAAGCAAGTTTGAAAGTGCTCTTTTTAGTTTGGTATGATTAAATGTAGAGGCTATGTTTTAACGAGTAAGAGATCTTGCATTCAACTATAAGAAATATCTTAATGCAGTATTTGATCAGACCAGTGGTTTACCCAGTCTTGGAATTCTTTTCTTGATTAAGAGAACTATAGTTGTCATAGCTATCTAACTATCTTCCCAAATAAACAAAGCCAAGAATGTGGGAGACTTGTTAGAGGAGAGTATGGGGATGATCTATATGATCCACACAATGGAGCAAAGACAGGATTAAGCGTGAAGCAAACAGGAAATAGAAGAACAAAATGTCAACAGAAAGGAGTTAGCCAACAGGCAAATCTAGATATGAAGCAATGAAACGGAAACCAATGAAATGAACCAGAAATGGAAATAAAATGAAAAACACCAAACCAAAGCAAGCAGGTTCCAAAGGAAGTGATTCCCATAGGAATGAGGATTACTCAACTTAAATCCATTGTGTGGTCTTTGTTGCATTAAAATGCATTGAAGTCACTACTGGAGCCATTAAACTTATCAGACCTCTTGAGCTTTCCAAGTTTTATTCAGACTGCTAAGAATCTCATGGCTGTACAGTAGAACTTGGTAAATAGTTCTCTATTTGATCATTTTAACCAATATTTTAAGAAAATGTTTCCTATAAAATGATCTCATGGAAATCAGTAAGAAAAAGAGAAACACATCTAAATAAGATAGGCAAAAGACAATTAAAATAAATAATAAACATAAAATGATGCCTAATTGTACAGGTAACTAAAGAAATGAAACAACACATTAATTTATTAGAATAGCAAAAGAGAGTGGAAATATTTTGCGCTGGTAAAGGTGAAGGGAAATGATTAGAGTCCTGCACTGTTGAGAAGCCTTCAAAAATACATATCATGGGCCAGCCCTGGTGGCCTAGTGGTTAAGTTTGGTGCAGCTCAGGTTTGGTTGCTGGGCATGGACTTACACCATTAGTCTGTCAGTAGCCATGCTGTGGTGGTGGTTCACATACAAAAAGAGGAAGACTGGCAGCTGATGTTAGCGCAGGGCGAATCTTCCTTAGCAAAAAAAAAAAAAAAAAAAACCACAAAAACATATCTTTCAACTTAGTATGTTTACTTTTAAGAGTTTATTCAAAAGGAATCATTTGAACAGATGTGAAAACGTACATGTGTACATCTGTTCATTGCAAATTACTATGCAGGTTTTAAAAAAGACTACATACACAAATATACCTATATAATGAGAGAGAGATGAGAGAATAAATGCCAACACATTACATTAAGTGAAAGAAATGTTCATATCCTATGTTGACTTCTGTGAAAATGTGCAGGTTCATAGAAAACTATAATATACTTCTCATCAGCACTGTACTTATTCTGTACCAGGAACTCTAAGTACTTTACACTATACATGATAACTTGTTTAATCCTGATCACCTTATAAGAAAGATACTATCACCTGCATTTACAGAGGTGAAAATAGACCAAGTCACCTGTCAAGATGTTAAGATAGCAGTAAGCAGCAGAGCCAGAATTTGAACCTGGGCACTATGGCTCTATGGACCCTAGTCTTTACCTTAAAATAGAGATGCCAAGGTCGAATTTTTCTCTGGCTATTTAGGATTATTTTGTCATTTTTATTCATATCTTCTATACTATTTAAATGTATTATATGTATGTATTACTTTTCTATTAAGAAGAACATTATGAAGCTAACTACATGTTAGGGGAAAAAAATAATTGCACTTATAGGGAAAGACAGATGTTAAATCAGGTCTAGTGAATAGTGAATGCCCCTGAAAAACAACGTAGAATTGAGAGACAATTATGTCCCAAAGGCTTACCTTTCTGCATGTTCAGGTCAACTTAGTCAATTTCTTAATTAGTTCATTAAGGTATAAATGGACTATAAAGACAAGGAAGGCTGACAATATCAAATTAAGAAATCATAAAAGTAATTTTACATTTGGACATGTTTATACCAATTAAACTGCTTTGCATTTTATACATTTTACAGTGGCGTCTAAGGTAGTACCTAATGTTAAGTCCATATACTTAATGTAGTAAACGATAATGCAATTGGGATAGAGAGGTTATGACCTATGTTTAACTCAAAACTACACTGCCTTTTCGAGTTGTTGTCATTTTTAATAAACTGGTGTTGATTCAGATATGTAAGCATTTTGAAAACCCGTCCAATACTTCTTTCCAGCCCCCAGCAATTTTAGTAGTTAAATTAGTAGGAAAAGCATTAAAAATCTTAAAAACTAAAAACTCAACCTAAAATCCCAATCATCAGCATGTTATTCATCCATAGAAACATTATATGAGGGGGGAAAAATACACAGGAAGCGTGCAATTGACAAACACGCCATTTCAGGTAGAAAAGTGCTGCTTCATTTATTTTTTATATTTTTTATTGATGTTTTAATAGTTTTTAACATTGTGAAATTTTGGGTTGTACATTTTTGTTTGTCCATCACCATATATATGACTCCCTTTACCCCTTGTGCCCACTCCCCACCCCCGTTGCCCCTGGTAACCACAATACAGTTTTCTCTGTCCGTGTGTTGGCTTATATTCCACATATGAGTGAGATCATACAGTGTTTGTCTTTCTCTTTCTGGCTTACTTCATTTAACTTAATACCCTCCAGGCCCATCCATGTTGTTGCAAATGGGACGATTTTGTCTTTTTTTATGGCTGAGTACTATTCCATTGTATATATATACCACATTTTCTTGATCCAATCGTCAGTCGAGGGACACTTAGGTTGCTTCCACTTCTTGGCTATGGTGAATAATGCTTCAATGAACATAGGGGTGCATAAGCCTCTTTGGATTGTTGATTTCAGGTTCGTTGGATAGATTCCCAGTAGTGGGATGGCTGGATCATAGGGTATCTCTATTTTTAATTCTTTGAGGAATCTCCATACTGTTTTCCATAGAGGCTGCACCAGTTTGCATCCCCACCAGCTGTGTATGAGGGTTCCTGTTTCTCCACATCCTCTCCAACATTTGTTGTTTTTTGTCTTGGTGATTATAGCCATTCTAACGGGCGTGAGGTGATATCTTAGTGTTGTTTTGATTTGCATTTCCCTGATGATTAGTGATGTTGAACATCTTTTCATGTGCCTATTGGCCATCTGTATATCTTCTTTGGAGAAGTGTCTGTTCATTTCCTCTGCCCATTTTTTGATCGGGTTGTTTGTTTTTTTGTTGTTCAGTTGTGTGAGTTCTTTATATATTATGGAGATCAACCCCTTGTCAGATGTATGTTTTGCAAATGTTCTCTCCCAGCTGGTGGGTTGTCTGTTCATCTTGATTCTGGTTTCGTTTGTCTTGTAGAAGCTCTTTAATCTGATAAAGTCCCACTTGTTTATTTTTTCTTTAGTTTCCCTAGTCTGGGTAGGCATGTCATCTGAAAAGATTCCTTTATGACCAATGTCAAATAGTGTGTTGCCTATATTTTCTTCTACGAGTTTTATAGTTTCAGGTCTCACCTTCAGGTCTTTGATCCATTTTGAGTTAATTTTTGTGAATGGCAATAGCAGATGGTCCACTTTCATTCTTTTGCATGTGGCTGTCCAGTTTTCCCAACACCATTTATTGAAGAGACTTTCCTTTCTCCATTGTATGTTCTTAGCTCCTTTGTCGAAAATTAGCTGTCCCTGTATGTGTGGTTTTATTTCTTGGCTTTCAATTCTGTTCCATTGATCCTTGTGTCTGTTTTTGTACCAGTACCATGCTGTTTTGATTACTATTGCTTTGTAGTATGTTTTGAAGTCAGAGATTGTGATGCCTCCTGCTTTGTTCTTTTTTCTTAGGATTGCTTTAGCTATTTGGGGTCTTTTGTTGCCCCATATAAATTTTAGTATTCTTTTTTCTATTTCCATGAAGAATGTCATTGGGATTCTGATTGGGATTGCATTGAATCCGTAGATTGCTTTAGGTAATATAGACATTTTAACTATGTTTATTCTTCCAATCCACATGCATGGGATATCTTTCCATTTCTTTACGTCATCATCGATTTCTTTCAATAATGTCTTGTAGTTCTCATTGTATAGGTCATTCACCTCCTTGGTAAGATTTATTCCTAGGTATTTTATTCTTTTTGATGCAATAGTAATTGGTATTATCTTTTTGAGCTCTCTTTCTGTTAGTTCATTATTAGTGTACAGAAATGCAACTGATTTTTGTAGATTGATTTTGTACCCTGCAACTTTGCTGTAGTTGTTGATTATTTTTAATAGTTTTCCAACAGATTCTTTAGGGTTTTCTATATATACAATCACGTCATCTGCAAATAGTGAGAGTTTCACTTCATTACCTATTTGGATTCCTTTTATTCCTTTTTCTTGCCTAATTGCTCTGGCCAAAACCTCCAGTACTATGTTGAACAGGAGTAGTGAGAGTGGGCAGCCCTGCCTCATTCCTGTTCTCAGAGGAATAGCTTTCAGTCTTTCCCCATTGAGTATGATGTTGGCTGTGGGTTTGTCATAAATAGCCTTTATTATGTTGAGGTACTTTCCTTCTATTCCCATTTTGTTGCGAGTTTTTATCATAAATGGATGTTGTATCTTGTCAAATGCCTTCTCTGCATCTATTGAGATGACTATGTGGTTTTTATTCTTTGTTTTGTTGATGTGATGTATCACGTTGATTGACGAGCGGATGTTGAACCATCCCTGCATCCCTGGTATAAATCGCACTTGATCATGGTGTATGATCTTTTTAATGTATTGTTGTATTCTGTTTGCCAATGTTTTGTTGAGGATTTTTGCATCTATATTCATCAGTGATATTGGCCTGTAATTTTCTTTCTTTGTATTGTCTTTGTCTGGCTTTGGTATCAGGGTGATGTTGGCCTCATAGAATGATTTAGGAAGTGTTCCATCTTCCTCTAGTTTTTGGAATTGTTTGAGAGGATAGGTATTAAATCTTCTTTGAATGTTTGGCAAAATTCACCCGAGAAGCCATCTGGTCCCGGACTTTTATTTTTGGGGAGATTTTTGATTACTATTTCAATCTCTTTACTTTTGATTGGTCTATTCAGATTCTCCATTTCTTCTTGGTTCAGTTTTGGGAGGTTGTATGAGTCTAAGAATTTATCCATTTATTTTAGATTGTCCAATTTGTTGGCACATAAATTTTCATAGTATTCTCTTATAATCCTCTGTATTTCCGTGGTATCCATTGTAATTTCTCCTCTTTCATTTCTAATTTTATTTACTTGAGCCTTTTCTCTTTTTTTCTTAGTAAGCCTGGCTAAGGGTTTGTCGATTATGTTTATCTTCTTAAAGAACCAACTCTTTGTTTCATTAATCCTTTCTACTGTTTGTTTGGTCTCAATTTCATTTATTTCTCCTCTGATTTTTATTATTTCTCTCCTTCTGCTGACTTTGGGCTTTGTTTGTTCTTCTTTTTCTAGTTCTGTTAGGTGTAATTTAAGGTTATTTATTTGGACTTTTTCTTGTTTGTTAAGGTGGGCTTGTATTGCTATGAGTTTCCCTCTCAGGACTGCTTTTGCTGCATCCCATATGATTTGGTATGGCATATTTCCATTTTCTTTTGTTTCCAGATTGTTTTTGATTTCTCCTTTAATTTAATCAACGATCCATTGGTTGTTCAGTAGCATGTTGTTTAATCTCCACATTTTTGTCACTTTCCCAGTTTTTTTTTCATGGTTCATTTCCAGTTTCATAGCATTATGGTCTGAAAAGATGCTTGTTATGATTTCAATCTCCTTAAATTTATTGAGGCTTGCTTTGTTTCCCAACATATGGTCTATCGTTGAGAATGTTCCATGCATGCTTGAGAAGAATGTGCAGTCAGCTGTTTTTGGATGGAGTGCTCTGTATATGTCTACTAGGTCCATCTCGTCCAGTTTTTCATTTAAGTCTGCTATTTCTTTATTGACTTTTTGTCTGGATGATCTATCCATTGATGTAAGTGGGGTATTAAGATCCCCTACTATTATTGTGTTGTTGTTTATGTCTCCCTTTAGGTTTGTTAATAGTTGCTTTATGTACATTGGTGCTCCTATGTTGGGTGCATATATATTTAAAAGTGATATGTCTTCTTGGTGGAGTGTCCTTTTTATCATTATATATTGCCCTTCTTTGTCTTTCTTAACCTGTTTTATCTTGAAGTCTGCTTTGTCTGATATGAATATGGAAACACCCATTTTCTTTTGTTTGCCATTAGCTTGCAGTATTGTCTTCCATCCTTTCACTCTGAGCCTGTGCTTGTCTTCAGAGCTGAGATGTGTTTCCTGGAGGCAGCATATTGTTGGGTCTTGCTTTTTAATCCATCCTGCCACTCTGTATCTTTTGATTGGAGAGTTCAATCCATTTACATTTAGGGTAATTATTGATATATGAGGGCTTAATGTTGCTGTTTTGTCACTTATTTTCCAGTTCTCTTGTATTTCCTTTGTTTCTTGTCTCATTTGTTTTGGACTGCCAATTCAGTTTGGTTGTTCTGTCTTATGACTCTTCTAGTTTTCTCTTTGTTTATCATATGTGAGTTTGTTTTGATTATTTGTTTAGTGGTTACCTTGAGATTTGTGTGAAAAATCTTGTGTATGAGATAGTCCATTATCTTATGGCCTCCTATTTCCTTATACTAAGTCAATTCAATCACTTTCCTTTTCCCCTTCTAAGTCGTTCTTGTTATACCTTATTGTATCTTGTGTTGTGGCTGTGTGTTTACAGTGATGACGTTAAATTTATTTTTGGTGAATTCCTTCCTTTGATCTTTGATTTTGGTATTTAAGTGGTTGCTAACCTATTCTGGTAAAGATCTACTATTTTTCTGAGTTTATCTACCTATTTTTCTCCTTGCTCCAAGCTTTGTATTCCCTTTTTCTTCTTTTTTTCAGGACTGAGGGCCTGAATATTTGAATCTTGAATGTTTCTTGTAGTGGGGGTCTCGTGGCCATGAGCTCCCTTAGCTGTTGTTTATCTGGGAGAGTTACTATTTCTCCATCATATTTGAAGGATATTTTTGCTGGATAGAGTATTCTTGGCTGAAAGTTTTTGTCTTTCAGTATTTTGAATATATCATTCCAGTCTCTCCTAGCCTGTAAAGTTTCTGTTGAGAAATCCGCTGAGAGCCTTATGGAAGTTCCTTTGTACATTATTTTTTGTTTTTGTCTAGATGCCCTTAATATTGTTTCTTTGTCATTGACTCTGGCTAGCCTTACCACTAGGTGTCGTGGAGTGGGCCTTTGCCTGTTGACATATTTAGGTGACCTGTTGGCTTCACTTACTGGTATTTCCTGCTCCTTCCCCAGATTTGGGAAATTCTCAGCTATTATTTCCTTGAATAGGCTCTCTGTTCCTCTTTCCCTCTCTTCTCCCTCAGGAATACCTATAATTCTTATGGTACATTTCCTAATAGAGTCAGATATTTCTTGGAGACTTTCTTCATTTCTTTTTAGTCTTAGTTCTCTCTCCTCTTCCATCTGGAGCATATCTGTATTCCTATCCTCTAAAATGCTAGTTTTTTCCTCCATATGGTCAGCTCTGTTCCTTAAAGATTCCAGATCCTCCTTTATCTCCTCCATTGTGTTATTCATCTCCATCAGCACTGATTGGTTTTTCTTTATGATTTCAATCTCTTTTGTGAAGAAACTCCTAATCTCATTGAATTGTTTGTCTGTGTTGTCTCGTATTTCGTTGAGTGTTTTTATGATAGCTATTTTGAAGTCTCTGTCATTTAGGTTATGGACTTCTGTGTCTTCAGGGTTGGTTTCTGGGTGCTTGTCATTTTCCTTCTGGTCTGGTGATTTCATGTATCTGCATTGTGGTTCCTGTATTGGCTTTGTTTTTCCTCATCCTGAAAATCTCTGGTTGCAATTTCCACCTGCCGCCACTGGGTGGGGGTAAAGGGCTGTGTGATCTGAGCCCCCTGTGCTCTGCCACGGTTTTTCAGTGCGATTCTCAGGTGGCTTGGTCTGGTCTGGTCAGCAGAGCTGCAGGGTCCGGTTTGCAGGGAGAGGGGGGCTCTCTCTTTTGCCTGCTGGGTCCCTGGCGTGGGGAGCTTCTAATTTGCCCCTCGTTATCTGCTCTCTGGGGTGCTCAGATGTTGATGGTACCCCGTAGCAGTTCTGAGTCCTCTGTGTTCGAGTTTCCCACTGGCTGAGAGAGCCCGAAGAGCTACAGTTCCCTCCCAGAGGGCTGCCCCTACCCCCTCTCTGGGAGCTGCAGGGACCGGGATCGCTGATCTGATGGGGAGGGAGAAGAGTTCTCCTTACCTCTCCTCACTTCCTCTGGGGGCCCAGCACGTTCCACTCTCAGATGTGCGGCAGTGTCGATCTTTCCGATCTTGCTTTTCACTGTCTAGCATTCCGTTGTTGGTCTGTGGCTGTTCCTTTTATTGTATCTTATCGGGGGAAGAGTTTACGGGAAAATTCACTCCACCATGATGCTGACATCACTCTGCTTCATTTATTTTTTGATGAACAAAATACATATATCAGCAATCAAAAAAATCCTCACACTCACCCCCTCTTCCAGAATAAAAAGGAAAACTTGAACTCTATAGTTTGGATTTGCTTTTAAATCCTAAGAAATATGTGAAAAAAAATTCCCTTATTCACCTTAGTGATATTGATAGAACATAATGTTAAGATACGGTCATGTCAATTTTAAAACAACTTTTTATATGATATTTTTAGTTAAATTGAGGGGCGCATATCATATCTTCTCTCTATATGATATTTGGTTAGCTGACTATAAAACTCCAAAGAGGTGCTGGCCCCCATGGTGTAGCCGTTAGGTGTGCATGCTTTGCTGCTGGCGGCCCAGGTTCGGATCCCAGGTGCTCACCAAGGCACCGCTTGTCAGACCATGCTGTGGCAGCATCCCACATAAAGTGGAGGAAGATGGGAATGGATGTTAGCTCAGGACCAGTCTTCCTCAGCAAAAAAGAGGAGGATTGGCATGGATGTTAGCTCAGGGCTGATCTTCCTCACAAAAAAAACAAAACAAAACAAAACTCTCCAAAGACATGTTATGTTTTCCTTGACACCAGTGATTATATCAAGAGAATTCTAATCTCTTAGACCTAGCATTTATATCAGTTCATATTTACATAAATTTCCCAAAGATAAGTTTCATAGATTAACGTAAATTGGAATCTTTGTCCATTACTTCTAGATATACCTGATGTATCAGTTAAGAAGTCAACACACAGAAATATAAGTAGTAGCATTAACAGAAAACACATATTACATAGCAAATGGATGCAAAGTATACAGTTTTAGAAGCTGCCTGGGCAACTAAACCTTTAAAACCCATTCCCAGGCCCGGCCCTGTGGCTTAGCAGTTAAGTGCACACACTCCGCTACTGGCGGCCCTGGTTCCGATCCCGGGCATGCACCGATGCACCACTTCTCCGGCCATGCTGAGGCTGCGTCCCACATACAGCAACTAGAAGGATGTGCAACTATGCCATACAACTATCTACTGGGGCTTTGAGGACAAAAAAAAGGAGGAGAATTGGCAATAGATGTTAGCTCAGAGCCGGTCTTCCTCAGCAAAAAGAGGAGGATTAGCACGGATGTTAGCTCAGGGCTGATCTTCCTCACAAAATAAAATAAAATTAAATTAAAATTAAAAAAAAAAAAAAAAACCATTTCCCTCACCCACAACTGTGACACTTCATTTCCTCTCTGGATTGCCATCCGAGAAATAATAGGGACGAACACCCCTGTGGATGGCACAGACTCCCAGCACAAAGGATTCCCTGCAACTATAATTCTAGTCCCTTCCAGTCCACAGTGGAAATGTAGTCAACAAGGTGTGGGTCCACTACTTTCCCGGGACTAGTCCTCAGGCCCAGAGAGACCCCTCTCCACCTCATCAGTTGAAATAGCCTGTATTTCCTTGCCTGGCACTTCCTCTTAAGTCAGCTATTAATACATTGTCTTCATGTTAGAATTCTCAGGTCATATGGTAATCACCGCCAGGCTGGCTTGCTCTGGAGCTGTAAAGCATGTATCACAGGTATACTCTATGTGGTAAATGCCAGAGAGGTATTGAACTTAATTTCTTCCCCTGGCATAGTCCATCTTGTTTCTTTCACTCTCCATTGATTTTTCCTTTGCCCAACTGGATACCACTGATTTTTCATTTTTATTTATTTTTTTTCATTTCTATGCAGTCTATTCTCTGAGATTCTCCCCCACCACATTCTTTTCACCCTAACCTCTGTATATATATTCCTATGTTATAATCCTACAACATACTGTATGCCTCACAAAAGTATGAGATGTAATAGATTAGATACATGATACATTAATAAATTAAACTCTAATAATTACCATTGGAAAAGTTACAGGGGTTGTCATAACTATCGTCCGTTAAGCTTTATAATACTAGTTTATAATCTGTGATACATGTTATGTTACTGGCATGAGAGAAGAAAATGAGTACTATTGATTGAGTGATTTCTGGTTTTCGTTACAAAATCAGGAAGGTTTTGATTACAAAGAGTACTTATGGTTAACAGGATTTCTTGGTTATTTGTACAAACGATAGCTATATTAGCAGGGATGAAAATATTTTTTGAAATTGAATTCTGAAATTGAATTACTACTATGGACTGAATTTTGTCCCTTTAAAATTTATACGTTGAAGCCTTACTCCTCAATGTGACTCTATTTGGAGATAAGGCCTTTACGGAGGTCATTAAGGTTAAATGAGGTCTTAAAGATGAGGCCCTAATTTAATATGACTGGTGTTCTTATAAGAAGAGGAAAAGACACCACCTTCCAACACTGTGAAAAAATAAATTTCCGTTGTTTAAGCCACCCTGGCATTTTGTTATGGCAGCCCTAGAAGACTGATATAATCATTACAGGATATTTCTGCAATGATGATTGTATGAGAATCCATAAGGAGCAATACCAGACTCCAAAACCTCCTAGGAATCATCACCAGTGGGATGATTAAACATGACCTAATTAGACTGCACTTGCCACTGCCAGAAAAGGACAACCCCAAAGCTTGGGGGGTAGGCAAGCTAGAACACAGAAGACTCGCCTGGCAAGTACTACTTGAACTCCTTCCTTCATTACAACCTGGCCTCAGAAGGACTTGGTGTGTGAATGCGTGCGTGTGTGGTGGGGATGGAGGGATGGGAGATATAAAATAAGAAAATATCAAATGTTGCATGAAAATTCATCATACTGAATTCAGATTTAGGTAATTTTTCCTAAATGTCTTCTATGTCCATCTTACTCTTAACAAGGTGCTTTTTCACTTGAGTCAGCTGAAATCAGCATGGGCCACAGATGCAGGGAACTCAGAATAAGTTCCTTAAGCCACATCTCACTTAACCTGTCAAGAAAATTGTCAATCCAAAAAGAATTTCTCTTATAAAATACAAGATTACCTTCTACATACTTGAAAGAAAAGAATTTTGATGAGTCCTTGTTTTTTTATTTTCACTTTTTTTTATTTCTTTTTGTTTTGTGAGGAGATCAGCCCTGTGCTAACACCTGCCAATCCTCCTCTTTTGTTGCTGAGGAAGACTGGCCCTGGGCTAACATCCATGCCCATCTTCCTCCGCTCTATGTGGGACGCCGCCACAGCATGGCTTGCCAAGCAGTGTGTTGGTGCGCGCCGGGGATCTGAACCGGCGAACCCCGGGCCGCCACAGTGGAACGCATACACTTAACTGCTGTGCCACCGGGCCAGTCCCTGATGAATCCATTTTGAACTGAAAACTGGAAGTGTTATGTAACAAAGAAAATTTTCCACATACTCTTTTGAAAAATGGGTTCCAGTTTAATTAAAAATACTGGTTTTCCCCTGCCTGTGAATTATCTAGATAAGAGCCATCCTGGCCCTTGAGAAGTGCTGACTACACGATATGTGAGTTGAAACATCATAAAAGGATTCTCTGTGGAATTATTTTAGTGTAAGATTTGACCTAGATGTGTCACAGAAATGTCTATCTGTGACTTTATTCCTTTATTAAGCTTTTACTTAACGGGAACAATGTAACCACCATTATTATATAACAGAAAATAAGAGAAATGAAAACTTCAAACATTATTATACTGCTTACATAGGCAACAAATTCATGTTAATCTATAAAAGATAAAAGCAATGAATGTGTAGCATAATCTATATTAAAAAAATGATAAATGAGTATAGAGTTAGAACTTAGAACCTTTGGAAGAATCTAGAGCTATATTTCACAATCACATAAAAGCACGCTTCTCATCATCTCTGTGGCTAAACACCTTGGATGAATCCTTCTTTCTTGTTCTGCCTTCATATTTTATACCGTATTTTATAAGTCTGTCATGAGATTAGTTGTACTTTGAAAACTTTTCATATCTATCTTTTCCTTTCCTTTCCTACTTGAGTCCAACACTCTCCTTCTCCCCCATGGCTAGATTACTTTAATAATTTCTTTGCCTCCACTAAACTCCAGGAGTTTGCAGCTTGCCCATTCTGCATTTTTCTATTCTGTATCCTGCTCAAGATTTACATCATGTTCCTCATGTGTACTTAAAGTTATGTGGACTTATATTGCCTACAGCATCTGGTTTAAAATTTTCTCTCTGACAATGAATCCTATCCTAATCTTGTTTTACCTTATCTTTATAGTTCATTAATTCTCAACACAGTCTCTTCTTCAGTCAAGACAGGTTCCTCATGAATTTGCACTCATGCCCCAGACCTGTGTGCTCTGTTTAGTTGTCACACTTTCCTTGTTTATATCCTTTTCCTTGGCTATAGTAATGTCCATGCTCTTCTTTATCTGCTTCTCTATCCACTCTCCTTTTTTTTTTTTTTTTTTTTTTGTGAGGAAGATCAACCCTGAGCTAACATCCATGCTAATCCTCCTCTTTTTGCTGAGGTAGACCAGCTCTGAGCTAACATCTATCGCCAATCCTCCTCTTCTTTTTGCCCCCCCAAAGCCTCAGTAGATAGTTGTATGTCATAGTTGCACATCCTTCTAGTTGCTGTATGTGGGACGCGGCCCCAACATGGCCAGAGAAGCTGTGCGTCGGTGCGCGCATGGGATCCGAACCCGGGCCGCCAGTAGCCGAGCGCGTGCACTTAACCGCTAAGCCACAGGGCCAGCCCACTGTCCACTCTTCTAGTTGTGGTTCACTTCTACCATTTAGCATCTTGGATCCTTCTAGTCTATATTGGGCTCTTATTGCATATATAGTAAGAATTATGCAGTTGAAAATTTAATCACAACTTACCTTGTATCTTGTCCCCGTTATTATGCATGTCATCTGTAAGATCTCTCAGAAGCGGGACCAATCTCTTGTTTTTATGAACATATGAACATCTGTTTTATGAACTTATGTATACCTATATATACCTATAGTTACTCTATGGCATCTTTTGCCATATTGAACAAATATTTTTCAATAAATATCTGACTGATTTGATAATAACCAGCATATGAATACATGATGCCAAATTTTTACATGTAACTATAAACTTTATCATATATAATCACATATATGAAAATATAGTTATTTGAAATCTTAGAATGTATTCTTGATAATGCAGCGTTCATTTGCTAGTCATTAATAACAATTGAGCTAATTATTTAAGACTTTACCTGAAATGTAATTCCAGTTAAAAAAAAAAAAGACATGACTTTCAGTGAACAAACTCAATTTAGGGTGACTAGATATGTTCAAAGTAGATGAGAAGCTATTGAATGGAATATATAGCTATAAACACAAACACACAATAGTTTAGCAAGAGCTTTTTAAAAAAATATGTGCTGTTCAAGTATGGACTAAATTTGCTAAGTTCAGGCACAAAAAGGTGAGTCGTTCAGATGATATACTCTCATTAGGAAGGAAAACCACTGAGTAGAAGATGATGAATATTAAAGAGAACATTGATAATGTATGCCTCACTGATTTGAGTCTTTAGGATGGTGATTTAAACACACTAAAAATCCATGTTTATGCATGTCGTTCTTTAATGAACTGAATAAAATATGTGACAGATTAAAGGCACTTTCAGTATGAGAACTTAAAGCCCCACTTTATTTTACCAAAGTATATCATTTACCACCTATCATCCCTCTGAGTTTGATCTGGGGTGAATGAAACTTTAGTAAACTTCTTTTACGTTGTCTATTTTCCAAATAAATTTAGATGTCTCATTAAATTTGCTCAATTAAAAAAAATAATTGGGCTTTATTCTCTTTGTCTTTTTATACCTGTATCATACGTTGTGTTTGTCTAGTGGTTTGCCTTTTTCAGAGCATTTTTACACGCTTTATTGCATTTAATCCCTTTGAGATACTTAAGGAAAGAGATTATTATATTCATTTTGTAGGTGTAGAAGCTGAGGCTCAGAAAAATTCAATTAATTATGGACATAAATATTGGTGCAGATAAGAGCACAATCCTTGGATGGTGATTTTTGCCTTTGAGGTTGTTACAATCTAATTGAGGATTCAGAATAGTAAATAAACAGTGAATTAACTTTAATTTAGTAAAACAATACTACGAGTATTTCAATTCTAAAACAAATATGGAAATCATTTTTTTTGCCCGAATCTTCCAATTCTAAGTGGTTTTTGCCTTCCTTCTTAATCACTGTCATATTTAAGTAGTTAGCGAATGATAACCTTAGAAGTGACCTGTCTCATCTCAGTGAGCATCTTACTTCCAAGAGGTGATCTCATCTCCTGTAGCTCATTGAAGGTTTACACCTAAAACATAGTGAAGATTTAGAAAAAAAGCAAATTTCAAGCTTTAGAGCCAGACTTGCTGTCTCGCCTGTCTTTGTCTGACACAGAGCAGCTCTTAGTGAGCAGAGAGAGACGTGAGATGATGAAAAAGAACAGCTTGTGCTTCAGGAAAGTGTTGTTCACTATCATCAATGCACTTAGAGGACTGAACTTGACCAGGAGTGACCCCACGGTTGGTTTGATGATGGTCCCAAAAGTGAAAGCTGGCACTTTGACCCAAGATAAAGGCTAATGTTTCTTTTAATGTCTGCAGATTGTGAGTCAGTGACACTATTAGTTGATTAACGAATTTTGAAAACTGAATTTATTGTTGTGATCAAATAAAAATTAGAACACAATTGTTCTGACACATTTAATGAGATGCGTAGTCATGATGGTGCCGCATGGTAATTAAATAGAAAGGGTTAGAGAGGTGGAAAGATCCAATGAAAAGCTTCAAGTACTTGGAAATTTACCAGCATCCCTGAGCATAGGGTGAGATGGGGAGGAGGAGGAAAGAATATTTTATAAAATCTGGACTTCCACAGAGATGAACCCTGTTGATTTGTTAACTATTCCTTATATTTCTTTTATTCTTTAAATGTATTAAATTTTAATTCATTCTTTTAAAAACAATTGAGCTTTTTTTCTGTCTCAGGCATTGTTTCTATGCTTGACATATAAAATAAATGAGATAAACTTTATCTGTGTGTCGGAAGAGAGATAGTTATTTACTGGGGGCCTGGTCTGTGCCCAGCGGAGGTCCAAGTGCTTATAAATATTTTCTCACAAACTCACGGAGCTGCTTCCATGATTATCTGAATTTTACTGATGTGATAACAGAGACGCAGAGATCTGACATGGAATTTAAATCCAGACATTAATGATGCTTGTGGTGGAAGCGTCGAGCAAATTGCCTGGCATTTTATAGGTATTAAATAACAACAAATTATAATAAATACTCAATTTAAAATGTTTAATTTGGCAAATTAAGGTGTTAGATTGAGGGCTTCTGTTTCTGAAGTTCCTACTAGCATGGTGCATAGACAGACTTTGGAGTCAAAGTGTCTTGATTCTACTTCTAGATATGGGACTCGAACAAGTTACAGAAACTCCCTGAAACTCAATTTTCTTCTGTTAATAATGAAAGTATAATACGTGCCTTGCAGTGTTGTTGTGAGAAATGATAAAGGATGATATGGACAATATTGTGGTATAAACTAAATCCTCAATAAACAGTGGCTATTATTTTTACTACATTAAGTTCATGATAAACTTTTGTTAAATTGGAAGGAGCCTGGACTCAAACCCTGGATCAGGTGTGCTCTTCACTCCATTTTGCTCAGTCTCTTATTAATGTGCTTCCTATTTTTACTTAAATGGAGCCATTAGGATTGTGTGGTTAGTAATTTTCATATTAAGTTTTCTATCCCCAAGATTATAACATGTGATTTCTTTGAAATCGGCTTTCCTAAAATTTAGCTTATAAGTCTGGCAAACATCTATTGGCTTGTTCTTTTACTGTTATCAACTAGTTCCTTTCTCCTAAGGTTCATTTTTATCCTATGGTATGTATTTTGCACCAGCCTCATTCTTTTTCTATTTTATAACCCTAAGCTTGTGTGTGTGTGTGTATGTGGGTGTGTTAACCATTTCTCATCTAATTTTGATTTATGGTTATCTTACTGTATTCTAATTTTTCTTGGTAAGCTTCTTAAATCATTTTTGGAACAAAATGGGGTATAAACAAAGAAAATGAAAAATTTTGATTTCCTTTACAATAAATGGAGTTGTTTTTATTTCCTGTTACCTACGTTTTCTTTCAGTACTTTAGTTTTGACTCGATAATTATGGATCAATCACTTACTAAAATGCAGGGGTCATGCATATAAAGTCATGTTGCTTAGACAACACAGCATACAAATTTGATCTTAAGGAAACCACAGTATTTAAATCATTCATTTATATTTAAATATAAAATTAGCATATTAGGAAAGATACTATTCAACTTTGGTCACTTGACTAGCCTCATCTGTCTGCTTGTTTGTGTGCTGGCTTGTGAAATTGTTCTCAATAATATATTCAAAATAGTGAAATAACTTCATGAATTTGGATATAGATCTATAGATAGGTAGGACAATAGAGAACTCAGGTGTACTTGGAAATGTAAAGAAGAGTCAGAGCTATTTTCTTTTACTGACTTCTTCCTAAGCACACTGCAGTGTGTATAAAATACATTTGGACATCTTAGGGATTTCTCAACACACAGGACAACATTTTCTAAATCCTTTAACGTGTAGAAATCTAGAAATCTAAAGTTTGACTTTGGCTGCTACTGAAAATAAAACCATAGCTCACTCTAATTCTGTCAAAATGTCCTATTTTTTTTCCCCCCAGAAACAGAGTAGTGTCTTATGCTGCTTTTCGTCCTTAGGAAAATCTATCATGACCTCAATTTGCCAAATAAACATTATGGTTTAAGAGAGTTTTGCCGGAATAAAGGGCATATAAGTTCTCAGTAAAGATCAAAGTTTTTGCATATGTACATATGTATTTGAGCTAAAGATGTATGTCCTTATTTAGCATTTTGTGACATAAAATAAGTCATCAAATGAGGAAGAAGCAACTAATTTGTTGAATCAAATCATTTTCTTCCAATGATTACATATCTTACATAGCACAAAGATTGCATGCATATGAATGAATGCATATGACTCACTTTATCCTCCCTTACAATTTAAATCTGCATGTTTTTCTAATAGTTTATCCCTATCTAACAGTTTTTTTTACTTTCTAATATTTTGTGTGATGATGAACTTGACTATTTTTAAGTTCTTACTTAAGATGTCATGGTAAGACATTACTACTCTGACAAAAATTGCTGTCAAATTTGTTTAGTAGACACTGTTAGTGTACATTTCTAAGCTCTAAACTGTCCCAAATTGGCATGAAGCTGGCTGGTATTGAATAATGTTTGAAAATAGTAAGAGTAAAAATATATGATTATTAAATCCAATTAATATGCTTTAACATTAAACCATTGTTAGACCTTATATTCTTTAAAACAAGTTCTCATATCCTGTTTTCAGTTCAACCATCTTGAGTTAGTTAACAACTATATGCAGGAAAATATTCTAGGCTCAATGAGTCTAAATCTGATTAAGATAGTTGCTGGCCTGGAATACTTATAGCATTCCACATGTAAATCCTTTATGAACTTACCTCTAGAGTTTCTGAGAGAGAAAGAAGTCAGATTTCTCTTGTCTCTTTTATTAAAAATTCATTTGAGTAGTCTGAGGAATTTTAAACTGTGGTTATCAATACCAAAAAACCACAACAGTTAATTCTCAAATATTTAATATATTTCATTTATCATAAATCATTATCCTACTCATTGTAGCATCATCTTTTTGTAAAGATGTTATTGTAAATAAAGTTTTATTGAGACAGCCATGCTCATTTGTTTGTTTTCTATGGCTGCTTTTACACTACCGTGGCAGAGCTGAGTAGTTGCAACAGAGACCACATGACCTGCGAAGCCTAAAATGTATACTATTAGGCTCTGTAGAGAAAAGTTTGCTGAGGCTTAATTTAGACAGCTAAGAGTTAGTACCATAGTTAAGTATATGTTGTCTATATTACAAAACATCAGATTTAAAATAAAACATTAAGTATCTGATTGTTTTAATAAGCTGATTTATAACAGAATATATATGTAATGTAACATTATAATAATCTGAATTTCAGGTTAACAAAATTCTGATACATAGGTAAATCAATACCTGTAATTTAAATTGTGCTTATTTCTATTAGAAATACTATATATATTCTCAACATAATCAGAAAGCACCATTTTGATATTTTGACATAAGGTACAGATAGACTCCCTTTGAAAAAAATATACAAATATAAAATTACTTCATTGCAAATAGATTTTCTTGGTTTTCTTAAAGATTCACTGTAGAGTTCAACTTTCCCTCTAATAACTTTTTTACTTTTTAAAATACACTAATGTCTTATTTCTCTTTTCAAAATTCTTGGTGGAAATGTCTAGGTTCATCATACTGAGTCTTTAATTCACATATTCTCTTTGGTTTAAATTGTGTACGTTTGATATAGCAACTCAGTATTTTAGAGATGACTGTGGACTGTTTGCTTGGAAGCTCATTCTTATACCTCTAGATTTTAACAACAACGCTAAAGGAATTGGGCATTACCATCACCAACCCTCAGGGACATTTGAGAGAGAGTATATGTGTGTGTGCGTGTGTGTGTGCTTATGTGGGTAAGAGATACTTTTGCTGTTTTAATAACTGGGAAGAGTTCAGTGCCCTAGAAGAAAGAATGTCAAAAGTCTTGAAATATATAGCCAGTCCCAAAGAGGGAAGAATTGTTTTCCCCGAAATACCATTAATGTCCCCGTTGAGAAACACTGTAAGTCTAGACATTATTATTATTATTTTTTTAAATTTTATTTATTTATTTTCTCTCCCAAAGCCTCAGTAGATAGTTGTATGTCATAGCTGCACATCCTTCTAGTTGCTGTATGTGGGACGCGGCCTCAGCATGGCCGGAGAAGCGGTGCGTTGGTGCGTGCCCGGGATCCAAACCCGGGCCGCCAGTAGCGGAGCACACGCACTTAACCGCTAAGCCACGGGGCCGACCCAGTCTAGAGATTATTTATGAGAAATTACAGAAAGCTTTGAGATTGCATTGTAAATCCACTCACGTTCACTCATCAGTTTTTGTTATTGTCACTTAGTAAATGGGTCTCCAGTTAATGATTTTTCTAATGTTATTAAAAGTGTTTCCCATTATAATCCAAATAAATAGCAACTGATGTCAGATTTGCATTATATTTATATTTGAAAATGTACTCAATTATGATAATTGCTAATATTTCAGTTGACGCCCAAAGCAATTTCATTTTCTGATGACATTTAAAATATTCTTTTGTAATCTGTAAGTCAGCTAAGTCCTTAGGCTGATCCTCTTTGAAATGAATTCCTTAGATCTAATTCTTTAATTCATGTTATTTTATGAAAGAAGTATAAATGTTCTGATGATTTTTATGTTGTTCTGTTGCCAGTCATTGTAGATATTCCCATTTTTTTTTGAAAAAGAGTTTAGCAAGCCAAACACAGTAGACTTATTTTTCCGTAGTAAAGGTAATATAATTCAAAGAACTATCTAAGAGTAGACAGGAGAGGCCTGTTCCAGTTTCAGCTGTTTAAAACATTGCAATGGTGAAAACTTCTCCTGAAAATAGTATTTTATGATAAAAAAATAATTTAAAAAGGTTTTACATTCTATCTGAATCTTAATTTTTTCCATAACTCTGTTTTTTCTTTATCTTGAAAACTTCCCAAAGTCTTACTTTTTCTGCAATGAAATATTTGAGACCAAGAGGCCAGGAACATTTTCAAATTCTTTGTGTGTATTTAAGAAAGACTCACATTTTGACATTCCATGTGTTCTGTGTGTATGGATGTGTGTGTTTTACGGAAGACTTCAGCCCCCTTCATTATGAAAAAATTAATCTGTCTCTGTAAATAAATGGATGAGCCCTAAGCTTTGTAGCCATCTCGTTTGCAGCAGATGAACTGTGACAAACGGACCCGTTAGCTACCCATCATTCATGTTATGAGTAGGTTTCAGATTCTACCTATGTGCCATATAACTTCAAGAAAGACGAACTTTCCATTATAAATGAAAGAGGACCTTATTCATCACCATTGTGATAGACTCCATTTTTAAGTTATTTATCATAACTATAAGAAAAGAATAGCAAGTATATAAATCAATGAGATTTTAAGGAACTTACATGTCGTAAGTACTAAATTGAAATTTAGCTGCCACAGGTCCTTGACTTAAATTTCAAAAAATGAAAAATACCATTCATTCAGCTGAAATATTCAAAAATATATATAAGGTCTTGGGCTGGGGTATGTCTGCTTCGCCTCCATCTCATTCTTCCCATTTTAGGAGGCCTGGTAGAATTCTTTCCTCTTCTCACTGGCTGCTACTGGAGGTTTTTTTCTTTTCTATTGCTTGTTCCTCTTCCACACACAGTAATATCCAGAATACCAGGTGTTTCCTGGTATCCATGTTTTTTTTCTTCTTGAGTTTTGGGCCAAATTTACATCTTTTGGAACAGGAACAAATACTCAAATTGCTTCCTAGGCCATATCCTTCATCTGGATGAAGTTTAGAAATATATACATGTTTTTTTCAACCCATTGTGTATCTGAAGACTTTGCCTTTCCTTAGCAGGGTTTTATAGAAAAAAATAAAGCAAAAAGGGGATTAGAGATGAAAAATGGAAGCATCTTTTTGCTTTGTTTTCCCCCTTTGAGTTAAAACCACAGAAACATCTCAAAAATAAATGGCAAAGTAAGAGGAAAATATAGAGACAACTTGATTGAACAAATATTTATTACCATATATATACCTGGCACTGGGTTAAGTGTAGACTGAGCAAAAATTGTCTCAGAACTCAAGAATAGATAGCCTAATAGAAAAGATAGATAATCTTTAATTCATCGTAAAAGTATGTATGGAATGGTAACTGTTGAGACTGTTCTTAGGAAGAAAAGCAGGCAGTGTGGTACAGGGGATTTAATGGACTCAGTGAAGGATCTCACGGAAAAAAATGGTACTGAGCTTCAATCTAAAGGAGTGGAAGTTGGTTAAACTAATATGGGAAAAGGGAAAGTATAACAGGAAAAGGAAAACTCTGTGGCAAGAGGAAACATGTTGAGTATAAGTAAAGGCAAGCGAAAATAAGAAGTTAGTCTGATTGAAACTCAAATTGCTAAGGGCATTCTGGGAGACAAGGCCAAAGAGAGAGAGCAGAGAGATCACACAGGGCCTTGAGGAGCCTTTCCAGAATGTGGGTCTAAATGGGCGTATGGAAAAGGAAGCATGGAAAGGTATTACGTGTGAGGAATTAACATGATCTGAATTGCTCTCCCCAAAGATGTGTTTTGGGGCAGAGTGGAGATCAGATTTGAGGGGAATCATCACAGAGGCAGAGAAACCAGCCAGGAGACTGTTGCAGGAGGTCAGGGGAGAGATGATAGATGTTAGTTTGGAGATGGAGAGATGTGCAGAGTTATGTTAAATATTAACAAGTAAAAAAAACAGGCTACAGGAGGACAGGGCGGTGGCCGGAGGAGGAAGGTGTATTGCCTAGCTGAACTTCTCTGGTTGTTTTTAATGTGAGGGAATTGAACATGCTTAAAAGCCGTTGAGAAGGATTTGATTAAGAGATAAAGGGGAGTTTAAAATATCAGAAAACAATAGAGTGAGATTCCTGAGAAAGCAGGAAGAGTAGAGGTCAATTCTGGGGGAGGATGGTGTTCAATGATGCTCTGTCCACTCCCTCACTTCTGTCTCCATATTGCTGGGTCCCCATCCCAGGATTTAGGAGCCACAAGTGTCTCAGAGAGGGGAGAAGTTATTGAAACAGTAGTTGTGGTGACAAGGTAAAGGGGGACTTGAGTCCCAGAGCCAAGGCTGTGTATTTTAGAGGGAAAAGTACCAAATACATTGTCCGATGGAAAACTTTGTTTTGTATAGCAAATTACACTTGTGGTATGCTATCATACTTCATGAATAGTCTGTGTTAAGTACTCTGTGTTGGGCTCACATTGGAAACTAATCAACTGCATCACCCACTTTTCTCTACTGGAAGCTGTAGTCTTGAATTCAGAGAGACAATCACAGTCACAAAGAAAAATAGGTTTTACCCAATAACCTATTACCCAACAGCTCAGTATACTTAGCTTTCATACAAGCTATAGGGCAAAAACAACACACAAAATAACAGCCTAGAACAGGTCTTACACGTCTCAGCAACAGCTTCCAACGTGTCAGCCATTTTGCAATAATGATGTGTGTTGTCCAAAAATCTAAGTTGAATGTATGCAGATAACTTCAATTCAGAGAAGCTCTCAAGTGTATGTGACCAGTTAGTCAGGCGGCCCCCTCAGGCATCATGACTGCACTCCTTTGGGGCAGCAGCATTTCATCAACACCCTTAACTCATGACTTGATTATAGCTGCTTGGTCTAGTTTATCTTCCTTGGCCAGATTCTTCCTTATCCGGGATCTGGTAAAGGTAATCCCCTATCCATTCCTTGAGATAGTGTTGCAGAGGATTCACCAAATCTCAGGCATTCCTGAAGCTGGAAGAAAAGCCTCAGAACCCTGTTATTTCCCTCCCACTGCCATTTTTATTATTATTAACTTATTGCCAAATCATCTGCTAAAACAACTCACGGTAGTTAGTTACTTTCGATTAGTTTTTGCATTGTTTATAGGTAATCGTTAAAAGTTCTCTACAATATAAGATGGTTATACATTTGTCACCTGTCTTCAATAATTACATAACAGCTTACATTATAAATCATTATAAAAGCTTCTTTGCTTAACTCTATTGCAGAATTGGGGAAAATTTGTTCCTTATGTGTACTGTGTCAGGAGTATGCAGCTGTTAGTAATAAGCCAAACTAACAGTGATCAAAAATACCCAAAAGGTTTTGTTTTTCCCATCTGAAAAGAAGCCTGGAGATAGGTAGTCCTGGGCTGATATGGCAGTTCCACAACACTATTAGGAACCAGGCTCTTTCTGCCCTGTTATTCAGCTCTCCTTAGCCTGTGGCTTTTGTCATCATGCTCCTTGCCTCATGGTTGCAAGATGGATGCCTCTCCTCCAGCTTACATCTTCAGATGTAAGGAAGGAAGGGGAAGAACAAAAAGTTCCTTCCTTCAGAGGAAGAAGGGAATGAACAAAAAGTAAAATGTTCAAAGGCATGTGTTAGCTATGTTTTCTACCTTTAATAAGTCTTGGAGGAATTCCCACTCAACAGCTTTTGTTTATATCTCATTGACTACAACTGTGTCACATGGCTACATCTGCTGCAAAGGAGTGTGAGAATCTGAACATATTGACATTGGTGCATTAATATCCTTAACAAAATTGGGGATTGGTAAAGATATTGGATAGGCAACTCCAATTGATAATCATGTTCCGTATTACGTTATTTCACTAGGTCACTTTCTAAATGAACAGTATTTAAGAAATTCTTTTGGGGGCCGGCCCAGTGGCGTAGTGGTTGTTCAGTGCCCTCTGCTTCAGCGGCCTGAGGTTCGCAGGTTCAGATAGTGAGTGTGGACCGACACCACTCATTAAGGCATGCTGTGGCAGTGATCCACATAAAAAAAGAGGAGGATTGGCAACAGGGGTTAGCACAGGACCAATCTTCCTCACTGAAAAAAAACAAACAAACAAGAAAAGAAATTATTTTTGTGTTAAAGGAATAAACTTAATTTCTTATTTTATGTCTAGACCAAACATTCTATTACTATAATAACTTAAAATATATAGAAAATTAGAGCTTAGATTATGATTCTTTTTATGAAGACAAGAAACTTATTATTTTAAATTTTCTTTAATTGTCACTTACGAGTCTTAGCTATTTTATAACATTTTCTCTTTTATTTGGCTTTCCTTTAGAAGGTTTGGCACTTGAAAACTTTGACTGAGAACACATTAAGATAGTGAGACAAGATTAACATGCACTAACCTACTCTAGTTTGGGAGACTTGCTTACGATGGTAAATGATTTTCTTTCTCTTCATTGAAATGCAGAAGAATAAAAATGATTAGATGTGATCTTTTAAAACAAGTTTATATTTAAAATCACACTTATAACCTAAGATTCATTACCAATCAATATTTTCATAATATTTCCATTTATTTCTATAAAATTAAATTTCTAAAAGCTTATGATCAATTTTTTATGACTTTCTATTATCAAGATATTTCTCTTGCATATACCAGGAATTGTGAGAGTCTTGAAAGCTTATAGACTTATAGCAGTGATAAAATTTCAAAGTAGCAATTGATTTCATAAGTGCATTTATTACGAGAGCATACATCTGCATTTATGGTATTACGTACAACAAACACAAGTAATTTTAAATAGAAACAAATCTCTTTTTTGCCACTCATCCTTAATAATACGTACAAGCTCTAGGAAAGAACTGATAATGTGCAATGCAATGAGTTTAGGTCTGTTTTAAATTGCTATTCACTACAATTAATTTCCAAAAATGCTGCTTATACATTGGGATCTATATCTAGATTACTGATAGCTTCCCCTAGTGAAGCAATAGGTAATTATTTCAAATTATCTCTGAAGAAGGATACTAAGGTTTGGAGGAAATCAGAGATAGGGTGCTAACATTTCCTAAAATTGGAGAAAGTTCGGTGAGTAGGAATAGCAGAAGGTGTGGAAATCAGCAATGGCTGGTTAGTGATTTTTAGACCTAGAGACCAGTGACCTTTCTACAGCCAGGAGGGAGATAACATTCAATGCCTTCAGAGCAAGGAATGCAGTGTGTCTACACTACATGGAAGAATAGATTTTAGAGCCAGCCCTGATGGTCTAGTGGTTAAAGTTCAGCGCCCTCACCGCTTTGGCGACCCAGGTTCGCTTCCTGGTGGTGGAACCACACCACTCATCTGTCAGTAGCCATGCTGTGGCGGCTCACACAGAAGAACTAGAAAGACTTACAACTAGGATACACAACCATGCACTGGGACTTTGGGGAGAAAAAAAAAAAGAATAGATTTTAATTTCAGGTACTCCTTGGATTGAATAGTGCCTTTTCCATTTATGAGCTGTGTGACTGTTGAAATTTATTTAATCTCTCTCAGCCTCACTTTCATTGCAAAATTGGTGTGAGCATAAAATGTGGAAGGACCTAACAGAAAGACTGACACAAAATAGGCATTATTAACACTAGGTACAGTTACTCATCTAGTCTCATAGCTTTAAATATAGTCTATATGCAGATATTTCCCAAATGTATAATTCTAACCTCAAGCTCTCTCCTGAACTTCACACTCTTACCTCCAACTGCCTACTCAACACGTCTACTTGGATGTCTGATGAGTACTTCATGTTTATCATGTCCAATACCAAATTTGTAATCTAATATCCTTATCCAATTTTCCCCAATGTAAGCAATGGTGAATCCATCCTTCTATTTGCTCTGACTGAAAAATTTGGAGTGATTCATCCTGGACTTTGCTCTCTCATATCCCAAAACTAATAACCTCATTAAATATTATTAACATTACCTTCAAATTATATCAATATTGTACCACTTCTCAACCCCTCTGCTGCAATTTCCATGGACAGGCCACCATTATCTTTAACCCAGTTGTGATAACAGCTTCCTAACTAATGTACCTCCCCTCCAGCTCTTGCCCACCCCTACTCCCCACAAAGTCTGTGTTTGACATGGTGGGGAGTGGATGGAATTCCAGTAGATGGTGGAATCATGTCACAAATCTGATCTGCTCGAAATGTTTCAATGCCTTTCCATCTCACTCAGAGTGAAAGCCAGCGTCATTACAAGTGCCCACAATGTTCTGGATGACTTGACTTTCATGTTGGATCCTGAAGTAGACTTCCTCTACTTTTGCTTTCCCTCTAGCTCACTGTGCTCCAGACCTGCTTGGAGTTCCTTGAGCAGAGCAAGTGCACACACACCCTCAGAGCTTTTGTAATTGCTGGCCACCAACGCCCTCTCCCCACCAGGAATGGATTGTGCTTCTTCCAAATGTCAGCACAGTCTGCTTCTTCACCTCCTTTAGGTCAAAGGCCATCTCAGTGAGGCCTTCCATGACTATTTAAATATCCATCTCTCTCCCCTTCCCCCTTTACTCCATGTCCCTTTTGCTGATTCATTTTTCTTCATAGGACTTATCATGTGACCTAAAATACATTTTATTTACTTGTTTATTTGCAGGGCCTGGCACATGGTAGTCACTCAGTAAATGCTCATTACATGAATAAATGTGTAAATAGAAGCATTTAAAAGTAAATTTCAGTTTAGTGTTCTCTCAACCTATTTCATCGGATAAAATAGAGATAAAACGGTCATTTCTGTTTTCTATTCTCAGCTTTAGAAGACGGTAATAATAAAATTATGAGGTAAATCTTTTAACTTTTAAACTAAATTTACAGGCTTATTAAGTTCTATTTAGTGAAAAAGAGCTGGAATTATGTACAATATACATTGAGGAAAACGTAAATATTTTGACATAAAGGCTCTGAACTCTTCTAGTCATATGTAGTTAGTATTTTAGTCTTTTGTGTAAGTTTTGTGTGCCTATGTGCACAAAGCCCAGAAATCTGATTCTTGAAACATCTAATTTTTTCTTGACTTATAAATATGAAATACTGTATATTTGACCAGTGACCTGTATTTAGAAGTCTCAAAAGAAAATTCTCTTTCTCTAAATGACCATCAAAATCTAACTGGTTAAATGGAATAGATCTGGATGAGCCTTCAAAAATAATTAGGTAAATCTGAATGTGTTTTAAGGAAATAAGTTCATATACATCGTTAAGAGTAAAAACATGCAGAACAAATACATAGCATTTATATGATAGCCCATGTTCAGTAATGGCTTTCTCTCTCTATGTGCTAAATGTCAAATTGCTCACAGTCCTCACAGGATAATGCGCTTGTGCCGAAAAAGTTAAATGTTTCCCTGATGCCATTTATTACTTTAAATCTAAGTATTTTCTCTTTGCTATCCTTTAATTTTTAAGATCCAAAAGTCTAACATTATGGGGAGTTTATGCCCCATTTCATACAAACCTCATCTCCTCTCTATCCCCACACAACTGGGAAAGTTCAGTGAGGCTTGGTCTGGAGAAGAGAGCAGGACATATATACACAGGTGGGCATATACTCTTGCTTGACTGACTGTACTCCCTTCCACACTTCCTTTTTACCTAGTCATTTTCCAATAGTTGTACAAGACATGGCCATATGTCCCAGCTGTAGTCAATGAGATATAATCAAAGTCACTGACTTTCATGAAAGTTTTTGGGAAGGGACAAAATCAACTGGCATTTCCATTTTACCTTTCTTCCTCTTACTGCTTGGAATATAGATATGATGCCTCCAAATCTGATGTAGTTTAGATTCAGCTACTCTGATGCTCTCATGCAAAACTCAAATTTGGAATTAAGTGGGACAGGACAGAGGAGAATCAGCAGTGTTTGAGGGGCATGGCATTTTGTACAGCGGCCTGAAAGACACAGCATGTTTTGGAAGTCAGCACCTGCTTCTTCCTTGGGTTGAAGCTAGGCAGAAACACTCCCGGAAAATGCATCAGTGGCGTCCTGATTTCTACCGTTGTTTGGCAGAGAAGCAATTCCTCTGTGGGCTAGTTCACAGCGCTGTTCCAGGAGTCACTCCTAGAGTCCCACCACAGAGCCTGCTCTTCACTCCTTTTGATGATGTTGTGAATAATTTCTGGCATATTGGGTAAGTCAGGGCTCCATCAGGGGGCAGAAACCACATAGTAATTTAAACAGCAAAAATTTAATATAAAGAATTAGTTATAACAGGAGATTGTAGTAATGGTGATTGCCTAGTAAGGAGTAAGCAGATCTCTAAAGAATTCAAGAATAGCATATATAAGGAGTAGTCCCTACCCTTAGAGCTTAGATAAAACACCCAAGAAAGGAACCAATCTAAAGAAGAACTCCTCTCCTAGGACTGAGATCCAGGCCTCATTGAGAGCGTGTGGTCACGGTTCACCAGATGGAGAAGTTTATTAAGCTACCACACTAGCCAGACTTACTGGTAAATTCACCCTCTTGGGTTTCTTAGAAAACTGCCCACAGAGCGTGCCATGTGCTGCTGGCTACTGTCACTGCAGAAGCTGCACACACTTCGGGAACCTGGCCCTGCAGAGAAGGAATGCAGGAACATACAATGCAGGAACCTGCTGAGGAGAGCATACTGAAACCAGGAAGAGAAGCCCTGCATCCTGCTATGTGCTTCCAGCGCCCTCTACTGACAAAGTGGAATTAGCATCGTGCCAGTTATAGCAAAGAGGAATGTTTAGAGTCCAGCTCGGTTATCACAGAACAGGCAATGAACTGTGCATTTGGGGCTTGGAGGTAATAAATCAGTAGCACACATCTGCACCTGAATTCTGACTAAATCACCAACTCAGAGCCTTGGCACATGCAGTTCTCTGGGCTCATAATAGTCTTCTCCCAAGTCTGTGTTACAAATCTGCTGCTTCTGTACTCACCTCTCAGCTCAGGACATACCTCCTCAGAGAACTTCTGTATTTATTAGTTTTATGAGTTGAATTTTGTCTCTTCAAAATTCTTATGTTGAAGTCCTAACCCCCAGTACCTCTGAATGTGACCTTTGGAGATAGGGTCTTTACAGAGGATATCAAATTAAAATGAGGTCACTAGGAGTGACCCCTCGTCCAAAATGACTGATGTTCTTATGAAAAGGGAAGATTTAGACACAGACACACATAGAAGGAAGATGTGAGACAGAGAAAATGGCCATCTACAACCCAAGAAAGTAAGTCTGAAATACATCCTTCCCTCACAGCTCTCAGAAAGAACCAACATTTAGGAACCCTTAATTTCACATTTTTAGCCTCTAGAACAGTGAGATAAATTTCTGTTGTTCAAGTGACCTGTTTTGTGATACTTTTGTATGGCAGCCCTAGCAAGCAAATACATTAGCATGCTTTAGATTACAAGTATCATAAATGTAGCTTAAACAATTAGTGTTTGTTTTTCTCATACAATAAAAGTGCTGAGGAGCAACTAGAAGGGTGTGCAACTATGACATACAACTATCTACTGGGGCTTTGGGGAAAAAAAGAGGAGTATTAGCATAGATGTTAGCTCAAGGCTGATCTTCCTCACAAAAAAAAAAAAAAGTGCTGAGGTAGTTGATCCAAGATTTGGTTCTGGCTCAGTGAAATCAAGACCTTGCGTCAGCTTCTCTGCAATATCCATTGCCTTCCCCATGACATCACAGAATGACTGCAGTTGCTCTGCATATCTTGTCCTCACAGGGCAGTGTTCAAAGCAGGAAATGAAGAAGAGACTGTCTTCATAAGACCCTCTTCATCAGAGAGGAGGATCTTTCTTGGAAGCATCAATTCGCCACCCCTACTGCCCCAACAAATTTCTCTATAATGTCTCAAAACTGTGTTCCATCTTCTCTACTTCTTGCCATGTAGGGGGATAGGAAAGTAACTGGCAAGAGATGGGCTGTTCCATTAGGACTGAAGGGAGGGGAGTGGCTGTTGGGCAGGCAAACAACAATGCTTGCTCCGCCTTCCCTAGCCATCCTGGCTCATGTACCAATTTCCACCAGCCATTGTCTCTCCATGTGCCAGACGTCATTTTCTTTTTCAACACTTAGTTTTCCGAATTTATACTATTTTGTTAGTTTCTTGTGAGTTTATTGTCTCCCTCCATTAGAATTAAGTATCCATGAACCCTAGGACATACCTATTTTATTTGCTCCTGTACCCACATTTCCTCAGACAATAGAGAAGACATTCCATAAAACATTGACTGAATGATTGTACTTAGGGGCATTTCAAAAGTATTATACCCTTTCTATACCCCTGCTAGTAAAACTTTCTACTTTTGCAAAGAGTGTTTTCCCTGTTCTAATTTTTCCATCTCCAAAAAACAGAAATATTTTTAAGGAGGGGGAAGCTAAGAGTCTCTCCAGAAACTACTTTAGTACTACCCCACATCCCACCAGCCGGGTTTCCAGGTTTGGCAGAGTACACGTGTGGTCTCAGTAATCAGTGATGTCTTACTCAAGGATCCTAACTTTGTCCCACAGGAAGCTGAACATATAACCTTGTTCTGGCCCTTGACCGTGCGGTTTACCGTAAGATCAGCTTATTGCTCCTTCCAAATGTGTGGTCATATACAAGCATTACACATCATACTTTGCTTTCTCATAAGAATTTCACCCTCTCAGGAATGGCTTGATAAGTTGACGAGAACATCCCTTCTCCATTCTGGAACTAAGAGTCATAGTAAATATCCAGTAGTGTTAAAACAAACAAATCCTCCTTCAACTGTGTTGTAAGGGTGTGGATCCCTTAAAGGGGAACAAAGCCCCTTCTTGGTTTTTTGTCCACATCAAAAAGTGTTTAAAACACATGTCATTCATTCAGTCATTCAACAGGTTTAGAGTGAACACCAATTATGTGTATCCCTTGTTCTTTCATTGCCAGAGACATAAACTTGAACGACTCAGGGCCTTTTCCCTGAGGATTCTGTATCTCAGTGGGAAAAACCAAGAGGTGTGTAAATAATAAATACCCAATACAGTAAATGCAATCTCGAGGAAACCTTTCACAGTTTGGTGGTAAATAAGGTGAAATGAACAACCAGCTCTTCTGTGCTGTTGAGCGAAGGCTTTCTAGTGCAGGTAAAAGTATGAGAAGAAAGAAGTCACTACCAATGTATAAA
Source organism: Diceros bicornis minor (assembly GCF_020826845.1). Taxonomy (NCBI): domain Eukaryota; kingdom Metazoa; phylum Chordata; class Mammalia; order Perissodactyla; family Rhinocerotidae; genus Diceros; species Diceros bicornis. The sequence continues at coordinate 33,323,212 of NC_080761.1, read as the reverse complement.
TAATTGATGCTAGAGTTTTCTTGTTTTGATGGTACGGAAGAAGGGACTTCTTCAGTAATCTGTTGTTGTTTTAATATATTTCTCCATAATTTAGTGTCTTTAAAAAAACAATTTTGTGATGTCTTATTGTTTTTGTGGGTCAGGAATTTGGAATGTGCTTGGGAAGAGTGGTGTGGATGCAAGTCAGAGGAGCTGGAGCTGGAGCTGGAGGAGCTGGGGGCTGACCAGGTCTGTCTCTGTTCGTGTAGCCTACAGGCTCTCCCAAGTGGTCTCTCCACATGGGCTAATTTAGGCTTCCACAGAACACGGCAGCCTCAGGGCTGGCAACTTGCATGGGGGACTCGGACTCTAACGTGTGTTTTAGTAAAGAAAGTGGAGACTGCATCGCCTTTTCCAACCTAGCCACAAAAGTCATGCAGTGTCACTTCTTCTACGTTCTACTCATACAAGAGAGTCATAAGGCTGCCCAGATTCAAAGAGCAGGGAACATAGACCCTTTTTTTCAATGGGAGAAGTGTCAAGGTCACATTGTAGAATTGCTTCATGCATAGGAGACATTGTTGCAGCCATTTTGGAAAATACACTCTGCTACAGTCAGCCCTCTGGTCACAATTTGTATCCCTCCCACGGGCAAAATACACTCCCTTCTCCAGAACTCCCCTCCCCCACCCCACTTTTTTAAGGCAACAGTCTCAGGCTCGAAGTCTAAGATCTTTTATTTAAACCATGTCCATGTGTGGATAACGTTATTTGCGTGCAGTTCCTGAGATACAGTTCCTTGAGTATCATTTCTGTTCATTGGAATACCTGAGAATTCAACATAATCAATATAGGCATTCCAATTCACATAGAGAAATCTGGAGACCCACAGCTGTCACTGGTATATAGTATTTCTGACATCCAGGTAAGCACATGTTGTCAATTCCTTGATTCGTGTGCAATCCTGCTCTCTGAAGTTGTCCTCTGGCATCTCTTGGCTACATCCCTTGGGCACCATTTTTTTTTCATAAGAAGTGGCTGGTGTGTATAAATGAGGAACTTTCTCAACTTATTTGCTGCCCATAGTAGTTCAGAAGCCCAAAAGCCTCTTTTCATTTTGTCTATGTCTGTCCTTTTCATTTCATCTTGGAATCATTCTTTTTCAAATGTGAGTTTTTGTATTCTTTCAATTGTAATCTACTACATTAGACAAAATTCACACCCAGAAATCTCTTTGGGATAGATCCTTCTCTCTCTTGAGCACTGCATTAGTTTCCTATTGCAGCTAAATCAAATTAGCCACAAACTTAGTGGCTTAAAACAACACAAAGTTCATGTCTTACAGTTCTGGGGGTCAGAAGTCTAAAATGAGTTGGCAGCGCTATTCCTTCTGGAGGCTATAGTGGATAATCCATTTCCTTGACCTTTCTAGAGGCTGCTCACTTTCCTTTGCTTGTGGCCCCAGATCACTGTATCCTCTGCCTCCATTGCCACATCTCTCTAATTCTGACTTTCCTGTCTTCTCTTCCCCTTATAAGGACTCTTACGATTGCATTGCACTCACCGAAATAATGCAGGACAACATCCCCATCTCGAAATTCTTAACTTAATCAAATCTGCAAAGTCCTTTTTGTCATGTAGGTAACATACCCACAAGCCCCCTGTGAGGCTGCTGAGGGAAATCACCCCTAGAAGCCTTATTAACTAACGAAGGGGATCTGTGACACGTGACCTTAAAATCCTCAGAGACCGGACTTTGGGTGATTATGGTGTGTCAATGGTGGTTCATCAGTGGTAACAAACGTAACGCTCTGGTGGAGGATGTTGCTAGTAGGGGAATTTGTGCATTTGTGGGGGCAGTGGGTATTTTGGAAATCTCTGTACCTTCCCCTCAATTTTGCTGTGAACCTGCAACTTCTCGAAAAATGTAAAGTCTTAAAAATAAAAAAAAAACTAACAGCAACTTTTTTTTATAAATGTAACAAATTTGGAAACCAAAAAAAAAAAGACCTCAGAGTTTTTTGTCTATATGAAAAGTTCTATAAGGCACCACCTTAGATCTTTGCTAGGAGTTAAAGGAATTTACAATCTCACCTTGGCCCTTTCATCCTTGGAGAACCTTTTGCTGGCTGAAAAGATTGGTCTGGGTCCTTCCTTTTCAATGCAGTAATTTCTAATTTTCATCAATAAATGAAAACTTAATTCTTTAGTTTATTTGTTTTCTCTTATTTTGTTATAGGCAGCTAGAAGAAGCCAGACACCACCTTCAGCCCTCTGCCTAGAAATCAACTTAGCCACAGCGTTGAATTTTTAGGGATATTTTGCTTTTTTCTATATTACTACAGACAACAGTTTTGCTAAATTTTCTGCCACTACATTGTTAGGATCTCCTTTACTCAAGGTGTCAACAGCATTTTCTTTACTTTCCTGACAGCTTCCTAGCGGCTTACCAGACTTGCATAGTCTCCTCAAGGCCCTCCAGCTTCCATCTGCCATCTAGTTCCAGAGCTTATGCCATATGTTTTAGGAGACAAGGAAATGTTACATGGTTTGATGGTGGTAAATGTTTGTAAGCAAGGGAAGTATGCAATGAGCTCTGCTATAACGTTTGGGAAAGGCTTCCTTGCAGAAGTAAAATTTGAGAAAACGCAACTCTTTGCCTGAAATACACACTAAAGTTGAAGGAAGTGACGTTACTCTATTCTTGTTTTGAGGGATAGGAGGAAAACTATTAAAAAACAAACAAACAAGGACCGGCCCCATGGCGTAGTGGTTAAGTTCAGCATGCTCCACTTCAGCAGCCCAGGTTCGTGGGTTCAGATCCCAGGCATGGACCTACACCACTCATCCGTCATGCTGTGGCAGTGACCCACATACAAAATAGAGGAAGATTGGCACAGATGTTAGCTCAGGACTAATCTTCCTCAGCAAAACAAACAAACAAACAAAAAAACAGACACCATAATTCTGAAAGAACATAAAAATGTGAAAGTAGAAAGACTGAACTCTGTGTCTCAGCCCTTACTCCATTCACCACAATGTCAGATGTGGTAACCTGAACAGAGTCCACAATAGTTGCTGGGTGATGAGGAGGCTGAGAGGGCCCCAAATACACCTCACCTACTACATAGTTTGGCAGAGAAGCTGTCATATTCTCAGCTCTGACTATTGTATATCCTTTGGCTTACTGTGTCTAGGTTAATATTTGGAAATTATTATAGATAGTGCATATTTATTTGGAAAATATATAGCAAGGAATAAAACAAAGAATGAAGGTGCCAAGACTGAAGAAAAAAAAAAAGAACGAATATCAAATACTCACTGAAAGCATAAAGTATTCAGCTTGGCTTCCCAGGCGCTACTAATAGAATAATTTCATTGAACATTATTTCTGCTGCTTCACATTGGAAATGCACTTTGGTACTGATCTACTTCAGTTGCTTTCCCTCGAGTATTGAAAGGTTTGCCCTGGAAAATGAGAAAACCAAGTGATGAGAAAATTTCACAGCGTATGGCTGAATAATAAATATATTTATTTTAATTCTGGGAATAACAGCTGGTTGAGAGGTCAGAGTACATGTGAGGCAGTGGTTGTGTGTCACCAAAATATTTTTAGAATTGTTGGTGATTGCCTCATTTATAGGGAAGCAGATACGATTCTCTGATTTTGGTATAGGCTCATCTACCCTTAAAATTCATAACTGATGGAGAGACCAGGTAGCGTTGAGTGAAAACTAGGAAGTACCTGAAACATAGCTGCACATTTGGTATCTTGTGATTGCCAGACATCATCTATACCTTCCTCTTTTTCTGGTTGACCTCCTCTTCGGAACTTTTTGTCTATTCATTGTCAGTTTCTGGAGATGTTGTTTTTCTCTAAACCTCTCTAACTTTTCTCTTAGAATAAAGAAATGTCAGTGCCTGTCAAAAAATGATAATAATTGAATTTGTATTTAGATTTTTTTGAAGCAACAAGGGGAGCTTGAAAAATAAACACAATGGCCTATCTTGCTTGTGTGTTATCTGATAAAGTGTAAATACCTTGAAGGACAGAACTTTGACTCTTGCTGTGTGTGTGTGTGTGTGTGTATACACACAAGGCTCCCTCCCTGACAGGAGCATAAAGACATTTAATGCACAATCTAAACACAGAATTTGGCAGTTGGCATACACTACAATGGGATCAAAGGTGATATTTAGCATCTGAAATGCCACCAATAAAAACCTCATTCTCTTCTTCATACAAGTCACTTAGTTTAGATCAAATATCAATTCTATACCCAGAACTTCTGAATTAAAGCCCTCTGTCAAAAGGAAAAATATGTGTTGAAACCTTTCTCTCTCGACTGTAGAAAAGGTGGGTATAAACATTTCTCAACAGAAGAAACCAGCTTTACCCTTTGGAACACTGCTTTGGTCAAGCATTGGCCAAATATAAATGGTGAATAAGCAAATAGACACAAGCAAAAATGGTGGGGACATATCTCTTAAGCAATTCTTTCAGGGCCAGCTCAGTTAGGGCTTATCGAGCTTCTGGAAAATGTTCCAGTTTAGGTCCTTTTGATGCCTGTCAAGTTGAGAGAAATAAGATATTGGATCAAAATGGGAAGAGAGATGGGGAGAAATGCAGGTGGTGGAAGGGTAGGTTGGAGAACTGGGATCTAAGTAAGTTTTCAATATATGTGTAATACAAGTAGATATTAAATCTCTGTGTATATAATATTAAACATAGCGCTATGAGGCATTCTTTATATTAGTTTTTCTATATTCTTCTTTCAACTCCAGACACATTAAAGGGCTTACAAAGGACCTGTGTTAAAAGACACAGTGGAGTTGGTGGTGGGGCAATGGTTGTTGGATGGGGCTTACGAGTCTAGGGGGGTTGCCTGGGTGACTTGACTCTGCTCCAGTGATTTTTCATTTCTCCCGAAATCTAGTCCAGGCATGTTCTTGTGATGAACATGAGGGTGTAAGAGCACGCAAACCCAATCATTCAGGCATATTTCAAGTTTCTGTTTTCTTACTTTTGCTGATGTCCCATTGGCTAAAGTAAATTACACGGCCTCTCTGAGAGTCCAGTTGCAGGGCTTTGTATTATCAGAGTGAGATACAGGGAGGGATAAAAAAGTGGGACCTTCAATACGATCCATCTACCCCACACGGTTGTATAAATCCTGCCAGCCATTTTCTACAGCCCCAAAGCTTATTGATGGATTCAAAAGTTCCAGGTATCATCAGGGGTTCGTTATATAACCATCCCATTTTATTTTCGCAGCAACCCCTTGGGTAGACATTTTCTGTTTAGAAAGGATGAAGATGCTGAGGCAGATAGAGAATATAACCGGCCTCAGTGAGCTTGGACTCAAACCCAAGTCAGACAAAGCTCTAATGTTATAAGAGCAGAGAAGTGGGAAGTGTGAATTACTTGTAGTTGGAGACAGGCATAATAGTAATTATAAAAACATCAATAGTTATGGAGACAAGTTGATAGTAGAGAGTCCAGTGTTAAAATAGCCGACCATCAGGTCCTGGTTGTGTTGGTGAGTCCAAAAATATGATTGAGTGTCCCGAAGAAACTGCTCCTATTTGATTTCTCTTTGTGTCTAAATTCTGCAGTATTAGCCAATTTTAAAATAACTAATACTTACATTTTCCAATATAGAATGAATTTCAAAAAAAGAAAACATTGTTGAATAAAGTTTCACCTCACTGCTCAAGGATTTCCATGTACCCTTCCAAAACGGCTAATGAGAAATTTTGCTGAGTGTTCTCATACTTGAACTAGAAATACCTTTGAATTCAGGGTCTTCAAATGTGACCGTAGAAATAGTTTTAGACTGCACAAAGGTACTAGTGGAAAGGAAGGATTGTTGTTCACTTAATCAGAGATTTCTATGTGTTCTAAATAGTTTATTTTTTAAAATAAAACTACCAGAAGAGCCATTGTGGGCAGCAAAAAAATAAGTGAGCAGTGAAGGTCAAAACAGTATGAGTCTAAGGAACACTGTAGAGTTAATAGATGAACCGAAACATATGCTTGGCTGACTTTAATAGTCTTGGCACTAAATAGCAGCTGTGTAAAAAAATCTACCATATTTACCAAAAAAATTTGTAATAATAATCACTGCGCCACAGTATATAAAACACTGCTTATCACACACAAGCATGCACATGTGCACACACACAGACACACACACAGAATTCCAAAGAGATGAATAAATCCTTCTCTAGGGCATTGAAACCAAAGTAAAGTGTACTTGGGACTCACATCTGATAGAAGAAACACGTAAATTTCAGAGAGATCATATATATGCTAATTTTAATTTGAATATATATTATAATACTGTTTAGAATTATACTCAGTGGAAATGGTGAAATAAATCTGACTTTTGAAAATCTGAAAAGTAAGCCAATTAACATCTGAGGAGCACATGACATTTTCACTTAAATGCTAGCAATTAGCACTATAGTCATCTTTTAGGCACCCTAGGAAAGAAATTCAAATATTTTCTTCAAGCATAAAATATATAGATGGCTTCAAGCTTCGAATATAATTTTCTTGTCCATATCGACCCAACTGTCAGTGATTATTCTTGATCTCCAGGCTGTCTGAAGCAGGATGAACTGGAAACTCAAGCTGTTCTTTAACATTAACATGATCATACTAAAGCAAGAGGCAAGGAATTTTCTATCCCTTCAAGCTTATCTCCTAAGATTATCTTATCTCAGACATGTCTTACCTCTTGATCTTGAGACTTTATTCTCTAAATCAGAAAACCCAACATTTTCATTTAGATGACCCATCAATTTAGTCGATACGTTCATGGTTTGACTACATTGGCAAAATGTTGTAATTGATGCAGCATCAAATACCTTAAGCTTAATTTTTGTTCTCTCTTCAAACCTCAGAATTTACCTACTCTTTGTTAATTTGAAAAATAAAATTGACAGCTTCCTCTATGATAAAAGTTCTTTCGAATTGAATGTTGTTTGTAATACAGGTTTGTTTCTCAATAGGAGAGCGGGGTTGCCCTCTAGGGCACACTTGGCTATATCTGGAGATATTTTTTATTGTCACAACTAGTAATGAGGTAGTACAGACTACTGGATAGAAGCCAGGGATGCTGCTAATCAACCTATAGTGCACAGGACAGCTCTCACAAGACAGAATTATCTGTTCTAATTGTTCCTAGTGCCCAGGTAGAGAAACTCTGGTATAAACAAAAGAAAAAAGGCAAATACTGCTGACCTCAGTTTCTCCAATCCTTTACTCTCTGTCCCTAGGGAGAATGAAGCCTCAGCTAAATCATAGCTTTACATTTAGAAAAAGGATTTAATAGTCACCATGGAACTACAAACCAACATAGAAAATACTGAATGGAAAGCTTTGGGGGTGGGTAAAAGAATCCATTTTGAGGGAAGATAGAATAACAAATCTCCTATTCATTCATTCATTCATTCATTCATTCATTCAAAACCTACCATATGTCTGGAGCACGTATAGGGTCCAGAGTGATGAGGATTGAGTGGACACAACAGCGAATCAGCTAGGCACAATACCTACCATTCGTAGCATGTGGTGGATTGTGGAGGGAAGGATCAAGAGAAAGGAGAAATGAAATGCCTCTTCCTCTCTTGTTTTTCTAGTGGAAATGCTAATAATCAAAAAAATTTAGTAAAAGCCCTGAAGACAGAAGAATGTAGATGGAAAAAAGCAAAGGCAGGAAGAATCTAAAAATTATGAGAAACCTACTGTGCTGTATTTAATAGATTCCATGTAATGTCACCTCATTCTCCTAACAATGCTGTTGGAAAATGAGGAAACAAGCCAAGAGAAGCTCTGTATTTCATGCAGCGGTGTAGCCAGGACTTAGTTTGATAGACCTTGGTCTCAACGGTCTCAAAGTGCAGTCTAAAACTATTTTCTACAGTCACATCTGGAGACCCTGAATTCGAAGATATTTCTTGTTCAAGTATGAGAATGCTTGGCAAAATTTCTCATTAGGCTTTTCCTCTTATGTCAAACTTACCAAGTCTCTCTTCTATTCAGGCTTTTTGTCTGCAATTACACTTCCTCCCACCTCACCCTACTTTATCTGGATAATGCCTGTTCATTCTTGAGGTCTCCACTTAGATAACTCTATTTCCTGTAAGCCTTCTCTGCAAGTCTGAAGTGCCTCTCCAGTTTGCTCCCTAATTTCTACAACCACGGCCCACATCTCAGTGTATTGCAATGGCCTTTGTCCATTCACTCCCCTCCTAGAATGTAAAGAGTAAGTCTTTCTTACTGACTTACACTCTCAATAACTAGCATAGTATATGGCATATAATACATACTCCTATGTGACTAAATGAATGACTTTGTGCATGAGATCTTCCCAGGTATTTTTAAAAGTATGTAAATATATTTCAGAAAAATACACATACAGAAAAAAGAAAAAAAAGGAATTCCTGCTCATAAAGTCATTACTTTTCTCTAGCTAGGTATCCTAAGATGGGATTGGGGTCTTTCATCTCCACCATAATTGGCAAAGTTCTGTGTTTTATCCAACCACCAATGAGGTTATGCTTGAATTCTGGAGAGTATCAGATGGGTATGGTGGGAAAGGCAACCATGCATTCCTTCAAAAGCTCTTGCTTTTAATCCAGATCTGTTTTCTTACCTTGGTGACCTAGAATGCACCCAATAGAACACCAAAATACTCTTTACCTTCCACTCTAAAACCTAGAGCAGAAAATATTCTCATTCCTCCTTTTCCTTGGGCTTCACTCTAACTTTGACTACGTGAGTAAGTCATAAAGAAGAAAAGAATCTTCACTCCGGTACAGTGGTCTCAACATATTATTTAAGAGTTCCTGATTTCATCATTAATCCATATCTCAAAGTTTCTCCTCCAGACTGAAGAGTGAAGAGAAGCTTTTGCACTTTGCCTCAAACCTCCCTCCCACATCCTCATCGTGATACTAGACTGTGGAAAAGCAGAGTGTATTGATGAAGCTAAAATTAATTTTTTCTCAAGAGAGTTGCCCTTGGGTCTGTCTGTTTTGCAAGAGAAATGTAAAATTACTGGAATTACCTGTCACTTGGGAGATGCATGACTCACTAGTTAACCAAGTTCTGATTGAAGTGTACCACTGCATCCTAAGAATCACTATGATAAATTTCAAATGATAGTCAGAATGTCTCTCTGTATTGTAAATAGATTTTTTTGGTGCCTGGCACCATGCTTGAATTCTGTGGAATTTCTATATGTACAGTAGGATAAGCTTAAACAAGTGGCTTGAGCAATGTGACTTTAAATTCAAGCTTCGCCCAAGGGAATTAGTCCCAAGGGGTAAATAATTTAACTTATTCATGCATGCAGTCTGTTTTCTCGTATCTTCAAATTAGCATATTTAAATGATGTCTTTGATATGATACAAATGAGCAAAAAGTTTGACACAAAAACATGACTTAAAGCCATCCTTAATGGATGGCATGTCATTTATTTTGAATTTCTTGACTTGAGTAGATTTGTGCCACCACTATAACAAAACATAGCTTAATTTTATGATATCTCATGATTCTAATATAGAATTTATATAAAGCAAATATGAAAAAGAGGCCCCAAAATGGCAAATATATATGAAAAAAAAATATTATCAAGGGCAAATGTCTTTAAAATAGTGCCACTGCACTAATTTTTATCTAATGAGCCTTAAGAAATGCAATGATCTCATATTTGTCTTATTGTTAAAACTGTGGAGGTGGTTTAACAAGTGTTTTCACATCATGTGTGCTTTGTCAGATGTTAAAACAGTTTTATTTAAAGCGGCATAATTAAAATAGAATGGTGGGTGCCCTGGGGAGACTTTCACAGCTCTGTTTAAATATAAGTGAAATTTCACAGATGTTAGCCAAAATTTCTAAATGTACGTTTGCTTCTGAAGTCCTACTTTGAAAAGAGATTTTCAAAGTATTTCCCAAGACCTCTTCAGGGATTTTGTTTCAGTTAATAGGTTTCTTCATTAGAAAGAAAAACATTCATTTATTTTAATAAAGCAGGAAGAGTCTAATTGTGTAAGACTTTATTTCCTAAATTTTTATAGCAAAGCTGAATTCTAAACTCTCCCCCATCTACCATTAGGTCTCAGGTGCCCAGAATTGTATTAACCATAATCCTTGATTAAAAACACAATTGTTATTGGTCTGTGCATGGCCAATCTTCCTTCCTCTCTTCCATCCTCCCCTTATAATAATGAAATGAGCACTTGCAAAGCCACCGTGAGAAGCAAAGCCAGGATCTCCAGATTATCCTACACTTAACCCTGTCTCTCTGCCTCCATCCACTAGAGAAAACTATTTTCTTGGATCCTGTATTAATCTTTCCCGGATTTCCTTTTTATGTACTTGTATTGATATTCCACTTTTTATCAATTAAATTAATATTTATCACATTTGACTAAAAGATTTAAGATGAGCTAATATTGTGGACTGTTATCATTCCATCTTAAACCTGAAAGTTTTCAATTTACAAAAGATTAATATTCCAAAATTCTGTCATTAAGTCAGCTGTCTAGAGCATGGATCCACAGAACCTATGTTATTACTGATCACTAGATTTCAGTCTGTTTCCAAACTCATAAGACGTTGTTAATCTTTACCAATGCAAATGACAGTTGCCTGATTTCAGGGTCCTGGGAGTACAGCATGTGTAAAGTACAATAAGAAGACAATAAAGATGAGTTAGATAGTCTTTGGTTTGAATCCTACTTAGGTTATTAACAGATGTTCAATTTTGGTGAAATTATCCAGCCTTTTTAAAAACTCATTTTTTTCTCCAGCAATTTAAGACATCAACACTTAACTCCACGTTATTAGTAACTCTTGATTTCTCTTCTATGTAAGACAAAGTCGTGAGATCTCAAAAGCTATAGAGTTTTGAGAAATTATTTAGGGCCCCAAGTTAACAGTGTTCTAGGCAAAAGATTCGAGAGTATGTAAAAGAAAGGGCCAGAGAATGCAAGATGTGAGCAGTAACAAAATACTGAAGAATTATAATAGTTAACATTATTGGTGTATAAGTTGATAATTTACCAGTTTTGTTCATTAGAGTTAGCTAATGATCCTCAGAGCCCTTTGTAGCAGAACATGAGTGATTATGCTCTTTTTTCTAGTGATTTCACAAAGCTTGGCATGTTTAAGGTAACCTGTATATTATAAAACTTGGAATCATAAAATTTTGTAACTGAAATATTTTAGATTTCTAGTCTACAAAGTGCACTACAGGATAACTTCTCACTAATCACAAATTCCCTGGACACAAATTACTAATGTTCAGATTTATCTTGCTTACTTTTCCAAATTCATAAGAATTTCATAAGAATATGGAAATTAAGCATCAATTCCGTAACTTAGGGAAACTGTCTTTTTTGCTCCGAGTATTTAAGAAAACAATCATTTAATGTTTGGCTAGAGGACTGTGGACATACTGCTTTTTTTTCCTGCTTTATTGAGGTATCTTGACAAATAAAATCGTGGAATGGTTTAAGTGTACATCATGGAGATTTGATATATATATACATTGTGAAAGGATTCCCCCCACCTAGTTAATTAACACATCCATCACCTCACATATTTCTCGTTTTTGTTAGTTTTTTGTTTTTTTTGGTGAGAATGCTTAAGTTCTACTTTCTTAGCACATTTCAGTTATACAATACAGTGTTACTGACTATAGTCAGCATGTTTTACATTAGATCCTCAGATCATATTCACCTTATTGCTGAAAGTTTGTATGCTTTTACAAACCTCTCCCTATCCGCCCCCTGCAACACCAGCCCCTGGCAACCACTTTTCTACTTTCTGTTTCTATGAGTTTGACTTATTTATTTATTTTTAATAAATATGTAAGTGGTGTAAGTGATACCATGTAAGTAACTTACCACATGTGATACCATTAAGTGATAAGTGATACTTCCTCAGTCTGGCTTATTTCACTTAGCACAATGCCCTCGAGTTTCATCCATATTGTCACAAATGGCAGGATTTTCTTTTTTCTCATGGCTAAATAATATTCTACTGTATGTATATATACCATAATTTCTTTATCCATTCATCTATTCATGGACACTTAGGTTGGTTGCTTCCATGTCTTGGCTATTGTGAGTAATGCTGCAATGAACATAGAGTGCAGGTATCTCTTTGATGTCCTGTTTTCATTTTCTTTGGGTCTATACCCAGAAGTGGAATTGCTGGATCATATGGCAGTTCTATTTTTACTTTTTTGAGGAACTTCCATACTGTTTTCTATAGGGACTGCACGGATTTGCATTTCCACAACAGTGCCCAAGGGTTCCCTTTTCTCCACATCCTCAGCAAGATTTATTTGCTTGTCTTTTTGATGACAGTCATTCTAACAGATGTGAGGTGATATCTCACTGAGGCTTTGATTTGCATTTTCCTGATGATTAGTGATGCTGAGCATCTCTTCATGTAATTGTTGGCCATTTGAAAGTCTTTGCAAAAATGTCTATTCAGTTCCTCTGCTCATTTTTTAAATCAGGTTGTTTTTTTGATATTGAGCTGTATTGCTTTATATATTTTGAATATTAACCCCTTCTCAGATATGTGGTTTGCAAATATTTTCTCCCATTCTGTGGGTTGCCTTTTCATTTTATTGATAGTTTCCTTTGTGCAGAAGCTTTTTGGTTTGATGTAGTCCCACTTATTTTTCCTTTTGTTGCCTTTGCTTTTGGCATCAAATCCAAGAAATCATCACCAAGACTGTTGTCAAGGAGCTTACCCCCTGTGTTTTCTCCTAGGAATTTTATAATTTCAGGTCTTATGTTCAAGTCTTTAATTCATTTTGAGTTGATTTTTTTGTGTATGATGTAAGAAACTTTTGAATACTGTCTGATAGAAAGCAAAACATATTCGGAAGTTTATTCTTTAAACTACAGGGAAAGGACAATTTGAGAAGATCTGACGATGTCAACTGGGCTCTTTATCCTTCCTTTGGAATTCAAATTAATTTGGCTTAAGTCCGGCACTCTTTTCAATATCTCTCTGAAGGAGATGCTCATTTCACTCCTGGTAGCGATTCCTGTTTCCACAGATTTTACCTTTTATCTGTTGTGATTTTTCCTTTTTTCTGATCCAAATTTATCCAATATTAGTATCTCTTAAAGAACCAGGGGCCGGTCCGGTGGCGTAGTGGTTGAGTTCACACACTCCACCTCGGTGACCCGGGGTTCGCAGGTTCAGATCCTGGGTGCAGACATACACACCACTTATTAAGCCATGCTGTGACAGGCATATAAAGCAGAGGAAGATGGGCACGGATGTTAGCCCAGGGCCAATCTTCCTCAGCAAAAAGAGGAGGATTGGCAACAGATATTAGCTCAGGGCTTATCTTCCTCATAAAAAACAAAACAAAACCAAAAATACACCACTCACATAATGTGGTTGGTTGTTTTTAGAAGACTTTTAGTGAAGATTTAGAGGTTATGGCTGGGGTTTAGAAAATTGAAGAGTGAATACTGTAAAAATGAATAATGAACAGCATTCCTAATGGAGCTTCAATAAAATGCTAAACTGATGTCTCTTCTATATTGTCTCCAGCCCCCTCCCTCATCTTCAGTCTCCTTTCTTATCTCACACCTCACTCAGGTTCCACTCGACAGATGCCTGATCATTTATTATGCACACTAATCTACCCTTCTTACTCATTTACACTTGCTTCTCCAGACCGCCCCTTAAATATTTCACAAGGACAAGGTCCTTCAAGAATTTTTTTCCTATAAAAAAAGTAATCTACTTTAAAAGGTCTATATTTTATGCATTTTCCTCGTTTTATGTAAAATAATATACAACATTACTTTTTCAATATGTGTTAGCTATTGTTTTATTTCAGTGAATATTAAACCTATTTAAAGAATTTACTATGTTCAAACATGGTTTTGTTTCCATAACTCTATTTCCCCATAGGCTCATAAGTTCTGCCTCTGCAAGTTATTTTACCGTGGGGATACTCGAAATATGAGCCTCCAGTTGGGGAGAGAATATTATAGTTAAAAAGAATTAAGAACGATTTTGTTTTCATCTGCTTGTTGGTATTTACATAATCTGTTTTTTAAAACAGCAAAACTATATTCTAATTTGCTTCTATATTTTTAGATTCTTGGATAACCTTAGGCTAGGCATTAATCGAGATGTAGAATTCAAGAGAGGAGCGGTATTTCTGTTAACCTAAATTCTGTGCCCTCCTTAGAATCTGTGGTAAATTTGTTACTTTACTTCTTATTAACTTCCCTTATGGAAAAAAAAAAAATAGTGAGATCCATGTTTTAGCTAGAGCTTATGACTTTCTGGATAATTACTTTTATTGTAAGTGGATGGGAAATATATTGACCATGCTTTGTGCTTTAAGGATTATTTCATTCCTTACTTACTCTTTTTATAAAAGAGAAAAGAGAGGTTCAGATAAGCTATGTAAAGCTAATGTTTCCACCATGAAAAGAAGAAAGCTCTAAAGAAAACTGGAGCTTTTCTTTACACGAAAGGTTTGAGCAGTTTCTCTTTCCACGTTAAATAGACAGTGGTGAAGGCTCCCAACACATCCGTGATGAACCTCTATTTGATAATACTTCTTCCGTCTGATCTTCCTTTGCTATGGTAGGAGATTTGGTAAGATGCACTTGCTTCATAGAATGATCATGATTTTTTTTTTTTTTTGGTGAGGAAGATTGGCCCTGAGCTAGCATCTGTGCCAATCCTCTTCTATTCTGTATATGGGACACTGCCACAGCATGGCTTGATGAATGGTGTGTAGGTCTGCCCAAGATCCAAAACTACAAACCCCGGGCTGCCAAAGTAGAGTGCACAAACTTAACCACTGTGGCACCGGGCCATCCCTGGATTTTTTTTTTTTTTTTAATTAGTGAATTCAGGTTTAAATTTTAACATTCAGTGTTTGATATTTTCATGCTATTATGTAAATGAGTAAAATAATATTGACCTTCTAAATCTCTATCGTAAAGCCCTTAGACATTAACTGTTAAATTCAGTTATTTGACAAATGTTTATTAAGCTTATACTTAATATTAAGCAGGCACTTTGCTTGGGGATATAGTTGAACATAGGATGTCTTCTACTTAATTGATAAACATTGTAACTTTCAGTTCCTTCCTGTCCCCTATCTCTATTTGAAGGTTTTTTACTTTGGAACATAGTCGTTTTTTTCAAAATCACTTGAAGCTACTGCAGTAAGGAGTGTCCCCCCTTATAATAATGGTGTCTAACATTCACTGGATACTTTATATGTACCAGGCACTGTGCTACACTCTTTAAATGTACCTCTCTCAAGTAATCAACTTGTGAAGCTGTACTATCTGCCATCCCTGCTGTATTCTCTTATTGTTGAGAAAATTGAGCAAATCACTTTACCAAGGTCAGGTAGCTAGTAAGAATTGAAACAGAAATTTAATTTGCAGCCTAGCTGCCTTCAGAGCCTATACTCTTAATCATTACGCTAAGGTAGGTATTTCATTTATGGGAGCACGGTGACTGCCAGCTCTGATGGGTAACCGCAAGATGAAACTGATGAGTAATTATGCTGTGCATAACAATAAAGGGAAGCAATCTTGACTCCACTGCTTACTAGCCCATGGGACCGCTGTATAGTGGAAGGATAACAGCTCTTACTCATGAGTTTGTAGTGAGTATTAAATGAGGTCATACACATAGAGTGTGTAGTTCATTGCCCGGCAATCATAAATCACCTGTAAACACTAGCTTTTATTATCACTTTTATTGTTTGGGGATAGACTCATGCATTCCTGTTGTTAAAGGACCTTAAAGATTTAGTCAACTCCCGCCCCCATGACCATTTAGAGACAAAGATAGTGAGGTCAAGGAGGAGCTTAAGTTGCTTATTCTATGTTCCTCAGCTTGTTTGAAGAGAGAGAGTTAGAAACTTGGCAGCTCCCCTAACTGCTATCTCCTTTGGCTATTTCACCCACCCTTTTACATACTAAACCAGAGAAGATTTGGAATTCTACAATAAAATATCAGAAAATAGTCAAAATGGAGAAGAGAATGCCATATTAAGGCAATAAGGGGACATGAAACTGAACTTCTCAGAAAGATTTAGCGTTACTGAATGTTTCTTGTGGAAATGTCATCACATATACTTTTAGCCTTCTTATTATTTTTTCTATTTCTTTGAAGTTTTATCTGCATTGAATCTCTTTTGACTTCCAATTGATTTATCCTGTTGCTCTTTATTGTAATTTCTGAAGGTAAGCACTAAATTATTTTCTCTCTAAATTTTAGGCTCCAAGTTTTCATCTAACATCAGCTTTTGGTGTAACTGTAGATATTTGTTTGAAATGTTCTCTAGAGAGAATGTAATTTCATATTTTTATTTCCTCTTTGATTCAAGGAATCAAATGAATGCATCTTATGTGTTTATTCAACTGTTTATTGTTTCTTAATTTTATTTCTCTCTCCAACCCTCTACCGTGATAAGCTTCATACTTATGGAAAAGTTGAGAGTAGAATAACACGCATACACCCTTCATTCAGACTCACCAATTGTTAACCTTTGTCAACATTTGAGTGCCTCTTCCACCTCTCTCTCATCTCTCTTTCTTTCTCTCCCCCACCCTCCCAAGAAAATGTGTGTATAAAATTTTTTGGCTGAATTATTCACAATGTAATTACAGAGATAAGTACACTTCATACCCAAATGTTTCAGCAGGTATCACTTAAGAACAAAGACTTTGTCTCATACACAACCGTAATAGGATCGTTATATCCAAGAAACTTAATATCAGTGAAATGGAAATAATGTTGTCTAATATGCAATTCCTATTTAGACTTATGTAATTATCTCCACAATATTCTGTGCTTAATTTTTATTTTGAATGAAATACGTTATGATCAAAGAATACTGCTATAAAATCTCAACTTTTGGAAGATTTTTTTTAACTGTCCAGATCTTTTGCCCATTTTTTTTTTTTTTTTTTGCAGGGAAAGATTCACCCTGAGCTAATATCTGTTGCCAATCTTCCTCTTTTTTTTTTTCCTCTCCAAAACCCCAGTGCATCGTTGTATATCCTAGTAGTAAGTTGCTCTAGTTATTCTATGTGAGCTATCACCACAGCATGGCAACTGACAGACAGACGAGTGGTGTGGTTCCATGACCGAGAAGCGCACCCGGGCCGCCAAAGTGGTGAGCACTGAACTTTAACCTCTAGGCCATCAAGGCTGGCTCAACTTACTGAAGATTTTAAAGGTTATGGACAACTTCATAATTTATTGTAAACTTTCCCTGGGTGTATGAAAATAACCTATATTCAAGTAATATAAAGTTTTCTGCATAGACAGTAAATGTAGATTGTAGATTGTCTTACTCAATTTCACTGTTTTTCCTTCTTTGCCTACTAGATATATACAGATTTTAAAGAAGGATGATCTATTGAAATCTATCATTATAATTGTTTTCATATGAAAGCTTCTTGAATTTTTAGAATCTTTTTATTTGGAAATTTCCAAACATATCCTAAAATAGAGAATATAGTATAATAAATCTCCATGTTCCCATTCACCCATCTTCAATAATTATCGACACTTTATCAGTCTTACACATCTCCACTTCCAATTATTTTTTTTGTTAGTAGTATTTTAAAGTAAATTTCAAACATAACATTATTTTTTCTGTAGATACTTCAACATGAGTACCTAACAGATAGGATATGTGTGGTATACATATATACACATAAAAATATACGTACTAAAATGCTATTACCAAACTAACAAAATTAAGAGAAATTATTTAATATCATCTAATATCCAGTCTCTAATCATTTTCCTGATTGTCTAAATAAATGTATTTCTACAGTTGATTTGTCCCAATCATGCTTCAAACAAGGTTTGCATAAGTCTCTTTAGATCTATAATTTTTTTTCATGTCATTTCTTTGTTGAAAACCATTTTGTCATTTATTTGTAGAATGTCTCACATTCTGGATTTGCCTGTAAACTTTATCCTGATGATGTTTAAACCATTCCTCATTCCCCCAGATTTTCTGTTTATTGATAATTATATCCAGAGGTTGGGTTAGATTTCAGCCTCATCTTATATTTCCAAGAATACTTCATTGGTGGGACTACGTGCTTGCTATTGCATAACACCATGAGACATTCCCCATCTGCCTGTTCTACTTTCAGAGAAGCTAGCATTGATCTGTGTGTTCAGGTGGTACCAATCTGAACCATTCTTTATAAAGTTTCTCCTCAACATTTCACCTAATAGTTTTAGAATTCATTAATAATCATTGCCTATACCTATTATTTCCATAGGATTTGCAAAATGGTGATTTTCTAAATTTAACATTTCTTCTGCATTTGTTAGCATGACTTCTTCCATGAAGACAATGTTTTCCTCATCAACTATTTGATTATATAAATATTTGGAGCCTATTTGATTTATTCAGAAAAGGCAAGATAAACGCTCGATTCATTCTTTTGTTTATCAATATACAGTGTAATAACTTAATGTCCTCATACTACCTGAAATGGTGAATTTCTCACATTTTTGATGGTTTTGGTATTATATATTTCATTGATATATTGGCTGCTGCATGCAGGTTTTTAACTATCACACCATATTCTCAAAGTAATCCTCTTAATTAGATGTATTTGTATAGGTGGGTAATAAGGTCTCTGAATCCTTGTATATCTACCAATATTATTCTTTCTCCCCAACAGGTGAAGGAGATCTTCCTTAGGTAGAGGAATCGTTGATTTCAGACTTTTTCTCTTAGTAGTTGGTATAAGTTTTTCTACCAACTCTTAGAATACAGTGTTGTAGATGAACAATTGAACAGCATTTGAATTTCTTTAGCTTTTGTAAGTAACTTGTTTTTTCTATTTGAAACCTTTATGACTTTTTTTTTCTTTGCCCAAGGAGTTCAAATATCTCATCAAGATATTCCTATGTGATATCTTTTTCATAAATCCTGCTTGGAACTAGTCAAACACTATTAAACCACAGACTGAGGTCTTCTACAGCTCAGAGAATTTTTCTAAAAATATGATTTTTTAATTTGTCCTCCTTCTATGTCTACTTTTTCTTCTTCTGGAAAGCTTATTATTCTCAAATTACAACTCCTGTATCTACCCTCCAAATCTTGTATCTTTCTCTCCTGACTACAATCTCTTTAAATTTTGCTTTGATCTTCGATTTGATCTTTGCTTTGATCTTTGACTTGAGTTGCAACAGGTATGATTCTCTCCTTCACTGTATCTAATAAAGTTTTGGTTAAAAATATTTTCTTTCCAAAAAGTATCTTGGATTGTATATGATAATAGTTCAGTTTTATTATCGTATAATTATTATTATTTTGTTTCAAGTTGTTTTCTTTCTTCTCCAGTGTCTCTATTTCATTAGAGGTCTGTTCTGATTATTCTATTTGACTTTTCTCTCGCTACTGGGCTTTTAAAAGTGATAAAATTGTTCTTGTTCTACCCATTAGGGTTCAGCTGCTTGGAATCCTGAAGCATAGTAGTACAGAATGGCGAAAGGCCAATGATCTATCTGTACCTTTGGGCTTGGAGGTAACCATAAATCAGGTTGATCCAAGAGAAGACTGTTTTGCTACCAAGTCTCCCTGCGCTTTCCTCTCCTTGGAGATGGGGAGGAATTAGTCCAATTGCTCAGCTTTTGCTCAGTTCTTTGTAGAGCAAGAAAATCAATTCCACCCAAGTTGTCTGGTTACAGATTTCTTTTTAGGGATCAGAGGACCCCTGAAATCTAGGATCTCTTCAGATTCTATCATATTCTGCTCTCTTTCACTGGTCCCCATGCTTTCATATGGACCAGAGAGGTAAGATCTTATTAACTCTTGAGCTTAAACCTGTCAACCTTCCAGCTCCAGTAATTTCTTGGCCTAAGAGAATGAGTTTGAGTTTAAAATTGAAGGGAATATGGATGCTTTTCTTTACCTAGACTTTGGACGATAATATATTTTTTGAAGTATCAATTAACTTTTTAATGTAAGTTGACAGCTTATCATTTTTTTATTTGTCTGTGAAATAACACCTGGTCAAATATAGGAGAAAAAATTATTTATAAACTTAGATACTCTGAGATTCCTTCTTTATTAATATTGCCTTACTTATAAAAGCAATATGTTGAGAAAATATGCTTGTTATGTATCGTATTTAATCATGTAGAATATGTTGAATCATTTTGAAAGTAGGAGTCATAAATCAAATAAGTAAAGAGATTTTTAATCCTTCCTAGCTGAATAGGAAGATAATTTCAGATTGTGTAAAATAATGGAATCATTCATATTTGTCTCAAAATATTTCCTTTTCAAAAACAGTAGAATTAAAAATGTCTTAGAATAAGCCTAATGTGTGATCAGGAAAATAAGTAATTTAACTTATTAGCAGACCTGGATTCTAAACCTGATAGTGTAACTAATTTGTGATCTTGGGGAAAAATAAATCGCTGTAACATTGCTTCTAGTCTGTTAAATGGAACAGTAGTATAGGTGACAACCTAGACCCCTGTTGTTTCTAAATTTTCTGAGCCTGTATAAAGATATAAAGGTAATTTTGAGTATAAGTTCTAAGTTGGAGAACTGAAGACAAAAGAATTCACATGACTAACGCAAATATAATATAAAAGAACCGTATTATATTATAAGCTGTACTTAGCCCCTATTACAACAAAACAAAAACAACAAAAACAAAAACTTCTGCTATTGAATAGGAACTGCATTGTTCTATATAAATGTAAAACATTATTTTCCAGTTATGTTGAGCACCTTTGCTAATGTTCTGTTTAGGCATTAAACTCAGAAGATACTTAAAGATTTATTCTATTTTCTAGAGATGTTTAACACTTGTGATGATATATAAAAGATATTTTCCAAGGGGGCACAGTCACAATTATCTAAGAACCTCAGAAATCAACCCCAAAATCACATAGAAGGCTTGGTTAATTTGACAAAGAAAATTTCATAATAGCTAACAATTCTCTAAAACATACCCTCTTCCCACCTGTAAATTTTTTTTTCTCTATTATTCCTTTCTTTAAACTTCTGTGGGGATAGTTATTCATATTAACACTCTTGCTACCTGTTTCTTTTTTTCTTTCTCCTCGTGTGTAAATACCAACAAAATAGCTCCTGAAAGTTGTAAGAAGGATAACTTTATCTAGATCCTTTGGTTGAGAGATCAAAATTTCTATTCATACCATTGAAATGCATATTTATGGTATCCAGATTATATGTCTTGAGTATCTGTGTCTGCCTAATTAAAATTTAAAAAGTTTTAATTTTATTAAATTATTCCTACAAATAATACTATAATAAGTGCTATGAAACATTATTTGGCCTTAGTATACGATGCACTTAAAGAAAATAACATGAACAAAACCAGAACTGAACAGAGCTAGAAGATAGATAGATAGATAGACAGACAGACAGGCAGACTGATTCACTCTAAGTGGATGGTACAAATTGTTAACATTATAAGTAATCTGAAGAATAAAAATTAACTTAGACACATTCTAGAAAATGGATACAACATGAACTAGATGTTAAATGGTGGACAAATCTTAAATAGGGGGAGAAGAGGGTTTCAGGGGGACGGAACCTTATGTATACACACACATATGTACAAAGGAAGGGAAGTGTGTGAGAATGGCATGAGACAGGAACAATGAGAAGGCCAGTAAATAAGACTGTTGGGACTATTAGCAACATAGCTTGTTCAGAGGTCAGGAACACACTGAGGGACGTTGTCTTCAGTCTGTGGGCAACTGGAAGCCAGTGTGGGTTCTTATACAAGAAAACAACATAATGGAATCCCTATCATGAGGCCTCCTGTGAAAACAGCTAAATTATCTTAAATTCATTAATATAAAATGTTACTTTTGTTTTTACATAGTTATAATAAATATACAAAATATCTTAGGTTCCTTTAGTAAAGAAAATATTCTTTGAGCAGGAAATTACAGAATATGGACCAATAAAACCAACTGATGGTCTCAGTCATAGTTACAAAGAACTTGCTTCTTTCTTAAATTATGTAACTAATCTGATTTTTCAAATGTAGATTTATTTTCTGTGACATACAGCCTTGAAATATAAATATTTTTGGTCATTCAGCCCAGTACACACTTGAATTTTTTTAAATACCATTGTATATGATCTTTTAGAGACAGTAAAATGCATATGCAATTGGTAGGAAAAAATTAGAATATAATTAATAAAACACCACCCACTTAAACAAGACTATACAGATATTTTAGTTTGTATTTTCATGTATCTATTAGAAATAATCTTATATATCAAGATCATATAATCTTATATATCAATCTTATTACGTCAAGTAGAATGTAATATATCTATTATTATGTACCGTAATATCGGAAATACATAAAAACATTATTTTATAATCCACCCTAAAATAACCTAATTTTTACAAAACTAAATCTTCTACAAAGTATAAAATAATCAGTAAATTTTAATTTGAATAATGCCTCCTGTACTATGAAATGCATGGAAACTGTATTTTAGTGCTTTTTGTATTTCTGTTTATACTTTGTGGACCATACAATCTGTGTCACACAGCCCAGATATTTCCTTCAGTTCAGGACCTCTATTCCCAACTGCTTATTTCACAGTTGTATCTGGATGTCCTGCAAGCATTTCACACTTACTAGGTTCCACGTGGAGTAGACCTTTAGATTAATTAGGATATTTTTGCCAAGTAACAGATTAATCAACTCACAAAACTGCAAAATTCAGAGGTAGGATGAGGACCAGGTATAGTTCAATCAGAACTTTGGGTCCCTTTTTCTGTCATTCCTTTATCTGGTTGCCCTCTTGAACGTAGGATGGCTGCAAGAAGAACAATTCTTGCTATGTGGTTCACAGACAGAAAAAGATGCTGTCTTTCTGTAGTTCTTTTCATAGTACCTAGGAAGCTTCTATCTTACTTATTCTTCACATTCAACAAACCTCTCGTGAATGTCTCTTTGACTTGAAGAGGGTCATATGCTCATTCTAAATAAATCCCTGGGGTAAGGGCAAGGAATGCCTTGCTCAAGGGGCTTAGGCTCACCTCTTCTGAAGCCATTTCTGTGACAAGAGGACAAGGGGGATGGGATAACCCTGATGAGTTTGGATTAATCAAGGCTACCTCTGGACATGGAATCAATCCCCTAAATTGTTTAGTTGCCACACAATGAGGGAGAGATGAGGTAGAAATTGGTCAAAGAAACTCAATGTTTACTGCATCCTCCTTGCCCCCAAATATGGTCTTATATCCTTGATTTTATATTTAATAATATGACTGACTGTTAATGTATCAAGTTGGAAAACTTGGATTCATCCCTGACTCTTGCCTTTACCCAAGCTAACACCAGATTCTTTAGAATGTGTCTCAGGGAGTGTTACTAATCTAACCTCCCCTTACCTCTACCCCCATGCATTATGTCTTTGTCTTGGTTTATGCACCATTAATCTGTTTGAGACTTTTGCAGTGGCTTCCTATTTCATCTCTTCTGTGGGCTGGTCTGAGATTTTCAAGAGGAGAGACTTTGCCTAATTTATCTTTGAATCCCCAAAATTCAGGAGCATTTCATACACTCAAATATTTGAGTTTAGGTACTCCAAATATTTTTTTTCAATGAATAAAATCCAAAAATAATTTCAGAAAACTACAAAGTACAATTTTCTCATATTGTCATTGGCTCTTAAGTCTCCCATATCAATGAAGAAATAATTGCTGTTGAAAAGTTTACAAATTATTTGGTGGAGTAATGCTATGAGAAAATCAGGTAAATTTTAATATCTTACATATTTTATTTTGTTTTCAACTGAAATATAATTGAAAAGGCACCATGACACCTGCAATAGAGTACATCCGGGAAAACTTAGATGGTGGTATTTAAGAAAAATATACTTTTGGGGCCGGCCCAGTGGAGTAGTGGTTAAGTTCGTTCACTCTGCTTTGGCAGCCCGGGGTTCTCAGATTTGTACCTCAGGCATACACCTACACACCACTCATCAAGCCATGCTGTGGCAGCATCCCACATACAAAAAATAGAGGAAGATGGGCACAGATGTTAGCTCAGGGCCAATCTTCCTCACCAAAAATATATATATATACTTTCCTTAAAAATCTAAAACAGATTTTGGTTAAGTGTTAGGGTTGGTATCTGTAGAACCAACTTAGTTTGAGTGGGAGCTGAAACTCGCCCTTAGTTTCAGCGGGGGGTTGCTGTGTACTATTCTTTGAACACACCATGTGCAGCAAAATGTCTTCAGAGTACTTGGGGAACTCAGCTCAATGCACCATGACAAACATTTCCAAATACAAATGATTACACCTCTGAGTGGGGATTTCTTATCTCTGATTTTCAAGCAGAAGAAAGTATTGTTCCCCAATTCCTGCAGCGCTTTCCATGTCAGAGAATTATTAAAACAGGCTTGAGAAGGCATGGTGAAGGTCTTTGAGAAACTTCTTACTGAGCCCAAGGAGATGCTTTTTTCGTGTCATGTCTTAAGAAACCACCTGCACCAACAAGGCATGTTTGGGTATGAGGCACTGTGTGGCACTTAGAGGTAATCCGTATGTTTGCATAGACAGGGATGGATTTTGTGCTAACCTAATTTACCTTACCTTCCTTTCAGAGAATGCAGTAAAACTTTTATTTAAGTGGATTTATAGCAATTTATTTTATCTAAGTATGTCTTTGCTTTTCAAAACGGCAAAGATTTAACTTTTCTCCATGATGGTACTCAATAGGAATAGGTTTGTCAAAGAATTCTTTGTACAGTGCTAGCGGAATTAAATTGATTGGAAAATATTTTGAGGAAAGCAGTCATGTAATGGGTAGGAAAAGTTTACAAATATATGTAGCATTTGCCTTTAATCTTTAGGAAGACTTGTAAGACTGATCCCTTAACCTGTGGGATCTGACCCTATCTGCAGGTAGGTAGTGTCAGAATTAAATTGAATTGTAGGACATCTAGCTGGTGTTTGAGAATTGCTTCGTGATGTGGGGGAAATAGTTCCCCTTTCCACTTGGAAATTTGGTCTTAGAAAACCTAAGAGATGGCCATCACATTGTTACTTATAATCATGAAAAAATTGGAAACAACCAAAAGGCCCCAAATTTTGCATGGCAGATTCTTTAACCAGAGTATATAAGCATATGTTACTATTGTAATCAAAACAAATCATGTAAATTTGATGTGTGGGAGTATACATATACCCAAATGCATATACATACATACACTTATTTATGAAGATTCCAACTTGTTGGTTCTTCCAGATGGTCATTATCAATTTAGTCTTTTGTAAGTCATTTTATGAATTCATTTATTCTATTTTAATTAGGATTTCTCTATATAACTTCAAGATATCTCTTAATTTTGCTACAAAAATGTGAATGATGTCATTACCAGGGACAAAATACTATACTATGTGTCACTAATTAAAAAACCATCTAAGCATTCTTTCCATGAGTTGTAAGAATAAGAAATTACTATTTCAAACCTAATTAACCTCATACCATGAGAGTCTCATTTGAGTAAGCGAGTCTTATTTGGGTAATATAAAATTTATTTCTCAATATACTCACATGATTGGAATGGTAGGTAGAATTTTCGAGCAGAATTTCCTTCTCTCTCTCTTGCTCCTTTCTCTAATTGTATACATTTGCAGTTACGTAATTTGAAAGCGGTCATAAGGTAAAATTAATTCACAATGTGTGTTAGCATAGGATATCAAAAAGCCAACTGAGATTCCTTTTACTGTTGAAAGGAATATGGTAAATATTTTAAAAATCATTGTCTGATTATAAAAATAAGAACTTTCAGCAGGGGTATCTATGTTGCCAACAGTTCTGTTATTTCTCAATAATCCAATACATAATTATAGTTTTTTTCCAACACTGCATTCTTTTGAAGAGTTGTCAATTTTCAGATCCCTACTACAAGTGTAGCAATTTTGTGATGTTACTTAAAGAAAATTGCAACCAAATAACAACTCTATTTTCTGCTGTGGTGACAAAAGCCACAAAGAAAGCTTTGAACAAGGAATATCACTGGACACAAGGCCATTGTGGTATGGATAAGCTATTTACTACAATTGCTAGTGGTATGAGGGAAGCTTCACAAACATATTTCCAAAACGGGATAGTCTAGTGACATCGATATATTCTGCCTCACATTTTCATCTATGCTTTTGCCTGTTTTCCTTCAAGCTGTGAAATATGAGTGTATTTGTTATAGTCTTAAACTGGTATCTTTGTAACCTAGGAATAAGGAAAACAATAGAAAGTATTAGCTTGGGGTGCTAATGGGAAATAGCAACTATCCAGAAAAATTAGTAAAATTTGCTTAATATCTCTATATTCTTGTAAACATATATGAACAATAAATAAGAAACCTTTAAAAGCTATATTATTTCTGTACTTAACCCAAATAAGGCAAATATATCCACTTATATACGAACAATTAAATATTTGTCCAGGAAAGACATGAAATTTCTTCAATCTTGGCTCAAGCTGTTTTCAGATGAGTTTTCAGAAGTAAGTTAACACTGACGTCTTTCCTCGCTGACTTTGTAATCCTCTTCCTGCATCGATTTTGCCTTTAGTGACTCCGCAGTGGAATAAAAATCATGACACTCTTCAAAAGCAGATCTTGTGAAATGCCATATGCTCCATGATACTTAGAATGAGAAATAGTTTTACGTTATCAATTACTTGGCTTTTTTTTCTGGTAGATATTGTTCATGAACATGTGAATTTTACTTTATGCAGTAAATCTGTGTGACTGAAAAGTTATTTTTAAACAGTTTGGGAGAATCAAATCTTATTTTAAATGTACCAGAGGAGTTTGTTATTATTAGGGACCTTGTGATAAACACTTCTTTAAAGTGAAATATTCTAATTTTCTAAGTTGTGATTTTTCCATACTGTTATCTAAAATTAGGTGCAAATATACTGGATGGAACTTGGAAGAAAACGGTGTGTGGCACATGAAGAAGCAGAGGCTTATCAAAAGGAGAAAGCCAGCTGGCGTCCCCCAAATGGCCTCACATTACCTTGGTGTTGCTACCATATTCCAGAATCTGACCTTGGAGATTGCAAGCTCAGAAATTTGGATTGTCAGCACTATAAGACTAGATCTCAGGAGCATTAAATAAGTTCATAGAACTCCTGTATTAAGTCAGAATACCATCTTAATTATAGCTGTTGAAAAATACTGCTTTCACATGACCTAGAATAGTTACATGAACATGACAAAAGCCTTCTCTGCTCCAAGGTGGAGGGTGCTATTTGGGAATCCAAATTATTATCATGGAATTATTTTGGTGTGATTAAGCTCAGAATAAGAGATTAAATAAGGGATATCATTTAGCATGTTTTTTCTGCCCTTCCCTGCCCTCAAACCTCAGAGACATTGCTAATTGATCATTGCTAATTGATCAACTGATCCCCTAGGTTCAGACTCAGCTTTACAATCTTTCTCAGCATACTGGTCCAGGAAACCACCTCAACTGATTGAGGTTGGAAAAAGATTTGACACCTGTTCTTGGGCAAATCTTTCTCCTCTGTGCAGTTTTCCTTATCTGTGAAATTAATAGGTTGGACTAATTTTTTCCTTCTAGGTCCTTTTCTGCTGAACAAATAACTCTGCTGTTTTGAGGAAATCACTTCACTCTGGTTGGCCTTAATTACTGCATCTTTAAAATGAGAAGGTTAGGGGCTGGCCCAGTGGCGTAGTGGTTCAGTTCAGGCGCTCTGCTTCAGTGGCCTGGGGTTCGCAGGTTTGGATCCAGGACACAGACCGACGCACCGCTTGTGAAGCCATGCCTCGGCAGGCGTCCCACATACAAATTAGAGGAAAATGGGCACGGATGTTAGCCCAGGGCCAGTCTTCTTCAGCAAAAAGAGGAGGACTGGCTAATCTTCCTCACAAACTAAAAAAAATAATAAAAAATAAAGAGAAAGTTATACTGAATATTAAAAAAAATACACTTCCAGGTATACAATTCTTAATTTTATCTAAAACCATGTAAGCCAGAGCTTTTGTCTGCCTAAGCTTATGGTTAAGAAACTGAGACACGGATCAATTGCTTGTTACTGCCTTGTGTTCTCTTTTGAGTTATCTGCATCCAAATATTGGGTTGGTGGTAGAGTGCCAGAGTGAATTATGATGTCTGTGCTGAGAGCAGAATATGGAGTGTTGGCACATTTGCCATTCTTGATCTATCGATTGATTACTGTCTCAAGTATTTGTTTCACTAGAACAGTCATTGTCTGTCGAATCCGAGAACAGAGAAAACTGAAGCAAGTTTGAAGAGTCACATGTACTATTTTCTGGAAAAGTGTTTGTAAAATCAGGCATATTTCCACTATCCTGGCTATATACAGACAAAGCATAACTGTTTTGTGTTATCATATTTATTGCCCATATGTGTCTACTAGCAGCAAATGTCTTTTAGTTATAGAGCCTTCAGAGCATCGTGAAATAGTCCATATTTTAGTGATGAAAAAGATCTCTCATTACTGAAATGTGTTCTTTTTATAATTCAGGGCCTGTGGTTCTCTATTCATTAAAACAATTGCACAGACTATAGATCACAGTTCCTTGAGTGTCTGGTTAAGGGGAAAAATATAAAGTTCTGATTGGTGTTGAGTGAATTTTTTGACAAAGATAATGGTTCAGTGTAGAGTGATAATGCATTCTTCATATCTTCGCTTTCTTTTTGTTCACTTAAAATTATTTCTTTCCATTTGAATGTTTTCATTTGCTTTAAGGAGAGTATTCATCAACTATGTACATTTAAAAGCTATTAATGTTCTCTTCCTTCACCCAGGCTTTTACTCTTGCACAAGACAGATACCGAATGTGATTAGAATGAATACTGCCATATTAACTTATTAATAAACGCCTGTATGGCCCATGAGGGGCGTTTGCCCTGAAATAGAACTTTCAGACATCTCTGCTCAAAAGGCAGCCAGCCTCTGTCTGCTGCCTGACTGAACTACAATTTACATTTTGTACAATATGGGCAGAAAGCAATTTTAATTTAATATATAAATGTAAAACTTCAGCTTTCCACTCGCTGTAATATGGACTCCACGATTTTATTTATTTATTTTTTTATCAGCAAAGCCTGCATCCTGTGAGGAGTGACTCTATTAGGCAAGGGGAGAGGATGAAAATGGTTTGAGATAAATAAAAAAGCAATTACCTAGGCCTAGGACAGAGATACCACACATTTATTCAGGAGGCATTTAACTTACTCGGGGCTCCATTCCAATGAACTGTTGTTCCCTTCTCTATCTCCCCAATATATGCCAAGTCGAAGGGGGAGAAACAGAATGATGATTCACACCCTAGCACTAAGGAGTCAGAAGTCTGAGGACTTGAGAAAGCTGCCCTTAAGGGAAAGACAAAACCATGAGGATGTCCCTCGTGCCTTTTCCAGTGTTGAGAATAAATGAAATCTTATCTTTATTTTGTACCAAGTCTGGTAGATAGTAAATGCTCCAAAATTTGGTAACTACTATTTATTTAAATTATAGTCAACTATAAGCACATGGAAAGGACCTTTAACTTGAAAATTTATGAAGACAACAAAAAGATTACATGAAAATTATCAAATCCATAAGAAGGAGTGATAAATATGTCTAATTTTTATACAGTTAAGTATATTTGTATAAAACTCTATAGCAGATTTCTGATTTTAACTTTTAAGTTCTTTTCACTAAGGATTTCTTACAAAAGCAAAAAAAACTCCATTTGGTCTCAGTTTTTCTTTTTTTTCTCAGTATCTAATAAATCTTTGCCTACTACTGCCATTTATCCTAGTTCTCTTTTATGCTTGTGTGGCTTCCTCATTGATGAGAATAATAGCTACCAAAATTCTCTTTCAGAGTTTGGCCTACATTGATCCAAAATTCCAATTTTAGATATACTGGTCCTTATCAACTCATTCTTAAGGAAGATTCTTCTACTTTCATCTGTAAATTTAACTTATGCAGGAGTGTTTTTTTTTTAATTCAGTTTGCTTCACCTTAGAGTTGTCTGTCTCTCTCTCTCTGACAATTTCATAATGTATCCATTTTCTCTCATCGTGTAGCTCTGGTCTCTGCTTGATGCTCTGTGAATGAGAAGAGTTATATAGTCTATTCCGTTTATCAGTAAAAGAAATTTTCAGATTCAATCTGAAATTTGAGAATATTATGGAACTTAATTTGCCAACTTACTAACATTTTAACTAGATATAAGTAGCTCATGGACTTTGTGATTTAATTAGTTTATGACAGTGGTGTAGCCAGCATTGACAGTAAGGGGCCATGGCTCTTGTTATGACAATGATTTGCAATAAGAAACAGAGATGTATATGTCCATTAAAATTATAAAAGAAGGTATATTGTTGATACACCTTACAAAAGTGCCTACACTAACTTTATCTTTACATTTTTTATAAAGAATGTGATTAAATCTTATAGAATAACATCACGAAGATAATTGCTTGAAGAATATGAATCTTTAGGTTCTACAGTACCTGCTATAACTTGAATTGAACCAAAATAGGGACAGTGTTCAATTCTTTATTGGATTCATTCTAAAATATGTGATTGAGTCAGCCCTGATGGCCTAGCAGTTAAAGTTCCATGCTCTCTGCCTCCATGGCCCGGGTTCTTTTCCTGGTCTTGGAATCACACCACCCGTCTGTCAGTTGCCATGCTGTGGCAGCGGCTCACATGGAAAGAATTAGAAGGACTTACAACTAGGATACACAACCGTGCACTGGGGCTTTGGGGAGGGAAAATAAAAAGAGGAAGATTGGCAACAAACGTTAGCTCAGGACAAATCTTTCCCTGCAAAGAAAAAATAATAAAATATATAATTAATCCTCCATTGACTCTGGAACAGATATGACTGCATGTCTGAGTAGAAGCAGCCGTGCTAAAACTTGCCTGTTGAGAGCAATTCATTTTAACCCTTTTATCTCAGAGTTGGCAGAATGGTACTGCAATAACCCAAGCAAGATGAGTTTTGCTCAAAGATGCTTAACTGTGATCTGTTATAGGGATCTTACTTTTGCTCAGGTTATTTCTAGTAAAATGGTAATAGAGACCAATACTGCAATGTTTACTCTATGCTAAGTTCTGTAATATAACTACATCATTTTATTTTATCCTAAAATAAGCTTATGGAGTATCCCGATTATCAGTTTACAGATGAAGTTCCTGAAGTTAGATAGGGTAACTAATTTTGTCTAAAAACACATAGCAGGTGGCATCTAAGGTCTCTTTGATTCCAAAGATAAATCTTTTAAACATTGTGCCTTTGTATACGTAAACCTTCTCCAAAGTATTTTGCTTAAGATTAAATCTCCTCTTCCTTCTTCCATTTAATTATTATTTTAGTTATGGATTGTTGGAAATTCATCTTATAACTCTAAAAAACATTGCTAAGACCTTGTATGTTTGATGTTTCAGTCATCCATTCAGTCAGTGAACTGAGTAGCAAACCAGGATAATAGCAATCCCAATGATAATAGCAATCCTAATGATAATATTAACAATAACAATAAAACGACAATTTATATTTGCATGTTAACTCCACTTCTTTATATTATGAACCAGGATTCTTTCCTGCCTCCAGCATGATTCCTGATCTTCAAAGTCTCAAGACTTATATTGCATCTAATTCTTACAAAGAATCACTGGAAAGATCGAAGTTTGAGTATCTAAAAAGAGAGGTTAAGAACCAGCTTTTAATATCCTTGAAGCATTAAATACACCTCAGTGGTAACTTTGTTCCCAAGCTAAACCTAAGGCATGTGGGGGTTGGGGCTGGGGTGTGACAGGCTGGTGTTTGTTGATTTGGATTACCTGGGTAACTTATCTGTTAGTAAGAGTTGACAGTTTAGCACACTCTGAGGCTTGTTTACTGATACCATCTGTCTGTGCATTTATTTTTACATTATATTGATGTTTGCTCTTGATTAGGAGCAGAGTTGGGTGCTGGTCAGATTTCATTTTGGCAAGACCTTGCTCTTCTCTAACTTGACTACATTAAGCTTCAAAAGGTAAAGATAACTACAACTACCCACAGTTTCCATGTATTGCTGTGTTCAGAAAAAGTATTTGAAGATTTTGATTTGGTTGTTAGAGGCTTGCTGATTTGGGGTGGAGCATCAGCTGGAGACTAGAGCCAGCGCTTAAATTAGCACACAGCTAGCACTTCTTTCACTGTGAGACTGACATCTGAAGATCGTGAACTAAAATACCAAAATGCCAGTCAACAGTTTAGCAATCACACCTGAGACAAATGTGCCTCTCTTTGAAATCAAGAATGATTCACAATAGTTCACTACCTTAAGCCTGGAGATTCTTTTCCTTTCCTGCCTCATTATCATTCTTTTAAAAACAATCAGAATAGGGCCGGCCCAGTGGCTTAATTGTTAAGTTTGCGCATTCCACTTCAGTGGCCCGGGATTCACAGGTTTGGATCCCAGGCACGGACCTACACCCCGCTCATCAAGCCATGCTGTGGCAGTGTCCCATGTACAAAATAGAGGAAGATGGGCACAGAATTTAGCTCAGGGCTAATCTTCCTCAGCAAAAAGAGGAAGATTGGCAATGGATGTTAGCTTAGGGCCAATCTTCCTCACCAAAAAACAAAACAAAACAAAAATCAATCAGAATAGACAATAGCATTATTGTCAGACTTACATATATCAATTTAAGAAGATATTAATATCTTGACTTTTTGTTCTAATTTAGCCAAACCAAAGCATGTAAAGTCAATCAACTGCTTTTGTGTAAAAACGTTGAAAGGGAACATTGCTAATCATAATCTTCACAATTTGATTTGTTTATTTGGTGCTTGGGTTCATTGTTTCATCTCTCTTACTACCTATTTTTTCATTATAATCCGGGTATATGTTTTTTTCCTGAATCCCTTATGAAAAGAGCTTGTGTAGATTGTACCTGAACAAGTTGATCTTTTGGGATCAGATGGAAGTCACTGTGAGGAATCCTGGGGCCAATTTCCCCAATAAAAACAACTACTTCCTCCATTGCAAATTTTTCCAGAAAGTTCATCAATAACTCCCCTCTATAAGCAACTACTCTCCAAATACACAAACACATCCTGTTTTTCAGGTAACGGACGTGCTCAGACACTTCTTTGTCTCAACTTAGAAAATATCTTGGATTCTCTGATAAATAGGTTATTGACTAGAAATTACCAGTGTACGTTTTTGATTAACTGATTTTCAGATACATGTTCAGTACGTTATCAAGGCAATTGATTTATTTTTGGTATTTGGGAACTTTGAAGATCAAAGAGCTAAACTTTTTTTTTACAAGAAAGGGAAATAAGGGTGTGCACTTCTCAGTTCTGTTCACATGAGCACCATTTAGAAAAAGATTCTTCTAGAAATAAATGAAGATTTAAGATATACTTATTGGATATGTTGTCTGTTTTGTGTGATAGATTTTCTTAATATCTTTAATATATATTACTGAATAGACAGAAATATTGGTTGAGGGCATAGCCCCTAGGATCAGATTGCCAAGTTTTGAAGCTTGGGTCTACCATTTAGATGCTATGTCATATTGGACAAGAAATTTACATCTCTAAGCTTCTATCTTCTCACCACTGGCCTGTTGAGTAGTTGTGATGATTAAATGAGATAAACTAAATAAATTCTTATTAATGTGACAAATGGCATCTCTGTTTTACTCTATATATATCTGAGCATTTACCATCACGTCTTATATAACTTGAATTCTACTCTTGAAATGCATTTCTGGCCCTCAGGGAGGATATGGTCTACATAGAGGTCATATCTCTCTGTATTTATTTACAACCCAAGCCAAGGTATGGAGTTAATGGGATATCGCTGTTAAATGTGTTGGTATAAATGAGCATAACACAAAAGGCACTGAAGAATCTTTGGCTCTGCAGCTATTGCTTCTGAAAACTAATGTAAAATCCATGGGTTAACTCATAAAGTTAGTATAGAGATCAGACTAAAAATAGAAGATTCTGAAGTGAGTGTAGCTTATCAGAGGCCCTTTTAAAGCTTTTCCCCCTTCCACTGCTCTCAATTTGGCATCCCAGCTCATCTGACTTGTTCACAAGTCCTTCTGTATGAGAAAAGTCCTCAATGCTGATTGTGAATCACGTGGGCTGCCACTACCCTTGTGTGATTTTTGTTTTCTGGCACTTCTTGCTGGGGGCTGCTTTAGCAGGATGCAGCTTCATCACGTGGAGCTGCCTCTTTTAAAAAGTGTGATGTACATCACCTACAGGCAGGTATCTCAGCTGGTTCAGTGAAAAGGCAAAGCAGTTTCATTTCCTGGCCTGAGGCCTCAGCTCTACAAGCTCAGTCCTACAAGCTCCCTTTTAATGCTCCAAGATAGCTTCCCAAGCACCAGATGGTTCTGGTAAGTCTGGGATGATTATGAGGCTTCCTGTTCAAGAACAACAGCCTGGCAAGACGATTTGGCCTTGCCTGGAGAGCTCTCCTGAAAACAGAAAGAAGGGAATGGTGGGGATGACAGAGTTCGTAGCTACTGGATGAAGAAAGCCTGATATCTGTCTGTTTTTATGGTTAATGAGAAATAATGAAATATTTCTGGGAGGAAGTCCTATTCTATTACCTAGATACCCTGTGGAGTTTTTGTTTTGTTTTCCTATAAAGTGGCAGAGATTTGGGAGATGTCAGAGGGATACTGGTGAAGAAATGGGTTGATTGCTCAAATTGAGGTCAGAGAATGGGGATATTTTTTTCAAGAGTTACTGTAAGTGAAACTGGCAGATATTTCATAGCCAGTCATTTGAAACATTCTCAGAAAAATATAGCATCAATTATATAAAATTCCCTGAAGCATCAAAATATTTTGCACACTTGAAATCCTGCAGATGGTACTCACAAGTAAAAATACATTGTATTTATTTGCAAAATATCATAGAGCACATTAGTAATTTGTTGTGGATGGCATATGTGTCCCGTTGCAATGAAAATGACAAAGTAATCACTTTTTGAGTATAGAGTCAAATGTGGTTTGGTTGTTTCATTTATTTATTTTTAATCACGCATGGGGACAGAGAAAAATTGAGGTGAATTTTAACTTCTCTGAAAGGACATTTAGGATTGCATTTGGATTTTATTTTCTCTACTTAAGAGGCAGGTTAAAGGTGATTTTGGGGGGCAATTTAATAATATTTTAACACCAAAACTCTTTAGAAGAATAGCCTAATTAATTACTTGAGTGTCTGAATATGTATTGTTTTTCTGGCCTACTTGGGGAATTTTATACTTTATGGCATGAGATTGTCTCTTCTACTTTCATACATCACAGCACAGTTACCCTATCAGTTTTGCCCAAGATAAAAGCTTTATCATAATCTCCCACTCTCTTTAATTCTCCTGTGGGTACAAAACATGTCTTCCTTCAAAGATGATTTTGGCAGTTTTTAGTCAATCAAAAAGAAATCCTCCTCCCTCTGATCCTCAATATTCCATTTCTACTGTCCAAACAGTGTCAGCACTAAGACCTTTCAGTTTCCTTTTTCTTTCATCTCTGGTTTACTTGGTGTTTGGCAGAGTAATGATCTAGGTGGTTTGTTTAAAAATAAGTTTCCAAGCTGTATCTTCAAACTACAAAATCAGAACCCCTTGACATAGAGCCAGAAATCTGTAAACTCCCCTGGTAACTCTTATGCATACCCTGCTTTGAGACCCATGTATGTTCAAATAATTTTGCTCTCATGAGCCATATTACTTGGAAGAAATTTATTTTATAAAAACTCCATTGAAATGTTAGTAAAAATTATTTAGTGTAGTTTTAAGAGCTTAATTTCTGTAAAGATGAAATTTCAAGTAAAAGAAGCTGTGCATTTTCTATAACATCATGTTATGAAAGTTGCTCAAACTCTTATCTGGAGTCTGATGCCTTACCTTAAACCCTGGATCAACTTTGTGAAAATTTAGTAGGGCTGGAGAAGACACTGAGAGCAGTTTTGGTTGTAAGTGCTGCTGGATACTGAGGCTGTGAAATACCGCTCTCCGCAGTGCTATGTATACAGGTTGTAAAGATAGGCAGTGGGGGGATGATTTGAGTGAGAACAAAGAACAAAGTGTTGTTAAATTGAGAAACTAAATATCTTGCCTGGGAGGGGTGGTGTATTATTACCTCTTTAACACTAAGGTAATTTCCAAATAGCAAATATTAAAAATAGAAAGTTAATTTCTGTGCCTAGCTACATAATTTTCATAGTATGGGGAATTAATCTTCCTTAAGACACAAGTTGATTAATTTCCTGCTACCCTTTGTTCCTCCTAGTTGCTGGTGCTGAAGAGCATCAAACTGTTGCTCCTGCTTCGCCCTCGTTTGCCCTGTCCTAAATATGAGACACCGTACCCCCACAGAGGTGGAGCTGACAGTAGTTCTATAGTTGGCAGCCTGGTTACTTATGTAATTGCAGCCTTCTGCTAACCATTGCCAGGTTTGCATAGCCTGGTCCATGAGTTTGGCTTTATGACTTGCTTTGCCTTTGCTTAAGCTGCTGGATTTTTCTTTTATTTAATTGACTTCATGTTCTCTTGCTGTGGACTTTCTACCAAGCATTCATAGATTCTGTCTCTTGACCTCAAGTTGATTACGTGGGCCTGACTCAATCCAACACGTCACAGAAAGCAGGACGTGACTTTGACAGGAAGGACCCTACTATTTGGACCCTTCAGCCATGTTAGAAGTCTTTGGGTATTGAAAAGAGCTCGAATTTAACTTAAATTTACCCCCTCACCCCCCACATACTCTTGAGATTGTATAATTTGCCCTGAGGATCAGACTCTCTAGGTCAAAAAGTCTCTCATTCCCCGCTGATCCTTGCGTCTACATCTTTGGCATGGGTCTATCACTGAATTTTCTTGTGGACAAGATCAGTTAAGTAATGGCAGATAGGAGTTTTTGATTTTGTAATTCATCTCTTTTCTCTTTGAAAAAACTGGAATGTGGTAAATAAAATAGTCAGGATCACTATTTATACCTATAGATGGGAAAAGACAATATTTTAATGGTTTATTAAAAACAGTACTTAAAGTTAATAACATATAACTATATTAAAATAGATTATTCCAGGGGCCAGCCCAGTGACGCAAGCCCTTAGGTGCGCAGACTCAGCTTGGGTGGCCCAGGGTTCGTTCGCAGGTTCGGATCCCGGGTGCGCACTGACGCACTGCTTGTCAAGCCATGCTGTGGTGGGGTCTCATATAAAGTAGAGGAAGATGGGCACGGATGTTAGCTCAGGGCTCATCTTCCGCACACACATACACACAAAAATAGATTATTCCAACTATAATGTAATACTCGCATTATAGTTTTTCTATGCTAACAAAGCTGGTTCCCTTTCTTTTAATTTTTTTATTTATAAATTAAAACCTCTCCAATTCTAAATGTATTTTTTAAATCTTAAACATTGCAGATGCTCACCTGAAGAACAGGTCTTGAGTGTTCTAAAAATATTGGATTTTTCCAATATTTTTACTGGAAAAATATTTATTGGAACTTGTATTTTGAATAAATTCTAGTTACTGAGATTTATTTACATGCTGTAATATTTAAAATTAAAAGATGAATATTAGATAAAACTATCAATACAACATAACAATCCATTCTAATAATTTGTATTAGTTATGAGGGATTCATTTTTTTTCATTCTCACCTGTTCCTTCCAATTACCACATAATCTGAGTTCCTTTTACTTTTCATTTATCCTATAAATACTTATTAAGAACCCAATATTTTCTAGGCACCAGATAGAAATCCATGGTCCTCCCATTAAGAACATAGATTCCAGTGGACAAAATTCAAAATCTTTAAAGGATCAAAAGAATATGGTTAAAATGAAGAAGATAACACTAGAACTCTCATATCTGAAGATATCCAAGGAGGTTTATGTTTCTAATTATAACTGTGAAATAGGGGCCTGCCCGGTGGCGCAGCCATTAAGTGCGTGTGCTCCGCTTTGGCAGCCCAGGGTTTGCACGTTCCAATCCCGGGCACACACCAAGTCACCGCTTGTCAAGCCATGCTGTGGCAGCGTCCCATATAAAGTAGAGGAAAGATGGGCACGGATGTTAGCCCAGGGCCAATCTTCCTCAGCAAAAGCAGGGGGATTGGCATCGGATGTTAGCTCAGGGCTTGTCTTCCTCGCACACACACACACACATAAAAAATGTGAAATAGAGTAAAGCTCTTCCCCACTTGGATCTTAAGCCCACACTTTGAGCCTCGTTGTCATGGTCTAACAGTGAGATCACTAGCCAAAATCCTGGCTAAATTCCATCAAAATCAATTAACACCCACTAAACATCAGACACAGTTTTTCTATACCTTTCTTTATATTTCTACTCTCATTTTAATGTCATTTATTCATAATTTATATCTTGTTTTTATTTATATTTATATTAATTTTTATTGATTTTTTAGATATATAATTTGTATAAGCACACACACTTAAACATATATATTCAAAGATCAATAAATACTTATGTATTGCCATTGCTTTATAGATTCAAACCTACATGAGAAATATCCTGTCAAAACGTGGGAAGAGAAGCAATTAATTACTGAAGGCTTCATTTTGCCAAACATGAGGCACATGCAGGAATAACACCTACAGAACCATGTATGATATTACACTCCTTACTTTAATTTTTTTATATAAATAAACTAAGGCTTAAGAGTGTAAATAATTTTGCCAAGGTCATTTGCCACCTTTGGCAATGGAGAAAGGGCCTAATTTGAGGAAACAGATATAAAGTGTACTTAACATTTATGGTTAAAAAAAAAGAAAAACAGTGATACACTGGCACCTTTTTCTGTTAGCTGAGAAAATTCCGAGGTGTAACAACTATTTATAAATTATGGAACCATGTCCCTAAGAGATCTTAAGATTCTCTCCCTGTCCACAAACAACTTTGACCTGAAATCTTGTTTTTTTCTCAAAAGAATGTTAAATGTTTTTTGGAAATGGCCAGAGGAAAGAAGTTTAGGCTTTGTAAGACATAAGGGTTGTGTTGCAACCACGTTACTCTTCTGTTACAGTGAAAAGCATTCATTCGTAGTCAATATGCAAGCATGGCTGTGTTCCAATAAAACTTTATTTAAAAAAACAGATGTTAGACAACATTTGGCCCACTGGCTGAAGTTTGCTAACCCCTGCTTGACAGTTTAGACTAGTAATTTCTGAATAACTTTGATCACATACACTATTATTTAAGAAGTTCCATGTGCATACCACTGATATTTGATTTTACTTATTTATAGGAATTTATAAGTACTACTGTTCTAGCATATTTTCTTCAGTATGAAACGCACAAAAATATAGACTAAATATGAAATAAGTAGAAAGTCAATTTTATTTCACATCATGTGGATAGTCAACTCACCACCTGGTGTGTGAAGCACTCTACTGAAGAACACTGCCCTAGATACAGCCAATAAGGCAATGATCTAAAAAACAAAAACATATATACATGCATACACACAGACACACACACACACACACACACACATATATATATTGAATAGTTGGTTAGGCTATAGTTGGTATGTTACTTAAAAAGACAGTTTCCTTCACAATGGGAGCATCGGATTATAACAACCATACTACTTTTAGAATTAATACTGATGCCTGGTCTCTATTTTTTGCTTCTAAATCCCCCTTTCCTCCCTGTTTCCCTCCCTCCCTTCCTCTCCCTCCGTCTCCTTCCTTCCCTTCTTTTCCCTTAAATCTACTTGAGTTATCAGCTTTGAATAATAGCTGTCAATCTTAACATGGATTTAATTACATTTTTCACTTAGAAAGGATGAAATGAATAATCCTTTGGTGTTTCTACAGGGTGCCCTACTAGATTTTTGCTTCTTTGTTTCCATACAAAGAAAAAGTGCTCTACTTCAGTTGATTTTAGACTTTGAGTTTTTGTGTTTTGAGTTATTGCCTGTTAAAAGTACTCCAAGCAGACAATCACAGGTGTGTTGGTTCAAAAGAAATATAGATTATATAGAAGCCTTCTAACTTAAAATTTTTTTAAGCATAAATTCTCTC
Source organism: Diceros bicornis minor (assembly GCF_020826845.1). Taxonomy (NCBI): domain Eukaryota; kingdom Metazoa; phylum Chordata; class Mammalia; order Perissodactyla; family Rhinocerotidae; genus Diceros; species Diceros bicornis. The sequence continues at coordinate 33,283,067 of NC_080761.1, read as the reverse complement.
AATATTCTGCTTTATTTTCCTTCATGATGTAAAATATACATGAGTATATAAATATGTGTATATACATCTAAAAATAATATCTCCTCTTAGCTATTTTAGAGGAAAACTAAGCAAAATTTTTTTCTAATATTAAAAATTTATAGTCTTTCACAAATGTATTAAATATTCATCTCAATTCCTTGTCCAAGCAAATACAAAAAATGAAACGTTTTTAACATGAGTGCTTACATGTATTTGCCAATATATTTAAGACACTAACAAATGTTAAAAGAAAAATGCAACATATTTCTCTTTAAACTTTACAAATCTAGTCAAAATATTTATGTTAGCAGTTAACCTAAGGTACATGCATGTCCTTTTGGCAAATATGTATTGAGTATGTACTTAAATGTAGATCTGAGAAGCTGTGAGATATTCCAGATAGAGAAAAGACTCAAGTCTCATGAAAAAGAGATTGTAAGTTTTTTCCACTAAAACTCTATTTGACCTAAAGTAAATACTTGCTGTCTCCCAGTCCTAGCTTCTTCATTTATAGGTAGGGTTGGGGGCTGGAACAAATGCTTTTTAAGGGCCATTCCATCATTGAGTCCGTGATCTAGCATGTATTCTAATAATAGCATTATGAAAAACAAAGGTAGCTAAAATTTATTGAGCACCTACTTTGTGCCAGCAACTGGGCTGCATACTCTTCATGGATTATCTCCTTCACTGCTTATCTCAACTCAGAGAGTTACACAATTATTTGTCTTATTTTAACATCAGAACCGAAGGTGCGGAGATAAAACGTCGCCAGCATTATTTACACAGCTAGTAAGAGAAATAACTAATAATTAAACCTAGGACTCAGTGATTCATAAGTCTGTTGTACTTCAACACTTCTCAGAACCTTCAAAGTACATATACACACGTTATGCATCGTAATCATTTCTGTTAACTTCACTACCACCACTCCTACGACCCCTACCTACCTCCCAGTATGGTTTCTGAGATCCAAAATAATTTGAATGTGTTTGCTAGTAAATACTAGGAAATCTTTTGAAATACGTTTAGCTCCAATTGAATAAGAAAAACAAACATACAAAAAAACCCAAATAGACAAAAGTATTTTCCGGTGTCCTGAGATGCCTTCTCTAAATTCGTTGTAGCTTGAGCTTCCCCGGCAAAATCTTCCTGACAGAGCAAGACACTTACGTCTAGCTCTACGGTCCTTCATTCACCATCACTCATAGCTTGCTGTCCTTCTCGCGCAGGGAAGGGTACAGTTCCCAGACCTGCCGAATTTAAGTTTATCTCCTTTTGTTTCTCACAAAACCAAATTGGAAGAAATAAAAATAAATATTTTATCTGCCACTGTATTTCCCCTCATCTTTCCAATGTACCATATTTTTCCCACTACTTTTAAACTCATAATTATAATTTTTGGCTCCCCACTCCAATAGTGAGCTAATTTATAATGCAGGCACGCCCTTAACAGGTGAATCATAATTACATACCTATTTCTTTTTGTTTTACGTTCTCTGACTAAGTTAAACTTACACGTTGAAGGATAAAGTTCTGACAACCAGGAAAAAACAAAATCTATTTTTTAAGTTTGACATAATTTGTAGGATTTTTTTTCCCTAAATGTAAAAGTAATATACTGAAAGAATATGAAAATACAGAAAATAAAAAAAAGAATTAAGATCAACCACAAAATTCTGTCACCTTGGGTTAAACCACTATTAGTATTTAGATGTATAGTTTTTCACGAATTTCTGGAGATATATACAAATATTCTCCTTGTGTTTGTATATGTATGTTTAAAGCTACATATCAATATATATCTAAATACATAGTAGATTTCTTGATTGCCAGCAACAGAGGAAGGATGTTGAAAAACTTGGAGATTCAGGCTTCTGAAAAAAGGTAGCAATGACAGGGAACAGAGAACACAGCCAAAGCCACACCCGTCTACTTAGGATGCTGCACTGGTATCACAGACAAGATCTTTGCTCAACGATGCTGCAGAATCTTTAACATTTTCACATCTGCCTTGATTAATTTCCCTATGAAACAGAGTCTTTAATTTACTCCATCAAAATTCAAAAACTTGAGTCAGAGATTGGTTGCCTAAACCTAAGACATATGCCTATATCCTCAGCTATATGGCGCCTTTGCCTTTCATATGGAACGCTGGACCTACTTCCCACCAAGATTCGCAGTGAGAGATTCTTCCAAAAGGAAAAGGGAATCTCAAAATTTGGGTATTGACTCATGTCCACTACGTTGTAGTACTTTGGCCATACCACGGCTACATCTACTGTTCCTAACACTGCTCCTGAGTAAGATATTGTAACTATCTCTTATTAAACTATTTCCCTCAAAGAGAAATAACCCAAATTTTCATCACTCGTCCAGTATCGAGTATCTCTGGGTAGTGTCCATTTCTTTTGTCATCTGTTGTGATCCGTCTCATTATCTTGCAAACTGTGGGCTACATTGAAAAGTTAACCCCCCCACACACACTTAATATACAAAAATGAGATAAACATGAAGGAAAGTGAAAGAAAACAAGTTAGTATTTAATCTTACACACATAACATAAAGAAAAGAATATGAGCAGAGCTACCATAGACCTCCTTTCTGCAACTGGTTATGAGGATATAATTGGTGCTTATTTTCCCCCCACTAACCATTTATGTTTTCCTTATCTTCAGTTAACACCGTACGTGTTGACGCTTTTTAGCAACTGGTGTGGCTCAAATATTCAATCCTGAAAGAGGTTTCATAATCACTTACCATAGTCTTTCATTAATTTTCTACCTCTAGATATGATGGTTTTCTATTATTTTATTTAATCATTACTTATATGGTGCTGACTATGTATCAGTTACTTTTCTAAGTCTCTTGTATATTTTAAGTCATTTATTCTTCATAACAACCCTGAGACATAGATAAGATTTTTCTCTTTATTTTACAGTTGAGGGAATTAAGTTTCCACAAACTTTATGTGACTTTCCAAAATTCACACAACGATTAAGTAGTGGAACTGGGATGTTAACCCAGGTAGTCGACACTGTGTGAAAGAACATCCCATGGAATCTCCTGCGTTTTATCCATGTTACTCTCTATACCCTTGAAGAGGACCAATGTTACGTCCCTTTGATAAGTTAAATTGCCCCACAAACTACACCTTTTCCCTTTTTTTTCCTTGTTATTAAGTGACAAGAAGAGCCCCAGATCACTGCTATTGGGTAACTAATTTATCCCCCTGGAATATGCTCCTAAGGCTGGTACCTTTTGTTGGCAAATTTGGCATTCATCAGTGACAGTAGTCAGTGAGCCTTGGTGAGAGAAGGTTCAAGTTGAGGATCTCCATAGCCTCTACTCCTGCTTCCATGGCCACATGGTTAATGAGCCCATTTAGCTGTCCCAACACAGATTAAAGAATGAAGGTGACTGACATACACTGACAAGATCATCTTGTCTACCTGATTATTAAGAGTTTTCTCTATTCTGTGAGCATTCAAATGATCCTTAAAATTGGTATTCAGACAGAGCATATATATCCTCATTCTGGGGCTACTCCAGGAGGTTATTCCACATCCTTCTTCCCCAAACTGCCTTGTTACTAATCCTTGAGTCCTGTTTTTCCCATTTCCCCAAACATCTATCCAAACTATCTGTCTGTGAATTAGCATAGATTTTTAGTTCAGATCATCAGCCTTTCCAGAAAGATGTGGACAATGAGATACACTGCTAAAGCTTCCTCATACTAGAAGGATTAATCTCCTGCACAGTCTTTGAGGGATAACTTGAATGGGGGTCCATTTCTGGAGCAGCAATTTCTAGCTAGTACTAGAATATCATCCAGCACCTATTGCAAAACTGACTCCAGAATTTTCCTCTTCACTAACTGGTCATTGACCACTCTCCATGACATCAGAGTTGAGTATTGAAGAGATTACAATGTGGCAGGAGGGTGACACTGAAAATGTGCAGTTTGCTTATGCAATTGCTTCGGCTCTTTCCACTTCTGCATCATGATGGAGTCCGGTACTGGTCACTCCAAACTTTGGTGCAAATTAGGTAAGATAATACCTAGTTCAGTAAGGTTACAGGGTTGCCTACTGTCCTATGGTTAGATAGTCAGACTTTATCAAATTATGGTGCAGGCCAAGAGCCTGTTTGTCAAAAAGAGACCAGTTACTTGGTGAAGAGTCATGGATTTGTTCCAAAACCCTAGTGGTCTCCAGCGTGATTCTCATTTTGCGGCGTCTTCCTTTCTGCATACTCTTTCCCATTGTACCAAAGACTCCATGTACACCATTGTCTCTGCTCGGTAGCAGAGAATCTTGCACTGCCAGCTTCACAAATTAGCCTTCTTTTGTTCTGAGTCTTATCAAAAGTGGCAGCCTTTCAGGTAAGTGACTAATGGGACAGAGCAGTATAACTAAATATGCTGTTTATTGCATCCAAAATATAAAAAAGCTCAAGCGCTGTGCCTCTTAGCTAATGGCAGGGGCCACAAGTGTCCTTCACTTTGAAATGTATTACGCTACCAGGGCCAAGATCATTGGATTCCTAGAAACTTCGCTGAAATGGCAGATACTGGTATTTTATACCAAACAGATATCCAGGATATCTTATCCTTGCTACCTTGGTCCTAGCAATATGATGCCATCAAGTTGTAGAACAGCCTGTGGAATGTTCTGCAGGAATGGAACATGCCTGTGGAATGATTATATAACTAGGGACCCTGGCTGCTATACTGTGACACAGCATTGAGAGGTTAGTGTAACAATAAAGGAAGGTAGTAAAATTGCACTCTTACTACCAGATAAAAACATCCTGGTCTTTTCTGGTCTGGAAAATAACAAAATATTTATGAGCTTAATATCTATATACTATGAGCCAGAGGCTACAGTCTTGGTTCAAAGAAGAAAACTACATCTGGAATTCTAACTGCAATTGGAATTACTAATGAATTAAACATATGCTAATCCAGTACCCTTCTTCAAGGCCTGTCCATTTCTCCTCTGACCAAACTGGAAAATTAAATAAGGATGCAATAGGAATCACCGTTCTATGTTTTTAAAGTCTTGGATGGCTGCACTAATTGTGGGCTTTCCCTAGAGAAATAAGACTCATTTTTATTCATTATCTGAATAGGGAGAAATGGCGCCAGAAGCTTTTAGCTGGTTCTTCCTGTGAAAATGGCATTTACTTCCAAAAGCAATGGGCTAGTGAAAGGATTCTCATGTTTGCTTAGTTATCTTTTCCAAATGTACACTTGGCAACTGATAGAATAAACACAGGATGGTTTGGGGGTTTCACTCAGCTGATTATGAGGCAAACTTGGGGCGAAACTCCATTTATTACCTGACCCCTACAAGCCTTCGCACTGATTGGTAAACTCATGGTGTTCTGGGTCCTCAGCAATTAATGTTTCAATCAGAGCCATTTTCCAATAATCCATGGTAGATCTTGGCTTTCTCCTTTTCTTGTACCACAGCGACTATGACGAATCCCTGCAGATCCTTTAGGGAATCCTAAAAGAGAGATTTACATTACATGTCCCTGTTTCTCTTGTATGGCCTTGCCTTCTCTTCAGTGGAGAGGTTCTGTGTTTATCAAGGGAACCACAATATCGTCTTGGCTCCCAGTGAAACATGCCTCTGTAACCCAGACCTGGGATTATTTTTCTGAAAGTACAAAACGGTATCAGTTAAACTGTCTAAAACAGTAAAGACTTTCTTTTCTCTCTCTCTCCTTTAAGAAGGAATCCAGAGATAGGAGTCTTTAGAATTGATCAGTTCAATTTCTCCAAAAACTCATTGAGGATTCTTTATATATATATATATATATATATATATATATATTTTTTTTTTTTTTTGCTCTGCTATCTGCAGCATGTCAGCTTGGTCCATAGGCTAGCTGTCCCATCATCACAGGATGGCTGTTAAAGTTCCAAGCATTATCCAAGGAGGTTATAGTCTGCTGATAAGAGTGGCTATCTCTACCTGTGCTTATTTTTAAAAGCAGAACTTTCTAGGCAGCCCCTAAAAGTCTTCCCTTCTTGTTTCATAATTTTATTACAGTCTTCCAGGCCTAACTAAATCAGTCATTAGCAATATAAATGAGCTAACCCTAATTTACTTAAATATCAGAATGGATGCCTGAGTAAGACATAGGAATCGATTTTCTTGAGTGTTGTGTACCTGAACAAAATTAGGACTCTGTTAACAAAGAACATATAATGAATGACTGTTACATTGGCCACCAAAAATACCTGCTATATAGGACTTTAATTTGTTGCATATTTATTTTGATTCTAAAGAACACACAATTAGTTCTAACCTTCAAATAGCCCTACAGATAGGAATATTTGTATGTTAGCAGACTCCATCTCTTACTGTCATAGCATATCTGCTTTGCTTCTGGTGGTTCATTGTTGTTTCTTTTTTCTACTACTCCAAGATCTATCCATTCACATTGAAATCAGGGGTTGCTGTTCAACCAGAGTGTCTTTCACTGGCATAATAGTCTACAAAATAGCACCAATCCTGACACTGATACTGCTTATCTGTGCATTTCTCAAGATTTTAGTTGACCAATTACCTTCATGTACTGGAGAGTATTTTTAGGAATGATTAGGTGGGTTACACATTAAAAAAAAAATCAGCTCTAACATTTCTATTTATTCAATGTTTTGGATTCCTTGCTGTATAATATACTAAGTAATTTCTGGCATTGTAATGGCATATGATGAAGGTGATGTTCGGGTTCACATTTTTCTAAACCTGTCAAGAGAACTATTGCAATCACCCACAGGGTCAGGTTAGCATAATGAATATAGAAACTCTGGCAAGATTATGCATATTTGTAAATTTAGCTTACCCTAAAAATATGCCCCTCTACCACCTTGATGGAGCAACATCAAAAGTTAACTATTTAGTAATTCCCTGATTACTTATGAAGATAAACTAGGAAAATTCTTCATTTCGTCCATGGATAAAATGTTTCAATGTGTAATCAGCCCTTCAGGTCATGCTGGAATCTGACAGTATATAGAGAGAACAATGAAGGGTGGTTTGGTGGGAAGCATGTGGTTTATTGGCTTTTTGCAACTTAACTCCTTTAGGAAAAGAGTAATATTTTTAACCTGGGAATGAACAACCCTAACAGACAAGTTATGAAAAGTTACTTGTCAGGCAAGGAGGATCAGTAGCTTTAGATGATTGGGGTATCCCCATTCCACTTTTTAGGGTATATCTCTTTCCAGATCAATACTCTCAGTCTCATCTCAAAGATGATGTAATCCTCTGAATTAAACTGACTTTGGAAATCATCAGTCATAGAATTGAACTTTGCTTTTGTATTTTGGCTACCTCAGCCTGAGGCCACAAGAGATAGGAGACACTGGATTTCAGTCTATTCCTTTAGCTGAGAATTTATAAATGTGGGTATATCATTCACTTTCTTAATGCTATCCAATGCATTTTAAAGCAGCTACCGAACTGTGCAGTCATTGAATTCCTCTTAACCTTTGTAGTACTTAATGACTGTATCAGTGCCATACCCTGAAGCTTTGCCTCCAATGGGTGACCACAGACTATAATGAACAAGACTTGCACCTCTGGTCCTAAAATGCGTGCAATTTAGGATTCCTTCTTAAACTGCAAAGAAAATTTCCCTGTCTTCAGCCCTAATATAGTCAATTTACCAATCCAGAGTTCTTACATTTTCTTGAGGGACTAATACCTACAAGACATTTTCTGTCCTGCAGCTTTGGTTGCAAGCAACAGTATAAAACAAAACATAAGACAAGTTCAAAAGAAAAGGAAGGTATTGGACAGATTTTGAAAGCAAAGCTATAACTGAAAGAGTTAGTAATGGGCACCTGCCTCAAAGGTCTGCTTAAGACAGCACTGCTGATACTGCACCACTGGATTTTACATCATTTCCATACCAGACTTTAAAAAATTGTACTTCCAATATACTGTACTGATTTATTTGTAACAGTCTTTCAACATTCAAAGATTATGAGGGAGCACCTGAACGTGCTCATGTTCTAGCTGCCAGTACACAGGAAGGGGAAGCTCTGTCCCCTTTGGCTTCCATAAATGGAAGTGGACACTGCATCTCAGTAAATTAACAAAACTAAAAAATTGTTACAATATGGAAGATGTTAGAATGTTAGCAGCCTTAAAAATAAGATAAACGTACTATATGTTTATTAAAAACAGAGTCATACTTCATGTGGTCTTTTATAAACTGCTTCCCCACCCCTCCCATTTAACAAATATCAGGCACATTTTCTATGTTGATAGTGATCTGTATCATCATTTTCAAAATACGGTGTCTATTAAGAAATAAAAAAATAAAGTCAAATGTTCAAATAAATAACGTGAGGTTATGAACAAGAAATTTACAAATGTAAAACAATATGTCAAATTTACATGTAAAAGATAGTCCCTATCAGTAGTAATGAAACTTATTTTTTAAACTTTGATTTTTATTTTTTACTGTGAATTCACAAAAACCACAGACACGTTTTCAAGGCTTTTATGGAAAGAGGGATATATGTGTTTTTAAAAGGAAAATGTAAATCTGAGTTTTATTTTTACCTTATAGTGCCAAGAATTATAGATTAAAGTTTACATGTTGGAGGTTCCTAGTTCGTGCCATATGGGACTGTTAACCAAATGCCATATTTTAGTAGGAACTATGCAAAAGGAACAGAGTTTATTATAGGCAGTCAATATTTGTTAAATGAACAGATATGAGTACTATTAATTATTACTTTTCTTTTAGACACTCATAATTTTTATAAATGTAATAAAAATAGTAACAAGTACCTGATAACAGAACAGCTTTTTAAAACAATGAGTCTTTTCAAAGTGATAATAATGATAACAGTAATAATTATAATAATAATGTAGGTTTCTAGAGTTTAAATTTATTTCTAAGTCTGTGGTGTGCCAGGCTTACTTTTTGAGCAAAAAAAAAAAAAAAAAGAATTGTGATTGTAACATGAAACTGAAATATTTAGTCACTAAATCCCAGTGCCTCATTTAATATAGTCGATTCGTTTAATGATATCATGTATATGGATAAACATGTCACATAAATGTGACGGCTGCCTTATTGTCAAAAGAATAGCTAACATACCACCACACAGCCCTCCATATATTAAAAATCGTATGTTTCTGAGACATCGTTTACAAATCATATTTTAGAGATTTTCTCTAGGAAAATCACTTGGCCACATTAAACCAGAGGAAATATGATATTAAAAGATTTTAAAAGCAGAGCAAGATGAATTCCACAGCACTTGTAGTTTTGTACATTTATTATAGACTTTACTGTAAATGCTTAATATCCACTGGATAAACATGGGTTTGTTTTATTTATGTTATATTTATAGCAGTAGAAATCAAAGGATTGTGATTGTGATATTTTTAGATTAGTTGTAAATATTCTGAAAATGAATATCACCATAAATATTCTTATGTAAATAAATGCTACCAGTTTATAGACATATGTAGTGTGGAAAATGTCAACTCCAATTTGAATTGATCTTTCCTATTTTTTCAATACAATATTCTACATAATAGTCTTTTGTGTGTCTTCTAAACATAAAGAGCAATGTCATAGATGAATGCACCTATGCATTAAAATATGCATTAAAATATTTAAAAATTTTATTTCCCACTACACTTCATCCCTTTAAACATCACAATGCATCAGTGGTAAAATACTGCAATACATTTTATTGACTTGTTTTAGATATATTAAAAATAGTAGACATAATAATATGCGGGATATTTTCTCATAACTTTATATTTATAAACATAAATTTATAGAAATAAATTATAGAAATTTTTATAGAAAAACTATCAATTACAACATCATTGCACTGAAAACAGAGTTACAATACATGGGAGTGAGCATTATCAAATACATATTCAGGTTATCTCCTTGTTAAGAGCTAAACATCTTTGGTCATCAGTAATTAGACCATAGTATAAGCACTGCTTTGAGTAGTTTATTGATTTCTGAGAGGTAGGGTAACTACAATAAATGGTAAAAAAAAAACTTTTCCTTAATTTCATAAGACTTTCATTAGCAGGTCAATTAGCAAAATATCTTTTTTAAAAGTATTTGTAAACTACGTATTTTGTCTAAAGTTTTACAATAGAATATCACTGCTAAGGACACGCAGCATCCTAGAAGTAATAAGTTGTAGAATTCTTATATACATACTTTTCTATCATTTTATAACCAATAATTGACTATTGGGGGAACTAAAAATCTCTGTTAATTAATGAGAAATTACCTTGTGACTGGCGCTGTCCCTGGATTAGCTAATTGAATCCTCAAAAAATCCTATAACAGAAAATAAAATCTTGCCAGAAAAACATGCCCAAAAAATGATTCAAAACTATAACATATACTATTTCAAAATAATCTGCAAGACATTAGGAACATTACAAAGCTAGTAGAGAACAACATTAATCAGAATTAGAAAATCTCAGAAATGAAGTGACAGAGTTCAGGGAAGTATTAGAAATAAAAGAATAATCATTTTAGAAATGAAGACTAAACTAGGAAGAAAAAGAGAGCAGATATCCTTAACAGGTAAAGCATAAAGGAAAAGAAAGTAAAAGGGAGACAGTTTTTGGAAAAGAGGTAAAAAAAGATGTAAGAGCAATTAATAAATATTAAAGACATATGAAGAAGATCTTACATACAAATAATAGGAGTCCCTGAAGAAAACCAAAGGAAAGAAAAAATACTCAAAACTATAATCAAGGAAACTTTCCTGCTGATATTTGAAGCTACACATTGAAAGATAATTTTATATACCTAAGAGTATCAACCTGGAATTACCAAAAAACAAGAAATATTCTAGTAAAATTCTGGTTTCTAAAGAAAAAAGCACATGTCATTTGGACACATTTAAAAAAATAGTAATAGTAATGACTAATAAGGGAGAGAAAATAAATCATCATCAGACAACAGAAACCTAATTCTAGAAGAAAATGTAACATATTTATGATACACAGGGAAGGAAAATGAGAGCCATGTGAGCCAAAGAGGTTACGTTCAGGAAAAACTAACTTTGAATTATAAAGGGCATAAAAAACTTACTATTATTGAAGAACTCCATTGTTTCCTTGAGTTCTTCCTGAGAATTTTCTATAGGATATGCTTCAGACAGCCAAGTGACTAAAGATACATATAAAGATTGTTGATAAGCATTTAAAATATAGTTACTCATAGAACTTAAGCTAAATAACGGTTAAAAGGGAGAGAGTATAGTACATAGTGACTATACGCTCTGACTATAAGTACAGATACAGATAATATAGGCGTAGATATGATATTGGTATAGACATCATATATCTATGTATAAATGTATGTGTGTGTATATGTCTGTGTGCCTGTGTAGTACGACTGTAAAAATAGGGGATTATGGGAGAGCATATTCAAATTTTAAAAACTTTTATTAATCATATTTGTGGTGGTCGTGTTAGTGTTGCTATTCTAAGACTATCCTCTGTGTAAAAAGAATAAAGAAAATGAGTAATTAAGATGGGATATTTTCATTCTATTATCCTCTATACCTTCAAGAATCAGGATTTTTGATGTGGAAAACAGAATGGTGCAAAATGAAAGAGATTTAGTAAAAACTCTGAAGTCCTGAATTTGCATGGAAGTGTCAGTATTAATTGATGATGAATTTTCTCTTGAAAAATACATTTATCTATGCTTGAGTATGTGTGTACATGCACAGGTGTGTGCATTTGTGTGTGTGTATCCTAGCTCTGCCACTGTAAAGACCAGGAAGCAATGACTGACCCAGTAGCAGTGAATACCTGTAGCACCCAGACTGTGGTATTGAAACAGCATTTCCCATTGAAGGAAACCAAGGCTTTTTGGACAAATGGCAGGTCTAGGACAAGATGCACCTGGAATATCTTTTCAAATCAGGTAGCAAGCAAGCTATAAAAGACTCTAGGGTTATGTCAATAGAATTCGGAAAATAACTTGAAGAGGTCTCTATTGGGTTAATTTGCTTAATAAATATAGTCATTACAATGAACTGAAAACTATTAAATACATATAAATCTGTGAGTTCAAAATGATATTTTAAAAATTAATTGATCTCCTTCAGAGGTTGTGAAGCAATTAAATAATTATCTTGAAAACTAAGATATGAAATAAAAGAATTAAGCATTTATCCTGCCTTTCTTATATGGACTCTACCACTGGGTAATAAAATAGCAGAATAGGGGACATGTCTTGTTATAAAACTATCCCAGCAAATAAAAAAAATAGAAAAGATAGATTACTATTTTGCAACTACAAGTTAATTAATGGATTGAAGAACTGAGTATCAGTGGCTACTAACACATAAGGAAACTAAGGCTCAGATAGATTACTGCAATTATACAAGATCTCATAGCTAGTAAGTACCAGAGTAAAGATTCAAACACAGATCATCTGGTCCCAGAGCTCACTTTCATCCCTTTGTCTTAATTCAAAGTTTATTCTGGGCCTTTCACTTTTGTACCAGGTGTTGAATACTAGTATAAAATAGTTTGTATTTTGTGATGAGCCATGCTTTACCAGACAAGATTTTAAATGATCATTAATATCACTTTCATTTAAGACATACAAAGTCATCTCGGTAAATTTTAATCAAATACTGAGAAAGCTACTACCTTTTTAATTTTTTCAATTCTTCTGATTCTTCAGGAGAAATACTTATTTTTATACTAGTATATCTTTAACAACCAAGGTATTTCTAAAAGTTTTGTTTTTCACAATGATAGAACTGGTCTCATGCTCCCAGGCAAAGATATCTAACTAAAATTTAATAATATGTTTTCGTTTTTACTGTATGTGTTTTTATGGTTAACTCATAACAATGGAAAGTTACATTGGGTTTCCATTACAGCAGCAATATAAAGCTCCATTCATGTAAGAAAGCAGCCAATTAAAACATCGGGTAAATTATGATATGGATGATGGGTACATGATGTGACAAAAATTATGATTAGTTCTCAAGTAAATGGCATTTATGAAATACTGTGCTAGGTCGAATTCTAATCCGATGTTATGTAGTTTAGTTAGAAAGGAAAATTAAGCCATAAGTGATGAAGAAAGTACATTTGGGAATAGACAGAAGATAAATAATATGTTTATATATGTTGGGATTATCTTAAGTGCCTTCATGAACATATATTTCAGTCATAGTTTTAAAAATATTTAATGAGCTAAAATATCTTTTCAAAATAAAGTTATACATAATTTAACAAGAAAAAGGAAGAAAGGAAGATAGAAATGGATAATGGGACATATGTAGTTGGTTATTTTAATTACACTTTTTTCTTTTTGCTGAGGAAGATTCACCCTGAGCTAACATCTGCTGCCAATCTTCCTGTTTTTGTATGTGAGCCACCACCACAGCATGGCCACTGATAGGCGAGTGGTGTAGGTCCTTGCCCGGGAACCAAACCCAGGCAGCCGAAGTGGAGTGCGCTGAACTTAACCACTAGGCCACCAGGGCTGGCCCTAATTACATTTGTTTATGCTCATTTTCAAGCAGTTTATATGATAAATTTAAAGTTATACTGGCTTCATCATGGTTGCCTTTTGGCAGATAAACATGTACGGTGATATTTACTACCACAAGAGCTGAAATGATTTGAGACTTTAGTCACAGATTTGAATTATCTTAGCCTACAAATTGAGGATGTATGTAAATCATAAGTAAAGTATGTACTCACACATGTACATAGACATGCATATCCTTTATTTTTGGAATTGATGAGTGAAAATTTGCTTTATTGCTTCCTAGTTATTTGGTGTTAGTCAATGTATTTACCTCTCAAAGTCATCAATAAAATGAGAATAATAATAGAAATCTATTTCAGAGAATTGTTGGTAATGTTACATTTAATAATGGGTATAAAATGCTTTAAAATGCATGTGATTACTAATATCAGTAATTTTTATACCTGAAAAGGAAACATAAGCAGAGACAATAGTCTGCGTACAACTATTACAAATATGGGTAATATATATTTTTTCTTCAGCTTTTCTGATTCTGGATACCAAACCTGATAATTTCTATATAGCTACACCTCTAAAGAGTGTTCAGAGAAGTTCTAAAAGCCTCCAAAATACAATGGATGTGCTGGTTCAGGTAGGCTGTGAATTGCCTAGAAGGAAACACACACATATGTCTAAGCAGACCCCTACCCCCCACCTCCATGCACACCTCTCACACAATAAAGTTAAATTACATTTGGTATTTAATTGGTTAAAAAAAATTTTTTAAATCTTAACAGAATATACACAACAGCAATCCATACATGTAGCAGAAATTGGTGATCATTAGGCCTAAGTCCTTAAGTGAAGGGTAGAAACATAGAGAATCTGCAAACTGCAATTCTTGTTGAACCTCAGTCTAAATTCTCCTGGGGCTTCATCTCTCTTCTGGAGGAATTTGTATTATGTAAGACTTTAAAAAGAAATAGTTACAGAGATCTGATTCCTACTGATTCTCCATCCAAAATCAGCATCAGTAAATATATTTCTCATACTGGGGAGAAGACAGGAGGGGCAAGGAGAGGCAGAATCAGTGTCCAGGCATCCCTCACTAATACCTCTGCCTCCAGCCTCCCAAAGCTCCTGAAAGCTCATCTGATTGCTATAAGGAGCTGCATTATTCAACTGTATGTTACCCATCAGAGAACATTCTGGCACTATCTCAGGACTGTGATGAGAAGATTAGATAATAAGTGATGGTGAAGCACTTTGCAGTTAAATGAGTATACGATAATACATCTTTGTCAGTTATTACAAGCAAATAACCAAAAGACACACCTATCTGCTATTTGTGTTTTCGACTCTGGAATAATAATGTCTGTAGTTATTGTTCTGAAGGCAATTACAATTACAGTGTTGTCTCCCAAAATGGTCTTTCTCCCTCCCTCCCTCTCTCCCTATCTACAGGTCCACATATATATATACATATATACATATATATATATGTATATATATATACACATATATGTACACGTACATGATATGTGTATATATATATATTTACTGATAAAATCAATATGACTTTATATAAGTAAATAATGTTTCTAGAATCTATATTTAAGAAGGAAGTTAGAGCATCTAGGACTTGTATTCTCTGACCTGCCATAAAAGTTTGGTTAATGACCAGGTGAAACACATGGCTTAAATGCTCACCTGATAAGAGGTTTGAGTTCTTTTTTACCAAGCTTTAGCGAAGGCTGACTTTACATGTTGGCAGCCGTGTCATGTTTCTTGGGGGCTATAGAACAGTGTGCACTATCTACCACAATCCTGGACATCCTACCATTTCAAGATCCATTTCTTTAGGTCTAAATGACACTTTGTTGATGTGGGTCTCCATTAAAAACATATGTTCTTCTTAAATCTTTGTCATTCACTACCTCATTGAGACTTAGAGGGCAGCTAGATGAGATTAACAACTGAGGAGGAGGTTAGTCAAGCAGACTCCAAGATGAGCCAATAGGATGTTGTGAGAGAACCAAAGTCAAATGTAAAACATTAACTCTTTACCCCAAGGGCAGTGCCTGTAATTAGATTGAAGGAAGTCCTTGAGGAGATCAAAATTTTAACTCGATACCCCACATACCCATAGGATTCCTGAAGATGATAGATTATTCTTCACATTGATCTTGTTAACCAGCTCCACAATGGCAGGCACAGCTTTCCTGGTTTCCCAGAGACACAGAGAGCTAACTTTAAATTTGTTTAACCTTTAGGTAGAACCATTGACTTTTTGACACTGATACAGCAACCAACGTGCTTTCAAGACACCCTTGTATATGGATGCTTTTTCTCCCCACTATAATCTTCATAGAATGTCCATTCACTCCTGAACCCCTTCATTTTACTTTCTATGGATAACTGGTGGACTAAAATATTGTAAATAATTAGTTAATTTTGCTTTTATTTAATCTATATTTAACATTTTACTTTCAATTTTGTTAGGGACATATCTGGGTAAATAGTGGACAAAATAAACTTGGCAGGATGAGAAAATATATATACCTTGTAGATTTGGCTTCTAAAGATATTCTTGAATCAATTTTTTTGAGTAGTTAGCCAAGGTAGCGTGAAACAATTGACTTCCAATTCAGTGAATACATACAAATCACCAAGTTGCTTTTATATACGCTCTTCATGTTGAAAATCACTTTTTAGTCTGACCTATGGGCCAGCCATGTGTACTGGCTGATTTGATCTTATATAATCATATTTATGTTATTCTAAAAAGCAAGAATTCAGAGGTCATTGAGGAAAAGCTGGCCTACAGTAGTCAGCCATCATTGCTGTTACTTTGTTGGTGCAAAATTTAGAAATGAGTTTTAAGGTTTATTTTTCAAGTTTGTTTACACAGAGACAATTATCTTAAAATCTATTTCATATAAGGCTTGTTTCCCTCATGATTCATTTCTGAGCTGGCCTTCAGGCAAAAGCAATGTTAGCTTGTCTGGGGGAAGCTCATTGAAGTAGATTGTGATAATGTTTTTGACAGCTAGTAATATGCTTATTTACAGCTTCCTGATAAGGTCTTCTAATGCAGCGGTTACTCATATGAACTAATAATCTGCAGTTAAAGAATCCTTATTTCCCATTAATTGTCCCACTAAGATAAAATAAACTTTAAGTTTTTTTCCTTCATTATTATGATTAATATCTTGTGACTTTTCTTATCTTACAGTAATAGTGATTATTATCTATGCATAGGATTATAGAGATCCACCTCTTATTGTTGCAAATTCTTTTCTGGTTCACTAGGTGTTACCATAGGCGTGCACCTTACAAACTGTCTCAATATTGATGGTGATTTAGCCACTAGTGATATCTTGGGATGTGACATTCTAGAAAAGTTTGAGCAACATGTTAAGCTGCTTCAGAATGTGCAAAAAGTCTTTTCTTTCCTTTGTTTTTAGCTAATAAGGCATTTTTGGAGGAAATATTCCTTTAAATACATTCACAGGAATATATTATATTGTTCAAATAGCGAGATTTATATACATGTACCAAAGCACTTTAGCAATTATGATGTATTAGCTCATGTACGGTAAACACAAAGCTATTTATTAAATCTGTAAAGTGGTTGATTTGAATGAAGATGTTTCCAATAAAAGATGAATTTTGTTTGTTGTAATGTGGCAATATCCATTAACAAGTCTTTATGAAAACCAATTTCCTAAATTTAAATGTATTTATTTAGATTTTTTAACAGAAAATTTGTTTAGCATAAAACACACTGGATTATTAGACATAAAATTTGTCAGCTTCTTTCACACTGACCAAGGAAACAAATAGTTTAATTCTTTTTATAAGCTGTAATGATGCCTCTACAACTAAGACTATCCTTTGAAATAAATTGTCTTAGTGTTAGAAGTGTTATCTCAAGAGGTAGAGATTTTATAAGCAACGTAAGGATATGTAAGTTAAGCACCATTGTATACCACCACAGCTTCTACTTATCTATTCTGACCACAGTTTACCTACCATTTATTGTGTTCCAACAATAGGCCAGCTATTACATATATATGTATAATCTCTGAGACTCTTTTTTAATCCTGGAGACTAGAGGAAGGAGCTAGTATTATCTCTGTTTTAATAGAAGAGTAATCAGGGGATTAAAATACTTGTGTAGCTGGCCAAAGGCCAAAATCTAATAAATGGAACATCCAAGGACTATAAAGTGACTTGTTTTGCTTCAAAATCTGGTCTTTACATTCAATCCCAGGCTCCCTCTCATGTCAGTCTTGTAAACTGCTCCAGCTCAAAGAGGATAGACAAATTGGGAAAGAGGGGTGGTGGTAATTACAAAGTTATGAGATCCCTCAATTGGAATTGTTTCACACAGATCATTCCTTCCAGGAATACGGTGATGAACAAGACTAGTCTGTTCCATTAGGAAGCTCATATATCCAGTGGGTAAACAGACAAATAGACTTATACTAATGAACTATAAATGCTGATAAGTATAATCATCTAATGCAAAGGATTAAGAGTCAGCTTTCTAAACTAATATCTGAAGAACAAGTGGAACCAGTAGTAACTGAGGTTGTAAGTAGAAGTGAAAGGAAAAGGGAAGGGAGGATGTTCTAGATAAAAGGGACACCATGACTTTCCCACCCAGTGTCTTAGGTGTCTAGAAGTCCTTTTGGCAGCAATCCTTAGCACCATTATTTGTTCCCATTGCTTTCTTAAAGATTGAATTGTGCATCTGTTGCAAATGACTCCTGACGACTTGGTCTGTATAAATGTGAATACACTTGCTAATTTGACAGCCACATTCCATTGTCAAGTCTATTTTTCTAGCTCTTCAGCTGACTTCTCCATTCAGCCTCCAAATGGTGAACACTGTCAAGGTCTTTGACCTTCTTTTGCCCCTCTATTCTTTCCACTTCCATAGTTATACATTTCAAATCTGCAGTTGAATTCTACATAAATACCCCCGTTGTTTCTCTGCCTCTTGACATATATTTTAATTTCCAACATTCTGAATATTCCATTACAACCTCAAATGTGTTTCTAGCATCAGAGACACCATATTCTCTTCTGATTTCCTGTTCCTGATAATGGAATGGCAGGCTTCTTGGTTAGACACATTTGGAACATGAGAGTTAACTTCATATCCACTTCTCCAATCAATCTTTAATCTCCATCACCTCTAATCCATAACAGTTATGCAGTATGCAATAGTTGTGAACAATTTCAATCATCAGAAATAGAGAATCTGATTAAGAGTGGATTAAACAAACAGGACTTTTTATATTCTCATGAAAAATAAAGCTAGATGTTTGTCAGTGTTGGTTCAGCCAGGTGAGGCGGGGAGTCAGAGTGGAGAATCTGTCTCCTCACACTCCTCTTGCCTTTTCTCTAAGATCTTCCCACAAGCTTCCCAGAAGATTTCTCATCATGTTTAACTATATCTGAATCTCCTGACCACCTGTTCTTTGAAATCAAAGGATTTTCTGTCCTTCTCTGAATAAAAGAGGGGAATGTGTTAGCAAGAAGAGGACAGGGAATAGGGAATGTCTATTGGGAGAGTAAGTATGTATTTTGCTTTCTGCCACAACACCACTGAGAGACTGTTACGTGCTTGCCCCAAACATTTAGTAACTCCCATAATCTTTCAAATAAGATGCATACATCCTACCATCATTTGCCTCAATAAATTTGACCCCATCTCATTTTAATCTGTTCCCCAGTGATCCTTTTTGTCTAATGGCCATTGCACTGTGAGCATTTTTAGAGTAAGGATCACAGTTCCCTCTAAGAGCTACTTCTGGGCAAGTTACTCCACTATTTGAGTGAATACATTAATTTAGCTCATTTTAAGGTTTGTTTTTTTGTACAATTTCTTTTCTGTTTTGGCTTTTTCTTCCCCTTCTTTCTATTTTCCCTTGCAAAATTCCCCATTGGTGATGGTGCTCCTCAGCTCTCTTTTTCATTCAATAGAAGAGTATCTTTTTGAGTTCAAGAGAAGCATTAATGTTCATGAGCAAGGGGCTGAGAAACACATATTGGAAAGGTCATTCTTCATTTGTGAATAGAGTAATTAGGTACCATTTTAATCAAATTGCTTTTTAAGCTGAAAAAGTTAGTATCTTGTTTTCACTGACAAATAGCTTTTCTATCACAAATAATGAATGCATAAAAGTGTACTTTAAGAAATCTCAATATGTATAAACCCTGAGTTATAATAGATGAAAAGAGTTTTAAATATTCAAATTACACTTTTTTATTTTGTGAAAATTAATTTGAAGCCATTACTTCAGATAGCAAATTTTTACATTTGACTTGATTTCCGCTTAAATGAGCTAGTAGAGTATTGGTCTAAGAACAAAATCTGTCAAGTCAGACTGCTTTGAGTTTAAACTCTGTTTGCTGCTGCTCTACCTCTGCTGCCTCTGTTCTACCACTGCTGTTTCCTAGTAAGTCATTTAGCTAACAGTCCAATCCCCTATTAACAATGACTACTACTGATGAAATCATTATTGCGCTCTTGCTGCGCGAAGAGCCCTGGGTTAAGCACTTTCAGAGTTGTCTCTTCTAGTCCCAAATGAACATTGTGAGGTTGTTTATATCATTCACCTGGGGCTTGAAGGTGTTGAGATATTTGCTCGAGGTCACAGAGTAAATGGCAGAATTAGGATTTAGACCCAGGTAAGCCTGGCCCCAGAGTCTATGCTCCTAACTGTTACGGTATTTATTGTTCCTCATTAAAATGAGAGTATTCATACTTAACTGCAAAGTCTTTGTGGGGGTCCATTTAGATATTGCATAATGACACTATATAAACTATACAATATTTTACAAATATAAGCTATTACCATTACTAATTCTCGAACATACTTTATACACAATCATCATTTAACCTTTAGGACAGCAATATGAATTTATGAGAATTATCAAAGAATTTCTTCTGTGTGATAAATATTTCAAATGCATATGTAAAATATGGGTAGAATTAAACACAAGATTAAAAAATTTATTTTGAGTCACCAAATTATAATCAAACAATTCATATATAAAAAATTCACCCCACTTATCTCTTCCAAGCACGTAGGGTGCTAAAGAAGAAAGCTTCGTGCTAACTCATTCTTGTTTAGATTATATGCCTTTTTATTTATGAGTTGCTTAATGTAATTTCTCCCCCAAAATCATATACAATTTTATTTACAATCATATATGATATGTATTTTTTTAAATATTTATTGAGCACCTACATTGTGCCAAGCACTGCTTGGAATAAAAATTGAGAGACTCTTCCTCAAAATAGTCATGGGAAGGTGACTGTACCTTTCTGATTAAAAGTTTGTAATGTTATTTAAAAGCCATATGACATTTTTTGTACTACAGGAATTTTAGAATATCTTCATGAATTCACAATATTAGTAGACATCAAAATTACCCTTTTTAAAACATTTTTATAAATCAATTACCTGTGTCTCAGATACATTAATATATGGTTCAATGGCTTTTGGGATGCTGATCCACATTCCCATAGGGGGGCTCTAGCGATGGAGAATGCAGTGCAGTGTACTGCCATATTGTGAAATATTACACAAATACATAATTATCTTGTCCTGTCCCAGAGATGAAGCTTCTTTCTGTGAAAACAGGTCTATGAGAGTGAGAGAGGAATGAAGAGGGGTGGGACTGAATATAGATTATGGTACTTAATTCTAGTGAAAAATAGTTCTTCCTGAGCTTAAAAGATGATCAAAACCAACCATCAGGTAACCTTTGCACGTTTAAAAATGTAACTCATACACTATATTTCTGATGATGTAAATTTTAACATTGGAATGTAGCAGGCATTTGTATGTGTCCTGGTCCTATTTCCATTGCTCATATAAAAGAACTCAGTTAAGAGAGGTACCTGAAAACCTCTTCTGAGATGGTATAACACTAAATAAAATCTAGATCTCCTGTCTTCTCTAATTTATTGTAAAACTACTGTCAGGCTCTTTCTCTCATCCCATTAAAATGCTTCAAGCCTGCCGTCAGAATACTCGTGAGCTCCCTCTAAATAAAAAGTTCCTCTTTTTCTGATTTGTTTTGTGTTTTCATCTTTAATAATAGCATACATCAATAAGAGGAGAAAAGAGTCCCTTCCTTGACAGCCAAAAATAATAATAATAATAACTGCGTTTATAAGTTAAAAATTCTATTTTCCCTCCACTGTTGCCATTGGCGCACTGGGCAGAGATCCTAGAAATTAAGAGGGCACCAGTTATGTTTGATTATCAGGTGCCTAATTAAAATAGTGCTAACCTTGCTGGCCAGGAGGTTTATCTATTCTGGAGGGTCACTATGATGAGTGAAAATTTTAGTGCTGTATCTGAAATGAAAAAATATGGAAAAACGATTGCTAACTATTGTTGGAGGTAATGTCCCATTAATTTAAAAAAGGAAAACTATTTCTGAATTGCAGAAATTAAGAGCCAATCTAATGAAAAAATACCGTTTCTTCAGTTCTGCTATTGTATTGAGAGTGATGAAAAATTTTGTTTCTGATAAGAGTTTAATGGTTTTTACAACCAATGAGAATGATCACTGAACATTTTACTAACTTGCCTTGTTTATCAGAGAGCTCAGTTACATAAGGGCAATAATAACATCAGCATTTTCCCCAAATCACTCCTTTAATATTCTCTCAACATTTCAAGTGATTTGGCATATCTTTTCTACTTGTGTAATTCTTACATGTCTGGCAACACATTTTCCTAATGATAGATTCTGGAATTTATAATAATTGAGCAGAAATGCATATGCAGCAAAGTATGTTTTAGAAAGGTTTTGCTTGATTGTATTAAAATACTTTATGGAGCTAGGTTTCCCAAGAAACTCTTTCTGGTTTAATAATAGTATATTTGATCATCTGACCATGTTTATAATGATTAAATAAGATCAGTGTAGTATTCGGTACTACCGTTAAGTAGCCCAAATTATATAACATGAAGCAAAAGAAATATATATTGTTTCTTATTATATTATATATTATAAATCCATATTTCTTTTGAGTCATGTTACATGTATAGATTATATACATGTTATATATGACATATATATAGAGAGAGAGAATGAAAATAAGAAAATGAATTTGCTCTATTAGAGACTTTTTTTGTGGGGGGGAATGTAGTTGGCAACATGTATTGGAGGTCCTGAGAAAATAAATGAGGAAACAGTGATAAGTGTGTTCATTCAACAAGTATTTATTGAAAGCCAGCTGTAAGCCAGACCCTGTTCTACATGTTGAGGATGCAGAGTTGAATGAAAGAATCAATTCCTTAACTCTTGTGCTTTGTCTTTTAGTGAGGTGATTTATTATATGGCTAGGCTTACCCACAAAAAAGTCCCTAAACACACATATGTAAGAAATCTCTAGGCTGTAGAGCAGAGGTACAAATAAATAGAGATGGCTGGAGCCCAGACATTGCATTTGGGTTATGTGGCTGAGGAGCAAATTATTGCCTTATACGATGTAGTGAGTTGACTTCAGAACCTGAGGAGAAAACAGACTTTATTTTTGTCTCAATATCCATCAACTTGTTCTTCTATGTTCTTATATTTTGAAAATTACCTAGGCTGACTCTATTCTCATGTAAACTGAACCATAACCTCTAACTCTTATCATTGTACTCTTTTGATTGGGGGTACTATGAACCTGAGTTTTGTACCAAAATACATTCTGATGGGAATGCCATAAAAAGCATCCTTCTGGTTTATAGGGAATCCTATTACAAGTCATGGGATGGTCTGGCCAATTTCTTGAGAGGCAGTTAATTAATTTCTTACTGTTTGGTGAGTTTAACCTTTAACAACAAATAAGTTGAAATGTCTCCTCTAACAAGTGGAATTGTTAAACTTTGTAAACTTAAAGTGATTTTTGACCCATCAGTCAATAAAATGGAACTTGATCCTCAGAATCCCAAATGAAACTACTTTTCTTAATCCAACAAAGCATTTGTTTACTTACTCTCCAAAGGCCACAAGGATGCTTTCTTTTTTTTACTTTGAGAAACTTGCCTTTGTACAGATTATTTAAAATTAACAACCAAAGTGATGTAATAGCCCAAGTGAGATTAGCATGATTTTAAAACTCAGAATAGGTTATAGAAGGGCAGCCTTTAACAAAAGGGAAATCCCTTTGGAGTTTTACATTTTTATTCCTCTTTGGTATGAACAGACTTTTTTTTTATCTTCTTTAGCTTGCTTAAACTTGATGCAGCTAGAGAAAAGAGGGCCGAATGTAAGCTGGTAGCTTTACTCCGTCAGAGAGGACTTAACATGTATGAAAGCATTTTCCTGTCTATGAATGTATTCTGGGAAACGGCCATTAAAAAAAATTCTCATTTATATTTGTCACTAAAAAGACTTTTAAAATTTAGAGTTGTTAAATGATGAAAGTGCCTAATATTTACTTTTAACAGAAAATGACTTTTAAATAAGTGTCTGATTATTCCTTCTCAAATGGAAAAAAAATCGGTCAAGTGGCTCTTTCATTTATAAGTCTTTCTTATTTAAATGCATTCTAAACTCTTAGTATAGAACCAAGCGATTATGCTTGAGCAGTTGTCAAAAAGCTCTACTAATCATTTATCTTCTTGCATTAGAGATATAAATGCTTGTGTTGCCCATCTCTTAAGAAATTTTCATTAAATTTTTGAGTGACTCTCATTTTGCAAGCTTTAAATTGATTGGCATATGTATCATTATAGCTAGAAATGTGGGTGACCACATTTATTGACTTTTAAACAGCGACCATGATCTTTATGGCGTATCTATGGCCCTATAAACATTACATAAACTGGGCAATGTATAATTTAACACCTGATATTAATGAAGTACCATTGAATCTGTCAAAATACATTTATTGAGTATTTACTATATGCTAAACTGAGCTACAAAGAAGATCAACAAGTGGTCTCTTCCTTCCAGAAACTCATGGTCTGTAGACAGTGGTCCTTCTTTCCTTCATCTATCTAGTTTCTGATAATGCATTCTTACTTTACTCATCCATATTTAATAGTTATAAATCATTTCAAGGTGTTTTGAAAATAACGAAGTGACCCTTTGCTGTTGCCATTTTCTCCCAAGGAATGTGAATCCAGGGTCACTGTAGTTCCTTTTTTCCAAATGGCTCGAAGTTCATATAAGTTTAAGAAATGTTAAATAAAACTAACTAGTAAAATCTTTTTTTCTAAACTGAAGGATATCTCAGATATTTTATAATACAAATGGGCATTAAGATAATCTAAAAGGGGTGTAGTATGCAGGATTTCCCAGATGTATTTTACTTTGCAAATTTTATTCTATTTATTGTGACAGAAATTTTTTCTGGAATAACATATATATATATTCGATGTGTGTAATTTAGGAAGTTCAAGTGGTTAGTCTCCTTTAGGAAGAGCTGAGACAGGAACTTTGCAGACTATAAGAGGTTTCTATTTGTACTTTAAAGCAGGTTTAATCCATGTCTATTGTCTCTGTGTTTCTAAGTCGTTTTTTTGTGTATGTGTCTGTGAATATCAAAGTTCAAAATGAAAGCCCTCCATCCAAACAATCTCTCTCACAGGCTCAGCTCTCTTTAGATTAGTGCTTTATTGTCCTTGCTTTGTCTTTTGGTTAAGGCCACAAACTTTCTTCATATTTTAACTCTGTTTGTATTTATTATAACATTATTCTCTCCCCAATTACTTCCTACGTATACTAAAACTTTTAGTTTTATCTAAGGCTTAGCTACCTCTAATGCCCCTCCGCTTTCTTTCTTTCTTGTTTTTTTTGTGAGGAAAATCAGCCCTGAGCTAACATCCATGCCACTCCTCCTCTTTTTGCTGAGGAAGACTGGCCCTGGGCTAACATCTGTGCCCATCTTCCTCCACTTTATATGGGATGCCACCACAGCATGGCTTGACAAGCGGTGCCTCAGTGCGCACCTGGGATCCGAACCTGGGCCGCCAGCAGCAGAGCACGCGCACTTAACCGCTACGCCACGGGGCCGGCCCCTGCCCCTCCCATTTCTTAAAAAAAAAAAGTTTGCAAATAGAACTGCTCATTTTTCTATGAATTTGACCTCAGTAACAGTTGGCTTTATCTTGGTTCTCATTAGTGTTTATGGAATATTGAACTGACAACACTTTCATATGACTCCTCATTTGCAGCCTATGGAATCCAGTGTATCATTCTTTCAAAATTCTTGGAGGTTGTAGGTGCTGACCTTTCAGTCTTCCTTTCTGCCCTACACCTTCAGAAGATTGTGGGCAACTTCAATATCCTCTGAATGATATTCTACACTCAACGTTGTCAAGATCCAGTGGTCCTCATTTTCATTCTTTTGATTAATTCATTTAAAGATCTACATTCTATAATGGCTTTCTATATAAAATCTTTAACTTTTAAATTAAGCTCTCTATCCAAAACTTATCCCTCCACTTAATCTGTTAAATTCTAAACAGATTCATCAACCTGACTTAAAGCTTTCCTCATTTATTTCCTAAATGAAAGTTAATTGTTTTTATTCTAAAAATCCATACAGTGGAAGGAACTTCCTGGTGAATGACTGAAAAATTGTAGGTGAGATACATAAGTTTCAATTCTATAGTAATTCCTGTAGTTTTTATTATACTCTCAGAATGTGTGAACTCCCATGATGTGGATCTAATATGTAAAATTTTCTGACTTTATTTGACTATGAAATATTTTTCCTCCATTATCCTCAGGATTAGTTTGCCCCTCATTGCACTTTGGTAATTTGGATGATATTGCTCTAAAATCTGGTTATCTCTTTATTTCCAAAGATTCTTCCTGGTTTTGCTTTCATCTTTGCTGGGCCTGGCTCACAAGTAGGTCATTTCACCTGCTCTCTCACAAACTATCTTACTTCTTGTTGACTTTTCTCCATATATGGCTTATTTCAAACATCCACTTTTTTCTCCATTTCTGCTTCTAGGCTGCTACATGCTAATGGAGAAAATAGCATAACAACATTAATTTTCTCTGTTAAAACATATGATTATCAGACACGGCTTGGGATCTCACCCAAGCACTTGGTATTTTTTCTTTGTTATATTTCCCTCCCTTGTCCGTTCTCTCCAGTGGCTATTCTTTGAGGATCCAATCCTCTTTTGACCTTCTCAAATTTTGCTGACATATGAATCTCTTATAATGTTAAGAAAATTAGTGTGTTCAAACTTTAACCATTTAACTTCCATTTCACCCTAAATCCACCATTTTCTAACATCATTATTACCTCCTTCCCCACTTTATGAGAGAAGATGATCCTTTTTATCACGGCTAGCCCCTTCACTTTTGCACTATTCACTCTACCATCTCCAATTTGTCTAGGTTTCTCCTTCATCTACTATCCTTTTTCATTCATCTTTGATCTTAACCCTCTATTCTAGCACCTTCTCTTCAATCTAAACTGTCTTAAACATCAGCCTCTTTCTTAAGAAACAGCTAGTTCATCTCTTTTTATATTTTATAAATTTATTTTATAAATATGTAGTTCATAGTATTATTATAAAGGTAAATTCATTTATTGTAGAAAATTTGGAAAACACACAAAAAACTTAAAAACAACAAAATTGCCTGAAATTTCCTTACCTAGGGGTAAGAGTATTAGCTTTTTGATGTAAACTCATCAAAAAGCCATATTACATAAATGTGTTATATTTTTTTAATTACAAAATTGATGTGATACTGTACTTAATAATTTGTAGCAGTTTCTTCTAGAATGTTCTTTTTCCTTCCCTACATATTTTTTGAAAGTGCGGAGTGTGTCCGTTGCCTTTGCTCTTATATCTCCCGTTTACTATTCAACTAATTATATTCAGACTTCTGTTCTCATTACTTGACAAAAACTGATTACACTGAGTTTACCAGTAGGCTCCTAAATATTAAAATCAATATCCTTTTCTTGGCCCTCATTGTCTTTACATCCCTGAAGACCTTGATATATTCAGATTTTTCCTGAAGTCCTCTCTGTGTTTAGCTTCCAAATTCAACTCTCTACTGATACTTTGCCTACCTTTCAGAATTTTTTTTTATTCTTCTTGGCCTGTGGCTGCTCATCCTAATCCTCATATTTAACACTCTTCAGTTTTTGTACTTTCTATTCATCTCTTCCAA
Organism: Diceros bicornis minor; assembly: GCF_020826845.1. Classification (NCBI taxonomy): domain Eukaryota; kingdom Metazoa; phylum Chordata; class Mammalia; order Perissodactyla; family Rhinocerotidae; genus Diceros; species Diceros bicornis. The sequence goes on along the minus strand of NC_080761.1, from coordinate 33,255,341 downwards.
TTGTACATTTCCTCTCTGCACATTCTCATCCACTTTTTTAGCTTGAACTATCACCACATGCTTATTTCCCTCAAATTGATATGACTACTCTGCAAAAGACAAGGTAAAGAGAAGGAAAAGACAAGCCACAGACTGGGGGAAAATATTTGCAAAAGACACATGTGATAAGTGACTTATCTAAAATATACAAAGAACTTTTAAAACTTAAGAAAACAAACAACCCAGTGAAAAGATGGGCCAAAGATCTTAACAGCGACCTCACCAAAGAAGATATACAAATGGCAAATAAGCATATGAAAACATGCTCCATTTCATATATTCATTAGGGACATACAAATTAAAACAAGGAGTTACAAGTACACTACCACTATTAGGATGGCCAAAATCTAGAACACTGACAATACCAGATGCTGAGGAGGATGTGGAGCAACAGGAACTCTCATCTCTTGCTGGTAGGAATGCAAAATGGTATATCCACTTTGGAAGACAGTTTGGTGGTTTCTTATAAAACTAAACATGTTCATACCATGCAATCCAGCAATCATGCCCCTTGATTTTGTAGGAGAGGAATAACTATTTCTCTACCTGCCTAGGTTCTTCTGGCTGGTCTAAGAATTAAATTGACATGAGACAGAATAACAGGAGAAAAATCAAAGTTTCATACATGTATACATGGGATAAACCCAGGAAAACTGAGTAACTTGACAAAATAGCTAAGGCCACCACCTTAAATATCGTCTTCATCTAAAGACAAAGGAGGACATTGGGGGTAGTTGTTTGGGACTTCCAAGGGGAAGAAGGCAATTCACATTGAGATGGAAAAGCAAATGTTTGGTAAATAAATATTTGCTGGGCCATCTGTAAACAATGGGACCCTAGAGAGAACTTTGATAAAATGAACCTTGCTAGGTTCCTCCCTGTCTACCACACTTAGTTTATATTATATTATAATTATCTTACAGTATTAGCTCCTTCTTGGAACAGGACTTCTACTTAAATTCTTTTAGGCAGTTAGGGGGAAGGCCAAAGTTCTTTTTGAGTCTCTTTTTCTTAAAAATAATCAAGCCAAAGAGACACACTTTGGGGTTGCAAATTCTGATCTCCCACAATATTTACCCAAAGGAATTGAAGACTTAAGTCTACACAAAACTTGCACATGGATATGTATGACAGCTTTATTCATAATTGCCAAAACTTGGAAGCAAACAAAATGTCCTTCAGTAGGTGAATGGATAAATAAACTGTGGTGTATCCAGACAATGGAATAGTATTCAATGCTAAAAAAAATAAAATAAAATAAGCTATCAAGCCATGAAAAAACGTGGAGAAAGTTTAAATGCAAATTATTAAGTGAAAGAAGCCAATATGAGAAGGTTACATACTGTATGTTTGCAATTATATGACATTTGAAAAAATGCAAAACTATGGAGACAGTAAAAACATTAGTGGTTGCCAGGAGTTGGGGTATGTGGAGGGATGAATACCGAAACACAGGATTTTTAGAGCAGTTGAAAATACTCTGTATTTTCAACTGTACAGTATTATACTCTGTATAATACTGTAATGATGAGTACATTTGTCTCAACCCACAGAATTACAACACCAAGAATGAACCATAGTATAACCTATGGACTTTGGGTGATTATGACATGTCAATGTAAGTTCATCAATTGTAACAAATATACCACTGTGGTGAGGGATGTTGATAATTGAATAGGCCACACCTATGCGAAAAAAGGGGGTATATAGGATATCTCTGTACCTTCCCCTTAATTTTACTGTGAACCTAAAACTGCTCTAAAAATATAAAACCTTTAAAAATTTTTATATGACTACTTTCTATTCTCTCCTGAACATCAGAGCCATATATTTCCCGTATATACTCTTGTATATTTCCTCCTGTATATTTTCTTTCAGATGTTTCATTGATTCTCCAGACATAATATATCTGAAATTCAACTGTCTTCTATGCAAACCCAGAATCCTTTTCAGTATTCCACCCAGAAACCCATGATAGGCAACCTGGAATTTTCTCTGACTCTTCGCTCTATTCGATTACAGAGTATTAGCAAGTTTGTCTTTAAAAAGTTGCCCAAATGTCCGAGCCTCTTTGTTACTGATGTTGTTTTCTTTTACTCAGAGATAAATCTGTAGGACAAGAACTTGATATAATCTTGGGGGTCCTCTTTAAGAATACAAAACTGTTTGAAAGTGAATATTTAATTAGAAAAAGAGTAATCGCAAATTGCGTATTTAAAAAGACTGGCAAATACCTCAAAATTCAGAAAAATAACCTTATCTCTTTCTTGACACAATCGCATAACATTTTCCTTCCTTTATTTTTTTGCTTTTATACTCATGAATCACCTCTTCACATGACAGCAATCCTGTAATATTTTTTTTTAGAGAGAATGGAAACATAATTGTCTTTTCTCTAGTATGGTTTGATCATTTTGCTGTGTCTGTGGCAATTTCACTTGCTGTTTAGTCTGGAACCACCAGACATTGTCAGGAAAAGATGTGTCAGGTGCATTAAGACATGATTTGATACAACTGGAAACATAAAACTCGCAACTGCATACACAGACTGATTAGCTGTTTGACGTACTGCTCTAGGTTTATGCCCTACAATACAGAAATACTGATCAAACCTATTTCATTTGATTCCCACCCAAAAAAAAAAAAAAAGAAAGGGGATGGCCTGTTTATAATTGTATATGATCCATTACCTAGTACAGTGTATTCCCTCTTCGACATCCCTTTTTGACTAAGTGTCAATGAGAACATAATGCTCTGCCTATAATTTACTTGTGTGGTGATTCAAAATTTTCATCAGACTTGTTTCTGGCTTCACTTGTTTCTCCTTCACTATCCACATAATTCCTGTGCTGAGTGCCAAGGGACCTCCATATTGTTTGTGATCAGACCTCTGACCTTATAACTTCATATCTCAAAACTAACTGAGTTGACACAGGAATATTCCTGATAACTTTTCTTACAAGCGTGTAGTGTTCCATAACTTACTTATGCATGGGTGTTATTGCAAACTGCATAAATAGACCCCACTATTTCCAAGCTAAATATATGCCCCAAATCTCTTCAGCTAGATTGCCAAATATAGGTGACCTCTCCAATATCATAGGATAGGAGCAAAAATGTGACAGGTTGGAAGGCAGAGTAGAAAGACACAACACCCTTAATTAGCGATTTGTGGTTAATGCATTTACAAATAATGCAAAGGTATATGACCATGTGAAGCCCTGCTGGGGCTCTTTCCAGGGCCTTGACTGTGGCCTGTGCCAGTGAGGACCCTGAAGGTCAAGCTTCTTGGCTTCCAGGTAAAGCTGCCTACCCCGCAGCCACTCCCTGCATTCATTTAGACCTGTGATATTTTTGGTTTAGATTCCGGCAGCATCTTAACTGTTCCCTTTGGCTTTTAGAATCTCTCTTCTCTAATTTATTCTCTCTCAGCCCTGCCAGTAGTTATCTTTTAAAACACCGGTCTGGTCAGGTTGGCAGTGTAGCAGAGTAGATAAGTGTGACCTCTAGAGAGAAATCCAGGTTGAGTCACTTACTACCAACTTGATTCCAGATAAAATATTTATCTTCTGTAAACTTTGGTTTTATTTTTTGTACAGTGAGGAACATACTACTTCTGATTTTTTAGGGCTGCTGTGAAGATCAGATTAGATGTCACATACAAAATAGCCGATGAATAATGTTATTTATTATCATCAAGACACATCCCCTCCTTAAAGAGTTTTAATTCTCCTTGTCTGATTAGCTTAGTAGTCAAGGTCCTTCAATTACGTTTGTGTTTTTGTCTCCCACGTTGTCCCCATATGCCTTCTCTGCAACAGCTACGTTGACAAGCTCACTGTCCCTATTACCTGTCCAACAAATGCATCAACTTTATAGACTCCATCTATGTCACTTTTGTTTCTCCAAATACCCACTCCTTTATCTGGCAAAAATCTAAGCATCTTTTAAGGCCCAGTCCATGCCATTTCTTGGTCATCCCAGGCATAATTAATGGGCCCCTAATCTATACTTTACGAAATACTGCATTCAATACACTTATCCCATCATTTACTAGTTAGATGTTTCCCTGTCTAACTCCCTTGATGAACTCTGAATACCTTGAGGACAGGAAATGTGGCGGGCACAGTTCTACTTTTAACCTAGCGTGGTGCCTGGCATAGAACAGAAGATGGATACATGTTGGTGAATTAATTCAATCGCAGTATCTCTTACCCTTTTTGATTATTCTCTAGCTCTCTTAATTTTTCTTCTGTTTTAAGAAGTAGTAGGTTGCATTTCATAAAATTTTCCTAGTATCATACAACTAAAAGTCAATTTTATCCTCAAAAACTTTGTAGTGATGAATTTTTATCTTCGTATTTATTTCACCTTTTATAATCATTTTCTTAAAGTTAAGTGGAATTTGGGATTTAACCTAATGGAAATCCGCTAGGGGCTACTAACAAGGAGAAAGAAAGAAAAAAGAGATACATTTACCATTACATAGTTTTATTCTAAGATGATATGTCCTGAGTTGAATTTGAAACTCTTTTTTACACATTGAAAAAATTGTTAGTTTTGTTCCCCTCTGCATTTAGGTTTAGGATGTGTATCAGAGGAATGAACTTTGAGTATAATAATTTATTATGCTTTTCCTGACAGGGATAATCTTTCTTAACAGCATAAAAGAGATTTAGTAGAGGCATATTGACAATCATATCTATCTATTTAATCATATATAATGTAATATATATATATATGTGGGTGTTTTAATACATTTAGTTCAGCTAGTTTGCTGCTAATGAATATACAAGTAGTGGGTTTGACTCAGGTAAGAGTGTTACTTTCTATTTGTGGGTGTTAAGAGAGATTTTCTTTTCACTATTGGAAAAAACAAAAAAAATTGAAACCTCAAATGGATCAACCAGCACATCTTATACATGGAGATGTCTGTTTTATTTGTAGTAAAGATATGGAATGATAGAATATCCATTCAATTGATATCTTTCTATCAACATATGATAACAGCAATTTTTGTGAATATAGGACACTAAAAAATAATTTTGCGATGGCAGAGTAATGACAGGAATTTCAGGTCCTTGCAGTTTAGTAAACAGAATAGTTATCAACCATTTGGGTATGGCACAATCCACATAAATGCACACTGTATCCTGCAGTTACAAGGTCATCTCTGTGCCCACAATAAACGGGCCAATTTTGCCATTTAAACTTGGCATATGCTCTCAGAGGTGTTGATTATTCAAAATACCTGTTTGCCCAAGTCTATTAAGCCTAAACTACATTTTAATGGCCCCTTATATTTAAACCCTGTTTAATATGGCAAATGCTTGAGAGCTACTTACAAACACCATTAAATTTCATCACTAATTACTAATAACAGGAATGAAATTAGCACCTGTCTCAGCGGCCTTAGATTTTGGATTGCACTTAATAAACAGTTGAGAGAATCCTCTGTTGCTCAACATTTACTGGGGACATTTGCATTCTGATTTTCAATGAGCTATTATGATTTACACTCTCATAGAGTCATCTGAAAGAGCATAGGACTTGAAGACATTGTTCCTGATTTGAATTTGAAGCAATGTATGTAATATTTTACCTTCTCAAATCGGTTTTCAGTGTGAGACATCAATTCGTCTCATATAGGATTGATTCTGTGTCTCAAAGACTACTGAGTTGAGAATGCTAGTGGAGTGAATGGGGATTTTCACACACACACGCACATACACGCACAAACAGAAAACATTGAAAATCATTACATTAACAAAAAAAAAGAGAGCTCTAGAGGTTTTAATGATCCCTAAAAATGCATAAGCTCAGGCTGCCCAGTGGCGTAGTGGTTAAGTTCGCATGCTCTGCTTTGGCAGTCCCGGGTTCCAGGGTTTGGATCCCGGGCACAGACCTACACACTGCTCGCTAAGCCATGCTGTGGCAGCGTCCCATATATAAAGCAGAGGAAGATTGGCATAGATGTTAGCTCAGCAACAATCTTCCTCAAGTGAAGAGAGGAGGATTGGCAACAGATGTTAGCACAGGGCCAATCTTCCTCACACACACACACACACACACACACACACACACAAAATGCAAAAGCTCTTAAAGACATGAAACCCTCATTTCTCTAACTGTTCTTTGTGGGCCTTTGGCCTGTGCTGCTCCTGTAGTGGCTGGCAGAGTTCTAAAGTGAAAACAAGACAATTAAATTGGCGAAATGGTTCAGTGCTACGTGTAACACCGTTAAATAGCATCACTGATTAGTAAGAATAGGAATTGTGGATTTGGGAAAGTTTCGCACTCAGAGTGCATTTGTTTGGCTGCCACATTGAAAAGGTATGAGAAAAATTATGTAAAAAGTAATATGATAGAAAAATGTCATGAAACCTTCTCATTAATCTCCAAGGTAAATAATCATGGGATAAAACACTTTTCTATCTTTGGTGACCTATTCAATTTTTATACTTAAAAGAAATGCATCAGATATTATCATTATCTTTAGGATTTCAGGCCAAATGAACTCTAGCCTAGGTACAGTGGCTGTAATCATTCAAATTCTTCTTTCATTTAATATGGATTTATTTTTCTAACATTTCAAAGTACATCAAGAGGCATTTTTTAATAAAGTTTATAAGCTTAAAAAAATCTTACAAGTTAACCAGAAGATGGCAGCACGGCAGCTATTTAGAAATTTGATAGCTTGTAGCTTCCATTATGTGAAAAATAGTTTCTAGATTTTTGTAAATAGTATCTGATTTCCAATCACAAGATATTTTCAGTATATGAAATATAATTAAAATAAAAGACTATTACTAAGATCTAAATGATAGCTTGACCAAAGCAGAATTACAAAGGAAGAAAAATGAGTTCTTCTCCGCTGCAAATAACGTCGAAGAAAGATGAAAGAGACTTGGCAGAGGGAGAATGTCAAGGCTCTTAAAAATGTGCTTTCAGAACATTTGAAATGAGCTTGATAGAACCCATTATGGGAAAGAAGAGTCTCTTTTAAAATTCCAAACAAGGTCAGCCCTGATATTGAAATAACCAATTAATTCCATCTAGGCCATCAGGAAGGAATTAAAGGTCATTATTATAATTGCACAGATTCAAAACAAACTCCTTAAATTTATCATCTTTAAAGTCCATTTCTGCTTTTAAAAAAATACACCTATGATTCTATGATCTTTCAAATCTTTTATAGACCTAGTACGTGCACAGTTTACAAAGAACTTCCAACACTTTTTATTTTTAAAGGTGCAATCCAATTATAACTAATACAATTAACTGAAGACTTTCTATAACAGAAAAAAAAATGTCTTTTAAACTTCAGCTGAGAATCCACACATTTATAATAATATAGAACATAATAAAATGACAGTTCAAGAAAACTTTTTTCTATAGTCCCTGAAAAAAGTTGTAACAAGGTTTTACTATAGTAGAAATTTTGAGGAAAGCTCCCCAATACCTCCTACTATGAACTGTCAACAGTGAAACTCAGTGCACTCACCTATTACATTTTCAGTTTCATTTTGTAAATTTATGATATGATATGTATTAAATCTTCACTCTTCATCCAAAATACTCTAGAACCTGTTCAAACTGAACTAGTTACCATGCTTGCTATGAGACTAGTTTGGAGTAGAGTGAATGTACTACTAAACTGGTATAGATCCATTTATTTATTCAAAATTTATTTGTTGCCTACTATAATAGTTGACACCATTCTAGACAATGACTGATGCACATTATGTTTGGAAAAGATCCATTAAACAATTAGCAAGAGGGTAGAAAATATAAGAACTGAATAGGTAGGCCAAACATTTTGTGTGAATATCTATATAGTTATTATAATTAACAACAAGTAATTGTTAATATGCACTGGTTTAAGTCTCTGTCATTTTTCTTAGTTTGATATAATGGATATAATAGTTGATCAAACCTATCTTTATACATATTAAACTAGTATTGAGTTCACAGGGTGAAAATATCTATAAACAAGATTCTTCAAGTAATCACAGAATATCCAGCAAAATAGTAGAGAGAAAGCCACTGAAGAATCCAGGCAGAAGGAACATGATTTCTCCTCATTTCTTCCTGCAGTGGGCAGCAAAGCCTTAGTTAGGTTTTAAGATTTCTGAGAGAAAAGGAGACAATGAACATCGGAGCAAAACAACTGAAACAGTGGACAGGTGTCCTTCTCAGGGCTCTTAGGAAAGAGGTTTTGGGGGCAGGAAAACAAATTAGATGACGATGATGGTGATGATAATGATTATGATGAGGATAAGTATCTTATAAAATGCTTTACCTTTCTTTTTTCTCATCTTAAAAAAGTGTCCAATAGAGTAAGCCATAAAAATAGTCATTTTTTACAGTTGAGCAACTTGAGACTCAGTTAAGTTAAATCTAAGGACAGAGAGCTAACGAACAGGAGAGGCAGGATTCTGAGCCAGATATCCCTGCCTCTACCTTAGAATTAGAGGAACACTGAAAACAGATCAGAAAGAGGTTTGGGCCTGCTAAAACAATCTTTGATCCTTTGGAGTTGAGAAATTATTTGTATTCTTTTAGTTATTCCACAAGTATAAATAAAGTATCTACTCAAGTGCCTAACTTCTGTGTTTGAAGGCAAGAATAGAATTGAAGCTCATCTAGGGAATTTATTCTTTAAGAGAGATTTTAGTAGCCAGAAAGGTTTATTCACCATAAATTTGATTTCCACTTGTCTTGGTAAATTCCAACTTGAATTAAAAGGCTTTAATCCCGTGGGTAAGATGTTGATTTTTTTCTGCCTCAGTAGAGAGTCTTGGCCTTGTGAACAGAGAAAGCAATGCAGGATGAAATATTTGGAGCAAACGAATTATTATTATTTGGGTCTATTTTCACCCTATGAACTTGACCTTGTGTGACGTCCAGCGCACTCCCCGTGCTTAGGTAGATATCCACTGAAAACCTCGTTGGGTGCCTCTAAAAAGTGGAAACTTGTCTACAGTCTTAGTCATTCTACTTTGTGGGTCCTACCTTCGTTCTGTGTCAGAGCTTTCTCCACCTGGGATAGGGGCCTGACTCCTGAATACACAATCTAATACACAATCCATTTTTAGAAAGAACAAACAGAGCCATAAAAATAAAATAACAATACAGGTAACCTACATTAAATACTAAAGGTATGTAAAGGCAAGAAATGTTAAAGGATACAGCCTGCCATGAAATATTTGTTAAGAACCTATTATGTGCTAGATACTGCCCTCGGTAATGGAATATTGCAATAAATTCAGCAAAGGAATTTGAATCAGTTTCTGAAAGCATTAGAGAGACATTGAGGTCTTTCCAGTAAAGCCACAACTAAAGCAGAGGGTTCTTCTAAGTTGTTTCCACTTTAGATTTTTCACTCCAGTTGAAGAATATAAAAGTGTTAAATATTTGTTTAAACACCTCACTCCTTATTGTACATCGACCTTAGGTGGACAAAATAATACTTCAAAATTTGACAACATTTGGCCAAATTTTAAAGTGTTATAAACCACATGGAATCCACCCAGTGGCTAGTTGGTCTGTTCTTATTATCTCTCCCCCTTTAACTAAATGTTTTCTCTATTGTATAAGATTAATATTATATTTTGCATCTATGGAGTTAAAATAAAATGTTACTGCCTCTTAATGAAAGAGTTATTTTTTATACCTGGCATGACTTTACATAACAGAAAATATTGCCAGATACTCTTCTTCTGTACATGGAGATATGCTTAAAAGAATAAAAGGGAAAAACATTTTTTAGTAAAATTATAACTTCTTGGTTTATTTGTACTTCATGTTATGGATTCCTGCTAATTATAAGAGAAAACTTACATACATTGTTCAGATTTAAGTTTTCCTACTTTTTTCATCTCCCTTGGAGCCTTGATCTTCCCCAGCTCTTTGACTTTTTGTGATAAGTTCTTTTATCCTCTTTTCCCTTATCCACCTTTTTAAGTGTCCCAAATCCCTTTTGCCTCATATGTTTTCAGTCTCCCTTCCTTAATCTTTTTTTTTCTGGAATCTTGTTTAACTCTCTCATTTCTTTACAAAATTTATATATTTAGGAGAGAGAATGTAAGGTAAACTGTGACAAAAGAAAATTGACAGAGAAAACTAAATATATCAATTAAATTTTGAATAATAAAGGATTTGACTCTTTTTTGGTTGAAATCATTTCTAGATCTTTATATTTACTGGTAAATGCTTATCTGTCATCATCTTTAGACGGTTACTCATAACACGGTAAAGTCACAACATACTGGGTTCAACTTGAGTGCAGCCTAAAGTGTTAGTCATTATATACCCATCGCCCAATTTCAGATCTCATAAGCAAATTTGGACTTTCACCTGTCAGCTAACAAATAAACATTTTAAGCTTTGTGAAGTGATACTCTCTACCACTCAATCATTTACTACGGACAGTGTCATCATTACATAAGTGTTTATGCTTTTATTGAAAAAAATATTGTATAATATTATTTTAGTGAAATATGGGGAAAATATAAAACAAATTTGTGATTAAAAATACAAAGTTAATAGAATTAGGATTAAAATGGGAATCTAGAACTGCAGCCTAACTGCAAGTGACTTTAAAATACCCCTCCTATTGCTAATCCCAGCCAGGGATTCTCCCCTGTGCTCCTGTGCCTCTGACATTCTGTTGTGCTTCTTATATTCTCTTCCAGAGATGTAAAGTTCATGTTACAAAATTTTCATTACATGGTAATTTATTGCATCCTTTCTGCCTATATGACTTCATACCATTATATACAAATCTAATGATGGCGAAACCCTTCAGATTCTTATCTTCTCTCAATGAAGCTAATCATTTTTTCAACCAAGTGTGTAACCATCAAATGCATGCAAATGTGTCAATAACTTTCAAAACGATTTTAACTTAGATGATAATGGGTTGGAGTAGATATGTAAGATGTAAATTGCATAAACTTTGTTTTAGATCTCGTTAATCTATGCAGATAGATACATTGTAATCTTACATCTTCAGTACATGGCATGTTGTGGCAATCAATAAATACTTGTATTTGTTGAAATGATATGACAGACAAGATAAGATTTGGGGATAGGTAAATGTAATGATGATAACAGGAAACACAGGCTTACGCGATTGGTTTGTTCATATTATTGATAATGAAATATGGAGGAATAATATATTCTCATCAATTTATTTGGAGGAAAAAAACTAGGACAGTGAGTAATTACAAAACTCAGCAAAATGGTGACATTGGAATAATTTGGTAGTTACGAAGAAAGTTTGAGGGTCTGCTGGCTTCATTTACATCACTACCTACCTGAAGCTTTGGTATAATAGCTTTAAATTATTTTGAAATAATTTTAGATCAACAGAAAAGTTGCAAAAAATGGTACAAAGAGTTTATATGTACCTATCAACCAGCTTCCCCTAACGTTAATGCCTGACATAGTCATAATAAAATTTCTTTGTAAAATTATACAATTAACATTGGTACATTGGAATTTCACCAGTTTTTCCACAAATATCTTTTTCCTGTTCCAGGACCCAAACTAGGATTCCAGATTACATTTAGTTGCTGTTTCCTTATTTTCTGCTAGTCTATGATAGTTGACGTCTTTCCTTGTCTTTCAAGTCCTTGAAACATTTGATGAGTGCTTGTCAGTTATTTTGTAGAATGTCTCTTACTCTGGGTTTATGTAATATTTTTTGCATGATTATATTGAGGTTATGAATTTTTGGCAATACCACAGAAGTAATGTTGTGTCCTTCTCAGTGCATTGTATTGGGAGGTATATGATGTGTTTTGTCTCTCAGGATGTACTTGGTTAAGGTAGCATGTGCTGAATCTTTCCACTGTAGATTTACTATTTTTCCCTTTGTAATTAATAAATATATTGGGAGAGATACTTTGCTATTATGGGAATATCCTGCTTCACCCAATTATGTTAGCATCCATTGGGGAATCTTGCCTGCAACAGTTATTGCTGTGGCATTTGCCTAATGGGGATTTTGTATTTCCCTTATTATTTTTCTATTTATTACTATATAAGGTTTTGTTACTTAAATATTACCTGCTGTTAACGTTAAGCAGAAAGAACAAAAATATGCTATTTCTTATTTTTGTTCCTATTTATTGGGACTTTTCTTGCATTTCTTCCAAAAACTCTAGTCAGATTAGACTAGAGTTCCTTCTCAAAAACAGGTTTTTAGCTAAATTTTGCTGGTGCAAACAGTTATATTCACCCAAACCCTGCCCACACCAAACCCTGCCCATACCGTTATATATACATATATTAAATGCTAGTAATATTCATGGGCAATACATATTGACATTGAAATTTGCTTCAAGTTTAAGGTTGCACAGCTCCATTAAAGAACCAAGGCTTCGTAATTGTTGTGAATGAGTCAGTGTGGTCTCTGTTATGTCATTGATCTGCTAATTAAAAATTCTTAAAAATTGTCATGATGATTTAATGATGATAAAGTGTCTGATTTGAGAGCTCCCTTGTGAAAATTTGCCATAGCTTTGGAAGGAAATTTGTAAAACAGGAACAAAGCAAACAGTACAGTGATTTGTAATTCTAGAATATGAGATTAGATTTAAAAAATTCATTTTTCCTTACATATAAGTTGTGGATACTGTGGTTGAAAGTCTATTAACACCAAATAAATCATAAAAAGCTTGCAAACTCATATGAAAATTATACCATTAAATTTTTCCCTTAGTATACACTTTATAATTTTCTACTGTATATTCTGTAAATTCTAGATATTTCTCTGATATACGAGTGCTTCAGTGTTGGCAAGAATATTTTCAGGATATATTAGCTTCCTGCTCTGTTCTGCTATTCCTAGAATATGACCCTTAAAACTAAATGTATTATGTGTCAAAGAAGAATAAGTAATTTTACTTTTAGAGATATGAAGAGCAAATATGGCTTTGGTCATCTTATAGGAAACCTTTTGCACTCTTTTAAGCTTTCTGTGAATCTGTCTGATGACATATTAATGCAAATTACACTGTCTTATTTTGTGACTTCTGCAGTTATTCAGCTTTATTACAAACTCACCAAGAATTTTTTTGCCCCACTATTAGAATTGCAGCTAACCTCTGGCAGTCAGTTGCCTTCGATAGCACTTGTGTGTGCATAGAGCTGATAAGTAATGTGGTTCATTTCACTCTTGAGCAAAGCAAGTTTAAGAAAAAATAAAAAAAAACCAGACAAATAGTTACCTTGAGATGAAGGTGGTGAAAAATCACTTGATGGCTTCCTAATTCTTGGCAAGATATAACGAAGTAAGGCTTTGGAGGGGTGGAAGGTGAGAGGGGGACCCCAAAGCAGAAGGCAGGGGAGACGAGAAGGGGTATGAAATAGCTTTTTGTTTTCTTTCTTATGGTTCCCGTGGATTCCTTTAAACTATATTTTATTCTGTACTATCAGTTTGATAAGATTATAATTAAAATGTACATTTTGGTTTAATTATGGATTCTGTCCCACATCAGTGGCTATTCCTCAATATTCCCAGTGTCATCGTTTCACATTACATTTTAATTTGTTAGTTCATCAGGAGGAAGAACAGTGTATCCTAGCATATAAAGGATTACTTGTCATGACTCAGTAGGCTATCAAAGCTTTTATAGAAAGAAGTTTTATGAAAAGAAAAAAGAGATTCTACTCCTTCTAGGTCAAATTATTAGCTCAGACATTTCATGCAAGAGAGAAGGTGGAAATTTATTTTCTCATTGCACTGTACAATGTGCTTTCTTAAAAAAAACTAAAAAAAGATATACAAAAATATCACTTGAAAATACAATATATACACAGAATCTATAACAACTGTAGTTTTAGGAATAACTCTTAACAATTACCATTGCATGGGAAAAAGCTTTCAATATTATCCCATTCTTTTATTTTAAAAGAATGAAAATCGTCCCTGGTAGCCTGGGAAGAATTTAAACAAAATCGTTAAATATAAATATAAAGGTGTAATAATGAATTCTGTAACAATTGATTATTACCTTCATGCATTTAAATTACATGACTTTATATTTTGGGCTTGTCTATTCCAATATCTTGAACTAAACACAATGTGAGTTAACAGATATTTATAATTTATTCATTAGAATAATAGCATTAAACTAGGCAAGTTCCAAGGAAGCGGATATACCAACCACAAAATAATAAAATTTCCTTGCATTTGAGAATTTCCTGAGTATTCAACGTAGCATTTTGATTCCAAATTGAGAATTACTTGTTAAACAATGGAGTTTTATGATGATAACTCCGAGGATCTGATAGACTAGTATAATTAAGGAGATGAAACTCCTCAGTCAACCTTTTGTTTCCTTATTTATCTTCCACATGAATAACTCAGAGCTATGCTCAGTGCAGAAGTCCTTCCCCAAAGACAGCATGTCCTGGATGGGGAGTTTGGTGTTTAGGGGGCCAGTGGTAGGTCTGCCAATAAATACCTGCATAGGCCTGGGTAAGTTCCTCAACTTCTCTCAACCTAGGTTTCCTCATCTGTTAAATGAGAGTTTTAGAAAAGATTCTTTCCATTTTCCCCAATTAATAAATTTGTAATTTACCTTAATTTTGAAAGGTCCATGTTTTTCAATAATCTTTTAAAGATACAAATGTGTTCCTTCAATCAATGGGTCTGAAGCAGTTAGGAATTTTTATAAAATCTTAATCTTACCTGCTTTTTAAATTATATATATATATATGCAGTACATCTTATGACATCCAGCATGTGTTTACTGAGAAAATACCATGTTTATCCACACACGTGTGCGCGCACACACACACACATACACGCACACACACACTAGAGAATATTTCTGGAGAAAGATATCTAAGTTGAGATCTGACGAAGAATAGAAGTTAGCCAATAGATAATACAGGGAAGTAGTATCTTAGCAAAAAAGAGTGTGTAAATACCTATTGGACAGAGGAAATAGTCCTTTTGAGAAATTCTATAAGTTCATTAAGGGTAAACTTCAACTTAAAAAGTTTTATCCTAGTTCAGGGAAAGGAAACTAACACTGTTGAGCACATACTGTGTTTCAAACAGAGTGCTTGGTGCTTTAGACTTCTTATGTTACTTCATATGTTATATACCTCCAAATAGCTGCACTCTTCATAGGGCCTCATGTAAAGCTTCAATTGGGCAACTATTTCATATTGGTCAGTTTGATCTAATTCATTTAATTTTCTTCTTCCAATCTCACCATTGCCTTTTATTGATGAATCACAGCTAGCCTTTATTCCTGCTCTTGGAATAGCCTCTTTGTCTAGGCTTTTCTAGCATCTCCCTTCCAATATTCAGATGGCATTTTAGACAGTGGTTCACGTGCAAACCCCTTTTGGCTAATTGTATAGAAGAGTGTGATTTTTTTTTCCCTCAGTGGCACTCTAATTCTCTTTGTAGACACTTACTATTTATGTGTTTCACAACTACTCTTCAGTGGTGCCCAGACTGTCCTCACAAGGATGCTCAATTTAAAAAGTATTTTTAGAAGATGACTAGAAAATTGATTCCCTGAATTTATGCCTTTCAACCCAGAGGATAGGAGAAAGTATGTACTGACTATTTGGAAAATGTGTGCACAAAATTAGCTAGCTATTATCTAGTTAACGGATAAGCTCTGCTGTCTGGTGTGCTATGAAGTGGAAGTGAGCAGTTGTTGGAAAGAGGATATAAATGGTGCTTTATGAGGGTATATTGATCTTTCTTTTTGTTTTCAATTTGAGGTTTTGAAAAAAGTAATTTTAAAGATGAAGAAAAGTCTAGTAAATTCACCATCTCTATCGTAACACGTTTTGGCTGATTAGGTTATTAAACTAGGATGTTCAGGGTTCTGTTGTAAGGTAAAAGAGAGTAGACTGTATCTTGGATACATCTTTTTGCACATGTAAAAAGAGAAACTAATAATAAACTATTCTATGAAACATATGGTTAATTTTTTATCCATTCATTCAACAAATGTTTTCTGAGCACCTATTATGTGCCAGGCATTGTACTGGGTGCTAGATAAGAGAAATCAAAAAGCAAAGTCTCTTCTGTTTAGGAACTGACAAGTATTTTTGGGAGAGATACACATTTAAAGCAACAATTGCAGTGCAGGGTTATAATACAGGAATGCAAGACACGTAAGAGATACACATTTTAGGGGCTTATAACTAAGCCCAGGAGGAAGTTGGAAAGGGAGATGGTATGAGCTGGATCATGAAGGACTTAGTCTGAGTAGGGACTTAGCCAGGGAGAGAAAAAGGAGAAGAGTATTCGATGAACAAGGAACGGAATATGAAAAACACAGAAGTGAAAGAGAACATAGCATATTCAGGGAACAGCAGGTGGTTTGTTTTTTCTGGAGCAGAAGGGTGTTATGGGTAAACGGTGGGAGATGAGACTGCTGAACAAGGCAGGGCCTACTCACTTCACGAAATGCCCAAACCAAGAAGTCTGTATATTGTCTGTGGTGATGGGAAGCTCTTTTAGAACGTTAGTGGGAGAATGACATAAACAAAATTCACTTTTTGGATAATGTCCCTATAACAGAATGAAAGATGGATTGGATGAGGATAGAGCTGAAGACAGGGAGATTAATTAGAAAATTCTAGTTTCTGGATGCTGCATGAACTTCCCATCTACCACTCTTCTTCCCCAAAGAAAATTTAGGTGTAGAACAAAAGATATTCAAAAGTGAATAAATCCTTAGATTGCAATTCTAATTATTTCATTCTCTGATGAAGAAAATGAGGTCAAATAGGTTAAATGACTTGCCCAAAGCCAGAGAGTTTCTGACAAAACCGGAATTTAGGACTCTGACCCCCTCTTTCTCAAAAAAAACCTGGATTAAAATTCACAAGGAACCAGCCCTTCAGCTTCAGAGAAGTATTTTAACTAAAGTATTATTGATGGTGTGTCTGTGTTAGCAGTATCATAAAACAAGTGACCTTCATGGACAAAACTCTCTGTGGCTAAAATTAAAAAGACAAAGGAAAATGAGGTCTGATTATTAATGTAATTAGTTGATGATCCAGTGGAGTGACAGATCCATAAATGCCAGTTATTGACGGATGACAATGGGGCATTCAAATCTCCAAACCGGTGCTCAAGTCCAGCTCTCAGAAATAATTAGGGCCATGCTGCCTCCATCCTGCCTCCTTGCAAAGTTCTAAAGCTACATTCCAAATAATGATGTACAAACCCGGCATAATGACGGTGCTGCTGTTGCTCCACGTTAATTCCACTATTATTTTGTTTTCTGTTGCTATAGGTTCTGAATTTTTGAAGATCAGGCATTTATAAAGTGTTATCATGAATGTTACAGGGAGAGAATATTATGATTACCCCTTCTTAAGGATTGCCAGATTCACAATATGTTCGCAAAACTCAAGAGAAATATGCTAAGGGTATAACACAGTGTAGTGCTTAGCATTTACATAGATTTTTTTTTTTAATAACTCCATTAAGGTTTCTATCAGAGTGCCTAAGTCACATTTAAAAGTGTAATTTGGCACCCGAGTTGCTAGGGGCTATTTCAAACTAAAGATTTCAATGCCCAATAAATAGAACTAGTAGCTCATATAGAAAGAGACCACTTTACAGGTACACATATTTATTCAGGTGAGTGGCCTTAATTGGCTGTTAAACTTGATAATATTCACTATGAGATTATTTAGACAATAATAATCTCCAGTCAGGATAAGTTATTTGCCCAAGAACACAAGTTAGTAAATGGCGAACTGGTGCTTGAATCATAAGACCCTTACTCCAAGTCATCACCATATTCACTGTGCCAAAAGGAATTTGTGCCTTTGCCAAAACACTGTTGTTTAAGCAGTGAAATAATTCTTAAAGGATGTCTCTTTCCTGAAATGCATATATGTATCCATATTCTCCCAGCCCCAAAGATTCTAAATTTAGGAAAATTGAATTTTAGATAAAAGGTTTTTTAAGGAGGTGAAATGGAAGTCAATCTTCAAGTGTTTCAGGGATCATTGAGGACCAAATTGCACATGATGATTCAAGGTTGCTAGCTGTGGGGTGCGCTGTGGCTTGAGACTCCTGATGTCCATAGTATTGCCAACACAAGTCATTCAAAGCACTGTGGTCCAGGCAAAGCAGCTTAGTGTGTAGGTGTAGTAGTTGCTCGCTTACCTGGATGGGTCCAGCCCATTTTCATGTTTGTAGAATAGGCAGAGATTAGCACATTGCTTCTTTGGAATAAAACATTGATTTCGCTTGCAAAGGAGATACTTGGTCATGGTAGAAAAAAATTAGAAAATACAGACAAATGTATAGAAGAAAATCACCACTCAGAGATGATCACCAAAAGCATTTTTGTGTATTTTCTTCCATGATTTTCTCTGTACATACTACACCACAAGGGCTCTACACACGTCTGTTCAGTTTATAGAAAGAATTGGATGGTGGAATGTTCCAGGCACTCTGGTGACAGTCTTGCCTGAGCGAGATTAATTGGCATTCATGACCATGTGCCATTTACAATGCTTGCTTTATTTCTGAAAAAGTGAATTTGCTAAACTCTCACATAGCGATCATGATACAATAAGGTTTAGACTGTTGCATTCCAATAAAACAATGTGGGTAGCTTATAACAAGGGGATAGAATGAAGTATGTAATATTATTTAGTCTTTATGTCCTACGTCATGAGATACTTTGTTATACCTCTGTTAGGGAATAAAGGAAGACTATTTCTTGATCCTCCAAATGAGAAAGGAAAGTTGTAATTGGATATCAGCATTTTCAATTATTTTGGATATAAAAGGGAGAGGCAGGTCACTTTAAGAGTGAAGAAGTTACTGGGTTGTATTCACAAATTATAGCTATGGAAAACCTCTTTCTCCCCACTCCTCTTGAGATGATGGAAGATTCTGCTGGAAGACCATTATAACTTATGTCTGCTTCTTGGAATTCTGAGTGTTTAACTACTTTATAAAAAGAAACTATTTTGGGGAGAGGAAGAGGGAAGAAAGGAAGTTGGCAGAGTAAAGGGAATTCCTGGTTTTTTGGATTAATTTAGTTTTACACAATGGAATCCTATTGTATCCTGATCTGTTCATCTAAATTGTAAATTCACTTTATGTTCCTACGCCATTAAATTGTCTTTGAAAACATGGTTACAAGTAAAAACACAATATTTCCTCATCTGTGGGAGCAACTCAGTTTCTCTAATCTGTTATAAGACATTTTGGCTTGTGTCATTTTGGAGGGG
This sequence comes from Diceros bicornis minor, assembly GCF_020826845.1. Taxonomy (NCBI): domain Eukaryota; kingdom Metazoa; phylum Chordata; class Mammalia; order Perissodactyla; family Rhinocerotidae; genus Diceros; species Diceros bicornis. The sequence goes on along the minus strand of NC_080761.1, from coordinate 33,236,051 downwards.
AGAGGAGTTAATACGAATAGTAGTGAAACGGATTATCAGAGTACATAAATGTTTGTCAGCCTCTGTTGATCGGTCCTTTTGAGAGATTCCCAGAAGTGAAATAACTGGCTGAAAGGGAGCAAATATTTTGAAGACTGATACATGCTGGCAAATTGCTTCCCAATTTATACTACCACCAGCAAGGAGTGAAGAGGGCAATTTCAACACCTGCTTGTTACTATCAACACGAAACAAGATAACACAAAAGTCTTGCTTTGTAAAAAAGGTATTTACTTTTTGCAGACAAATAGACTCAAAGACAGATATAGGCCAAGCTGTCCTTAGTAATTAAAATCTTTGTGATAGACTCCTTCTTTAGGTCAGGAGAGGACTGCTTTGAGAGTACATTTAGAGAGGGAAGCTGTGTCTACCGATAGACAACCCCTTGAAACTTGGGAACATCGAGAGAACATTGGTTATGCAAAAAGCCCATGAAAGATAAAGATAAATATTAAATGGAAAATGTGAGAAGACTGAAGATAAAATTTAGCTCTGTCATATTTTTATGTAAAGCTGCACTCTAACTTTGGAATTACCAATTGTATTAGTTTTCTAGGGCTGCCATAACGATCCCACAGACTGGGGGCTTATACAACAGAAAAAAAATTTTTTTTCTCATGATTCTGGAGGCTAGATATCCAAAATCATGGTGTCCACAGAGTTAGTTTCTTTTGAGGGCCTCTCTCCTTGGCTTGTAGATGACTATCTTCTCTCTGAGTCTTCACGTGGTCTGTCTTTTGTGTGTCTCTGTGTCCTAATCTATTTTTTCTTATGTTAAACTTTTTTTTATTGTGATAAAATACACATAATATAAAATTTACCAACTTAGCCAATTTTAAATGTACAGTTCAGTGGTATTAAACACATTCATAGTGTTGTGCAACCATCATCACTATCCAACTCCGTAACTCTTTTCATCATGCAAAACTGAAGCTCTATACTCATTAAACAATTACTCCCCATAATCTCCTCCTCCCAGCCTCTGACAACCACCATTCTACTTTCCATCTCTATGATTTTGACTACCTCATATAAGTGGAATCATCCAGTATTTACCTTTTTTGTGACTGGCTTATTTCACTTAGCATAATGTCTTCAAGGTTCATCCATGTTGAAGCATGTGACAGGATTTCCTTCCTTTTTAAGGGTGAATAATATTCCATTGTGTGTATAGACTACATTTTGTTTATCCATTCACCCACTGATGGGCACTTGGATTGCTTCCAGGTTTTAGCTATTGTGAGTAATGTTGCTGTGAACATAAGTGTACAGAGACCCTGCTTTCTATTCTTCTGGGTATATCCCCAAAAGTAGAATTTCTGGATCATGTGATAATTCTATTTTTAATTTTTTGAGGAATCTGTTTTCCACAGCAGCTGTACCAATTTACATTCCCACCAACAGTGCACAAAAGTTCAATTTCTCCTAATCTATTCCTATAAGGACACAAGTCACAATGGATTGGGGCCCAACCTTACAACCTTATTTTAACCTAATTACCTTTTTAAAGACAGTATCTCCAAACACAGTCACATTCTGAGGTAATAGGGGTTAGGATTTCAACAGAAGAATTTTGAGGGGGCACAGTTCAGCCGATGACACCAATATGTTAAAATTTCTTGTTTCTCCTTAAACTATAATGCATAGTACACTGTTTGTAATACTAACTTATTTATTCATTAATTATTATGGCAACAGTATGATCTACTATGAGAGAAAAATGTGTTGCGCACCATGATCATTCTGAATTTGTTTTGAATCTTCATGTTCACCAGCACAGCTGGTTTTATAACAAGCAGATACAAAACAATAGATTTAGGAATAGCTGTATTTGATCTCTTAAGTTCAGTTTGCACCTTCATTGCAATACAGCACATCTACAACGTGCTCCTGCAATTCGTCATACATTAACAGGGGAATGAAAATGGAGTGAAAATTTCCTTCAAAATAGGTTGAAAAAGTAAGTCATTTTGAGGACTTAACATTTAAATAAGGTGATGTGGAGTAACTCTGCCACTATCTTTATGATCTTCTGACAGCTTTGACAGGGAAAAATGTAGCCTGGAGAAAGGCTTCCACGATAAGCTCTGTGGCTTATGCTTACAAACTTGATATGTAGCCATATGTGACATGGCTAGTTCCATTTCAGTTAGGGAATGGATACATCCAATTTTGATCATACAGGACATAAAGTTATTCTATAATTCACAATGTGAATAAGATATGGAAAATAAAAATATTTTTAATGCAGCTTCTAAATATATGCATTTAGTCATGCATACATGCATTAACAATTATTTCCTTGGTATCTTTGAAGAAATAGAGATAAGGAATAATATAAAATATTAACTTTGTATGTATCTGAAAATTATATAGATATATTGTACAGTCAAATTTATTGGATACTAATAGTTAATAAAGGTGGGAGAAATAAAATCTTGACCAACTCTCAAGCATTCATATTGGGCATAAGGGGCATAAATCATTGTGATGTTCTTTAATTTATTTTGGTGTAAAATAGTGATTCTGCTGGAATGAAGTAATTGTTGACGTAGACCTATTTTCTTAAGAACACCTCTTGTTGTGCCCAAAATATAGGAAAGATGTGTAGGTCCCATGACGTTGCATTGCTATGTATATTTGACAATTTCCAAGTTTGTTCTAAGTACAGACTTCTCTTTTGAATCACAACAATAACAACATAAATAACACTCTCCTATCCTTTCCCTCCTCCTTTCCTGAACACATTGCTTTTAGCTATAGAAATTCACCCATAATTAATGAATGGTTTTAAGGAATTAATTCTCCCTCCCCAGATTTTTGGCCTGTGCCAAGAAGGTCCCTGAAGACAATTAACACACTGAAACACGGCATGTTTTTAGGTTGTAAATCACACTAAATCAACATCAAGGAAACATTATGTTATAGTTGAAATACTCTGAGCAACATGATAATAAAGAAATATTCTCAAATGAGCAAAATGAGAACAGTGCAAAATTCTACTTTAGTTTATATTAAATAGTAACAATTATATTGTTTTCAAGATTAGTTTTTGTTCAAGTCACTGTAATTTTACATACATATTTTAGATACACTAGTCATTTTAGATACATATTGTATCTTCATGTAAATATTCAATAGAAATGCATCTTAGTTTTGCTTAAAGTAGTTCAGTTGTTATTTTGGTACAAATTAAAAATCAAATAGTAATATTAAGCCACCTTATTTTCCTTAAAAATGATTTTGGTTATTACTTATTGAATTATGATCTATTATCAAATTTCTAATAATAAGGCAAACAATTTATCTCTTAATCAAACTAAATTATTTCAAACAGGATAATGTCTGGCTTTGAATTTAATATTCTTTAAAAGAATAAAACTAAAATCAGATAATTCACTAAAATACTTTCTGACATTGAAAAATGTTTGAGAAAAAGAGAATACAATTACCTATAGGGTTTAAATTGACATAGTGTGAAAACCTTGGTGACCAGTATCTGTTCAACCCAAGTTTAATACACGGCTGCATTAAATACTAAATGGGCGATGCTTAAGTAGGTTACTTGCAATTAAAGTATCCTCTGTCAGGACCCTTGACCAAGCAAGTTTAGTCCTCTTCTTCCTGGAAGATTCACGCTACATAAATGATGTGATCTCATAATTTGGGAGGGTTTGTGAAGAGGTAAAAGGAGGCTAGCACTTCCCCCGCTAAATCAGACGGGATTTTTCAACCTCAGCACGTGACTGATATTTTGGGCTGGATAATTCTTTCACATTTGTAGGGGCTGTCCTTTGAATTGTACGATGTTGAGCAGCATCCCTAGCCTCTACCCACTAGATGCCAGTAGCACTCTACCCCCACTTGTGACATCCAAAAATGTCTCCAGAAATTGCTAAATGTGCCTGGTCATGGGGGTGGGGGAGGAAATTAGCCCTGGTAGAAAATCCTTGAGTTAAAACAATGAAATGATGTGCATAGGTCACCACCCCCACCACCCCACTCTGTCACCACCTCCCCCCCCACCTTCACCACCATCACCAGATCTATAAAATAGCTTCTGATCGAAACATAGTTTGTCAAATATATTGTCTACCTTTCAGGTTTGACATTTAGAACTTTCCCTTATTGAGCCTATAGTTGTTTTAGTCTTATCTTTTTCTTCTTCCCTTTGTTATTATTTTGTTCGTTTTCTCTTCTCTTATCTACTCGTCTTTTTTTTTTTTCCTAATTGTAGCCTATACTTGTTCAATTAAACCAATCTTTAAAAGATAAATATGTCCCCTCTCTTCCCTCCTGCAAGTTATTCCATTTAGAGGGGTGTATGTTCCTATAAGAAAAATCAGAGCAAGCAAGCTTAATCCTATTTTTAAAGCCCTGACTATTCCTAGGCCAAAGAAATGGAGATTTTAGAAGCTGGAGATTGTCTTCTCTGTGAGACCAGCTCTGACTTTGTTGATACCACAGCTTTATGTGATAAATTCATTATAATCTGGCAGTAATGCTTACTCTCCAGAATTTTATACTTTCTCTTCACCCCATACTTTTACTCCCATGGATATTAAACAATTGGATTCTTGCTTGACCTGTGGAAAACTTTAAGTGCCTCCCTGTCATTTAAAGAGATTTTCTGTTCCTCTAGTCATGCCAGACCACAAGTAAATCACAGAACATAGAATTACAGCTATTAAATACCATTTAAAATGCCTCATTTGAAAAAATAAATAAAAAACACTGCCACTTTTACTTTGATTTCTCTGATTCTTTCGTGAATAAAGTTTGTCATCTATACTTTGGTTTCTCAATTATTTTGTGCATAATTTAATTGTGCAAATATAGTTATATTAAAACATAAGAAGAAATACACACTAAGATTTTCATACTGAGAGGTGAATAGTAGACTAGAAATGTCAGTTAAAATATTTTTAATATCCAAATCATTTAATATTTTTGAAGAGCTATTTTTGCTTATCAAACGTTTTGTAGTTTTTGATAGCTAATGTTTATTGGCCACTTACTATGCCCTAAGCAATTTATTTGTATTAACTCATTTAATCTTTACAACAACTTCATTGTAAGTGAAAAACTAAGGCTCAGAGAGGGGTGTGTGAATTGTCTAAAGTCCGGGCTGGCTAATAATCCAAGGAGCAAGGTTCAAATTCACGTAGTGTGAAATTCTAGTTTTGGCCATAAAATAGATGGTCTAAATGTGTGTGGTGTGTGTTTTTTGTTTTTTGGTTTTTTTTTTGCTGAGGGAGATTGGCCCTGAGCTAACATCTGTGCCAGTCTTCCTCTGTTTTGTATGTCGATTGCTGCCACAGCTTGGCTGCTAATGAGTGGTACAGGTCTGTGCCTGGAAACTGAACCCGGGCCACTGAAGCAGAGCATGCTGTACTTAACCACTAGGCCACAAGGCTGGCCCCCATGTGTATGTTTTTTAAGCAACAAAATCCTGTCATTAAATATTATCTTATGTAGACCCTTCAGGTGAGTGTGTGTGCATGTGTGTGTGTGCATGCTTGTGTGTGAGTGTCTGCCTGAATAATGGCTGAGGGAACATTATAGATGACCCAAAGGCTTGGTTTCCTCCCACAGCCCAGGAGCTCCTGAGGTATTTCCATATAAGAATGAGAACTCCTTAATTCATAGTTCGAATCTTTACTTGATTATCCACACAGGGGCCTTCTACAGCTAAAATTCTTCGGATTGGTAAACTTTAAATATGGAGTAAAAAATTCTATTTATTTCTACTTTGTGGATGCTATTCATGATTCATGGTAAAACTTGCATTCCAACATTCTGGTGGAGATCACAAAGGAAGTTTATTGTTTCTGATTTTTTTCCCCATATCTGGAAATTTCAGGCAGATAGGATGCCAAAAAATATTTAAAAAGTGAGTGGTTCTTACATTCTGCATTTAATTGAAGTTCTTGTAATTAGTATTATCACATTTGCAATGAGAGTTCTTAGATCTAGATTTGTGATTTTATGTGAGTGGGTCTCTGAATATATTTAGAAATGTGGCACTGCATCGAGTAGAACAATAAAATAGAAAGAAATGGTGGAAATATTGGGCTTTAGTCAGCAATACGTGATTCCGTTTCCTCCTTTGATTTTTAAAGTACTCAAGTTCATTTGAACATATTTAAATCTATTATCTGCACATACATTCTAGTTTTACTGCCTGAAAGTTTGAAACATTATTACTGTGAAAATGATTCTCTTTTAACTTTAATTGGTGCTCCACTGCCACTTTTTGATAAACAAATATAAGGCTTTTATTATAAAAAATCTATTTAACCTGCCTCTTCATCTTCCTGTTTTGAACATAAATCTGTTTCTGTTTCTTTCTGGGGAAAAAAGTTTATTTTAAGACACAAAGAAATTTTAAGACACAAAGACCTCCTTTGGAGATTGAGAAGTGTATCAGAGTATTTATATCTTGTCCTTTTTTTCTTACATGAATTTCAGCAAAAAAGAAAAAAGATAAACATCCTTTTGACGATAATGGGCAGACACCCACAATGAACGATAGTTGAAGTTTAGACCATGTTCTTGTTTTAATTTTATGTATCAGTATTTCTCAATCTGTTTATTACACTAAGTATATTAATAAGTATATCTATTTCTTTTTACAATAGGTTCCTGTCCTGAGACCACAGCAGGATGTGCCTTGGACAAAGGTATGCACATTTAAAATATATTGCAAATTTTCTCCATGAGTATAAAAATGTTATGGTAACAATTACATTACTGTCACATGCTTAGATATATGGAATTATAGTATGTGTTCATGTACATGATGTACACTCTGTCATCTGGCAAAATATGACACTAATGAGAAAATATCAGAATTGAAAATCTGATTTTCAAATACATATCATTGTCTGGACACAGAAAGCCTTAATCCACACAACCCATATGCAGAGAACTGTTATCACTAATGCCCTTGCAAGTAAAACAACAGAACTATTCTATGGTGGAAGGAAAGTGTTTAACATAGTCTTTAATGACTCTGATGATTAAATTACTGAAATAGGATATATTTCAGTTAAATTATCAGTCAAGAAGTGCCTATGAGTGTCTAAGTTTTGGGAGACCAAATAGTGAAATTACTTTAAAATTACAAATCAATTTGAAAAGAGGAAGCAAAGAGGAAAATAAACACACACAGCTCAGTAAGAAATATACAAATGCACTACATGAGAGATGAGGGGGAGGGCGCATGGTCAATTCAGGATGCCTGTGATTTCAAAATGGAATGCTATTGTAAAAAAATAAATGTGAACACAGAACATTGTAAAGATCGAGAACTATAATAACCTTGAGTCCTAAGAGGGAGCTGAAAAGAAGATTTATACAATGAATAAAAAGTATATAGTGGGGACTCTGTGAGTAAAGACCAAAGGAACTAAGATTCTTAGGGAGTGTAGTGGAGAAAGATGCAGACTGATAAAATGAAACTCACATATAGGAGCTATTAAAACCAGTCCTACTCTATGGAGGAAGTAGCAAGAGAAAAATTGCTTAAACTGGTACATAAGGAATTTCAGTCAGCTGGGGAATAAGGTATTGAGAGAAGTTTTGAAGTCATTTCTCTGGAGGAATTTAAATACGGAATGGATTCACAAACATCTGATTATAATTTCACTAAAGCTTCTCTAGATCCTTTACCTGGTTCAGGATCCTTCCAATCCCACACAGAAATTGATGAGGCAGTTCTTTTTATTTTTCTGTGTGATAAAGTAATTTTATATCAAAAGGAAAGCTGGAAGTTGGCTTGTGGTTATAAGAAAAATGTGGACATATATGCTATAGTAATAATTGATGTCTGTTCTATTTTATGCAAACATAATACTTGGGGAAATATACTTACACACATCTTCATATTTTAAATTTGTCTCAAAACATACTATATTTGTTCTGCCATGTTACTTTTATATGAAAAAAACTATTTTATAAGCATATTCATATACAGATAATTTTCTGAGATTTTAAAATTGAAACACACTCCCAATTTTTTTCTTGACCCTATTTTTCCTCTTAGTCATTTTTAGTCCCTTTTCAGAGACTGGTGAGACTTTAGAATATCCAAGGAAAATATGCCAGCCGATGTGCACTGCCAGACAGGGAATGAATGGCTCCAGGCACAAATCTCTGTTGTGTCAAGGCTTTGGCATGACATTTGGCAGGGAACTAAATCAAACACGGCACAAGGCAAATAATCTTGGTTTCCCAAAGATGTGCAGCCTCAACCTCGAGCCTGCTGTTAGTCATTATTGCTCTTTCCCCTTGATATTCCTGGTAATGACATTTCTGGTAATGAACTGAAAACCAGGGCATTTCTTAGGTGTTCTCATGGTGTGAGGAAGTGAGAGGATCATGGCTTTGAAATTGGATCTTCCTGGGTTTGAAGTGCAACTCTGTCACTTACTAGCTGTGGAATCCTGGGCAGGTCACCTCAGATATAAAATGAATTTACTAATAATTATCATGGGGATTGTGTGGGGATTAAAATGACATAATTGTCCTAAAGCACCCCTTAGACATGTTACAGAATAGACATTTAATAAATGTTATTTTACTTCTTCCCATTTCTGTAACAAGTTGGGTTTTGTGTTAAACTTCTTAGTAATCTTAATAATCATCTCCATCATTCTGTGAATAGAAGAGGAATGACTCTAATATACATCTGTAAGTTGTAGGTTATGTCAACATGTGCAATAATATTTGTCTTTATCTTTGGGTGAGCACTCTTTTTGGTGAAGGAAGGGTTGTTGCAAACTTCTTGATCATTTTTTTATATTGAGTTCTTTTTTTAAAGAGGTGCATGTGATACAAAGGGTCTTTATGTTGCACAAGAGTGTTTTGAATGTCTTTGATTTAATTTTAGATTTTGTTAGTGTGCTTAAGGATGGAAAATCACATTGGAAAATGTAGATGGCTTAGAAAAAGTATACCTCCATAGCATACACAAAAGATTTAGTTTAGTTCAATAGTTTGGTTCAACTCCTTTACTGAGAAATTACTGTGTGTTATATACTGTGTTAGGTGCTAAGGGTGCAAAGCAGAAATATATGTTCTCTGACTTCAAGGGAATTATAGTCTTAGAAGGGAGGAGATATGTAAACACATCATTTTAAAAGGTAACATTAGTGTGGTAACATACTACAATGGAGAGGTGCCAATGAGGGGACCATAAAGAAAAGTCATTTTAATCAATCTGGCTTCCTGGAGGGGTTGACACTTCAGGCATCTTGAAAGGTGGTGATGAACTGGTCAGATGTCAGTCAAATATAGAGACATAAGGGTGGTAAGATGTTAAGAATAAAGGGAGAGAAATCAGTTAGGAATCTATTGTCATAACTAAAACAGTGGTGGCAGTAATAAAGGTACAGATTTGAAATTGAGAGTGAAATCCTCCCACTTTGTTCTTGAAGGTATAGATTTAAACTATGTTTACAAGATTATTTTTACAGGAATAAAATTTATGTGTAGTGGTGTTTATCATAGTGTTATTTATAGTATGATAATAGGAAACAATGATTAAATAATAGGGAAACTGTCAAATACATTATGATAATATTTATGATATTTTACAGTTTCTGAAATTCATGATTTTGAAGATTAAGAAATTTGTGTTCTTAAAAAACAGGCCAAACTTTGAAATAGTACTATAGTACCACACCTATTTTATACATATGCCTTCATACATATATTTATATAAATCACAGAAACAGAGAGACTCAAACAATTATATATATGATATGCTTATATTAGGGGATAGGGTTCAAGGAGAAAACACAGAAAAAGATTGGAAAGAAACACATCCAGCATCATTAACAGTGATTATCTCTATGTAGTAGGTATACGTAATTTTTTCTTAAAACTTTGAAATGTGTTTTACATTTTATATGATGAATGTAGTGAACGTACTCCAATATGGCTCCCATGAGTCCTGCCTCTTCATGTTCATACCCTCCCATTGAGTGTGGGCAGAACCTCTGACTTGCTTCTAAGCAATCGAATATGGAGAAGGTGACAGGATATCACTTCTGTGATTATGTGATGCTATATGACAAAGGTGATGGAATGGCAGTCCCATGAGTACATTACATTGTGTAAGACTATATTTTGTTAGAAGAATGGTTCTTGCTTTCCCACTGGCCTTGAAGAAGCAAGCTGCTGTGGTGTGGGAGGGTCTCTGGAGAGGGCCACATGCCAAAACACTGTGGCATCCTCTAAGAGCTGAGAGTGGCCTCTGGCTGGCAGCCAGCAAAGAAGTCAAGGACCTCAGTTGTACAGTTGTAAGAAAATAAATTCTGCCAACAGCCTGAGTATACTTGTGTGAAATGATAAAAAATATATAGATCTCTGCCCTCAGTTCCTGGCACAGAGCTCCTAAAACCCTTGTAATTTCCTGGGCAATAGGACTGTCTTTTTGTTTTAGTGAAGTGACTCTTGGTGGGCTCCTGGATAGCTTCAGGAAGGGAGATGGTCACCAAAAAGACCATGCCATGATTAGATTTTTGGAGCTTTCAGCCCTCCTCCCATCCTTCAGGAAGAGGAGAGAGGCTGGAGATTGAGTTAATGATCGATCATGCCTACATGATGAAGTCTGCATAAAAATCCCAAAATACAGTGTTCAGAGAGCTTATGGGCTGGAGAATACATCTATATGCTGGGAGTGCAGCACACCTCAACTCCTTGGGGACAGAAGCTCCTGTGCTCAGGACTTTTCCAGACCCCACCCTATATATCTCTTCATCTTGCTGTTGATTCATATACTTTAATATTCTTTGTAATAAACCAGTAATCTAGTAACTAAACTGTTTTCCTGAGTTATGTGAGCCACTCTAGCAAATTGATCGAACCTGAGGAGAGAGTCATGGGAACCTCTGATTGATAGCCGGTTGTTTAGAAGCCCAGGTAACAACCTGGACTTGCCAATGGCATCTGAAGTGGGTGTGGAGGGGCAGTCTTATGGGACTGAGCCCTTAGCCTGTGGGATCTGTGATAACTCCAATTAGTGTCAGAATTGGATTGAATTGTAGGACTCACAGTTGGTATCTGAGAAATGCTTGGTGTGAAAAACCCACACATCTAGTGTCAGAAGTATTGTGAGTGTGAGTGTAAAGGAAAACACAGGAATGTTTTCCCCATACAAGTTGGAAGTGGGTATATACAGTGGAGCTTCCAGATAAGAATCCAGATTCACCTGATATCTTGATTGCAACCTTGCAAAGGACCAAGCCAAGTCATGCCTAGACCTACCCACAGAAACTGTGAGATAATAAATGTGTGTTGTTTAAGCTGTTAAATTGGTGGTAATTTGTTACTCAGTGGAGAAAATTAATTGCTATGGACTGAATTGTGTCCTCCCCAAATCCATAGGTTGAAGCTTTAACCCCCAATGTGACTGTATTTAGAGATAGGGCTTTTAGGAGCCAATTAAGCTTAAATGAGAACATAAGGGTGGGTTCCTGTTCAGACAGGATTTATGGTCTTAGAAGAAGAGAGCTTGCACGCTCTCTCTCTCCTTCCCCACTCCCCATGCAAAAAAGTTGGGTGAGCTTACAACAAGATGGTGGCTACCTACAAATCAAGAGAAGAGGCCTCAGAATGACACCTACACTTTTTATTTTAGCCATTCTGATAGGTGTGTAGTGATATCTCATTGTAGTTTTAATTTTCATTTCTCTAATGGCTACTGGTTTTGAACATCTTTTCATGTACTTGTGTGGCATCTGTATATCCTCTTCAATGAAATGTCTGTCCACGTAATTTGCCTATTTCATAATTTATTGTTTTTAAAGTTATTTTCGAGAGCTTTTATGAATAGTGTATTGAGTATATTCATATTATGGCTGAGTGGAGATGGTGGAGAAGATGAAGAGGTATTATCTGCAAGTCCAGATAGGTAAACAATCAAGAAGCAGTTGTACATATAAGTCTGGAGCTCTGGGGAAAGATCAAGGATGGAAATAAAGATTATAAAGATGTGATAGTCAAGTATACACTGGAGGAGATCTTGGAGGACAACAACTTCAAGCCCTTGTATTTCCCTGCAACACAGAATGATCCCTCACCCGCAAAAATTTTACCTTAATCAGTAAATGCTCTTCCATTCCCTGGACTTGAAATTGTATATAAAACACTAAGGTTTTCTCATTTATCATAGACTTGAAATGTTACCATTATTTGAGTAGTTTCATAAGATATATGAATTTTTCATAAGATATATGAATTTTTCCACCAGAGAAATTAAATTTGTTTTGGTATGTGGCACAGACACAGGAATACAGGAAAGAGTTGGTCAGGCTACAATCTGGAACTCAGATTACCCACAGAAAGAGGGTAGATATTTTGTAAAGAGGTCTTTCTTGAGACACTGTAAGAAAGTTCGGTTCAGAGGGCAACTCTGGGAAGTCTGGTGATACAACCATGGCAGTCCAGTAAAGCAGGCAATTTGGGAGTTTAACATGAGCCAGGGGTACACCACCAGGTGGGGAAAGAAGAGAAGGAAGTAATATCTGAAAGTCTAGAAAGACTAGAGCATGTCTGTCAATAGAGGGCGTCCAGTGGCAAAGGAACAATTCATCATTCAAGAGAGACATTGACTCTATGAATATGTCTGCCCCATTTTCTGATCTTTGTACTATAGACTGGGTTTATGCTCAAAATTTAAAATTCGCACGGTACTGGTACAAACCAAAGATAGGTCCACTCAATGGATCAGGGAGCAAGAGACTCTCCTGCTTCACTAGCATTAATCCTTTAGTTGCTGGGTTGTGGGGACTCCTGGAGGAGTGGCCAAGACTGCAAGCGCCATGGGGAAGAATGGGTTTGAGATGGTGCCTGTATACCAACGGCACGTAAGTACTTTAATATTGTAATAATCCATGCAGCCAATCTCACTACAGACTGGCCAAATACCAGCCTGGACTATGTGCCTATTTCTGGAGGGTCTCAGTGGAGCTGGCCAGCAGTAGAATGACTAAGTAAAAGGAGCAAGAGACCTGCTTGCTCAAAGACAGAAACTGGGAGAAGAATTATTTTTGAAAATTATTTTACTATGGAGGTCATCAAAATTGGTTTGATAGAAGAGTCTGAAATACTGAAGGTATAAAGCATGTTTTTTTTTTTTTTTTCATTAACCACTACTGCCATGTTCTGGCAAATCCACTTTCCTACTGGGTAGTGTGCTTGCTTCCTTAATCACATTTGGGGCTACCATAGCTTTTTGGTCACTTTTTGTTATTAAAATGTCTTAAATTTATTGTTAAGAATTAGTTTTGATTATTTTAAAGTTTCAACCCCCTATTTGCTTCAGACGTCTTCTCCTTGCCTGGGCGCAGGCTAGACTTGATGTTCTAATTGTTCTGAATATATTGGGGGTGGTGGGTGTGGGGGCGATTGGTAGTGAAGGGATGAAGGGAGGGTGCCAGAGTGCCCTGCTTTCTCACATCCCTTCCTCCTTACCTGTTCGTTTGGGTTGGGGCAGGGGAGGGAGAGGGACACAATATTTCCACATGTAACTCTCCTTGGCAAGTGGCTCTCCACTCTCTGTTGGTTGTCACGACTGTGCTATCCTTTGGCCTTCAGAGCTTTTTGCAACCCTGGAGCCCACATATTCCAAAATCATGCTTTCAGTGGTTCTTCAGAACGCCTCTTCATGGCTACTCCTGTATTGTTGCCTGGTGTGCCAGATTTGGCCTCTTTCTACCTCTCCCCACCCCTCATCAGCTTCCGGCATAGGTGGCCCCATCACAGACTTTACATGTGACCTGATATATGGTTCCCTGTTGCTCTCAACAAGATAAGAATTGCCTTAAACTAAAAGTAAACATCAATAAAAATGCACAGAAGTCGATTGAATGGAAGTCAGAGAGCATATATTGAATGATGTCTGTTTTCTTCCAACGAAAGAAATAATGTTGTTTTCTTTCAGTGGGAAAAATTGGTGTGGAAGAGTGTGATATATATACTTTTTTTTTTTTTCCTCCCACTTTTACTCTTGAGATGACAGCTGAGTAGTTCAAATGCAGACTAAGGGTATTAGGTTGTATGTGCAATGCACCCAATCAGGATTGTTTGGGGATTTTCCCCAGCAATGCTGGATGTTTACCAATGGAAATGGCAGTGGGAACTATCCAAATGTAAGCATTACCAAGTTGGTAATAATTATAACTTAAAGAAATTAGCCATTGTAGGGTGCTATTAAGAACATCCAGGAATTGGCTTCACATGGGCTTCAGACTGTCTAAGGCGGGAAGTGAAACCAAAATAATGATGATGGGCTTGCAGAAAAAAAGGAAGTTAGCATTCTTGGTTATGATGAGTGGGATGATCGAGTGTACACGTATTTTTGGAAGGATAGGTTACCATCTATATGTTATGTATTCCTTATGAAAATTCTCCAAGGTAGGAATATCCATGTTTAGAAGGAGAAATGGAGCCACAAAGCACACACACAAAAATGTGACAGGCAAAGTTGGTTTTGACTGATTCCAAATCTCACATTCTTTCTATGAAATGATAATGGCTAATAAAGAAAAAAGGAATAGGAGGATTGAGTTATAAGCTGGTTTTGATTAGAGGAAATAATTATTTTATAATAAATCATTGCTCTGAATTTTCAACTGCTTTAACTTTTGCTGAAATTTTTGTCTTCCCTACCAAGAGAAATAACCGAACAAAAAAACCCCACAAAATTTATATAAAACATCATTTTTTTTTTCAAATTCAGAAAGTTAGTGCTTTCAGTTGCTTATGAAAGACTTGTTTAAGCCCAGAAGCTGCTGTGCTAAAAAATGCAGGATGCCGAATCTACACACTACATAGTTTGTTTTATCATAAAATTTAAATAGTTTTATGTGCACATAGCAGAGCTACCATTTGCACGAAACTTAACTAAAAAGTAAACATTAAATGTTTTCAAGTAGAATATAAAAGATGTAATTGCTTAGTTTCCTTTGCACTTTTACTCTTTCTATTAAGAACAAGTGCTAAGGAAATGATCCTACAGGGAATTCCACTAAACTGCCCTGTCTTTATTATATTGCCTGAATTCCTGTGAAGTTTTGCAGAGGTACTAAGTAGATCACCCAAGTGAAAATAATTCTGTAATAAACATTCTTTTCAGAGCTTTGAAGAAAACAGTGATTCCATAAAGGTGTTTTATGAAACACATTCTTGTAGAAATGCACCAGGTATAATGGGTTCCATGGAAAATGCAATTTGAGAAACGCTATTTACCACACCTCTATATACCACATCACCCTATGGGACATTTAGCAGTTTATCAGCACGATAAAGATATTGAAAATTTCTGTAGTAAAAAGTTATTAATTTTGTTTGATCTAGAAAAATTTGGAGCCAACATAGCCACTTGGATGGCGGTATTTTGTAATGGTTAAGAGTGTGGTCTCTGGGGTCTGGGTGTATTTGATTCCCTGCTGCACTACGTTTTTTTAATTGATATAAAATTTACATAGTATAAATCCATTTAAAGTGAACATTTCAGTGGCATTTGGTACATTAGCAATATATTCACAACTGCTAGTTCCAAAACATTTCATCACTCTAAAAGGAACCTTGTACCCATTAAGTGGTTGCTCCCCAATCCTCCATCCCCACCTGCTCCACTATGATAAATTGTGTGGACATTCTGCTTACCTTGAGACTCAGTATTCCTATAAAGATAGGAATGGGTTTCACCTTACATGGTGGTTGTAAGAATTCAGTAAAATAATCCATAAAGTTCACTTAGAACATTGTAAATATTAAATGTGTGTTAGATAAAATGATAAACTTATTTGGTTCTCGTTTGCATCCAAGGGAACAATTATTCAAGAAAGCTTTGTCGAAGAAATGCTGACAAAAGTCAACAGAACAGGAAAAGACTGAGAGAGACTCTATAGACCTTGGATTACTTAGACGCTAATGAATCTCACACGACACTCTGGCGATCCAGAAAACTGACAATTATCGCCTATGTTTATCTCTGTCTTTCCATATACAGTCATCCTCGGTATCTACGGGGGATTGGGTCAAGACTTCCCACAGATACCAAGAGCCGCAGATGCTCAAATCTTTTAGCTGGCCCTCCGCATCAGTGGATTTAACCAACCGCCTATCGTAAACATAGTCCAGGATCCGCATTTGGTTGAATACATGGATGCCGAATTCGCGGATACCGAGGGCGGGCTGTAATATTTATGGCTAAAGTGGTTTACAGGTAGAAGTGAGGAAAGGGAGGTGTTGAGAGAATGAAGGAAGTTCCCAAGAATCCCTCATCTGAATATATGAGGAATACAGAGATTTTATCAGGGGAAATAGTTTTCTTCAAGACGTGAATGAAAGGGGTGAAAACAGGTGACAGCAGCTCTAAACTGGTTCTAAGTATTTTCCACAAGATACTATAGCTATTCATGATTATGAGATTTTTTTAAAAGTGTCATTGACATGAAAAAGCAAATTACAAAACAACATGTAAAAATATAATATAAAATTATGTATAAGCATATATTTATATTTATATATGTAAATATATGTAAATTTAATTATAGGTATAATTTTATATAAACGAAATCACATTCTACAGTGGCTGTACAGCTCTAGAAGAATTTTCACCAAAATGAGAGCAGTAATTGCCGTTCTGTATCAGAACTTCAGGTGTTTTTCATTTGCCTCTGTATTCTTTTCTATAATTGGTGAAATTTTCTACATGACTATGTGCTGTCTAACAGAAACAAAACAGTAAAGCTGTATCCATTTAATAACAGAGACACATTACAATCACACCTTGTTTGATATTTTTACCCAGTTTGTCTTGATAGTTGCTGGAAGGATAAACTCTTAAAAAACATTGAAATGATTGTGAAACTGAAGCAGGTTCACTTGCCTCCAGGAGGCAAAGAAGAAGAATAAAGGAGTTTGTGGTGTCCTCCTTTCCCCCATAAACACAAATTACTCTTGAACTCTGGTAACATACAGAAAACAGAAGCTGTCAGTTCCTTCTTCTTCTCTTTTTAGTTCAATCTGCCCCAATTGTCCCAAAATCTTTTTTTACCCTAAGATACAATTAGACCATTAATTTCTAATTCCTTCACAAATTCTACAAAAGATAACATGCTCAGTGATTTGAAGGGAGAGGAGAGTTTATCACCCCTTGCTACGTAGGGAAACTCAATTTCCTGCTCCTGATCTTCTGCAGTCTGTAGTTTCTTCGTTTGCTCCCTGAACGGAAGGATGTAAATTCCTGTAGTGGTTCTCAAACCTCAATGTCTTCATTGGAATCATCTTGAGATCTTGTTTAACATGCAGATTCTTGGATCTCATCCCCAAGTTTCTTATTCTTTAAGTCTGGAATGAAGTCTGGGGAATCGGCAGGTTATAATGTTCCAGATTATACTGAGGCATATGATTCATGGATTACACTTTGAGAAACACTGGAAGCTTTATAGCCCTCAGTGTTTAACCTGTTTGCAAACCTGTGATTAAAAAAATAATAATTTCTTCCAATCTTTTCCTTCTAAATGCATCTGGAATTCTTTGTAGCTCCTCTTCTTGAAAATGTGTTTGGTGATTCACGTAAAACACGACAGCTTATCCATCATCATAATCGCATGGACCATCCCCAAATGCAGAAAGTATTGAACAATCTACTTTTCATTCCATTACTTTATAGATGGATGTAGTCCAAATGCTCATGATACGTGGAAGAATCATATATTCTAATTATATTTTTTGATTAGGTTAATGTGATTTCACCAAAATAGTCTTGTCTACAATAAATTATTTAGTACATAGTATGCAATACCAATATAATAATATTTAATTTATATGATACATGTAGTTTAGGGTGTTTTTAAAACTGTTTCAGAAGTGCTAATACATTTTCCCCCAAACATCCCTGAGAAATAGACAAGGACCGCTATTATTTATCACAATTTGCAGAAAGATTGAATCACTGAGCTAGTAAGTAACTTGAAGAGGGTCACAGAGTCAGTGTCTAAGTTGGAACAAACACTTCATCTCCTAGCTCCTTGTGCAGTAATGTTCCCAACAAATCCTGTTGCATATCTCTCTTCCTGTAAGAATTTACAAGTCATTGAATTTTCTGGAAGATTCTTCATTATGGGGCATATGACAATTTGTACTGTTTGGAAGGTTGAAAACTGGAAGTGAGAAATTATATTAAAGACAATCCTTAGTTTTCAAAAATGGCTTTTTCATCTCTTGAGTGTCCTTGTTACTATTCCTGTTTCATAGGACAGTTAAGAACGCTGATTCTATTCATCCATTCATTCATTCGGTCATGCAATCAATATTTACTGAACATATTTAATATGTCTAGCCCTCTTCTAATAAACAGGACATATCCTTGTCCTCAGTTTGTGCAGTCTGATAAAGAAACAGATATGCAGACAAATGGTATCATATAATAACTGCTATATTGGAGCTAGGTCTTAGGTGCAAAGTGGCTTGGGGAAGAATCTGTTTGAGGGAGTCAGGGAAGTCTCCTCAGAAATTGGGAAACTTGATCTAGGTTTTGAATGAAGAGCAAGAATTTATAAGGATTCAAGGTAAGGATGGGGCATGAAAATGGGAGGACAAAGAAAAACCCTAAACATAATGTAGTCCTATCCCATCCATGATATAAATGGAGATGTCTGGATTTAAAATTTAGAGACCTAATCAATACTTTTGTAATTTGGGGAGGGCATTTGCACCACACAGGAACCCTCATTTTTGGAGCCTTGGCATCCTCCACAGAGAACAAATGTGGATCGTACCCAGATAGAGACCTTTAGCACCATGAACTCACCGCATTAAAACCATCATCATTGCAGCAGCCATGTTGGTTTAGAAAAACAGACCTCTCTTCATTATAAATTATATACAAGCAAACACAAAAGAGAGCTAGTGTTTTTGAATGGTAAAACTAAACAAAGTGAATGCTCTCTTCCTAGGCTGGCTTTGTATGCTTCAGCCTGGAAGGCATTTTTGCAACCAAGTGAGAAGCCCTCAAAATATAATGGAAACACTGACAGACACTTAACTATACCAGCTCTGTTGGGTAGAGCCATAATTCACTTCATAATACAAATTGATATGTTGTCCAGAGGGGTCCCTGCATTGGTGTTATTGATTGTCTTTTGAAAAGTTCTGGTTCTAGGCTATGAAGCCACAAAATGAAAGTAAATGATTCTCTCTGGAATAGATTCTGAACTGGGCCCCTCAATTACAGTACTGATATCCTTAGGGCAGACGACATGGAAATGTCCCATAAAGACTGGAAATATAAAATAATAAACCAAAGTGAAAAAAGCAAACAATGAAACAAAGTTTGTTGTATTAAAAGTGTAATATTTCTTCCCACAAGTTCTACTAAAAAGCTGAGCACAGCAGAGGTGACAGAGGGCAGCTTGCTTTAATTTAAGTGGGGTTAGTTGTTACACAGGTTACGAGTACACTCTGTATTTGCAAAATCATGTGGCTGTCCAAAGTTCAGCCATCCCAGTGATCTTGATGGCCAAAGTGTCCCATGTGTTTTATAATATAATGCAAATGACTTCAATCTGAGGTAGCCATGTTTCCAAATACCATTTAGGGGCTTAATGACTTGTCCTAGAAAGGTCCTGCCAGGCCATATTTAATGGATCTTCTAAACAATGTAAAAATATTTCTCTAAATGTGTTATACAGCTCATAATTTTAGTGTAAAAATCAGTGCCCTATGTCCTCACTACTGCTCCCTTCCCCAAATGCAATTTTTGAGCCTTCTTTGTTGAAAATGTTACAATGTCACTTTCTTCTCTCTGGATCTGAGTTCACCCGACGTTGGCCTTAAGATTGCATGTGCAGAGATGGGGTTCTGACAATTACAAAAGCTCTGCAGAATTCTGAAAATAACACAAATCCTGAAAGGCACACTCAATTTTCAACAGGACGTTATGAGACAAGGAGTCTAGTGTCAGCTTTTCCAACGTAAACTGTATAACCTTGAGCTCATTATAACCTCTATGGGCCTCAATTTGCTCATCTCTAAAATGAAGGTCACAGACTACCTCTTTGGTCCTTTAATGTTGTTCCATGGCCCCATTTAAGCCTGCTAATGAATTACTTAAATATTGAAGTGCACATTAAGCCTTATGGAAAAGCATAACTGGCAAGATTTTCCTCTCAATTGCTTGTGCTAATAGGGGCCAAATGGCATGGATACTTTAAATTCACAGATAATCCCCAAACTTCAATTTAGCTAAATGTTCCAACCTCCTCTCCTGCCAAACCATTTACAGGGGATTCAAACAATTAGCACACACTGGCGTGAGATTTATCTCCTTTGTAATTCCTGCCTTCCCTACTGTCTTACCACCAGGGTATTTTTATATCCAAATTTCCAAAAATAGAGATAAAGGGTAAATCAAGTATAATTGTTGCCTAATCTACCCATCGGTAAATATTCCAACATTGTTATTATTAATAGTAATTTATTAAGGGCTTATCCTATACCAAGTGCTTTACAAATCATTGTATTTAAATCTCACAATCACCTTGTTTGGGTAGTGTATTAGTTTCCTAGGGCTGCTATAACCAAACACCACAAACTGGGTCGCTTAAATAACAAATTTATTTTCTCACAGTTCTGGAGGCTGGAAGTCTGTAGTCAAGGTGTCAGCAGGACTGGTACCTTCTGAGAGCTGTGATGGAGAATCCATTTCATTTCTCTTTCCTAGCCTTTGGTGTTTTTTTTTGACAATTTTTGGAACTCTTTGACTTGTAGATGCGTCACTCCAATCTCTGCCTTTATCATCACATGGCATTCTCTCTGTGTCACTGTTTTTTCATATGGTGTTCTTTTTGTAAGGACACCAGTCCTATTGGATTAGAGGCCCAACCTACTTCAATAAGACATCATTATATGTTGATTACCTCTGTAAATGACTCTATTTCCAAATAGGGTCATACTCCGAGGTAGTGAGGGTTAAGCCTTCAAATATATCCCTCTTTGGGGGATTTATTTCAATCCATAATAGGTAGGTATTCTCATTTTATAGATGAGTTAACTAAGGTTACAGTCTTGAATTCATTTTCCTGAGGTCACAAAGCCACTCAGTGGCGGAGCTGGGATTCACATCCAAGTTTGATAACTTTATTTATTGTTTAGCAAATAATTTTGGAACTCAAAAAGAAAACCCGCTACATCAATTTCCCAGGACTAAGAATATTGAGCGTAATCTTTTTGGTAACTTCAGTAGTCTGGAGGATTCAGCAACACTGACCAGTGTCCAAGTTTCGTTGATGGCAGCAGGGCTAAATCTACACTTGTCCGAACTGATTCTTAAGCAAGTTCTTTAAGCCTTGGCAGGGATTTTAAAAAAAAAAGCCTGGACCCCAAGTCGTCTTGAAGGAGATGTACACACATAATAACTCTGAGAAGCCTAATAATGAAGTGTCCTTGTAAAAAGATTTTTAAATATTCAGTATTTACTTAATGGGGAATTGGTAAACAGCACCTAGGAGTGTTTTTCTGTTTGTTTTATTGTGTGTGTGAGTGTGCCTGTTTTTATGTTTCATTCAAGTACTTCGTTCAAGAATTGTGGCAGGAGTGAGCCAGCCCTGATGGCCTAGCAGTTAGAGTTTGGCGCACTCTGCTTCGGCAGCTTGGGGTCGGTTCCCAGGCACTGAACCACACCACTCGTCTGTCAGCTGCCATGCTGTGGCAGCGACTCACATAGAAGAATCAGAAGAACTTACAACTATACACAACTATGTACTGGGGCTTTGGGAGGGAAAAAGGAAGAAAAAAGGAGGAAGATTGGCAACAGATGTTAGCTCAGGGAGAATCTTCCCCTGGGAAAAAAAAAAAAAAAAGAATTGTGGCAGGAAAGGGACAATGAAATTCCATGGTTATATAAGGAGTTACATTGGAAGATCAAAATTAACAGACTTTGTGTGTCCGATTCTTTTTCCCAGTTATGCTTTTATGTCCTTAATTGGTGTTTGTAAAGCTAACTGGCTTCCCGTTGATCTGGCTCTGCTCTGAGCACTTCCATTTAATAATCTACACAGAAATGGACAAGGCAAACCTTGAGCCTTTGGAGGAAGTGGATGGGCTTCATGAACTAGGGGAGGGAATACCTAAATTTAGAAATTAGGGTATATTAGGCCTTTGAGTCCCCAGAGTTCTCAGGTTCTTCCAACAAATAATCCCTGTTATTCCAATCATTTATCAAAATGACACCTCACCTCAAGATATCTTGGCAGTGGTTGAAAATGTTTCACTTTTTCAAGATTCCTGAATTTTTCTAAATGTGGAATTACTTATGTTAATAAACATAGATTTTTTTTTTAATGCAAATCTCTGTGGGAAGGTAAGGGGCCTTTCACAATTTAATGTGACTGTATTACATTCTCTCTTTGCTTTAGAGAACGCTCCCAGAGATTGGTTACAGTGAAACAAGTGGAAATCTTGATATAGGATGGGGTTAAAAGGAAGGCATAAGTAGTTTAGGAATATGTTTTTTCAGCAAAGAGAATTTATGGTAAAAGCATCTTGGTTTGTGTACATCTAAGCTGGGAGAGTATTTTCCTTTGCGTTAGTGCTATAGACTAGAAGTTTAACCTATTTATTTCCAGTCGTATTTCTAGTTTGCTTTATAATTGAAGAAAAGCAAAAATAATTTTTTTCTGAGTGTTATCAATATTATTTTGTTTATGAGCATTTCAATAATATATACAGGGAGTATATAATTGTTAGAATAAATTTAAATGTTTAAATAATTATCACCTTTGATTGCACTTAGGATATGCATTGGGGGACATGTGTACAGCAGTTGACATAAGGGCAAAAACTTTGCAATTTGTATTAGTAATGGTTGGTAAACCAGGGTTAATGTTAAGTAAAACAGATTTACATCAATCATACAAAAACTTATTGTTTTCATAGTTATCAATTAAAATACTAATTTCAAGCATCCCATAGCTATTTCTTATGAAGTGCTGTGCAAGTAGTTTTACACACACTAGTCAACATAGGAGCACCCTTTGTTACTTGCTTTAGGTAGCTAAAGAGAGTTGTTAGTTATTTGAAGTGTCTTCAGCTGAATCCAACCTTTTTCTTTTTTTTTTTTTTTTATGGATGAAGAGGAATAGAGACAGGATGAGTTACTAAACTGAGACCTGTTCTAATAACTATATTTCTAACTTGTACCTAATGAAGTTTGCAAATGAGCTGTCAGACTCTTAATATAAATCCCTTCCTGAGGCCTTCCTTCCTCAAAAAAAAAATTTAGAACACGCAAAAAGGATGTATTATTAGAAAGATATACCTCCTACACTGGGGCTGGGGTGTGTGCACTCTGTGGATTCTATATAAAATATTGTCTTGTTATGCAGTCTTGAAAGGAATTAAGACTGTTAAACAATGATTGTTCTGATAATAATGAATATCTGATAATACCATCCAGTGTTTTATTATATTCACTGCTGTTAGGGTTTAGGGGATCAATAAATAATACCCTGTTCTTCCTCTCCTGAGCTTGGAATCAATTCAGAATTAAGACCAAAGAGACAGACAAATGGAGGTCAAATAGTCATTTTTATTATAAAGATCATTGGAAAATGTGGTTTTAAATGTGTAGGCAAATAGGCTTAATACCCCACCACTGAGTTAAGCAGACTTTCCAACCTAGTCATTGGCACATCTGAACGACCAAAGGCCTCCTCGACAGGGCTGAGTTGGCCCCTCTAAGCTTATTCGCATGGCATCAGGGAAATTGACTGAAATGTGAGGACCAACAGGCACTGAGAAGGGCAAGAGTTCAGAGGGAGCTGAGCTAGATGTGGTCAGTGCTTCTGCCAAACTTTGGGATCAGAGGAGAAGGGAAAAGGCCAGGTAGATTGCTCTAATAAATACCATCATGAAAACAAGAAGCAAAGGAAAGAAGGAAGATTTTACCTGACGTCCTCCATCCAGTGGTTCTCTTAATCTCTTGGGCTTTCCCACTCTAGTGATTTCTCCCATCTCAAATTTTTACCAGCCATGTTGTTTAATTATAGATTAAAATATTACATGATAGGGGTGGCCCTGTGGCATAGTGGTTAAGTGCGCATGCTGTACTTCTGGCAGCGTGAGTTTGGATCCCGGGCGCACACCAATGCACCACTTGTCGGGCCATGCTGTGGCGGCGTCCCGTATAGAGTGGAGGAGTATGGGTGTGGTTGTTGGCCCAGGGCCATTCTTCCTCAGCAAAAAAAAAAGAGGAGCATTGGCATGGATGCTGGCTCAGGGCTGATCTTCCTCAGACAAATAATAAAAAATATTACATGATAAATACATATCAGTATATAGATAACAATATAATGTTTCTGATATAGAAAGCCTCAAGTATGGACAGTATAATTCTTCCATTATCAAATTCCCAGAGATTGACTAAAGTTCCCCAATTAAATCACCTTGCTGTGTAAAACTCCAAGCAAATCATAAGCCAAAATTCTTAAACTTAAGTGCAATGAAGTTAAAGTCTAAAATCAAAGATTTTTGCTCAGCTGGCCAGCTGTGGTAACTCTTCTGATTCCTGAGTGACATGGGTGACTTCAGCAGCTGTCATTCACTAAAATTGTTGTAGTCCCTTCAGCATTTCAGAAGTACTCTTCCCACAGAGGTAACCTGATTTTCTCTGTAGTTTTTGTTACTTACGTATATATCTCTTACAGTATATTGTTTAGCTTTGCCTGGTTTTGAACTTTAAATAAATCGAATCGTGCTGGACATGATCTTCCGTCTTCTTTCTTTTGCTAGCCTTGGTTCTGAATCGTCTATGTTAATGCGTATAGCTGTAGTTCATTGATAGCACATGCCACAATTTATTTATCACTTCTGTGGATCGTGGCTCCTTTTTTATTGTTCCTGTTTTTGAGAACAATGCTGGTGTGAACACTCATGCAAATATGCAAGGATTCCTTTAGTGTGGGGCCTCAGTTTTTAAAAAGTATAGCAAGTGAATAGATTATTACAGCATGAGCTTTATATGCACCAAATTTAGAAAACAGAGCAGTGAACCAGGGATTCAGTGGTGACTGGTGGAAGGAAGGTATTCCGTGAAAATCTTATTCTGATCAGCCTTGCTAAGATACCAGTCAGTCCACGCCAGCTGTCTGGATTCTAAAACCTGTGAACTCCTGCAAGATCTTTTCTATCATATGCTTAACCATGGCACTACATTGACCATGACTTGGAGGAAATCTACCTCCACATGCAATCCTTTCTCAGAGAGTGTCATTTGAAACTTTCTGGCCATCTTGCTAAGTTTAGAAAGGTATAAAGATGGCAGACTCAGTCACCATGTATAAACTGAGGTGCCTTCCTTTCTCAAATGGTATATTCAAAACTTTTTAATTTTCCTTTCTCATTTGAGCCTTGGATCTCTGGAGCCCCCATGCTGTAATGAATGTGGATTCTGTCTTGGTATATGGCTCATACTCTCCTGTGAGCAAGCATATTAAGTTCTGTGCTGCACCAGCTGCTACCACTCACAGTAGATAAGGAAATGTGTAAACCTCCAAAACATGCTTTCTTGGGAGGGTTTATCCTGTAACCTCACGTGTGTTTCATCTGGAAAATCATCTTGATCTGAAGCATTCGACAGTCCTGAAGCCTGTGTCCCCAGGAGGTCTGGTGAAGCCCAATACCTCTACCAGGAGCTACTCTGAAGAATGCTTCCTCCCGCTTTTCTAGGCCTTGAAAAACATCTACTCCTTTACAGACATCAGAAACTTCTTTATTTCTATGACATCTTTCTCTGTAGCAATGGATATGTCACTAGTGTTCAATTTCCTGCTGTTGTTCTCTTACAGGTTTCTAGGAGGCTCAGCTGAGTTTTTAACTGTTCAACCTGTTAAACCTTTTCTAACACATACAGGACTAGTACTGTTTGCAGGTTCAGAATGTTCTGTTTCTTTTTTCTTCCACTTTGCTTTGTGGTCCATGCATTTGTTTTGGCAGTATACTTCTCTAGATTTTGTCTAGTGACATTTAAAAAATAAATGAGTACTGCATCTGTCAAAGGGAAGAACTTATCAAACACATCTTGTCTAACTTCACCTCCTGAAGTTGAATGATCCTGCCCAAGATGTACACTCCTGCAGATCATGTATCTCAGACTTGGCCTCAATATATTATTGGCTGCTGGGTTCTTGTTGGCTATGTTGCATCTTTTCTGTGACTTCTCTTATCCCACTTCTCATCCAACTTCTCACGCAGAATCCCTAATGGCTAAGAAACTTGTGCCTCAATCTATTATAAATTACGCTAATTTGGTGTATACTAATTTATGAAACTCTCCTTATAAACTTTTAAGAATTCTACACTAGTCTTCCTGGTGTTTTATTCTCTGTTTTCTCCAGATTTTCCAGTGTGATGTGAGCTAATGATGTAAGTCTTGAAGAGGTGGTTCTCCCACAGTGCTAATTATTAACTCTACCTGAGAATCTGCCTCTGATGGATCTGGATATGTGTTTTCTCAAAAAAAGATAGTCTAGTCTCTTTCTGCAACCTTGCCTCCCTTCTTTTGTTAGATTTATTTGAGTATAAGTAACTTTCTGGTCTAATAACAATTAAAAGCTCTTTTTTTCCCTAGAACCCTTTAAAGACGTTTTCTCTTTCATTTCATATACATTTAGCTTACCTTTTAAGGTCACAACCTATCTCTTAAGAACAATCTCTTCTAGATCTGGCTGTTTTCCTTTTTATTTTTCTTTCATGCTCTCATTCTGATAGTTAGACTGAAGCACATTTTAAAAAGCATTGCAAAGTTTCTCTTAGATTTTCTGAGCAAATTTTGCTTCTTAAAACAGAGTAGTCATCCGAAAGCATTTTTTTTTTTAATTTTCAAGGTTTTTTTTTTCTATTTCAACCAAGGATGATGACCTATTTTCTTTATAATAAAGGGCCTCCATTTTGCTTTATTTGCTTGTTATTAAAGCCCGTTATACTGTGATTGAAGTTGTTTTCTCAGTTTCTAGTTAGCAAATCTAAAGTCATTTTATGGCTATGACTAAGTGGTGGGGAATGTTTTGAGTTTACATGTAATCCACATGAATTAGAAAGTTTGCCTTTCTCCAGTTCCCTTCTCCGAATGCAATTCAAAGGAACAAAACCTGGAGAGCTATTCTAGCATTTAGCTACTTCACCACACTTTATGCAAAGGCATTGTGGAGGGGATGGAAAATAGTGAAGTTTAGGGATTGAAAAATGTCCAGTGTAGCCAGATACAAAGATGGAGAAGAAATTGAGGCCAGGAATGTAGTCAAGGGCCAGACCATGAAAGGTCATATAGACTGGGGTAAGGATCATGAGCCTTAAGGGAAGCCCTGCTCTTGAGTTTAAAATTTTCAGAAAGTTTGTGCAGGAGAATGAAACAGCTAAAATATTCTTAGAGGAATTGTGATATGTAAATGAATAAAAATCATGGCAACACTGTTGAAGGAAACATTCATATACTCTGGCATGTTGGAGAAATTGGAGGAATGAACGAAAATGAAGCATATTCGTTTTTGCTGGGCTATGTTACTTCATCTTACTGTGGCTATGCCTTCTCCATGACTGTATAGCCTTTTTTCAGGAGATTGTCCAGGAAGTTAGATCCAGCCAAAATAATTTGGGTGGTGATGGTGATTGAAGATAGGGAAATTGAATAGAGTGATGTTTTCCAAATTCTGATCTCATTTTGTGAGGTATTTTGGTGGAAGAAAGAGAAAGGAAATTTTTTTTTGCTCTACTCATCTCTCCAGGCGGGACTGAAGCCCTCATTTTAGTTCCAGGAAACAACTTATCGACAAGGGTAATCAGAATTACTGAATTCATCCTCAAAAATAAGTTCATATTTTGCATAGCAAAAGACATAAAGCTGTTTTATGCCCCCATTGCATTTAAGTCATAGCCTAATGGTCTATGTCCACTTAAAATAATTGCTTAAGAAAAAGTACAGACATGATGAAATGTGATGCTTTCAAAAATGTCTAAATTTTAGTTCGAATCTACTTTGTTTTGGTTAATTACTTCTATATTATAATTTTTAAGAATTAAGTTATTTTCCATGTTAAACACTCTTTACCAATCTACTTTTCTTTGGACATTAAAAAATGTGGTAATCAACACCATTTCTTTATTCTACATGGCTTTTAGTTAGCTTATTATGAAAATTAGTGCCAAGGAAATGCTTTTTATTGATTTCTGATGTATAGATAGTGTTTCAGTGTAGCATTAGAAATGCACACAAATGACATTTTCAAGAACATATTTATAGTTGCAAACTTTCTGGTATCATTAAAGTTGCTGGAGGTCTCACATAAAAGCTATATGATAAATTAGGTTATGTTGCGGTTTATAATAATTACCATTTACTGAGCACTTACTAATTGTCAAGCACATCAGGCTAGGAGATTTATATTCATTTTTTTTTTTTTTTTTTTTTTTTTTTTTTTTTTTTTTTTTTTTTTTGTGAGGAGATCAGCCCTGAGCTAACATCCGCCAATCCTCCTCTTTTTTTTGCTGAGGAAGACGGCCCTGGGCTAACATCGGTGCCCATCTTCCTCCACTTTATATGGGACGCCGCCACAGCATGGCTTACCAAGCAGTGCATCGGTGCGCGCCCGGGATCCGAACCAGCGAACCCCGGGCCGCCACAGCGGAGCGCGCGCACTTAACCGCTTGCGCCACCGGGCCGGCCCCTATATTCATTTTTTTTATTCATCAGTTTATTGTTTTATTCTTTCATTCAACATGCTGGATGACCTATGTGTCAGGTACTATCTTTTGCTATTGTTGAGTGAGTCCAACCAACAATGCCTCTGTTTTCGGCGTCTTAGATCATAGTGGAAGGACAAACTTTCATGAAATCTCTTTACAACTGGATGAAGCATGATGTAAGTGTTACAAGTGCTCAGAGGGAGAGGTACAGAGACTTCAGAAACAAAATAAAGGAGAATTGAGTGGGGGATGTCGGAGAAGTTGTCCCTCACTTAGTTCTCAGAATGGTTCAATGGACCTGCATTCTGGCTCCAGACTGCCTGGATAGGAAACCAGCTCTGCCACCATTGCTGTGTGATCTTGAGCAAGTTACTAAAACTCTGTGAATCAGTTTTGTCATTTGTAAGTGGAGATAAGGATAGTACCTTCTTAATTAGGTTGCTGTGAGTATTAAATGTGTAAGAGATTAGGTAACTTTCCCAAGAATAGTAAGAGAGAGTTAGGATCTGAAAGCCAGTTTGGCTGACATCAGAATGCAAGTTTTAATCACTACCTAATTTTTGCTGGCTGGTTCAGAGAGACAGGGACTTTGTAGGGAAGCTCTGCTCTCTGTTTGGGTAACCAGTTTTAAGTCACGTTGCAATTCAACATATTAATCTTTGATGAGGGGAGCACTGGTTATCTCACGTGGAGATGCCTATGCAAGCTGAAGCTTTATTTCTCTGAGACTTATTTTCATATATGGCATATAATGCAATATTTTATTTGTTACTTTTTATTAGGCCACATGAGGAGACAACATTGTATAATGGTTAAGGGCACAGACTGTGGAGCTACACTGCTAGGGTTCAAATCCTGGCTCTGTTGCTTACTAGCTGTGTGACCAGGAATGGATTGTTCAACAACTCTGTGCTTTAGCATCCTTTCTGTGAAATGGAGATGGTAGTAATAATATGCACCTCCTAAGGCTGTTACAAGTACTAAATGAATTAGTGTGTATAATAGAGCAGGGCTTGGCTCACAGTGAGTCTTTCCTAAGTATCGAATAACAAAAATCTACCCCATTCTTTGATGAAAGTTCTGTTGTTTGGATGCAATTATCATAAAATCTAGTTCCTGAAGCTATTCTCCAAAACAACTAGTGATAGCCACTTGACACCTGAGAAACAGGATCACATTTCCTTCGTTTAAGCTTATTACTATCCAAAACAACCTAATTTTCAGACTTAGACATGGCCAAAGAAAGAACATTAATAAAGCAAAATGCATTTTTTTCTTTCTCAAAATTAATCTGAAATCTTACATTATTTTTTTAATCTACTATGCACAAGGAAAAAACACAAGTAGAACTGGTTCTGTTTACCATGCTGTCCCCTTGTTGGAAACAGGAACTAAAAAATTATCTCCTCAAGAATCACTCAAGAAAACAGTAGGTTAATGTTGCAAATGTAAAGTGTTCTTTGAAATAATTTCCATGCTTCATCACCTGCTATCTGAGTCACCGTGAACACCAACTAGCTGAAAATTGTTTGTATCTCATTTAGGTATTTATGAATCGCTTTGTATAAAACTGTCTACAGGGCTAACTGTGACACAAAGAACTTCAATGATTTTTCTCCATGTACCTAGTTTCTCTAAACACCTGCCTTTGTGCTTTATTCTGTAGAAATAAAAAGCATTCCATTTCCAAGAAACTTCTCCACATTTTGTCCCCAAAATGTATTCTCAATTAAACACGTAAAGCAAGTGAACACACAAACAGGTTTTCCATATTATTTTTCATATAGCATGGTGTCAAGCAAGTAATAAGGAGACACGGCAGCAGTGGAAATCCACTCTGCAGATCCAGACGTGAGGCTTGAACAGGTCTCAGAGTATAATATTAGACATGCAGGAGCAAATCAGCCAATTAGCAGAGAGATAAAAACTAGCAGAAGGTGGAATCACGTACTGAAACTTGGCATAGAGTTAAATTTTTAAAGGATTTATTATGGCATCTTCACTAAACGGAACCAAATGAAGGGTAAGCATGAACGAAGAGAGTAGATCACTAGATTAGTCAGTAACAAGGCAACAAACTGGCAAGATGGGGATATGGTCACTTTAACTGTGTCAGGATCAGAGATTTAGGTTCTAGAAAATGTTATTTCAGGCTTAGTGCGTTGAGCTTAAATAGCTTAGAATTGGTTTGTTTGTAAGATTATTAACTTTGGGAACTTACTTTTTCTGAATGCAATGGAGATGAAGATCCTGTCATGAAATGTTTTTAACTAGTTCCACCCGTCCTTCTAGGTTGGAATGAAAGTGATATGATTTTCGTTGTTGTTTATTCTAGGGGACTTGTTTTGAGAGGTTACCTTCCTTCCATGGTGCTCTGGTTAAAGTTGGAATTATGGGAAATGAAATGCCTAAAGTGTAATGGTGATGGGTTCATGAGTAGACATCACTGGTACCATGAGTATCAAAAACTGAGCATGCCAAAAGCGAATTGTTCAACATATATTTATTTAGTACCTTCCAAGTGCTAAATTCTAGACTCAAGGTGCAGTTATGCAATAGTAAATACAACAGACAAAATGAATGCAGCTGATTTTCCAGTATGAGACTGAAACCGACTTTGACAAAAAGTACACTGAATCCGTGTGAAATCTACCCATGGAAAACTCCTTTACTTCTTCCTCCCAGTTGCTTAGTCTTTAGGATTGTACGAGATCACGGGGAAAATTAGGATGCTGCTGTCATTGATCCCTCTGAGAAAAAAGTGTAGACAAACAGGAGCCATGTGAGCCCTGAAAAAAGGTATTGATTTTGACAGCTTGGAGAATTTGTATCTATAGCACTACGGTCTCAGAGAGTGTTCATGTAATTAGTTCATTGCTCTATGTGCAAACTCTTATTATAGCATTTACCATGCTTGGCAATTATTTGTTTACTTCAGTTTTCACAAGTTAACATGAATCTTTTAGAAGCAGAAATTGAGTCTTAATCATGTTTGTTTCTGATTCATAATTCCTTGCTGAATGGATGAGTGAATATATATATATTATAGTAACATGAGATAAGACAGGAAAAAACTAGAAGGCGTATTGAAATATATTGCAGACAATTATTCCTACATCAAACTGCATTTAATACTGTAGCCAATCACATTCACTTTCAACGTGAGAAACTTTGAATCACAGAGTTGTAAGATTTATGTGGAAAAAAAATCTTTGCATGGTTTAAGTAAGTTTGATGAAATTTGGTTTAAGGCATCTTAAGCCAAATTCAGTGTCTCCCTGTCGTGGACCATCTAATAGTTCTTCATTTGCTAATGTGCATTGTGGATACTAGGAGGAGGAGTCAGCAATAAATGATTTTTTTTCACAAATTATCTGTGAAAGCAGCACTTTTCTTCAAAGTAAAATTTAGAAAGTGCTAATTTCCATCATTAGTGACATCATTGTTGTAATAGGAAAGGTTTTGTGTATTGAAATAGGTAACATATTTAATGAATTAGAGCTATTTAAATTAAACTGAGATAATACTATGGAAAATATGTCAACCCATCATTAATTCTTCGAACTCAGTCTTGCTGTTTTAAATAATTAATAAAGTTGATAAAAATACATCCATTTCTCAACATCTACATTCAAGATTTATAGAAATACTTGTTTTTATTTGAATCTCTTGCCTCCAGTCCAGCTGCTCTGCTTTCCACTTCTAAAAACAACTCTGGTTTCCCTAAAAAAACAAAACAAAAAGGTTAAAATGTGGTGTTCTACTCAGAAGACATACAGATAATTGCATGAATCTCCTTTACAATTCATCGTGAGTTATTATTTGTTTGAGGAGTGCAATAATTTGGAAGGTTAAATTCAGTCACCCCAACTGAGTTAAAATTCAAATTGAGAATGGTAGGATTCAGTATTTGTGTAAGAGAATTTTAAGGCTTAAAAAAATTTATTAAGTAAAAGAAAGGCACATAAAAGTTTAGATAGCATGACCTCATCAAGATACTGCCCAGTCCGATAAATTACGCAAAACAGGAAATAGGAGGGTGTTGATTATTAATGTGAAGGAGTAGAGTGGCTGAATTATATAGAGTTCTATAATCAATTAGCCTGCGTTTTGTCTTTTTGAATAAAAATTCAAGATATAATTGAGACCTAAAGAGAACTTGGCAAACCTACTCAATTTTTGTGAAGGTAATTCATCCAATCAGAAGAATAGTAGAATATATGTACTTATTCTATATAAATAAAGTTTTGGATACAAAGCAGTAAGACTTGGGGT
The DNA here is from genome assembly GCF_020826845.1 of Diceros bicornis minor. Lineage (NCBI taxonomy): Eukaryota > Metazoa > Chordata > Mammalia > Perissodactyla > Rhinocerotidae > Diceros > Diceros bicornis. Next base: position 33,202,979 of record NC_080761.1, on the reverse strand, counting down.
GTGGGGTAGCATGTGTGATGTTTTGATCTCTTCTTCCAGTTAAAGGCCATGCCTTTGGAAAGGGAAGGGGATATGGCTGTGAGCAGTTGACTACACAGATGGTGTCCAGGAATAGATCGTTGCTTATGGTACCAAAGAAATGGGCTCTAAGGAAGGTCAGACTGCATCTCAGATCCAGGTTTATCTAAACTTATGAGCCCTCACTCAGGCACAAGCACAGCTTTAGGTATCTTCATAGGAATAGCATTTAATTCTTAGAACAATCCTATAAGAACTACGTATTAAGATCTCCTGTTTATCGATAAGGAAACTGAAGGTTAGACCAATTATCTAAATTAATAAAACTCAAAAGCTGTCATCAGAACACAAATTCTGACATTTTGGTTCCAGTGCTTTTAGCCTTATAACATGGCTGCTTCCCTCTGAAGGATCTGAAGTTTGCATTTGGCAGGTGACTTTCCATTTACATAAAATGGTTTTGTTCATTTATGCATTCACTTTTTTCATTCATACTTAATTTATTCATTTAACAAAAACCCTTTGGGGGTCTATGAGCACGAGACTGTGCAGAGAGGATGGAGAGAGAAACATTTGTGGGAACAGTGTCCTAAAGGGCTTATCTGAAAGGAAAAGATAAATTACATAAATAAAAGTATAAAAATGGACACCATTTGGAATAATTGGAATAACAGACAGAAGTACAATTATGCTTAGTAATTATCAGGAAAGAACTAAAGAAAGATAGTAACAATAGAATTGATTTTGTGTCTATATACCAGTATAATGAGTATGTATAACATAAAAAGGAAACTTGAAATTTTAGCAAATGTAGTTGAATATAATCCCATATGTACCAGTGAACATTATTTGAAGGACATACCTTGATCAAAAGAAGATAGTAGAAGGAGTGAAAAGAGTTGATACTTTTAAGGGACACATCCAAATGGAAACCCAAGGCTCTAAATATTGAAGCTCTATGTTACATATTTATGTGAAAAGAAAAGGAGAAACAGGTACAATGTCCTTACAAGTCAGACAGGTTTTTTAAGGTTGACTAATACGGGTGAGGCTCTCTGATGACCTGAAATTGTTAACATAAATTGTACAAACAAAAAGTACCTGTCCTTTACTCCATTACCACACTCAAACCTTTTTTCTGCCCTTTTCTTCCCTTCTCTATCAAAAGTCAAAAAAAAAAAAATCATTCTTTCAATTAACTATATATCTTCAAGTTCCCATTTATCACTCAAAGTGTTAAGCTTCTAATCTCAACATTATGCTTAAATGTCTCTTAATAAAGATAATAATGAAGGCCAAATTTCTGTTTTCATCATCTTGGAACACGCTGAAGAACATTTTGCATTGCAGACACCCCTTGTTCTTGGCTCCTTGCTCCTTCTACATCTCTTAAGTTTCTCAGCCAATTTTGCTTATTACATTTTTGCTGCCTATTCCAGAAATGTTGATGTTCCCCTAAACCTTCATTATTGGTCATCACTTTTGTGGCCTTTTTTTTCTCCCATGCTTCATTAAAACACTGACAAATCCCAAATCTGTATGTTCACTTTATAACTTTCTTCTAAATTCCAGATCTACCTGTCCCGTTGATTACTAGAAGTACTCATCTAGAGAAGCTACAGGGTTGTAAAACTCAATACACTTAAAATTTTACTTTTATATTTCTCTACCACCTCCTCAGATGGCTTCATTTTAGTTAAGGGAATCATCACCCTACTCTAAAATCTTCTCTGCCTTATCTTCAAATTCTTGACTAACTACCAAAGTCTAGCCATTATCAAGCCCTTCAGATCTGGTCTTAAATTTTGCCTTCAAATATGAGTCATATCTCTTCCATCACACTCTCAGACACCAGCTACACTACCATGTTGTTGGATATGCTATTTTTCTTGTTTAGAATAGGTATTCACTCCAGTTAAAGCCTTCTTTGACTCTCCCTGGAACAGCTGGCAACTTCTACTAGTAAGTTGACAGCCTGTATATTTACATTAACATGCATTTCTTTCTACTGAAGTTATTTGCTGTGTGTTGGGAAAAATCAATGTAAATGCTGGTACATTTCTATTAATTTCAAACAAAATCAACAGAAACAAAAGTAATATTAGAGATAAAATGGAACAAGTTCACAAGATAACAGTTTCAATTGAATAAAAGGTTATAAAAATTCTAAATTTGTATGTATTTCTTAATGTAGCCTAACATATACAAATAAAAAAATGATAGGGCTAAAAGGAAAAAAAAAGTCAAACTCAAAATTATGTTAGGAGATTACAACACGCATCTTCCAATATCTGAATGAACAACATGATTAATGCATTTAATATAATTTATGTATCTAGAGCAATGTACACAATTGCAGAATGTATATTATTTTCAAGTATACTTGGAACATTTATAAAAATTTACCAGATGCTGAATCATAAAGCAAGTTTCAATATAATATAGAGGATTGACATCATGTAGAGTAAGTGCTTTGTGCACAAATTAATTTGAACTGGAAGATCTCCATGTATTAGGAAAATTAAAATATACATTTTTGGAATATGAATATGCATTAATATTTGGAATATACATTAATATGATGGAATATAAATATACATTTTTTTACATGATTTAAAAAAAAATCAACCTGAAAATATTTAGAAATAAATAAAAGTTAAAATGCTGTGTAACGAAACTAAGCCAATGTCAGAGGGAAGTGTATTTTAAACGCACATAAAAGAAAAGAATACGGCAGAAAATCAGTTATAAGCATCCATCCTAAGAAGTTGGGGGAAAGCAGTACATTTAAGCCAAATACAGAAGAAGAGGAGAAATAGTAAAAATCAGGAGGTAGTATAATGAAAAATATTATATTGTACCAAACATACAATAGAGAGGATCCACAAAACCAAAATTGGTTCCTTGAACAACCTGATAAAAGTGGTAGATATTGAAGTGACTGAGCAAGTAAAAATAAAGAGTGGTCAAAAATAACTAATATCAGTTAAGTAGCTATAAATCCTGAAGACATTAGAAAGAAGTTGAAAGGATGTGGGAAATTACTTTTTTAAAAAAATAACAGTTTTGAATAAAACAAGTTTCTAGTAAAATGTAACTTAACAAAACTAACAGGAGAAAGCATAAGACAATCTAAATAATCATATACCTATTGAAGTAAGGTAATGAATAATAAAAAAACCTGTATAACTAAAACTCTTAGTAAATAGAAATAGAAAGAATCTTTCTCATTGTGATAAAGAATATCTACCAAACACCTACAATAAATACTGGACTTAATGGTAAAAGTTTCCCTTTTACTGGGATCAAGAGGAGGATGCCCAGGATCACAACTTCTATGCACTGTTGTACTGGTAGTCCTAGTGAGTGTAACAATGCAAAATACATATGTACATGCATACACACATCATCTGTGCATACATACAGGCATGCATGAATGCATTCATATATACAGATACATTTTTTTAAAGTTCAAGGATTTAAATGGAATATATAAAACTATCAGTCTTTTGTATATAATGTGAAAGTACAGATAGTAAATTGAAAAGAATATACAAGTGAATTATTCATTTTAATATGATTTTATCAAGGTTGTTCAATGTAAGGTCAATAGAAAATCAATTGCATTTCTATATACAAGTGATAAATAAAAAATGTAAATACCATGTCTAATGACATAAAAAATATTGACTAGAAATGAACCTATTGAAAGGTGTAAAAGCTGTACATGGAAAATTCTAGTACATTATTGAGATAAATTAAATAAGACAAGAGAATGAAAAAGCATGACAATGGGAGAAAATGTTTGCAAATCATGTATCTGATAAGGAATATCCAGAATATAAAAAGAGTAGTGAGAAATCAACAATAAAAAGACAAACAACCCAAATAAAAACTAGACAAAGGTGGGGGCCAGCCCAGTGGCATAGTGGTTAAGTTCATGCTCTCCACTTTGGTAGCCCAGGGTTTGTGGGTTCAGATCCCAGGCACGGACCTACACATCACATCTCAAGCCATGCTGTGGCAGCATCCCATGTACAAAATAGAGGAAGATTGGCATAGATGTTAGCTCAGGGACAATCTTCCTCAAGCAAAAAAAGGAAGATTGGCAACAGATGTTAGCTCAGGGCCAATCTACCATACAAAAAAAAAAAAAAAAAAAGAAGTGGACAAAGGATTTGAATAGACATTTCTCCAAAAAAAAGTTATACAAATGGCCAATAACCAGATGAAAAATGCATTCAACATCATTAATCATTAGGAAATGCAGATTAAAACCACAACAAGACATCATCAGACTCCCTGGCTATAGTGGCCGTAATTTTTTTTTAAATGGAAAATAACAAGTTTTGCTAAGAAAGTGGAGAAATTGCAACCCTCATGCATTGCTGGTAGGAATGTAAAATGGTATACCCACTTTGGAAAACAGTTTGGCAGTTCCTCAAACAGTTAAACATAGAATTGCCACATGACCCAGAAATTTTACTCCTAAATATATACCCAAGAGGACTGAAAACATACTTTCATAGAGAAAAATTGTACATCAACGTTCATGGAATTATTCATAATAGCCAAAAAGTGGAAACAATCCAAATTCCTCTGCTAATAGATGGATAAACAAAATGTGCTATATCCATTCAATGGACCATTATTCAGCCATAGAAAGGAAGGGAATATTGTTGTGTGCTACAACATAGATGGACCTTGAAAACATTATGCTAAGTGAAATAAGTTAAACATGAATGTCCAAAAATTGTATGATTCCGTTTGTATGAAATGTCCAGAACAGGCAAATCCGTAGAGACAGATTAAATGTCACCAGGGGAAGAGGATAAGGGAGAATTAAGATTGACTGCTAAAGCTACAGAGTTTCCTTTTAGGGTGTTGGAAATATTCTGGAACTAGTGATGATGTTTGCACAACATTATGAACATACTGCAAACCACTAAATTGTACAATTTAAAACAGTGAATTCTATGTTATGTGAATTATATTTCAAAAAAAAGTCAATAAACTATTAATGAAGGAAAATGTAGAAGGGCCTGCTCTATCAGATACCAAGGTATATTATAAAGTTACATTGTGTAGGATAGTGTGATATAGACAAATAGTTAAATAGAATATGTTGACTTCTAGAAACACAACCAAGCATCTAGGGGCACTTAATTTATGACAAAACTAGCATTATAGAACAGTGAGGGAAGTAAGGTATTTTCAATAAATTTTGTAGGTCAATTTGGAAAATAATGATATTTTACCCCAACTCAAACAGCGCAGAACGTTAATTTCAGGTAGATTTTTAGATTAGATATGAGAGGCAAAATAATCATAACATAGCAAAGCTTTTAGAAGAAAATAGAGAGGAAATATATATGGCCATTTTTTTTAGAAAACAAGACACAAAAAGAAATAGAGAAAGAGATGGTTAAATTTGACTGCAGTGAAATTGAGAATTAATTTGCAACAAAAGGTACAATAAGTGAGTAAAAGGGTGAGCCATGCATGGCAAATATATTTTCACCACATGTAGCCAACAAAGAACTCATATCTAGAATATATAAAGTACTTCTGCGAATCAATAGGATAAGACAACTCAGAAAATAGACAAGAAAATTAAAAATTATCTTCTTGAATATATATGTATATAAATGACTAATATATGAAAATACACTAAAACATTAATAATCAAGGAAATGTAAATTAAAAGTATAATTATATTTCACTACACAGTAAACTGCTGACTAAAATTAAGCAGAATAAAACTACTTTTTGATGAATTTGTGCAACAATAGCAACTCTTATACACTATTTGGCAATAACTGCTGAAGTAGAACATAAGCACATTTTCTGACCTAGTAATTTACTCCTAGGAAATATCCAACAGAAATACATGTACATTTATAAAAAGATGCTCATGATAGAATTATTCATAATAACTAAAAAGTAGAAACAACCCATATATCTGCCAATAGAGGATTGAATATATAAATTGTGTAATATTCATCCAATGGACTGCTACAGAGTGATGCAAGTTAGCTATAGTTACAAGCAACAACTCAAATGAATCTCACAAACATGATGTTAAGGGAAAGAAACTAGACATAGAAGAAAATACAGTGTATGATTCTAAATGTATAAAGTTCAAAACTAAGACAAACTAAAGCTATAGGATGACCAAAAAATCTGGAAACATAGACAAATATATATATAATAAATGGTTTATTGAAATAACAATACACAATATGTTCAATGACATTACATGATATGTTCAAAAGGTTGTCCCTCTCTGGCAATGTGTAGTTAATATGCCATGCAAAATTGTGATGAATGTGTGGCATTAATGCTGCATTTCCATAAATTCCTGCGTACGTATCTGTGTTGCCTCAGATGGTTTGAGTTTTTATTTGAACCTGCGCTTTAGCATAATCCACAAGAAGCAATCAAGTGCGTTCAAACTGTATGTATGTATATGCGTGTGTATATATGTGTATGTATGTGTATATATGCTGTGTATACATATGCTGTGTATATATGCTGTGTGTGTATATGCTGTGTGTATGCTGTATATATATGTGTGTTATATACTTGTATATATGTGTGTGTGTATGTGTATATGTGGGTATGTATGTATATACATACCCACATATACACACACTGTGATAGAACAAGCTGTGGGCTTCTACGTGTTAGTCATGTTCTAGTTCTTGATCTGAGTGGTGATTACATGAGCATTCACTTTGTGATAATTTATTGAACTATATACATTTGTAGTTTTGCAAGTTTCTTGTGTGGTTTACAACTCACAACAAAGAAATAACTTAAAATATGAAAAGGAAAGATAATATACTACACAGTCTCTATGGCTCTCTTGAGCAGAACTAAGATCCAGGGACAGAGGCTGCCAGGAGACAAATCATCCACTTTACACCTTTGAAGCCCAGCTAGGGCATTCAAAGAGATCTCTCATAATACAACAAAATCCATTACTTGCTCCTCTCAAATGAACTGCTGGTCTTCTCAAATGATTCTAGGCCTTACAGAAGGAATTTTAATAGATTCATTCCAAGCGATTTGTTGCCAATTAGTGGACCGGCGTTATGTATATAATTCTAGCAAAAGAATCTAATTTAAATGTTCTGAGGATAAGATGCAGATACATAATTATATGCACAAAAAACCATTCACACATAGTGCCAACTCCGTTTCACATTTGTGTTCTCTATTGTCTTCCAAAGAAAAATAGGTGTTTCAATATTCGTACAATATGTAATTTCAAACTTGATTCCCAAAGTAAAAAGAAAAGACGATCATCATGTGTTTAAAAAAATAATCTCCTTTATTCTATAATAATAACGGTTAGAAGTTCAATATGTCTGCTCAAACACAGAGGCAGGCAGGCATATTTACAAAAGGCCTGACAGTGTTTGCCGTTGCCTTTACACAAGACAACGTTTATAAAACCTTTGCATCCCATGGCAGGTGCTAGGTTTTCTCTTGGGGATTTGTGCTGTTCAGATATTGCCTTTCATTTGAACTTCAAACACCTTTAAAAAATAGAAGCTTCATTTTAATACAATTTGGAAATTAAAATCCTTTTATTTTTTATCATTATAGTCTCTTCCATGGATTTACTTTTCAAAAATGAATCCAAGCCAAAACTAATTACTGTCTGATAGCCACCAAAGGCAGAAAAATAGGAAAACTTCTTAAAAATGAAGCTTTGTTCTGCTTTGCCCATAAGAAAATTTAATGTATGTAATAAATATTAAAGGATTTCAAGCATATTTAAAAATAATCTCCCTTTTTTTGAGAACTTAGAGAATTAAACTGAGTAATTATATGGTCACCTGAATAATTGGAAAGACATTTTCTGGATCTTGACTATATTTTCTCTCTTTCTTTGTTTCTAACGGCACAATATGAGATTAAATAAACACAAATTTAAGTGAAAAATATATTTTCACCTAGGAAAATGATTTCCTAAATTTTTTTCATCAGTCTGCAATACTTGTAAATATAATAATGTTATAGAATTATAATTTAATTGTATATATATTTTTAAAACAGAAAACTAAAACATCTTTTTGTCTCTCCCTTATTTTTGTTTTTTATTAGGCTTGGACTCCTGGATCGTCTGGTGACTTCAAATATCTGGTGAGATACTTTTTTCCTGTAGTATTGTCAATGTTTTTATTTCCCTCATGAGAAATCTTGGAAGGATGTCTTTTTTTCCTAATCTCAGGCTTAATCCTTTTTCTTAATTCTCCCCTCATTTCCATCCCCTGGAGCGGAATCTTGTAAGGCCAGTAGAAGAAGGTCAGTTACATCTTAACCCATGTGGGATGATCTGATAAATCCAAATACATCTTGAGGACTCGACTGCATGGGTCAGAAGAATATTCCAAAGAGGGGCAGCATTTGTTTCTTGAAATAAAAATCACCACTGAAAAAGTCTGAGATAGGAAAGAGGATTATTCAGGTAAGATGCAGAAAGTATCAATTTGAAAAATTTTCTTTCAAAATAGATCAAATGCAATAGCAAGATAGAAGCCATAGAGGAGCTGAGTGTAACTGAATTTTTAAAAACTTTCTCATTGCTACAATGCTAGTATTATAGTTGACATTTATAGAACTAGAAACACGCCGAAGGCACTGCCTTTTCTATATGGAAACAAAATTCTTATGGTGTTTGCCTGGTACATACATTATAGGCATGGGAAAGATATATTGTTAAATTAGAAAGATGACTTGTTGAGGTAGAAGTTTTTGTATTAAGTTGTATGTTTTCAAACAACAGCTTTTGTATTCATCTTAGACTCCATTCAGTCCCCCCCCCCCGGAATATTATTAAAATATTGCTCACATTCAAATTCCTATATTGGGATCCTACCATGTTCTGAACCTATGCAAGATTATAAAACATATTTTATCTCATGTTTTATCTCATTTAATTTTCTAAAGAATACTCTAGCTTGGGGGCCGGCCCCGTGGCTTAGCGGTTAAGTGCGCGCGCTATGCTGCTGGCGGCCCGGGTTCAGATCCCGGGCGCACACCAACGAACTGCTTCTCCGGCCATGCTGAGGCCGCGTCCCACATACAGCAACTAGAACGATGTGCAGCTAGGACATACAACTATCTACTGGGGCTTTGGGGGGAAAAATAAATAAATAAATAAAATCTTTAAAAAAAAAAGAATACTCTAGCTTGGATTCTTATTCTTGTGTGATCTTGGAGTCCCCAACTTTCCTGATTTCTAGAGTCCCCTTTCTATAATATCCAGCAAGAGCAATACAAAATTCTGACTTGATAGACTGAAGGAGTATGGTCTTCCACACCTTTCTTTAGCAATACCTGGTTATTGCTGGGTTAGAATGGGAGGGTGGTGAGAGCTCAGCATGTCTTTGTTGTTGTGCATTACCTCTTTCTCCCAAATGCTTCTAAGGGTTTCTCAACTCATATCTCTGATCATCTTATCGTGACTTTTCCGTGCTACTTCAGGCCATCCCAATGTATACCACCTGCTGAACAGTAGTAAAGTTGACAGTAAACTCATGTTTAACAAAAACATTCCTGAAGACTTCAGGTTAAACTAACAGAATTACAGCACCCAAAAGAAAAATTTAAGCTTGTATATCAGCTCTTCCTGCTCCTGAAAGCCATTGGACCCTGCATTCCCAAAGGGGTTTGCACTCTCTGTCCTCAGCACCAGCACACCACTGTGTTGTTGGGGTCTTCATCCCACCCAGCAGAACCCACTTTGGCATTCTCTATATTTGAGTCCAGCCAGTTAAGTGAAGAATATGTAAACATTATAATACTCTGTCAGCATTTTACCCAACCTACAAAGAAGACAGTCTTCTCTTTATAGTGTAGAACAGTTTAGCCCTTCAATGTGCAGACTTTTCCTGGGCGTGAGTAGGATTTTGCATTTCCTTTGGATAGGGTTACATAGAAATTACTCTCAGACAAAAAAAAAATTACTCTCATCTGCTCACAATGATAAATTCAGTGCTCCATATTTAGCCATGAATAGGAGCAACAGAAACTTGAAATTTATATTTTTCCTTAACAAATTTTAAAGGTCCTTATCAGATTCTCAGCCGCTATTCATTCTCAGGATGGGGATGAGGGTTAGCTTCCTATCACCTCAGCACTTTCTACAAATGGGGAGCTTTGCTTAAGCATTTGTTGGGGAGGGCAGACTTTGTGGTGTCTTATGGATAGCAGAAATTGTCTCTCTCCGTTTCCATCATAACAAAAGCCAAAGGCCCTGAATTTTTTTTCCCCTTCACCTAAACTTTTTCTTAGTTGCATAGTGGGATCCAGGCCTTCTTTCAGTAGTTATTTTTTTCCCCTGAATTCCACCTTCCTTCCTCATTTAAATGGACAGTGTGCTCTTTCAATTTTGAGTCTTCACCCATCACAATTATCTTCTGGGTCTTCTTCCATCTTCTAATTTATCTCATTTCTAATCCATGTTTCATAAAATAGACATATGATTCATTCTAAAACAACACTTATTATAACCTACCATGTTTCCTGTAAGTTTCTTTCCTAATCTATTATATAATATATAATCAAGTACTGCCTCTTACGCAAAAACAATCTTCCTTGAGTTCATACCAGGAAACTTAAAGTCTTACTGCACAAAGGGCATAATCTGCTTGCAGAGAGACAAAAGCCAATTGTCAAGAGGCAAGATGGTGGAAAAGAAAGGGCAGTTTATTACAGCTTGGTAGCAAGAGGGAAGATGGCCGACTAATGTCTCAAAGAACCATCTTAAGGAGGCACAAAATCTTACAGCAGTTATGTAGGACGATGAGTTATAGGGGAGAGGGTTAGGAATCTTGACCTTCTGGTGTTACAGACTGGGAGTGCCGCACCAGATGTTTCCTAACTGAAACGTGTTCAGAACACTGACATTAGCCTATAGTTGGGCAAAATTATCTAACACAAAGCCTATTTTATAATAAAGTGCTGAATATCTCATGTAATTTATTGAATACTGTACTGAAAATGAAAAACAGAATGGTTGTATGGGTACAGAATGGTTGTAAGTTTATTGGTCGTTGACTCTTGTGGTTGTGTGGCTGACTGGGAGCTGTGGTTCCTGCTGCTGCACAGCACCACAAGAGAGTTTCATACTGCATATTGCTAGCCAGGGAAAAGATCAAATCCAAAGTATGGTTTCTACTGAATGAATATTGCTTTCACACTGTCATCAAGTTGAACCATTGTAAATCAGGCACTGTCTGCATTGTCACATGTTCTAAGGTTCTTACGTTGTGTGCGTATTTTCTACTCTGCAATTTTGCAAGCTTGTTAAATGAGCACAGTGCCATTGTGCTGTTTACTGCAGCATACCTAATACATTGCTCTGTATCTAGTAGTTCCCCAAGAAATATTTTCAATTGACTACCTTATTTAGGATCTCACCTACAATTATTAAGACAAAACCTAAAATTTCATTTCTGTAATTATTTGCTTCTCTCCAATTATGATTGTCAAAGGAAACAATGACATGAACATGGAGGATGATTAATATTACCTGAAACAAACTCTGAATTATATGATACACTCTAGAAAACTGTGTTTTTAGAGTGTTATTCAGTGAAAAGAAAATAAATTTAAAATTCAAACCAGAGTAATATTGAAATATGAATGATAATATGCAAACTATTACAAAGTAAATAAATTAAAATATACTCTATTTAATTATCATATAACTCTCAAGCTAAAAAACTATTTATTCTGAAGCTAAATGCCAGCAATAAAAATTCACCTCAATATGAAGAGCTAACATTGCCCTTATTGAAGTTGAAAATATTTAGAGAAAATCCTATTGCAGCATTTTTTTCCTTATATAAGATAATGTGTTTAATGCTTACAATCCACTGAATTTTGTGTCTGTGTGTGCAATTGCAGCAATCTGTTCCAATTCATAAATTTTATATTCTGCACCTGGAGTTTGGACCTTTTAAGAGGTCAAAATAATAACATATGCATAATTATATACAGTTGAACAGAATTCATATTTTTAAGCATTCACTGTATATCAGGTGCTATGCTAGATGCTTTTTCTATGTAGTCTCATTTCGAACTTCCAGTCACACTTTGGGGCAAAGATTTTGGTTACCATTTTAGAGCTGAGAAGTCTAAAGGTCAGAAAGTTAATTAATTCATCCACAGTCACTAAGTTAATCATGATGCTGAGATTTCACTCTATTCCTAGGATTTCAAAGATTCCACTGAGATGCCTTCCCCAAGAAAACTTACCCCAGTAAGCTTTTAATAAAACCCAATTATATATATATTGAAGTAGTAACCCTGATCTGTGGTCCTTAAGAAAGATTATACATATGTGGTTAAAACGAGTTTTAATCTTTTGTTCTTCTATGGTTATTTGAGAAGATGAAAAACCTGCTTATTTTAAATCCAAGGGGGAAAAGATTCTAATAGTCTGTGCTCAAATTGTATGTCTATATTTTACATCATATATATCTATATCTTTTATATCCTATGGATATATTTTGTATCACATCTAAAAGTATGTCTATTATACCTATATATAACTATTTTATATATATATTATATATATACACATATATAAATGACATATATATGTCATTAATAACCAAAGCAGAATCTATGGAAACCCACATAATCCTTCTGTAGTTAGGCAGTGGTGATTAATAGATACTTCATTCTCTCATTCATGTTTTCAGTTTTCTAATGCAAATTTTGTGTAAGTCTGGCCATCTTGAATTTTTTTAACAGTATTATAGGCAACCTGCAAATTACATTCACGTGGTTAGCATTAGTCATGGAATTTCTTTCAAATAATATAAATTATTCAACTAGAGCACTGCATTTCCAAGAATTGAGTGCTGTCTCCAATATAGAGGGTTTTAAGAATATATTTCTTGGACTTCTGCCCAAATATCGTGATGTTGTAAAGTATTCCCCCCTCAAAAATTAAATGGTATTAAAATATTGTATGTTTCCTAAGTTTCCTATGTTGTGTGTAAAAATTGAAGGGAACAAACCACGCACCTATGCCTACTTCACAGTTTTGAATTGGGAAACATATATATATAAATACTTAGTAAAGTTTAAAGCAACATATGGGTATTAAAATTATTATTGCTGTCCTGATGTAAATTGTCAGGATGGGAACATAAATCACATGTTCAGAGACCAAAAGAGGGAATCATACTTTCATTGATTCATTTATTCATCCATTCTCTCACCATTTACTGAATAACTTATTTGTGCAAATAATCTCATAGAGTTTGGGTAATACAAAAATGACATGACATGACCCTGACTTCAAGGACTGTCATTTTATGTGTTCTGCATAATTGTGGTGCTTTTATTTATTTTTATTAATTTATTTATTATTTATTTAATAATTTATATTATTGATGTTGACTAAAATACTGAGCCTTTGTTTTAGGCCTTTCGTTGTTTCCCTTTACCTTGCCGGGGTAGCAGTTTACTGGAAATCGTAAGGATGGTGTGAGAGAGATTTTTAGTGCACATCAATGTCTGGGTATCCTTTCACTCTTGAGCATAAGGGAGATTATATTTTCCCTCCACTTTATGGTTAGGTGGGGTCATGGGATTACTTCTGGCCAAGGAAAAATGAAAGTGAAGTGTATCACATCTGGGCAGAGGAAGCGAAAAGCCTGTCTGTGCTTTCCTACTCTCTCTGCCTCTGCAGAAGAAGCATCAATTTAGGATAACAGAGCCACAAGAGTATTTCATCCTAGATCCCTGAGTCACCTGAGGGAAGACAGCTGCTGTGGCAAGTCGCCCAGTTCCACAGCCAACTTATAAGAACAAGAAGTAAATTCTTTTATCTTCAGCTGCTGCGTTGATTTTTTTTGGGGGGGGAGGGGGAGGGTTGTTTTGTTACAGCAGCATAAATCCTGCCCAAACTAAGCAAACGGTTCTTGAGAATGTGGGTATTGTAGTGTTGGAGTAATTCTGAAATCTGGAGTCATGTTTCCAAAGGTATATTTTGGCAATATTATTTTTGACTTTAAACTAGTTCTTTACTGACTGTCACCAAATAATCTGAGGTTTCACTTATTTGCTTGGCATAGCAGGCAACATATGCCCCCAAAATAAAAGCCTTCGGAAAATCTGTACTAAAATATTTCATAAAAATCAGCTGTTATTCACTTATCAAATATCTTTGGATGAAGCAAACAACGTGAAGTAGGGAAATAATACAAGACATAGCTCTAAACTTGAAATGGTACATTTTCTAGTTGAAAAGTGAACAGCATTCTTGCAATAATACTTTTAGTTCTCTAATCTTAACTGGCATTAGATAACAATCCATATTAAAGACTATATAACAATCATTCCTTTTTCCTAAGTTAAAAAGAGTCTCCCTGTCTTAGATGATTTTTTTTTGGTGTGGTGCTCAGATTAATTTATGTTCAGCTCTTTACTTTTTGGAATGACCTGAAACAACTCCCCCTCTATGTCTTGCTTTTTTCTTGCCTTTTACAGTGGAAGTCTCTGTATGCTGTCTCACTTTTACTTTTTAAGACTTGTAACTAATTTAAATGCCGCCACCATGTCAACAAGCATTATTTCTACAACACCTAATTAATTAAACATAACCTTTTTTCTTCACACATAGGACTGGAGATAAAAAATAATCGTATACAATTGCCTAGAGCTGAAAGGATTTAAATACATTATTATGAAAGGGGGCACAACAAATTATGTCTCATGAAGTATTTTGTGCCAGTCGGTAATAGCCCATAAAATAGTCATGGGATGTTAAAATCTACGTCTGTAATGTTTATTCAACTTTTAAGAATCACAGTCTTTACGTCTGGAATTCAATCCAACTTGAGTGTTACATCCCTTCAACAGCTTCCTTTAACCTCTTTGTTTGCTTGTTTTTGTCAACTAATTTCACCTTCAGGGTGGAGTTCGAAAAACCTCCTTAAGGCAGCACATTCTGTTTTGGGAAGATTGCTAGTTTTCAAACATATTTTCTTAGCATTGAGAAAAAATTAGTTCATCTTAGTAGTTTGCTCCTCAGGTGGCACAGGACTCACGTATTTACCAATAACAGTCCTTAGTTGGACTGTGCTAGTGTTGATAATCAGACTACACGGAGAAGTGTCCTTTTAGCAGAAAGTTAAATTATTTACTTTTTTATTTAAACTGCTCTCATCTGACATAGAAAGTTAAATGCTTTATGAAAACAATTTAAATAGGAATTCTAATAAATCTCCTGACATTATCTATCTTAGTACTAATACTTTGAAAGAAGGTTTTGTGGTTAATTAAGCACAGCATCCTCTACTTGATTTCTTACCTGCTGTCCTAAGTCAAGCAGTACTTCTCCAGGTGTTCACCAAAATGGAATTACTACCCTAATAGTTTTCATAATTTTTTAAAACTCCTCGTTTATTATTCTGTTTTTGTACATTACTACCTCTATCTTGGGTACTCAGAACACTGGATTTATTGTCCAACAAATATCATGTAATACCAGGGAAACTTTATGATTTGCAGCTGTTATCCCTGTCAACTTCTCATCCTCCTCTCTTTGTTTTTGAGAAAGATGCTAAGACAATCATCTCCACTTTGTCACAGCCTGAAAACCACGCCTGCAATGCAAACTCTAGTATCAGAAAAAGATATATGTCTTAAAAAGTTGCCCATAAACATACTGAGACATATGAAAGTGTCTTTCCATGTATCATTTCTATTTTGTAGTTGATACTGAATTGGTTTACCTTTTTTAGTTAGTGAGGGATATATGGTGGAAGATGTCTGTCATAATTTCAGAAATAAAGGAAGAACAGGGAAACATGGAAAGGTAATAAAATGATTAACATTAAAGAAAGGCAATATGACGCAATTTAGTTTTCTTCACAAAGAAAATTTTAAGCACAGATTTTCTCAGTGACCTTAGATACTTTTGTTTATCATCCTTCTCATAATTATTGATTCACTATCAAATAAATACTTTTAGCTTATTCTATTTTTTGCTTGGTACAGAATATGTTCCTTTGTCTGTATCTGGCTATTTCTAATTAGACTAATTAGTCCTCAAATATTTATTTTTTTATTTAAATCTTCTTTCTACTAAACTATTACTAGTTCTAGTAACACAATGAAAACAATATCCCCAAAATGACCTCTAATATTCAGACGTATATGATGTCATATATATGCATTTGTGTTTTTGACACATGTAGAGATAGCTTTTTGCTACAACCACCAAAATTGCTTTGAATTTTTATTTGATCTTTTTTATATCTCTCCTATTAAGTAAAATTTTACAATAGGCCATACAGACACTTAAAATGATTTTTAAAAATTAAAGAAAATCATAGAATCGTACTGAACGTCCTGGGCAAGGGTCAGTGGCAAGATGGATGGGCTTTAAGGGAATGTGGCTGTGCCAATAGAAGTGAATATGGAGGATTTTACACTGTCCTGCCAATGTCTTCCCACCCCGGAATGAGAATTCCACTTCAGCCTCTCTCCTCGCTCCTAAAATACCCTTTATAACCTGGAAATGTGTACTGGTTCCTAGATGTGGAAGACACCTAGAAACTTGGTACGTGTGCTTGGCAATTGCAGTGTTATCATATGGATCTCTTAGAGTGAGGATTTTTTTGGTATAGGATGGAATGGAGATAAGCAAGGAGGTTTCTTTGAAAGATATAATGGAAGATTGATTCTTAGATAATGTTTTCTTGGTATTATATGACACATCAAGGCCCTGCTAAATAGATGTGCAAGCAGTCCATCAACCATAGTGTAGGATTTCTTTTTCTTACCTAGAATTCTAAGTCAAATAAATCACGTTTCATATTTAGGTAGCTATGTAGTTGCTATATTGCTCATAACACTGGATTGGTTGAGTTCTGTCTCTGCTCTTGTATGATTCTCCTGAAGTCAGCTGCTTCTCTAAAAGATGTCTCCTGCTAGGAAATATGTAGAATTAGACTTCAGGTTATCACATATATGAACAAGTTGTGTTTTGAGTGTTCTTTTGAAAGAATAACTCTCTTAAAAATGTTCACTGCAATTTCCTGAAGGACTGTAATTTTTTATCAATTTTCACAAAAGTATTTGCCACAGACAAACTTCTCAGATGTTTCTTCTTCTTGAAAAAGAAGAAAAGGTGGACGTTTTGTTCTTCCAATATGTATCTGAATAATTACAAACGCTTTCTATCCTGAAAAAGAAATTGACAAACCTGGGGAAAGGAGATAACTAACTGCCAAGCCTCCCTCACTCACACTCTTGCATACCCTACTTTAGGGTAAGTCAAATCATTTTCTAAATTATATGTACAAAAGTCTTGCTTAGTAGTCACAGCTCAAATTTTTATATACAAGGTCAGATTTTATTGTTTTCTGTGTCTTTGCTGGTGACACATTTTTATTCCACATTCCAGTGCTTAAATGGTTCAGTACTATAATTCTGAGTACTAATTTGATTAATGCAGCCTTCCAATGAACACAGAAATGATCTGATTGGCAAACAACTGGGGTTTTGGCAAGAACTCGTGTTACCCCAGTGTCCATCTCTTTAAAAACTCTATTGGGGAGAATTGAAGTGCATGACCTCATCATTCCAGAATCCTAAAGTCAGGCTTACAAAGACATTAGTGAAGTTGTACATTTACCTTCCATAGTAATATCACTGCATCTTAGCAAAACACAAGCTTTTTCTATCTGCTTGCCAAGTCTAGGATATCAAGGTAAAAAATTCTGCTCTGATAGTGGAAGATCAAGTTTCTTACGGTTGAACATCTCTTCCCTATAGAATAAAATCACATAATTCAAGTTTTATTGTGCCATTTTTTTGTTCCGATTGATTCCTGTTATAGAGTAAGAATATCTTTTTCTCATTAAAAATGGTGTAGACCTTATTCTCTCTTATCCATTTGTCACATTTAGGAGCATCATTTTTAGGGGATTTATTTTATGCTATTATTATTTTACAATATTTATTTCGACCGTGTAGCAGCACTTTAGCATATACTTTACAATTTTAGAATTTACTAACTAAAATCTTGGGTATCTTTGAGGATATTTCATAATCATCTGTTGCAACTTCCCATCCTCTTACTTCTCCCCACTGTTTTAAGGCAGCAAATGAAACTAGATTTCTCAGTAGGAGTCATTTGTGTGAGAGTAAACGTCATGTATGGAGATTCTGTTAAATCTTTAAAGTTATCCAATCATTTTTAATTCAAAGCAATACATAGTCATTCTATGCATGTTTAGTAAACTGCCCAGATTTTCTACGTTTGTCTTAATTTACGATTTTTACCTTCATATCCCCAAGTAAATAAGAACTTAAACCCCCCAGTGACTTATTCTTGGTTTGAAAAAACATGACTATGGAAATGATATTGTGCTCCAGGAACATCTTCATGCTCCTTGAGCTTGAGTTGTAGGCCAATTCTATTGATGCTCGTGTGACTTTTGACACACAAAGTCTCTAGGTTTCAGTTTTCTCATCTATGAAATGGGTCTATATGTAAATTATTTCTAACTCCGGTGTTCTATTTTGGATAAAAAGGCTCACCGCCACCCCATCTTTGTATCTGGGTAAACAGTTCTAAGATGTCTTCTTAAATTCTCACTGAAGTTAATATAGAGTTGAACACGAAAATCCCGACAGCATGATGGCATTTTATCTTTGATGTTGATCTTCTTGTTTCATTCTCACGTTTGCAATATTTTCTCTTATAAAAGAAAATATTTTGGTGTACTTTCTTTAAAGAATGCCAGTGGGTAACTCAAGTATTTATATCTATTCTTTGACATACTAAAGAAACATTTTATATTCGTAAAACGTATACTATCTTCCCTTCTTCCATAATAGAAAATGACAGAATCCCTTGAACTGGTGGTGATTTAACACCAAGACTCAATTCAGTACGGTTATGTAAGGAAATTTTGAAAAGGGTATTTTCTGAGAAGTTAGGAATGATTAGAATTTATACTCAAAATTTACTTTGGAAAAAATTTTTCAAGTTTTTCCATTACTACTTTTATTTTTTTGAGTCCTACAATTTATACTTCTTATAATACAGGAGAGTATTATAGATGGAAGTAACAAGTAGTTCATATGTTTCCATATTCTTTTCATAAATGGAGTGTCTGATAATCCAAAAGGAAGGGTTTACCATACTAAGATTAACTGCTTCCATCTACCACACAGAAAACTGGCTTTTTCTGCCCATCATACACCAAATTGTCAAAGGCTTGCGGGGCTGTAGTTACGGAGCAGGTGCTGCTGCTCCACATCCATGGTAAAACTTTCCCCTGGGGTCATAGAGCACTTCTGTTTTAAATCCATTCCTTCCATTTCTGTTATTTTCAAAACTGAATTTTTTAAGATCCTGGTTGAAATAGCCCCCAAAGGAACATAAACAAAATGAACGAGTTTTATACATCCTTACTTTGAAAGACAAACTCATTAAAAATTTATTAGCACTTGTTTGATTATTAAAGTTTTTAATTTTACATAGAATTATAAATTCTGTTAAAATTGCTATTTACAACAGCCTTCAGCCTTTCAGTTCTCTGCTTAACATCTGTTTGGAATAGGATTTAAAAAATATGTTGCTTTTCATACTAAGGTGAAAGAGCTCATTGTTACAAATGAATACATTCCCTTAATACTGTGATGTATCCTTTTCTCCATCTACATATCAAGTATTCGTATCTAAATTCTTTTGTAGTTGAGGATTTGCATGCATTTAATTATTGTATGTTCTCTTTTTAGTTTTATCTGAAACAGGTGTTTGTCCTTTGATTCTAGAAATGAACCAACTGTCCATCTCTTATTTCACATAGCATAATGCCCTGAAGGTGCATCCATGTTTTCGCAAATGGCAGGATTTCATTCTTTTTTATGGCTGAATAATATTCCATTGTGTGTGTGTGAGTGTGTGTATGTGTATATACAGACCTATACACCACATTTTCTTTATCCATTGATGGACACAAGTTGTTTCTAAATATTGTCTATTGTAAATAATGCTGCAATGAACATGGAGGTACAGATGTCTTTTTGAATTAGTGTTTCATTTTCTTTGGATAAATACCTAGAAGTGGAATTGTGGGATCATATTGTAGTTCTATTTTTAATTTTTTGAGGAGCTTCCATACTGTTTTCCATAGTGGCTGCACCAATTTACATTCCCACCAACAGTGCATAAGAGTTCCTTTTCTCCACATCCTTGCCAATACTTGCTATTTCTTATCTTTTTGAATAAAGCCATTCTAAGAGGTGTGAGGTGGTATCTCAATGTGGTTTTGATTTGCATTTCCCTGACAATTTGTCATGTTAAGCACCTTTTCATGTACCTGTTGGCCATCTGTTTTGGAAAAATGTCTATTCAGATTCTCTGCCCATTTTTTAATTGGATTGCTTGTTTTTTTACTTTTGAGTTTTATGAGTTCTTTGTATTTTGGATATTAACCCTTATGAGATATATGATTTGCAAATATTTTCTCCCATTTCATAGGTTGCCTTTTCATTTTGTTGGTGGTTTCCTTTGCTGTGTAGAAATTTTAGACTGACATAGTCCAACTTGTTTGTTTTTGCTTTTGTTCCCTTTACTTTTAGGGTCAAATCGAAAACATCATTACCAAAACTAATGTCACAGAGCTGGGCCCCTGTTTTCTTCTAGGAGTTTCTTACATTCAAGTCTTTAATCCATCTTGAGTTAATTTTTGTGTATGGTGTGTGATAGTGGTCCTATGTCATTCTTTTGCATGTGGCTGTCTAGTTTTCCCAGCACCCTTTGTTGAAGAGACTGTCCTTTTCCTATTGTATATTCTTGGCTCCTTTGTCATAAATTAATTAATCATATATGTGTGGATGTAATTCTGGGCTCTCTGTTCTGTTCCATTGATCTACATGTCTGTTTTTATGCCAGTACCATACAGTTTTGATTACTGTAGCTTTGTAATGTAGTTTGAAATCAGGGAGTTTAATGCCTCTAGTTTTGCTCTTCTTTCTCAAAATTACTTTGGCTATTTGGGGTCTTTTATGATTCCATACAAATTTTAGGATTATTTGTTCTAGTTCTGTGAAAAACACCATTGGAATTTTGATAAGGATTGCAATGAATCTGTAGATTGCTTTGGGTAGTATGGACATTTTAACAATATCTAATCCATGAGCATGGAATATCTTTTCATTTTTTTTTTTTGTATCTTCTTCAATGTGTTTCATCAGTATCTTAATGTTTTTGGTGTACAATTCTTTCAACTCCTTGCTTAAATTTATTCCTAGGTATTTTATTCTTTTTGATGCAATTGTAAATGTGATTGTTTTCTTAATTTCTACTTCTGCTAGTTAATTATTAGTGTATAAAAATGCAACAGATTTTTGTATATTGATTTTGTATCCTTCAACTTTACTGAATTTGCTAATTAGTTGTTACAGTTTTTTGGTGGAGTCTTCAGGGTTTTCTATATATAATACCATGTCATCTGCAAATAGTGAAAGTTTTGCTTCCTTCTTTCCTATTTGAATAGTTTTTATTTCTTTTTCTTGCCTAATTGCTCTGGCTAAAACTTCCAATACTATGTTGAATAAGAATGGTGAGAGTGGGCATCTTTATCTTGTTCCTGAATTTAGACAAAAAGTTTTCAGCTTTTCATCATTGAGTATGATGTTAGCCATGGGCTTGTCATATATGGTCTTTATTTTATTTATTATTTATTTATTTATTTATTATTTATTTATTTAATTTTGCTACCCTGCTCCCTTCTATCAAACCCAGGCCTGCTCTGTATATATTATCTTAATTATGTTGAAGTATGTTAATCTCTATACCTACTTTGTTGAGAGTTTCTATCATAAATGGATGTTGAATTTTGTCAAATGCTTTTTATGCATCTACTGAGATGATCATATAATTTTTATGCTTCATTTTGCTAATGTGGTGTATCACAGTGATTGATCTGTGAGTGTTGAACCATCCTTGCATTCCTGGAATAAATCTCACATTATCATGGTGTATGATCCTTTTAATGTATTGTAGAAATTGGTTTGCTAATATTTTGAAGATTTTTGCATCGTCGTTCATCACAGATATTGGACTGTAATTTTCTTTTCTTGTGGTATCTTTGTCTGGTTTTGTTATCAGGGTAACACTGGCTCCATAAAATGAGTTTGAAAGTGTTCCCTCCTCTTCTATTTTTTTGAAAGAGTTTGAGAAGGATGGGTATTAATTCTTCTTTAAATATTTGGTAAAATTTACCAGTGAAGCCATCTGATCCTGGATTTTTGTTTATTAGGAGATTTTTGATTACCAATTCAATCTCCTTACTAGTAATTGGTCTATTTAGGTTTTCTATTTCTGCATGATTCAGTCTTGGTAGGTGGTATGTTTCTAGGAATTTATCCATTTCTTCTAGGTTATCCAATTTGTTGGTGTTAAATTCTTCATAGTAGCCTCTTGTGATCCTTCATATTTCTGTGTTATCAGTTGTAATGTCTCCTCTTTCATTTCTGATTTTATTTATTTGAGTCCTCTCTCTTTTCCTTGGTGAGTCCAGCTAAACCTTTGTCAATTGTGTTTACCTTTTCAAAGAACCAGCTCTTAGTTTCAATGATCTTTTCTGTTGTCTCTTTACTCTCTATTTTGTTTATTTCCACTCTGATCCTTGTTATTTTCTTCCTTCTACTAATTTGGGGCTTTAATTGTTCTTATTTTTCTAGTTCTTCAGGTGCAAAGTTATATTATTTATTTAAAATTTTTCTTGTTTCTTAATGTATAAGCATTTATTGCTGTGAAGTTTCCTCTTAGAACTGCTTTTGCTGCATCCCATAAGTTTTAGTATGTTGTATTTCCATTTTCATTTGTCTCAAAGTATTTTTTGATTTCTCTTTGGATTTGTTCTTTGACCCATTTGTTGTTTGGTAGCATGTTATTTAGTCTCCACATATTTGTGAATTTTCTAGTTTTCTTCTTATAAATGATTTCTAGTTTTATACCATTGTGGTCTGAAAAGATGCTTGATGTGGTTTCAGTCTTCTTAAATTTATTAAGACTTCTTTGGTGACCTAACATGTGATCTATTCTGGAGAATGTTCCATGTGTGCTTGAGAAGAATGTGTATTCTTTTGCTATTGGGTGGAATGTTCTAGATATATTTGTTAAGTCCATCTGGTTTAATACGTTGTTTAAGGCTGATGTTTCCTTATTGATTTTCTATCTGGGTGATCTATTCATTGATGAAACTAGGGTATTAAAGTCCCCTACTATTATTGTATTGCTGCCTATTTCTCCCTTTAGGTCTGTGAATATTTACTTTACATATTTACATCACTTATCCATTTTTAAATAGGATTTTTATAAAATTCTTAATGAATTGTACATGCTCTTATATGCTAAAACATATTTTTTTAAAAAAAAATCCATGGATTTTTGTCTTGTTTTTCAACTACATTTATGATATATTCTGCCACTTAGAATTTTTTATGTAGTTAAATTTACTAGCTGTTTCTTTTACTGTTTCTGGTTTTCATGCCATGTCTAAAAAGACTTTATCCATTATTTTATACCAGCTCACTATTTTTTCTTTTGGTGTTTTTAGGGTGTTTATTTCATTTTTACTTTGGATTAATCTGAATTAATTGTGCTACAAAGCATGCCAAAGACATATAGCTTCATTTTTTTGGCAAAGAACTACATAAAGTTCTCAATTTCATTACTGAGCAATCAATATTTCATTCACTGATTTGAACTAGTGAATTGGTATTCTTATTGTCATTATAATTTCCATTTTTTATATTTATATACAAAAATATGTTTCACGCCAATCATAAGAGCTCTTAAAATTGTCTCACGTTCACCCAGAATTATATGGCTATGGACAGAACCCAAGTCAATCCTTGCAACTTTCCGTTTGATTTTGCATTAGTGTTTAGTGTTGCAATGATTTACCAGAGCAGTTTCTCTTGTTGCTATGCAAAAATACATTAATTCAGTGATCCTCCTCTGAAAAAATGGTTATGAGATGAAATATGCTATAGCCCTTTAGTAAGAGTAGCATTTATATCAATTAGGAATCAAAAATGCAAATTCATCTTAGCTTTAAATATAGGAAGCTCCAGTGAGGCAAATCTGTGTCCTTTATTTTCATGTACTAATTTGTATTCAATAAACTTTTTGCTCCAAGGGACCACCTGTTTTAAAAGATATGTTTGTCCCATTATACTGTTATATAGCTACAAAGTTACTTCAGGCGCAAGACATTCTATTTTGAACGTGAAACTTAGACAAGTAAAAGTTCAGTTTGCCTGGTGTCTAGGAGTAGAGAGGGTAATCTACCTTCTTGGAAGGCCTTTTGAGAGTGTCCCAGCACTTATACTGTGGAGACACAACTTTTGAGAAGAAATTTATGGTTGATGAGGAAGGCTATGAAATTAAGCCTCACCAAAACCCTGAATTATAAAATTGGAGACAAGTGGCCATAATTTTAGTGAACTCTGCCAACATCTTATTGAAGATTATTTTACCAATCTTCTGTTTTTGTGTTTCCCACTGTCCTTGTGATGAAAAGATCATGAACAGGAGCTGAAAATGGCGGGTGCAGTTCCCACTGTGGAGAACCGCTGTCTCTTCTGGGTGCTGCTGTTCCTCTCACAGTTCTACTTCTTGTCCGGCAGTGGATCCTTACATTCAGAGCATTTGCATCCTCTGGCTCAGCCGATAAAGGATTTGGGCCCAACACTGACTTTCGCAGTAGTTCCCAGGGCAGCAGGAAGTACCAAAGTTCCACTTTATGTGATGAGTATCTAAGCGACGGTCTGTGTAGCAGAGTTCCTGCAGATTGTAGAATTCAGGATAGATTTCTCCTGTGCCTGGGGGAAGCCTGCCGTTAAAGAAAATAACTTAAAAAAAAGGAAAAAAAAATCATAATGGAATAGTTCATATAATACTTCACTTCTTTCAAAACAGGGTGATTTAGGAGGCTCTATACTTATTTTTCTAAAGTGAGCCATCCTTTCATGGGCCAGCTCAATTTTAATTCTTCTGTAATGCCCTAAAATATCACAAATCAATCTCTGTTGGCCTTAAACTACCGTTAATTTATGGCTTGAACCCTGTATTTTGCACTTGGCATGATCTTATGTTTATTATAACTTTTTTCCTGGTTGTTTATGATACCCCTCTACTCCATTCACTGTAAGTAATCAAGGACAGAAGTATGACTCACATTTCTTGCTGTCCTTTATAATATGTAGCATGAGATCTAGAGATCTAAGAGGACTGCTGACATTCTTGATGCATCTTATCTCATCATTCTTCAATGATCTGAACCATGATCTCCTTTCCCCACTCTAAATTTCCTTGGTCTTTGATTCTGTCTTGTTTCAACAACATACAAGAAAAATTTGTGACTTTAAACTTTGTTCATAGATAAACAAAGAATATTAATAAATATTTTATGTCTGAGCTTATCTGGCAGAAATAAGGTACAAAGCCAAGTGTATTTCATTTCTAAAGTAGCAAATGTGGACATCAGTGCAATGGGTCATTTACCGAGTAGAATAATCTTGCTCATTCACAACTATTTTATTTAAAAATTTGTGCATGGCTTAAAGAGTACTGAATATTAGGATTGTTTTTCAGGGATTTGAGCACGTCAAGTTGTACAGGAAGGTTTGTGACTAATTTAGCAAATGCGTTTTTCATTAGTGTATTGTGTATTCCTTATCCATCATAAGCTTCACCTTTTCAGGTCTTTTTGTCACTATAGCAATCATATAACCTTCTACTGAAAACAATAAACATCATAAAAGAATGTTTTATGAATGTTTTTAAAAAACTGTATGTTATTATACTATATATAATATATATTAAATATGTTATTACATGTTATATACATATCATATATGTATATGTATGTAACATAATTATCTATGTTATGCTATGTATATCACATTGCTTTTTTAAAACATTCATAAAACACTCTTTTATCATGTTTATTAATTGTTTAAGACTTATTCATCGTTAATACTACTTTTAATGCATTTTTTAGGTCCTCTTGGTATGTTATTGCGTTTCAAGTGCTCAGCTGGAGCAAGGAAATTTGCATTATTCTGGAGCGAACTGAATAAACTAAGAAAAGCTTTTGTCAGACTAATTGGTATAATAATACATGGAAATGTCTTAAGGATACATGCATGTTCAAAAATGGCAATGCATCACAGAATAGGTATGTTATCTAACAGAGATTTGTTGTCAATCGTTCCAGTAGTTTGGAATGCCTTTCTTGACAAGCTAAGGAGGGAATATTTCCTCATGGGGTAGCATTTCTCCTCCCCTGCGGATTTAATTTGTTTTTGATTAAAAGAGAACATCACGCTTTTGGCAGTGTGCAAATTAAAAATATTAATGAACTGAAGTAAAAAGTACAATAAATTTTTTTTTATTAAATCACAATCAAAGTTTATATTCATATCTCAGACTTGTCAGCCTGTCAGTGTGTCCCTAAGCTCAAGCTCTAGGGGATAAAATTTGACAAATTTTATTTTTTTTGAGCTTATGGTTATAGCTGATTTCTTTTAGAAATGGAGATGTTATTATTGCCTTTTTCAGTCCAGATGGCTACTATTTTCATGTTCACTAATAAGAGAAATCATAAGTAAATGAGAGAAGATATTCAATGGATATTATTTTCTTTTATTATTACTTTGTATTTGGTTTCAAATGCCAAAGAAACTCAAAATTAAGTTCTGCAGGTTAAAGTCAAAGACTTGTTTGCATTTTATGTTTTGCTAAGCTGGTGCTAGATCTCAAAACACTAATGATGGATTTAATCCTAAAGGAAAAAGTATGTACATTCATGCATCAAAATGACAGTATTTGTGCCAAGGGAACTGTTACTGGTTTATTTTCCCAGTGAACAACTCTTCATATAGTTGGATATAGCTGTTTAGCTTGGAAATCGTGCCATGACTCTGAAGCAGATCTGTCTAATTATTTAGACTTTTTGAATCCATCTCACTTGTAATCCACAATAAGACAGCTATTTGAATAAAGCAAGGTTTCTCAACCTCCACACTATTGACATTTAAGACTGTCCTGTGTATTGTAGGACGTTTATTTTAGCAGTATCCTGGCTTCTACATATTACATTCAGTAGCAACACACCAGTTCTGACAACCAAAAGTGTCTCTAGACATTGTTGCCATTGTCACATAGATACTAAAATTTCCCTTTGTGGAGAACCACTGGAATAAAGCAGATGCAATTCTAATAGAAATCTTTTATTCCAGTATGTGTTCCATCTCTGAGAATCAACCCTTAAAACAAGATAATAAGTAGTCTAAGTTATTGTTTGGCATATTATTTTATTTTTATCTTTTTTGTTGTTGTTGACAGAGTTATATATTTATCCACTGAAAGTTACAAAGTAGATAGAAACAAAGCACTTGCATTATCAACTAATATATGTATATATCAACTAATATCTCTTTATATGTATTGACCAATATATCTATATATATCAACTAATTATTTTATTATATAAACTAATCTATCTATCTGTATATCTATATCTGTCCTGAATGGTATCAATTCATGGTGAGAACTTAGACAGACGACTCTCTAGATGCTCTCAGATTTTGGTCTCATTTTGGTATAGTCCTTTTTAACCTAAATGAAGGATGTCAAAATAAAGTAGCATTCAGTTAAAATTTGCTTTTGGAAAATGAAACTTTCCAGTTCTTTTATGAGTCTCTTTAAATTAACAATCAAAACAAAACACTACGAAAAACCTCATTAGAGTTAATAATACGAAATCTTTGAATGAAGTCAGAATGATCTGAAATAAAGAAGTAATACTTTAAATTCGCTGTGAATTGCTTCTCAATTCGTGATCAGGAATCAAGTGCTTGGAATAAAACTGCTCAAGTTTCTGTCTTCATTTACTAAGAATTGAATTATGTTAGTGTAGGCCTAAATCTTTAGTAAGTTTCTTAATCACCCTTTCCATTATAATTACCTCTTGGTGTGTGGAAAGAGTTGAAGACTTAAATTTTAAAGTTCTGGGTTCTTGCCCTCCTTCGGCTACTGGTTAACTATTTAAATGGGCTAAGATACTTAACCTCGTTTGAGCTCTATTTTTGTAAGGAAAAAAATGAAATAATATGCCCTCCTACTTACTTTATATCTTTGTAACAAAGATCAGATAAGACATTAAACTATAAGCACTGAAGTATATTTGCTCTACAGATAAATTTAGCTCATTCTGATATATTTTCTACTTAGTAAAATGGCATTCATGGTAGTGACACTAGAGACCTATTCTAAACTTTTTTAGACAAGATGTAACAAAATCTACCTGGAAAAAGCTTAGGCTTGTTGGATGTGATCAAAATGATAGCTTTCTACTGAATGAACTACACTGTCTCTAGACTAGAAGATAGTTTCATAAATATTTACATAAATCCGTGTAACATGCAGAAAAAGAATATTCTGTTAATTGGATTCAATAATTAGGTTTCTGGAGCAAGCATACCCATACATACATAAACATGGAGCAATCAACCTAGGTAGAGGAAATGTCTCTAGATCTCCAAAGTATGATTAAATGACTACTAGCCTATAAATGGTGATTACAATATTGAGGGCAATAACACAGAACAAACAGTACTTTTATTTTTGACCCTTTAAAGTTTGTTTAAATTTTGCCTTCTGCTAAACGGAAACGATCTGCTACATTACCCAAACACTGTCTTTCCTTTTTAGAACAGCCGAATGTGAAATGTATTACTTAATAAAGCAGATGCAAGGTTTTGTAGTATGTATGAAGATAGATTGCTTATGTGAAATGGAAATGAATACCATAAATCAAAATAGCTCATTATACATTTCTTGTTTTATAGTAATTTATCAGTTTTATTTTTAGTTTTTTTATTGTTCAGGTCTGTAGTTTACTACCTGAGTGTATCCTTCCTTGTAAAATTTGGTTACATGTATGCCTTTACTACAGTAAAAGGGTGCACATGTAATATCTTGCCACTGCAAATGTGAGATAGAGATTATAGAGAAAGTTATACTATTTGATGACCTCTTAACAGTGGCATTTAGTCAAATAAATTTTGGTGATATCTTATAAATAATGAGGGAGAATGCTTCAAAATAGACAAAACAATCTACAAGATAAATTGAAATACAACAGGAATCCAGAAAGTTCTAAGAGAATAGAAAACATTCATAACTAATCATCTTAATGTTATTCTGTTTTGGTATTTGAACCTCTGCAAAACCACGTGTTCTTACCTTAAAACTTATATGCCAATTTATTCAGAGTGAGGAAATGTTTTATAAGGTTTTAAACTCTTAACATTCATTCACTCATGAAATTAAGACTACAGATGTGAAACAATATAATTACTGTCCTCAAGAAGCTCGTGGTATAATTGATGCAGTATAATGCAACCTGGAGAGTCCCAAAAAAGACCTGAGATTGGCAAAATGGAGGAGAAAATCAATTTAATAAAACTATAATTTTTCAAAGTTGTATTTTTAATTAATTTATAATGATATTTCAACTAATGTGCCATGTTGATTTTTCAGTGGCATCCTGAATTAAATTTTTGGAAAGCCAGGTATTACGCAAGTTGCCACCAAATTTTTAAGTGAATTTGCATTAATTAATGGTTGTCTAAGTGATGACTTCTTCCTTCCCTTTCACCCTGGGTGACTTCTACCAGCAAAAGTAGGAGAGAAGAGAATTGCAACTGGGAGGAGAACCTCCAGGTAGAGAGGAAGAGTAAATACATATCTGAATGTATCAGTGACAGATGCCCTAAAATTAATAAAATTGGACCCAATAACTGCAGAACTTTCTGTAAGCATGTTTTTTCCAGAAATCCCTTATACTACTTTGACTATTGCAAACCCAATCAACCCCAAAGTAGGCAGAACTCTATAGCTAAAGCAAACACTATAATCCCTTCCATTAATAGTACTAGTTCTTATAGAGAAACCTCTTTGGGTGTCATTTAGAGTCTGTCCGTTCTTTCTTTTGTGCAAATCTTTATAAGCCTAGTCATATGGTTTTCTCTCATATCACTAATTAAAAGGGGCACATTCGAGGGTGAGCAGGAGAATTCTTACAGCGAGGCATGTATCCCTGAGAAGTAAAAACTGGCAATGAGAGAGAGAAAATGAGAGAACTCCAATAGGCATAAGGAATTTCAAAACATAGCAATGTGAAGCCTCTGATTGTGTGGGCAAATAACTCTAGATCTCACTAGTCTTTTATATAGTAGAATGCAGCCCAGGGGAATAGTGTTCCTGCCAACACATCATCAAAAATAAGATGAACTTGTATGACATGCCTGTAAAAGAGAGAAATTAGGCATTTAACATATTTTGGAAAAAAATTATATTTTAAAAGAAAAAGCTTATTTTTTTGATAATTCATATGTGGAACTCTTTCCCTGGATGATTTCAGAAAAATGAGTGTTGTCAAATTATTTTAGAAATGGCATACTGGATAAGGCAAACAATCACAGTGCTATTCCCATGAGTATGGCAATGTTATTTAGAAAGGATTTCTTTACACCAATTCTATTGCATATCAAATTTTGTATCAAAACAAGCACTCTCAACTATTCGCTATATTAGGTTCTATTACAAATGGATTGAAAATAAAATAGATTATGTCCTATCCATGACATAATGATTTGTATCTTATGTAAGTTGAATACTGAGATTTTTACACAAGTATGTGATCTCTAAGGATTTCAGCATGGATGGGACGCCAATAAAATATTTATTTCATTTTGTTTTAACCACACATTGGTTTTAATTAACAATAACCATCATCATAATTTTTACAATATACCTTACACATACATAAATGCCATTTAATATTGCCTTCAAAATACTGTATGGTATATATTTTAAAAAATTGGAGGGGCCAGCCCTGTGGCCTAGTGGTTAAGTTCAGGGCACTCCACTTCGGCAGCCTAGGTTTGGTTCCCAGGTGTGGACCTACACCACTCGTTGGTGGCCATGCTATGGTGGTGACCCACATACGAAACAGAGGAAGGTCAGCAACAGATGTTAGCTCAGGGCATCGGGGCGAATCTTCCTCAGCAAAAAAAAAAAAAAAAAAAAAAAAAGGAAAAATATTACTGAGTTACACAAGAATTATTTTATGATATTTCAAAAATATTACTTAGATGTACATATGTCATTGTTGCTTTGGCAGCTGGTAATTTTCATTAAAAATTAGATGTTTATTTTATCTGTATTTGCAGATTATCAGTGTTGAGTAGCATTTCTCACTTTTAGTTCTTTTGACTAGTTCTATCAATTTTATCTTTACTGGTATCTAATTATTTCAGTAAGTATGACCAAATGGTCTTTTGCACGGATGCAAGATTTTCAGATATTTAAATTTGTCTGTTTTATTGTTTTATTCTATATAATACAGGTCTTTTAGCAATACCTACACCTCCTCACTCCCAGCTGAAGACAAGGTTTTGTTCTTCTGTATCTTATGTTTAGATTTCTCTCTGACAGAATATTTGGATACAGAATTGAGTTTTTAGGAATTAGCAAATGCATGGCAATGTGTAATGATATATTGTTAGTAAAAATTTAATGTTACTTTTACCTATTTTGATGTCTGATAATGCATTGGAAGAAAAACTTCATAAGAAATAAATCAGTTGTATGCAAGAGGCTTGATCATCTCAGTGAAAAATTTTAGAATAATCAAAATTGTTTAGGAGAGAAAGTTTTTATTCAAAACATATAAAACATGAATATTAATAAATAGGACATCAAACAGAACATTTTTTAGTTTTCTTACGCTGCAACTGTATATTTCTCCAGATTAGTGAGTAATTCAAAACAAACTGTGGTAATCAGAGTAGGCAAGAGAAATGATAGTATTCATAGCAATAAATATCTGTCATTTATTCAATATTCACGTACCACTAACTATGCTATGTGTTGTACTTAGGCTATATAACTTACTCCTCACGTGGATTTTGCAAGGAGATATTATTATGCTCATTTTACAGATGAAGAAACTATTGTTCAAAAAGATTAAGTAATTGGCCCAGCAGCTGGGTAGAACATTGTTACTGTACTTTGAAGCCTGCCACATTCTTTCCACTAAGGAAGGCTGACTCTCTCTTTGTCTTGTCTGACAGGAAACATAATACGTTTTAAGGTAATTGAGTAAATATTAGCTCTATATCTTACAGTTAGACCCTCTCAGGTATGGTGAGAGATGATAAAAATATTTAACTGAAAACATTCTACAAAGATAAAAAAGAAAAGATAAAACTCATTTGATCTTTTTATATATTAGCATGCTACAAAACTGGTTAAAGTAGTTGAATTAGCTCTTAATATTATAAGTAGGTATATTTTTCTTAAAATACGTTTTAATATAAAACACTTTAATTAGCAGAGAAAAATTAATAGTTTAATCATTGTACACAATCATTAATATTTTATTATGTGCTTCTAAGACCATGGAGAGCAAAGCCGTCAAGTGTTTGAGGGAGCAGTTTCTATTTTAGATAGTAGGAGTTATCTCATTCTTGGCAAATGTAAAATATATAAAAACACTTTGTATGTTGTATTAATGCCACTTGAGAGTGTTTAATATAAAAAGAAAATTTAATTTTTTGTTTCAATATAATCATATTTCAAAATATTGGATTTCAGCCTATGCATACTTCCTTGGCTTAATTCTACATTTAATTAAACTAATCATAATGGAAAATGTGTAATTCTGCATTTCAAAATTCCCCTTAAATCCTAATTCATTTATAGTAATTCAGCAGCACAAAACCACCAGCATGAGAATAAAGAAACTGTTATGAAATATTACCTGTCATATGCAATTCTGTGAATGTTTACTGAATAGTACTTGACCTAAGATGCAGTTGAGCATGTAAGATGAATTTCTAGCTCCATACGAAGTGCTCTGTGTAGCATTAAAAATTGCTCACATTTATTCCATTAAAAAAAAGAAAAAGAGAGAAAAGATATAAAACATGTAACTAGGGGAATGACAATTCATTTATCTATTACAATTTAACTACCCCAAACCTTAGTAGCTTAAAACGGTAACCATTTTACTTTATCTCATGAATTTTTGGGTCAAGAATTTGAATGGGGCTTGGTTGGGAGATTCTTCTGTTCAGTGTGACATCAACAGATGTCACCCGATGGTATTCACCTGGAAGATGACTAATCAGGAGAGTACAAGATGGTTTCACTTGTGTCTGGTGCTTTGGTGGGTATGGCTAGTAGGCTGGACTGAGCAGGGACCAGAGCACCTTCTTGTGAACTTTATATCATGGTGGTCTCAGGTGGTCAGACTTCTTATATGGTGGATCAGGGCTCCCAAAGAAAGTGATCGAAGAGACCCAGGCTGAAGCTGCAAGTGTTCTTGTGAACTAGCCTTGGAAATCCCAGGATATCACTTTGACTTCATTGTTTTGTTCAAATAAGTCACTAATTCTTGCCCAGATTCAAAGTGAGAGGTATTACACTGAACCTTTTAATTGGAAAATCATTAAAGAATTTATGGCCATCTTTCTTCCCTCATCCATGGGGCATCAAAACCAGATTCTCTCCCAATGTTGTTTTTCTCTTTTGAGTTGTCTTATCTGTAGATTCAGAGCACACTAAATAATGATTTAAAATAATACATCAGGCGGATTTAAATTGATTATTTTATCTATTACTAAACAGAGGTAAAGGGGAAAGAATTTTTTTTTGAGTGAGCTGCTAAAAACCAGAATGCTACTTGATAACCTGATTCAGAGATAATAATCTGTTAGAATGTATATGGATATGCCACACCTGAGTTTGAAGGGGACCCAGTGAAAGTAGTATTGCAATATATTGCACAGGTAATGCACATGTACATTTTAAAAGGCTGTCTGGTTTCAGTTATCTTGAAGAAACATTTAATAAAAAGTAAACTTAATAAAGTAATTGTTGTTCCGCCAAAGAAAATTTCTGGCATTCTATATGTTTGTAGTATTGCTTTAAAATGTGGTATCACATATTTTTGTTCAAACTTACTTTAACTCTTTAAAGTTATTTTATTGTTTTTAATCTCTCTAATTTCTAAGAACAAATTAAATTTATGTTGGTGCTTGGAAAAAATTCACTTATTAACCAACAAGTTTTCTTTCAAATGGGTAGACTATACTTTATATAATAAATCAACAGATAGCAAAATTATCAGCCACATATATGCAAACCGTAATGTATTATTTACCTCAATATGTTATAAATTAATGTTTCTCATAATTGTGCATATTAATTACCTGCAGATCTTTTTAAAATGCAGATGATAATTCAGTAAATCTGGGGTGGAACCTGAGTTTCTGCATTTCTAACAAGCTGGCTGATGATGCTAATGCTTCTGTTAGAGGAACCACACTTTGAATACTAAGGTTTTAAATGTTAAAATAATTTCAAGACAAAGGGACTCAGGATATCATAAACGTTTGAGTATGGATGATATAATGCATTCTGTTTAAAAAGAGGATAGGGGGCCGGCCCGGTGGCGCAAGCGGTTGGGTGCGCGCGCTCCGCTGCGGCGGCCCGGGGTTCGCTGGTTCGGATCCCGGGCGCGCACCGACGCACTGCTTGGTGAGCCATGCTGTGGCGGCGTCCCATATAAAGTGGAGGAAGATAGTGGAGGAAGATAGGCACCGATGTTAGCCCAGGGCCGTCTTCCTCAGCAAAAAAGGAGGAGGATTGGCGGATGTTAGCTCAGGGCTGATCTCCTCACAAAAAAAAAAAAAAAAAAAAAGTAAAAAGAGGATAGTACTAGATTGGCTTTGTATGGTGTACACCAAAATGGAGTTGGAGACTTTGAGTCCTTTTCATTCTTCAATTTCCTTGTCCCTCTCACTTTCTTCTTGTAAATCCTACAATAAGTTAGGCACTAAGTATCCTAGTTAATATTACCTTGTTTCTTCCTTCTTTCCCATCTGCACTCATATAAACACGTAATCAGTTATTACCCCTTCCAGGTAAGCTGTCTCCATTCCTCCTCTATATGATGGGCATTCTACTTTAAGAAACACATTTCTCTGAAGTATCTTGTTCTTTTCCGTTTTTTCATTACTAGTTTTCTCAAAAAGTGCCTTGAATTTACTAACTCCATTTTCTTATCTTCTCTCCATGAACTATTCAACTAGAATCTATTCCCCTAAGCCCCACTCCAGCCAGTATAATGAAATTACTCTCGGGGAAGATCACTAGTAACTTCCAGCCATCAAATGCCAGAGTTTTTTTAGTGTGGTTGGCATCTTTGGAACAGCTGATCCAGAAGAAGCCCACTGTGAAACTCTGTGCTTCCTTGGGCCCCATGATAACATATTTTGGTCAGCTCTCTCTATCTTGTAATTCTCTTTACACACTTTTCTCTTGTTACCAACTCTCTAAATATGGACACGACCAAAGTTCTCTCTTTAGATTACCCTCTCTTGATGCACTGTCTTCCGAAGTGAATTCATTCTTTTGTCCTGTTTTATTGAGATATAATTGGCATATAACATTATATTAGTTTCATGTATACAACATAATGATTTGATACATGTATGTATTGTGAAATGATCACCGCAATGTCTGGTTAACATCCATCATCATACATAGTTATCATTTTTTTTGTGATGAGAGCTTCTAACATATACTTGCTTAGCGACTTTCAAATATACAATACAGTATTATTAACTATAATCACTATGTTGTACATTACATCCCCATGACTTACTTATTTTATAACTGAAGTTTATACCTTTGGACCACCAATTCGTTCTTAATCGTGGTTCAACAATCTCTTCATTCAAATGAGTATCATAAACATCCTCAGCCCTTTTCTTTCCCATCAGTACAAGACTTAAGTTTTCATTAATTTCTGATCAATATGTGTATAAAACTGAACCTATTTTCTTCTCTCTGAAAACTTTCTTCCCTCCTTCTTCCAAATTGTATTAAAAGCATAGTCATTCTTCTCATTTGAAAAATAATTATTTGATTGATTTCAATCTTAACATGCTATCTCTCATAAATAATGAATTTCCAGCTCCTGTCTACTCTTCCTCTCCAAGGTCTCCTTTATGTTTCCTATTCTCCATCCCCACTTCTGCCATTAAGAAGGCCAGTGACTGGCTACATGCAAATTGGTCATCAATATCTTCTCAAATGCCAAATACAACAAGCACTCCACTTTGTAATAAATTTGATTTCTGTGGCATTTAAAACCTCTGGTCACTTGCTTTTTATTATAGCTTAGACTTACCCACAGTCTCCAGATTATTCCCCTACGTTTCCAGCCTAACTGGTCTCTCTGTCTCCAGTTTCTCTGCTTCCCATCCACTCCGTGAATTGTTAGGGTGATTTTTCTATAATGCAAATTTGTTTTTGCACTCAATTATTTTAGATTTTTTTAATGGCTCCTTATTGTATGTAAGATATAACCACCATCATATTATAAAACATTCTTATCTTTTTACTACACTTTAGGGCTCACCTCCTAATTTCCTCTTTGCATATCTATGCTCTTTGCCAAACTCCATAGTTGACAACGGGTAATACACATATTTCAATATCTGTATATGAGCTGTTCTCTATTTCTCAATGTCCTCTCAGCCTATTCCAACTGGGCAATACTACCCAGTTTTCAAATTTCAGCACAAAGTGTTTAGAAAGCTTTTCTGACTTCTCCTGGGGGAACCAGATACTTTTTCCTTTGACTTTCGACAGCTCTTTGTATACATTTCTATTTTGCTGTCAACATTTCATATTATAATTATTTGTTTATATCTCTAACTTTCTGTTAGTTGTGAGTTATTTGATGGCAGAAACCATATTTTATTCATCTTTACATCCAACGGCTTAGGGTACTGCCTGAAATCTACTGGAAGTTTTAATAGGAGATGAAATAGGAGATAACCTCCGCAGCTTAGTTAAGGTCAGAATATAAGAACATTTTATAATAATGATAGTAGTTATGTCATATATACAGTAAGGAACTGTTATATATTATATTGTATATGCAATAAAGAATTATTGCATATAATTGTAATTCAGTATTGCATTTGAATTGTTATTGAAATTTTCTGATTTTTTGTTTGCTTTATTATGTCTCTTTGGTGATACTTATTACTTTTAATCTTACATTGTTGCTGTTTGTGTAAACCTCTCCTTTTCTCTACAAACTTAATGTTTTTGAGACCAAGACTTCGTTTATATATACCGCTCCAAAGTCCTGCAGAGTGCCTTGCACATCTAAACTCTGGAAATAATGGGTGATAAAACTTCCATATTATAGAAAGACACAACATTAGAGTATAAATATTTTCTTGTATGTTGCTATTATTCATTGTGTGAATACTTATTTTCCTACTTAAAAGTGCACTGGGATCTCTAAGAAATTAAAAAGGGATTTCAAGTAATGATTTAGCAGAATATTAAATTTTTTTCTTTATAAAATAATTCCACTTTTATGTAGGAGTTTAATGTCTTTCCCAAGGCCAGTATTATAACAAAATGACAATATGTACATAATAACTTAGTCTCAATCAATGTCAATCACTAGAAAAATATTATATAGTTCAGTATCTTCTCCAATTTAAGTGTTATATTTATCCTAGGTTACAATGTGATATTATAGTGA
The DNA here is from genome assembly GCF_020826845.1 of Diceros bicornis minor. Classification (NCBI taxonomy): domain Eukaryota; kingdom Metazoa; phylum Chordata; class Mammalia; order Perissodactyla; family Rhinocerotidae; genus Diceros; species Diceros bicornis. The sequence goes on along the minus strand of NC_080761.1, from coordinate 33,165,243 downwards.
GGGAATTTCACATTTTGAATGTCATTTTTTTCTCTTCAAATCCAAAAGTTTCAGTAAAAATAACAAACATCAGGATACTGACACTTTCTTGAAGTAATAAATAATTCTGAAGGTTGTATCCTTGTCAGATCCAAGCTCTTCTGCAGGATTATCTCACAAGAGATGGAAAAACATTGCAACCCTAGGTTAAATGAGCAGCTGGTATAGTAACTCTGGTTTGATCATGTTGCTTTTCCTGACAGACTAATTGTTCTGATTTATGGTTATCACCTGTACTTCATGGCATCTTGCTTCTAGTTCTAATTAGTGGATAATTTTCAACTGCTGAAACTTTAATTGTCCCTCTGGTTTCAATGAGTGCAAGAAACAAGAGTGTTAGCAAATAGAAGCCCCGCTGTTGCGACCTTTCCATGGCACTTAGTTGGTCAAAAGAACGCTCAGATTCTTCCAAGCGAGCATGTTCCAAAATGGAATATTTTAAGTTGCTAATGTTGGAAAAAAGCCCTCTAACAGAGAAGACTCCTTTTAGAGAGCTAACATAATTGAACTGTTAGTTAAACCATCATAGACACAGACATCTCCTATGTTCTGAGGATGTGACAATATAGATCCCAATTTTACAGTTCAGTCATTCCATTCCTAAGAAGGAAAAGGAACAAAAAGGAATTGTACATTACGCATGAATCAACAAGTTTTAAAACACATTTTATTGAAAGATAAATAAATGGTGACTAGTAATTCAGAAACAAAATGAAAAGGGAATTATTTAGATCTTGATTATTAGCAAATTCTTTAACAATACGCCATTGTGCTTGAAAAGACAGGACTCAGTAGAAGCCACATATGTAGAACAAAAAATGTTACGCTTGGTTATATTCCAGAGAAGCATTTTGACTAAAATGCAAGTAGAAGAACTAAACAGCATTACTGCTGGCATGATAACCAAAATAGCCAATTATGAGTTCTTTTCCAAAATATAAGTTGAATTTTTTTAAATGAAGAAAATATCATGTAAGCCTCTGCACAAGTAATAAGTTTTTGAATGAAAAAGTAGACACAGGTAGCTGTGAAATACCAAATTTCTATCACTTGTTTGGTTTGTAATTTTTGATAAATCTGTAGGAAAAAAAGTTAATAAATGGAATAAAGCTAGATTATAAATTATGATTCATAATGTGAAGCTGGCCCACATGTAGCTGTCCTTCTCTTTTGGCCTCATAGTTTATCAAATTTTCTCTTTTCAAGCCATTGTTCTTTAGTCTTCTTTAGAGCAAATATATATTTAATTGACATTAACTCCACATGTTGTACCAGACGTTTATCATCAAAATGATTATCAGGAGTTTATTGAAAGAGTATCAGCTCTCAGAATGAACAGGAAGTCGATAGAGCTATATTTGGGCAATAATAGAGATGCAAACTGTAGGCAAGCTCCTTCTGGAGGAACCATTTGTGTGACTTTGCCACTGGACATTTGTTGCTGCTCTGCTGGGCCTGCCTATTCGTTACCCTGTAGACCATGAATAGTGATGTGGTCTGCTGTCCAGTCCAGTAACTGTGAGGAGGGTCGATTTAAGGTAAAACTGGCAATGGGGAGGCTACTTAGGGGACTATCTGCTGGTCCAGCTAAGAGATAATGAGGGCTTGAAATATGACAGGGGGAGTAGGGGTGTATGGGAGGGACTAAATTAAACACCAGAAAGAGGACTAAAGTGACAGGACTTGATGATTGACTGAGTAGGAGTGATGAGTCAGGAAAATAAAAAAGATTAATGTAACAGGATTTTAAAAGAAAATAATATATTTCACTTAATTCGCAATGACCTTATGTGGTATTATTTTGCTCATTTTGCAGATGAGGGAACAAAGGCAGAGAGAAAGGTTATATAAGTTGTCAATGGTAATGAAACTGGGATCCACAGCCATGCTTTCTGTCACTGTCCAATTGATACACGAGAGACGCAAACAGAAAAGGACAGAAACACACATACACTTTAAATATAACATTTATTTAACCACATAAAGATTGAGGTGAGTTCCACTTGACTAGTTTATATGTTTATATACATTTAACATTTATCATATTTAACTTTACAGTTTTATTTTTGTGTGCTAGAGTACGTATGTATGTATGTATGTATGTATCTGTCTATCAGCTATTTATCTAGCTAACCATCCACCCATCCTTCTGTCAATATTCGGGATATATCATTAGAGACTTAAAAAACATGTAGCTCGTTAGCCCTATTTTTAAGGTACCTTTTGGATAAAATACCTCTGGAACTTGGAAAGTTTAAAATGTGTGCAAAACCTGTGGGAGCAAGTTTGTTTTTATTTTAATATTACCTATAGGCTGTATTATAATCATTAAAAAAAAATGTTCTTTCAGCTAAGTACACTTAGCTTTACAAAAATTTCCCTACACTGTTCACATTTTTTTTTTCAATTCACTGTGGACCAGAGAACAGCGAGCCAGCATCTGGCATTTGAGAACCACTATTTCCTATAGACAGCCTAAGGCTATTTACCCTCAGGAAGCTCTGCGAAACACAGCTCCAGAGGATAAAGCCTTCCTTAAGCAAGCTTCCACAAAGGGGGTTGCACTTATCCTGTCATCTAAGCAGGGTATTTCTCCCACCTGTATAAGGTTTATTTTAGTAGCCCACATTTCCTCATTTTAGCAAGGTTTGTATTTCTGTGACATTTATGTAGACAAGTATCTCAAATTTTTAAACACAGCTTCTCCCCATTTCCTGGGAACTCAAGGGTCTGTCTGTATTGTTAATGATGTGCTGTGCAGATCTGTGTGTTTGTTTATGTGTTTGGCCCACCCTCAATTTCCCTCTGTGGGGTTCATTTATTACATACTTATTTAATACCTGTTTTGAACACTGCACTGTTAGGTGTTAGGATATAAAAATTAATAACACAGCCTAAACTCAATGAGTTCATGACCTCGTATCAAAGTAGAAGTTCTTGGGAGGCAGGGACCATGCCTCATTCATCTTTCTGTTTCGTGTGTCACCAAACAAAAAGGTCAGGCATATTGGAAGAAGTCGGCATGTATCTGTTGATTAAGAAGCATTCCTTTTGAGGCCGGCCCAGTGGTGTAGTAGTTAAGTTCACACTCTCCGTTTTGGTGGCCAGGGTTTTGCGGGTTCAAATGCTGGGTGTGGACTGAGGCACTGCTTGTCAATCCATTCTGTGGCAGCATCCCACATACAAAATAGAGGAAGATTGGCACAGATGTTAGCTCAGCAACAATTTTCTTCACACACACACACACACACACACACAAAGCATTTCTCTCAAAGATGCATATGTGTTCTCAGAGTAGTTAAGTATGATGACTTCTAAGAGTATCATTCTTTGTTAATAGGCATATGTATGCCTAGTCATTCAACCTTTATTAATACATATTATGGGCATATAACTTACTGTAAACATTTATTGATGTGTAACATACATATACTAAAGTACACAAATTTTAAGTGTATAGATTGATAATTCTTTACAAAGTGAACACCTATTTCAAGATAAAATTTACTGGCACCTCAGCAGCCTCTCTCTTGCTGCCCTTCATTGATTGTCCCACTCCAAATGTAACCACAGTTTGGACTTCCATCAGCATAGGTTATTATCTATGAATAGATAATGTCTATCTAGGATAGATAATAATCTATATATTATTTAATAAATTTACGTAGATTATTGTGTATTCTATTATCATAGATCTGACTGTAGAATCAGAGTGACCCTTGAAAAATGTAAGTCAGATTAGTAAATATTTGTTGGACTGAATCATTGAAATGTTATGCAGAATATGTAGTAGATAGACAAGTTCAAATGTAGAACTTGAAAAATATAAATCATACACGTACACTCACATCTCAAAAAATGAGATGATAGAGGATTAATTGAGGTTGGAGTGAAATTGGTAGTATACAGTATTTCAACATCCAAGAGAAAAAATTTAAGGAGAAAATGGTAAAATATAAGATTTAAAAACAAAAAAATGGTCATTTCAACAATGAAAACAAAACAAAAACGGGGAAAAAAAATCCAATATAAGTGGAAAATCTAGCTCTCTAAATGCAAAACTTTGGAAAATATTTTGCCTGAAAATTAATAATTTTTTATACATATTTCTGCCTTAAGTTCTTTATGCTCTCCAAAAAACTCCAAAATATCTTCTAGGAATTCCAGATTTTCAGCAAAATTTTTTCAATTTCTAATGCTTCCAAAAAGAGTTGGAGTTTGACTTTTAATTAATGTGTGAATATTTTTTGATCAATCAGATAAAACAAACGCAAACCTTTCTTATTCTTTTTGAGAAGGAGAAAATGATCAGAGTTGCTGACAGATGGTAATGAAGAGCTGGAGAGCTGTAACTACCGAAATTTAAAGATAGTGTACTTAGAAAATAGTATTAATCTTTCTTCTGAAACTACCTGTAAAATTTTGCTGCTAAAGTATTCTGATCTACTTTACTAACATTTTTTCCCTAGGCAAAGATGACAAATTACCTAATTTAAAAGTCACCAATTCTAATTTGCAGCTAAAGTAACTATCAGTAGACATGCAACATACTTTTCCTTATTCTTTTAATTCATGAAGGTGTCTGCATATTTTGATTTGGATATTATTAAGATCTCTTCATTTTTTTTTATGTTTCAAAACATTACCAGAAGGAAATTAAGTTTAAAATATATACTTAAAGTAACAGAGAGTTACACACTTAAAAGCATACAAATAGTGGAATATGAAAATAATAGTTCTCCCTAAAGTAAAATATCTTTATTCTCAATTTTAAATCCAATAAACTTTTATTGAACTTGCTTTTAGGGAGCCTTGTCTTGTTTTAAGTTGGTGTTTATGTGCATATGTGTGGATCACATTTGCATTCTTCTAACAAATGAGATCTATAAACTAAATATACTATAAACTATATATATATCATATAAAAATAACCACACATTTTGGGGCCGGCCCGGTGGCGCAAGCGGTTAAGTGCGCGCGCTCCGCTGCGGCGGCCCGGGGTTCGCTGGTTCGGATCCCGGGCGCGCACCGACGCACTGCTTGGTAAGCCATGCTGTGGCGGCATCCCATATAAAGTGGAGGAAGATAGGCACCGATGTTAGCCCAGGGCCGTCTTCCTCAGCAAAAAAAGAGGAGGATTGGCGGATGTTAGCTCAGGGCTGATCTCCTCACAAATAAAAAAAAAAAAGTAAAAAAAAAAATAACCACACATTTAAGAATTTTGTGTACTTAGGAGCTGGAAACTGGTTTCATTGTCACATTTTCTGTTGTCAGTTGGTAAGAACTATAATCAAAATGCTTGAAACCAAAATGCAGATGGAATTATATACCTAAGGTTATGCTTTTGTATTTATTTAAAAGTCCATTTGTAAAAATTCAAAGGTTTTTGGTAACTAATAATAGATGACAATCCTTAAGTGCTCACTATGTTCCAAGGACATATGCTTCAAGTTATCAACTCAAATAAGATTCTTAACAACACTATGAAGTATAGATTATTCTTATGTGAGAGAGGAAGAAACTAATCCACAGAGAGTTTAAATAACAAGCCCAGGATCAATAGCTAATAAATGACAGAGAAAAGATTGGAATCAAAGTAGTGTGACTTTAAATTCCATGATCATAATCATTCATTTTGTACTGATCTAAAGACTACAGTACTTCTGAAAAGCCGGAGGTAGAAAAAAAAGATTCAATCTAGGAAAAAATAAGAAATCCACAAATATTGGTCTGGTATTTGAATACACATAAAAATAATTTCTAGGAGATTTATCTACTGTTAAAGTACAAGGCCTTAAAATGCATTTGTTGAATATTTAAAGAGAAGGCTCCTGCCCACTTACTCTGCCTCATCCCAAGTATTTTTACTCAATTGCTACTAAAAAATAAACAACTACCTCAAGTAGAAGGATTATTTTTCTTTGAGTTGCATTGAATGGCAAAGGGAAATCTAGCTGAGGCCATCGAGAATAAGGCATCTGATGTTTTTGGGACTGAACTCATCTTGGAAGTTAATATCTAATGTTCAAAATGCCTTCAGTCAACTATCTTATGAATGAAAATATGCCCAACAACCATAGGATCTGGGCCCTGGAAAGTGATAACATCTTACCTATTATAGTGTCATGATGATTAGCATTGCAAGGCGTTTGAGTAACGTTAGATTACTTAAAGGTTTAGTTTTGAATTATTCTTGCTGTTTCAAAGAATACTGGATTCTTTGAGTGATATGAAAGGTTAAGTGGTGTTTTATGGTTAACCGTACACGTCTAATGTTATATGTTCATGTCCTCTTCTTATTGAACAAGGGGTGAGTAGTCTCTTCAATTATAATTGGGCAATCTGACCCTTATTGCTGGCAAGATTGTGAAAACAGCTTCCTAGAGGTCTATAAAATTCCCTTTAAGCTACAAATAAGAAGCTCTTACTGTCATTTTCAGAACACGTTTTCTGTATTCAGGAACATTAATGTTGATCATGCTTGCTTCTGCCGGCATAGGTTGCTGGAGTCACATAATTGCTATTAAAATTAGAATAGTCTGTATCTTAGAACTCAAGCTAATCTAGAGTCTTAAGAAAGATGCCCTTGTGATTATAAATATTAATGTATTAAAATGAGTAATCATC